>NC_059080.1:23887690-24512690 GCF_020497125.1 Mauremys mutica
ATGCCAGCTGGTGCTTGCTCACACTGCCCCAGAGCAGGTATGTTGATAGTCCCTTTTAGCCTGAAATGGGCCCCGCTCTACATGAAAAACCATGTTCTTCTCCAGCATTTGACAATGACTTCCTCTCTGTGCTGTTGTTTCTCCAGGGGCCGGTCTCCCGAGTGGTACAGCAAGGTCTTTGGACAACTTTGTGCTATGGAGCTGGCAAGGATACGAGATTCTTTTCCAGTGCTTAACCCAGGTGGCCCTGAGACAAAGATTTGAGGAGATTGGAAGATGCTCGCTCCTGTTTGATCATGAACCTCCCAGACAACGTGGGGTGGAGCATGGAGAGGGAATCTGGCCATCAGCAGGCTGTTGGCATCTGGTTGGGCAGGGGCAGTGCCTTTCCAGGCACATGAGCATGAGCCTTCCTTTGAACCAACCACCAACCCTGAAGGAGCCAGTAGTTTTTTCCATCTCTGTGTGATCCCTTTCCTCTTACACACCAGGGACCTTCAGAGCTGTGCCCAGTGGCATGCCCTTGTGGGCACCAGGGGCCAAATGGAAGCCATCATGTCCTGCTTCCAGAATGCTGGTTGAAAGGCAGCGAGAATCTCCTCCCTAAAGCTCTGAAGAGCAGCTTTGCAGAAACGAACCAGTGTGCTGCTTGTGGGACGGCTCTCTCCAGCAATCGTCCGCCCACCCGCCCACCATGGGGAGAGTGGGGCTGGGAGTCCATACAGCAGGCTGAGCCGTGAAGCAGCTGGACCAGAGTCAGACTCATTAATCCCCTTTGCCAGGCTGACCATGGGCTCACCCTTTCAGCCCAGGGACTGGACTCAGCGACAAGAGCGATGGTGCTTGAAGTGACCAAGTATGATGCTGATGTGTAGGAGAAGTGAGAGAGGGCGGAGCTGGTGCAGCGTCTGTATGATGGTGTGTGGTGTCAGGAGGAGCGTCTGCTGGGGGTGTTACAGTGTGTGTGAGCTGTACCTAGCGGCACGGCACACACACAATAATAGTTTGAGGAGCTGGTTAATGTCAGATGGATGCTGCTGTTACTTTGGTTTATAGTTAATGACCGCCATGTGTTGAATGGCAAAAAGGAAGCTATTTTACTCTGGTGCTGAATTTCACTGGAGAAGGAACTCCAGGTCAGTGCTTTCTACTTGATCAGTCACAGGGAGCTTTAGCACCCCTGTTTTGAGCACAGGGCCATGTGGTCCGATGAATGAGGGTGCAAATGCTTTGCCAACCCGGGGCCCGGTCCTAATCCCCATCGAATCCAGTGGGAGCCTAGCCATTCATTTTCATGAATTGGATCAGATCCAAGTTTGATGAGTCCAAATTCCAAAGCATTCACCCTTGTCCTTGTATCTGTGTGTCAGCTGTACATGGGGAGTTGCCATTACAAGGCTGGGGGTGAGACCAAAATTGCACAGTGCATCTCCCTGATCCTGCTTTGTCTGGATTTAGTAATCAAGGTACTACCAGGGTCAGAGTTCCATTTGCCTTCGGGGACAGTGGGGAGGGGAGGTGAAGAACACCACCTCCATTACATGAAGACACCCTAAAAAGGTATCATCCTGCTGGCAAACTAGTCTGGATGCAGGGGAAGTTTAATAGTATTGGCCAATGAGGTATGGTCACAGGGGGTGCGGGGGGACTGGTCTCATAATCTGGTTCCACTAAGAGAGTAATGTGAGTTGCCCCAAACTGTGCTATATTAGTGCCATTTTAGTCAGCCAGATGGGCAGGGATTGGGTTAGTACAGTCTAGTTTGATCACATTGTTATGGGCACTTGATCTCCCCTTAATTCCTTCCCCCAAAGAAGCAGTGCTCACTGCACTGCAGATAGCAACATGAGTTGCCTTTCGCTCCTACAATGCCATCACTCTTGATCCAAGGATCCCACTGCTGTGATTGTCACTCCCCCACTTTCTCTCCAAGCTCGCAAACAGTCTGACCAGGATGTGCACTTAACGGGGTTTCTTTTTTAACCAGGGACCCAAATGACTGGACATTGTTCCAACTGGAAGGCAACAAAACCCACTGGCAGTAGAAATTGTCAGTTTCACCAGTAACAAACTTTCCCTCTCTCTAATGCACACCAGCTATATTCTGTTTGTGTTTGGTTTTGTATAACTAACGTTTGGGACTGATTCTTGCCTCTTTTTTTTTGTTTCTTTTTCTATCTATAAATACTGTACAGTTGGAATATTAATATATAACTCAGGCGGTAAGAGCTTGGTGCTGGGCGATGAACACCAGAGCGACGTGTGTTTTTGTATTTAAGGGACTTCTTTTTTGTATCAGATGCAGCCGCTGCAGATTGTCTGACTCCGAAGGGGCTGCGGTTCCCCCTCTGTGTAATAATAAAGTACTAATGGCATCTGCTGGCTGATGATGAAACCTTGATGTACCCTGACTGCTGAGGTCTGTGCTTCCTTCTCACTCAGCACTGGTCTGACATAGGTTCCAGGGTAGTAGAGCTGGGGTGCGAAGCCTCCTGACCAAAACCCCATGTCATGACGGAATGAGGCTGAGTGCGTAATTCATTAGTGTTTTGTAAAGCATGTGGAAGGCAAAAAGAAATGGGTAAAGGCTATTCTTATTCCTGCAATTGCAGGGCAGTTGCATGGGTCTCACACAAGTTAGCTTCACACCCATTACAGGACCCTTCCCATTGCTCCCAAACAATCTGATTTCCCCCACTGACTTTCCCTCTGGCCCCCGAGTATAAATGGCAGGGCCTCCTTTCTATTCCTCTGAGCTGCTGGCAGGGGCTGGGCTGTCCTTCCTCCGGAGTCCCTGCCTGGCTCAGCATCAGGCTCTGACCAGCACCAATTGAGATAGGGTGGGCAGTGTGTTTGCTAAGCAATGGACATTCCTTCTGTGCCCAGGCTGCCAGTACGCTGGAGGCTGGTGTTGTCTGAAGTGCTGGCCTCACAGAGGGGCTGAAAGGAGTTGGGGGAGAGTGGCAAGCAGTGCATTAAATGGTCATATCCATGCCTCAAGGGGTGGGTCTGCCGGTCAATTTAAGGCCTCCACGTGTTACTCTCACTCTCTCAAAGCCCCACTGTTCTTGGCAGCTAATGCAGCATCTCGTCAAGCTCACAGAGTGGTACCATCTGGGTTTTTAGCCTACCTGGAGCCCTGCAGTGTTACCAGCTGACCCCATTGCTTAGCACAAGATGTGTACGAACACAGCCCTCCAGAATAATCCCAGTGTCATTAAACAGCGTGTCTGATGCACTCTCCCCGACCCCCTTTTCTTTCCTCCTCCCTGCTACAGACACTTGGTATCTACCTGGTCACCTACCCAAGGCTCCTACCCTGCAGCTGCGAGTGCCTTGGCTACAACTGATGCTAGCCCCTCCTAAACAAGCTGTGGCATCCAACAGGCATAATTAGGGCAGGTGTTGTCTGGGTTCCCTGAGAGTAGAGGCACAGCCTGTCTCCTGCTCACCGACCCCAAAACATGGGGGTGGCTCCCTTGGGACTCCAGGCACTAGTCCCAATGTGCAGCATGCTGTGGTCCAGTGGGCTGAGAGCTGGTACTTTCAATCCCTTGCTCTGTTCCCTCTCTCCACCCCACCGCAGAGTGAGAAGTGCCCCCGGGCCAAGAGCCTGCCGCTCCAGCGCTGGGATCGTTCCAGAACCAAACAGGGAACGTCAGTAGCTCCAGCCCTGGGTGGAGCTGAAACAAACTCCTCTGGCTCCCGGCCACCACCGGGGCTCGGGGTGGTATGCGCTGCCAGGTTACTCTCACCTGGGATTGGGGTGGGGCTAGCCAGCCCACGCAGCGTATGGCAGGGAGACAGAACTGCTATTGCCAAGGCAGAGCCCAGCCACCCCCTGGAGAAGGGCAATTCAGGAGTAAATGAGAGAGGAGCAGAGGCTAGGGAAGGCACACCAACCATTACCAACTCCTACCCCGGTGTTGCTATTTTACTGCTGCAGCAGTCTCCTAGGAATGGGTTTGGGCACAGGCTGCATTAGCCCAGGGGAATTGGTGCCTCAGTTGCGAGGATTCATTTTCTAAAGGCGTGAGCTCAGATATGGCTGGAGAACAGGGCACGGCTATGAGTCCTTGCTGAAGATGGTGGCTGGGGGAGCAGGCCCTGAATGGGGACACCTACCCTGAACACGGCCCTAACGGTCAAGGTGGTGTAGGAAGTGTCAGGGGACAGCACCGCCTCCCTTTCCTTCTGCAGCATTTCACTCACAATAGCAGCTGCTGCCTGGGTCCCACAGCCAAGGCTTCCCCAAGGGCTGAGGGCGGCCTGAATACTTCATCACTCCACATGGCAGAACCAGCTGCCCACAAGCTGAGGTGGCCTACAATTCTCGCCAGGATTGCGCTGGCGTCTGTGTTAGCTGCCTCTGGCCCCTAAATCAAAGCACTGAAGGCTTCTCCTCCCACCTTCCTTCCCCTGGACCCAGACTTGCTTCCGGCACTGCAGAAAACACCTCTCTGTTCCAAAGACTGCTGCAGCAGCTGCCCCTGCAGCTTGTCTCCAGGGCGAAGAGGCAGGGAGCTACAGGGACCATGCAACAGAGACGGGGTTAGGATGAAATACAACATCCATTCCACAGTAGCTGGTTAATCCTTGTGCTGAACCAGCATCAGCTAAACCCACAGCCCCAAAGCGCTGACACACAGCAATGAGAATGCATGGGGCAGGCAGCGTTCCAGTGCTTTCAACCGTGGGGCAGAGTTCAGGCCCCAGCGACTATCTGTGACCATTTCTTCTGTAGCCTCACATACACCACCAGGCACTGTTGCTGCAGCGGGGAGGGGTACTCCCTCCATGGCCAAGAGCTGGCTGAGATAATGACTAGCACTTGGAAAGAGGTGGCAGCTCCC
Organism: Mauremys mutica; assembly: GCF_020497125.1. Lineage (NCBI taxonomy): Eukaryota > Metazoa > Chordata > Testudines > Geoemydidae > Mauremys > Mauremys mutica. The sequence goes on from NC_059080.1 coordinate 23,892,544, forward strand.
CTTTGGCATCGTCAGCCATTTTGGGGGCAATCATGGGGGTGGACAGTGAACCAGGCAGGGGAGGCACCTGGGGAGGACAGAGACATGGTCCTTCATAGCTGCATGCAAGAAGCAGTGAGGCCTTTCACCGCTCCCCAGGCTAAACTGCTGGGGACTGTCAGGTGCTGCTGGTGCGTGTGGATAGCAGGCAAAAGCTCTTTCTGGACTCTTCTGGGTCCTGAAGTGACGACTGCTGCAGCTGCTTCTTCTGCAAGCACAGCTTCTCCTGGAAGGGGGTGGTGGTGATGGTGTACAGGATGGGGTTCAAGGCACTATTGATGGGCAGGATGAAAATGACCACCCATGATGTCACGGTGCCTGTTCCAACAAGGAGAGTATGTTAGTAACCATGGGGGGTTGGTTGCCCACTTCCTAAGAAATAATTCAGCCAGAGGCTTTTAGCCTGGAGACTCGGGGCCACATTCTGCTCTCCGACACACAGGCGTAAAGCCAGAAGAACCCCAATTAAGTCAGAGCTACTCCGGATCTCACACCTACATGAGTGCAGAAGCTGGCTCTTCACGGGCCTGAGCGGTAGCTGACAATGCACAGCCTCTCTAGCCAGACTACAGGCTGTGATTGGTTTTGTTATGTGAGCGAATGGACCAGAATGAGAGAGGCACCAAATGCATTACCACCCGTGAGCTGAGCTGGGGTTCAAACCCAGGGCTCCAAAGCTCAAAGAAAAATGCATTAACCTGCCAGGACACCTCTAGCGCTGAACACATCACACACTGAGGAGGATAATTTATAGACACATCACCCCATTGTGCAATAAGAGTCTCAGCTAAAGGACATTTACAGCCAAGAGCTGAATTAACCCAGGCATAATGGGGAAGAGCTAAGGACCTAGGGCCTGCCTGGAGCAGGGAGTGTAACTCCCATCTCTGGGCCGAATTCAGTGGTGACACATGGCAGAGAAAGTAACACTTGGGGGGTACTTTGCTCACAAAGCAAGTGCTGATGTAACTTCCACCTATTTGGTTTTCAGCAGGGGTGCAAACCAGGTGAGCCTTGCACACTGAGGTGGGCGAAAGGGAGTGTGCATGGCAGGAAAAGCCACTAAAGAGGAGGGCAGTGAGATAAAACACACACACGCACCCTCTTCCTTTACCTAGCTTGCGCCATCCCCAACATAGCTGCAATCAAATTCAGCCATGAGAACACAGCCACAACTCCCCCCATCTCAGGAGGCTGCCCCTTCCCACACAGACCTGGGCCTAGAGACTGATCCTCTGCCTCCTTCCCCAGGCCCCAGCCTGCTCTGAGCTGCAGACTAGGAGCCAGCTCCAATGAGGTGGCCGGCCAGAACTGGAGAGGAACCTGCCTAGACTCCAGGGCATCGCTGTATGGAAGGATGAGGCTGGTGGCAAGAGGCTGTCACCCAACAGGAGATGGAAGGTGCTGCCTGGGCTCAGCAGCGGGGCCAAGGGACAGAAGTGACCTGAGTGTGTCTGGCTTTTACCCCTCAGGGATGGAGCATTTGGAGCATGGGTGCCAGGGGCTGCAGGCCAGCTCTGCACCGATTTCGGGCCTAACGAGGTGCCCCCTGCTGCAAGCAGGAGGGAGTGCATTCGCGAGGTGGGGTAGTATGAAGCTGGCAAGAGGCCGGGATTGGCATGCCATTTGTTGTACAGCTTCATTATAATGCAGGTGCTCTGGGGCACCGACTCAGCACATGAGGGACACATGCAGGAAGCCACCGCATGGCAGTGCTCTGCATATCAAGGCCTCTCTGTACAGAAAGGCTGATGCTGGTGTGGGTCCCAGCTTAGCAAGGTCAGTCACCTGGTATTTCCACCTGCAGCAAGGAGAGAAGCTTCAGGAGGAAGATGGGGATCCAGCAGAGGGCGTCAGTGAAGACGATGAAGAAGAATCTCTTGGCGATGGCCACTTCCCTGGAGAAGACGCTGCGCTCGGCCGTCTTGGTGGCCGTGGTGTGGATGGAGTAGAACATGCTGGTGTAGGCGAACACGATGGTGACAAAGGCAATGAGGTTCAGACCTGCGGGGACAACAACCAGCCATGAGTGTGTCAGAGAACCAGCCCAGGTGTGCCTGGGCCACACACGGTGGGTGAAACATCAGCTAGCAGATGCCTTCCAATAAAGCAGCCTCTTAGGGCCAATGACCCCTTTCTTCCCCAAGGGAGCAACGAGAGCCATGTGGACACAGCCACCCTGCGCCATAAGGTGATTAAACAGGAAGCTTCTGCCTCACTAACATAACAGGAGAGTGTTTGTGAAGTACTTGAGGGCAGCAGCACTGTGGGTGTCCTGCTACCTGGCTAGGACTCTCACTGCCCCACCTGCTCCTCAGATGTGTCTGCACCCTGCTAATCTTCTAGTCCCTGCATGCCTGAGGCTCATCGATGGTCTCCCAGTGTCTGGCCCTGCTCTCCCAGGGGTGCTTTGGCTGGAGGTGGCCTCAGGCCGATGGAGTGGCAGGGGGTTTGTTAAGCCACTTTCCCTCTACTATGGTAACAAGCACAGCCGGCTCCAGGCACCAGCGACGGAAGCAGGTGCCTGGGGCGGCCAATGGAAAGGGGTGACAGTGCATCTGTTTTCGGGGCGGCACATCCAGATTGTTGGCGGCAGCACTTCCGTGGCAGTTCAGTCGGCCCGCTCTGGACTGGCAGCAATTCGGCGGCGGGTCCTTCACTCGCTGTCTTGCTCCCCAGCGGCACTTCGGCTGCAGATCTGTTGGGTTCTTTTTTTTTTTTTGCTGCTTGGGATGGCAAAAAATCTGGAGCCGGCACTGGTAACAAGCTGGTGAGCAGTGATTTATAACAGCAGCCTGGGTCTGCATTAAAGCTCCTGGATCTACACACCGATACTCAGCGTATCCCTGACGCTGGCACTGCGTGGCTGCACATCCTCAGCTCTGCTGCCACAGGCATGGATGGGAACTGCACCCTTCCGTATGCCCCCCCTCCCACGGAGAGCAGGGGTGCACCTCAGCCCTCTGGGAAATGCTGGAAAGGCTTGGGGGCTTTGTGGGACCATGAAGGAGTCAAGAGGGCAGGCCAAAAAAACCTCCAAAGTTTTGCAAAATGTTTCTCATCAGCCCTTGGGTGTGTACCAGGGGTCAACATGCTACCCTGGTCCCCTGGCAGCAATGTTCCTTAAGGGGCTAGTTTGCTCTCTCCCACTCTCCCTTCATCTCTAGCAACAGTAACAGCATCCTATCTGCCCTCCTTCCCCCCCAACACCAAGGCTGCTGCTTCCCTTACCTGTGTGGGATCAACCCTATTTCACCCCCTGGCAGCCTGGTTGCAGATTGAACTGAGCCAGATGATAACAACAAGCAGCAGCCTCTTGATGGACTCATGTGACCAATCACTGTCAGCTGTCCTGATGCGGCCCCTATCCCTGCAGGGTCTGAGCACCTCCTGCTGAAATGCATTTATCCTCACAGCAGCCCTGTGCGGCAAGGTGTCCCCATTGGAGATGGGGAACGGAGGCACAGAGAGACTAAGCAATTTGTCCAAGGTCACACAGGCAGCCTGTGCTGCAGCAAGAAATTGACCTTGTGTCCCCCAAGCTAGCACCCTGCCCACTGGACCCTCCTGCCTCTCACTGCTCCTTTCCATGATGCTGACTTTCCTGTTTGACTCTGGGGCAGAGCACACATCAGGGAAAGCAAGTTCCAGTCCCCGTCTACCCTTCCCAAGGCTTGGTGGTGCTGTTGTAGCTCAGCAGTCATGCCCCGTGTCCTGGTGATTCCTTACCCAGAAATATCCCGGTGGAGTAGCCCCTGGCTCCTGGTCGCTCGGTCTCGTCGGACTGGAGTGGGAAACACACCCCGTTCCTCCCATAGTAGTCCCCAAAGGACTCCTTGCACCAGAAGGGGACGAGGGTGAGAGAAAAGCCCAACAGCCAGATGATGACCAGCATGGAGAGGGTCCGCTTCTTGCCCGCCCCATAATGGCTGAATGGGAAGACGATGCAGAGGTACTTCTCCAGGGTCATGTACGTCAGCAGCAAGACGGACACCTCCGAGGACAGCATGGCCAGGCTGCCCACCAGCTGGCACTGGATGCTCGCCATCCACACCTGGGCGTGCTTGTTGTACTCGCCGGAGAACTTGAGATCAAAGGCTCCAATGAAGAAGAGATAGATTCCCATCAGACCGTCTGCACCTGGGACAGAGACAAGAGTGGCACATCAATTCACGAGTGTAACCCGTGGCAACAGTCCCATGGGCTCAGTAAGCCTCATAGAGCTGCTGTTAACAGAAGGCCAAATTTTGCCCTTGGACGGATGGACGGACACACACACACACACACACACACTCTTGCCTGACATCGTCCTAGCCAGCCCCTCCAGCCCCACCCGCGACTCACAGCAGAGCGATTTGATGGCCATGGTGTGCTGGCTGTTCTCTGTGATGATGAAGGACCTCATGCAGATGACAAAGAGGTTCCCAAAGCAGGTGACGCATGCGATGACCCAGACAAAGACCCTGAGGATGATGTTGGCCAGGAGGTTCTCGAAGGAGGAGATGCCGTCGGTGTTGGGCTTGCAGCTGCGCACGTGCGGAGAGTAGCTGCAATACTGGAACTTCTTAAAGTAGCTGCCAGACAAAGGGATATCGCCTGCGTTAGATCCATGCCCAGGACATAGAGGTTTTTAAGGTCAGGCTTGACAAAGCCCTGGCTGGGATGATTTAGTTGGGTTTGGTCCTGCTTTGAGCAGGGGGTTGGACTAGATGACCTCCTGAGGTCCCTTCCAACCCTGAGATTCTATGATTCTATGACAGGGGCTCCAGCCCTAGAGGCTAACTTGGGAAGAGGCTTTCCCTCCTGGCACAGAGCCTCATGCACCTCCCCCCCCTCATCCCCTTTTGCTCCTCCTTCCTCTCCCCACCTCACCTGCCCCAAACATTCCCCAGGCCCGTCTCCTTCCATTTCCTGAGCCATTCTTTTCATCTCCTTGGAGCAGATTCAATCTAAACGGATCATAAATGTCTAAACACCGAGTGAGATGTGGCAGCATGGGCGAGGAGCGCAGGGCAGGAGCTGGGAACGTGAGCTAGCAATGAGGCAGTCTACAGAGCACCAAGGACGTTGCAAGCCTCCAGCCAGCATATACAGCCCTTTAGGCTCACGAGCACTGAATCCCGCTCAGGATCAAGGATGGGGTTGAAAATCGCAGGCCATCCCTTAAGGGGGAGTGATGGCGCTGCACCACCCAGGGGCCAATTTCCTTGTTTGGGATGCCCACATTCGTACGAGATCACAGCTGCTTTTCATCCCAAAATGCAAGGCCAACGTGTAAGCAGTCGCCCTCGCTGTGCATCCTGACCCTAGTTCAGCAAAGCATCTTAGGCATCTGCAGAACTTTAAGCATGTGCCTAAGTACTTTGTTGAATCACGTACTATGTAACGATGCATTTTAATCAATAGCTATTCAGTACTTTAAACGAATGTGTACAGAGTTTCCTTCCAACTCAGGACCGCTATCAACATATAACATTTCAAAATCAATCCATCATTAAAACCTTTAAAATTCCATTAACAGGGATTCACATTTTATCCAAGGGTTATTTCATATAAATCCTGTCTTTTAAAACCTCATAAAAGTAATCCTATATCAGCTTAGCAAAACTCTGCATTTTAAAAGGACGTCAAACTTCAAAGCAAGGCTCATTTCTGTTCTAATTACACATAAAAGGTGGGGGGGGAAACAATGTCCCTTCCTATTGCTCATTAACATTACTGGTGCAAAACGTACTCAGGTTTTTAATCGAAAGAGAGCAATGACAGAAAGCGAAATGTACAGTTATCTTGTACCGTGTACGCTTAAACATTTATAATTGGAGAAAACTAACTGCTTTGTTCTCTGCAAGAAAAGACAAAGCCGCTCACAGCTGGCTGGTTAGTGAAATTTCCCCCATTTTCCAAGATGCCCGTCCAGTTTGTGTATCCAGTGCTGGGTTTACAATGGTGGAGCCAGGCCCAGGTTAAGAAGGGGCCTCAGCTTGCTCCGCTTGCACTGCATCCTGAGACCCCGCTGACTCCCTTTGCCCACCAGTCGCTTCTCTCAGCCTGCCCGCCAGCTGGCCAAGGGTTCCTCTCCATCCCCATCCCCACCCCCTGCTTCTCTCTGCCCCCTGGCTGGACCCCAGTGCACCTCCGGCTCTGGGCAGTCTCTGCTTCCCACCTGTGGAGCCCCGCCTGTCTCCCCGGAGCTGAGCCGCCTGGGACTGGTGCAGAAGCCTGGCCAGACTTAGGTCTCAGACAGTGGTGGGGAGGGAGGTGCTTGGCTGGGCCTCTCCAGGCAAGTGGGTCCGCAGAGAGCCGCCTGACTGATCGCACCGCTCCCAAGGAGCCGGAGCGATTCCTCACCCCAGGCCCAGCCCTGGCTGCACTGCCAGCTCAGCCTGGCAGACAGTCGCCTCCCAGCAGGGCCAATGAGTGCGGCCAGGAGGCAGGCCATGGGGGAGTGGGTCTCTTAGGAGTCTGGAGGGGGGTGCTGGGCTGTGAGGGGGCAGGGAAGATGTGTGTGTTGGGGCACTAGGGTGTGGGGGTTCTGTGCGGGGTGCTGGGCAGTTGTGGTAAGGTTGTGGGCAGGGGGGCACTGGGCAAGGGTCGTGTTGTGCAGGGCACTGTGTATTTGTGGAGGGGTCTGGGGTGGGTGCTGGGCATAGTGGGTCCGGGGGGCTCTGGCCACAGGGCCGGCTCTAGGTTTTTTGCTGCCCTAAGCAAAAAAATCTTTGACTGCCCCTGACCCCAGCCCTGGGCTCTCACCCCCCACCCACCAGTAGCCTCCCCCACCCGCACCCCCTGGCTCCCCAGCCCTGGGCTCTCTCTCTCCCCCCCACCCCTTGCTGCCCCAGCCCTGGGCTCCTCCCACCAGTGCTGACTCCGCCCGGTCCCCCCTTGCCTCCAGCCGTCCGGCGCTGGCAGGGTCGGGGTAAGCAGCGGGGCTCCCGGGCTGCGCCTCAGCCCAGGGTCCCTCCAGCCAGGGCTCCCGCCTCCAGGACTGGCCGGGACGCGGGAGGGCAGAGCTGGGGGACTGCCCTGGCAGGGGGCTGAGGAGCCGGGGCAGGGTAGCCCCAGAGGAGCGGAGCCCCGGAGAGTGGGACGCAGGCCCTGCCCGGCAGCGCCCCACCCTCTATGGCCCCGCTGCTGCTGTGCTTCTGGCCGCCCTGCCACAGCCCCTGGGCGGCTCAGGCCGCTTCGCTCAGCCCCGGCTGCGGCGCTGGGGGGCGGCTGCCCTGCGGCACCTGCAGGCGGCTCCGTGTGCCCCGCAGGGCGCCCCCAGCCCGAGTGTCCCCCGCTCGGAGCCTGCCCGGCCCAGCCACAAGGTGCGGGCGCTGCTCCCTCGCAGCGCGAACCGCAGCGGCCCCAGGGCGCGATGCACTGTTGCTGCCAGGGCCGGCTCTAGGTTTTTTCCGCCCGAAGAAAAAAAAAAAAAAAGATGTCCGGAATGCTGCCCCTGGAAATGTGCCGCCCCAAGCACGTGCTTGGTTTGCTGGTGCCTAGAGCTGGCCCTGTCTGGCCATAGGGAGCCGGGGGGTGTTGGCGGGGGGGCTGTGTGGTGTGGCATGGGCCCGACCCCAAGGGGAATGGGCATGCTGGCAGCACAGGGCTGGGTGGGCCACTGGGTGTCTGGCAACTGCCGGTTAGTAAATAGTGCCCTTGCACTGGGCTGGGCGGAGTGGGGCCACCCCTGCCATGCCAGGCCCCATTGCCCCTGGCTGGCCCCTTGCTCTGGGGACTGACCTCCCCGCACCATGCTCCATTGCCTCCATGGGAGCCCACAAATATGTTTGGCACCGGGCCCACAAAAGGTTAAAACGGCCCTGTGTGTATCAATACATCAGTATTGTTCTTAACTCATTATGCTCAAGCAGTGTGCCAAAAGGACCACTCATTGGGTTAGTTAGCAGTTGTTTTCAGAGAACTAAACAACAGCTTTATACTATCTGGCCTGAAAATGTACCTTTTTCAGTTTCACTATCAACTATAATCTAACACTATAACCTTCACACACACATTAATGCTTATGGGTAAAACACCTTTAAATATTGTGGCATTTGTGTGTCCCAGACCTGGAACTTGTTCCCCCATCTCTCTTGGCACAGTTTAGACTGTGGCTGCTCTAAACTAAGCCTTGTTGGCTATGACCCTGAAGAGGCCTTTTTGCCTAGAAAACAGTGTCTTGATCCTGGCACACCCTCTGTGCAGGGTGGCATAGGAATATCTATCTGGGGAGATCCAGCTGTTTTCTGGGCATGACAGAAGGACATATCGACTGAGGTTTGTTTAATTTTTCCTGGCACTAACTTCTACCATAGCAACAGAAGCTCCCACTCCCAATCCTTTTCCCCACTCCCAAGTACTCACATGTGAGACAGTTTGGTGAGTTTCTGGAACATGCGAGTCTGGATGTTGGGGATCTCCAGACCTTCAATACTCCTGTAAAAATCAATGCAGCAGAAGACATGAGCTAGCTTGGCTCTCCACCTGGCCTGAGGTGACAGACTCAAGGGGCTTTAGGGGGAGGCAGGGCTATTCAGTGCCTGTGCTGCTGTTCACACTTACAGAGAGCGCAGGTGGGGCAGGCTGTCAAATTGGTCGGCAAAGATCTGCTTCAGGGGGTTGTAGGAAATATTCCTGCAAATAGAAACAGCAGAGTCTTTCTTTCCAGAAACTCCCCACAAAACCTGAAAGCCAAAATCTCCCCAGGGCCACCCGTAGAGATGATGCTTACTTATGTTAACTAAAAATATGCTGAAATGTGAGTAGAGAGCAATTTGTAGGCCTAAATTTGGGCTTGATAATAATAAGGAAAGTAATAGATGAGTGAAGTGAGACAATTCAGAGGCAAGTTAGAGCTAAGCTAGGACATAACCCCAGGTCATGTTGTAAACATATTTTGGTTTTAACAAGTGGTTTAGACAAAATGTGAATGTGTTGGCAGCATGTTACCTGTATTGATACTTATTGGAGTGGTATTTACACAGATGTTAATTAAGATGATGTTTAGCGTTAAACAGCCAATAAGAAAGTAAAAATATTTAATTATGGGAGCAGAAATATAGATACGGTAAAAGGGAGGCTTAATGCTAATTTTATGGGGTGTTTGTATAATTGATTATAAAAGGGCAGGGCGCTGCTTTTAGGTTAGCATGCTCACCCACCATCAAGGTACTGTTGGAGAAAGGATTATACACCCCTTCTTCTCGTGCAGGGAGTGAGCACCCCCCGATACACCAGGTCACCTTGGACTGCAGGCACCACTGCAGCATGAGGTGATACTGTAATGGCTGTTGGTTTGAACTGATAATTTTATTTTCATTCTGTCCCCCATCGGGTCAGTCACAGTTCTCCACTAAATCTGTAACTGCCCTGGAGGCTCAACCCCGAACGTGTTCAGTCTGGTTCTATTCCTTAGCTGCAAACTGTTAACTGGGAACACACAAACCAAGGCCACACCAGGAGCAAACCCATGGCAGACTGTCCCCTGGCCTCAGACTCCCCTGCCTCCCTTGAAACAGTAACACACCCGCTGTTACGTACTGGCTGCGACTGGCACGGTCAACCTAGGGAGACCACCTGCAAGTCTGAGGGACTGCACTGTGCCTGGGAAGCCAGACAGTCTAGTGGACTGATGAACAGCACTAGATAAGAGCTGGGTACTATTATTATTGTTCCTCTGCTGAAGCTGCCAGAACAGGGCCAAGCACTGCTGTGGGCCGAGACCACTGTTTCCTTTCAATTAGGCCAACAAACAACTGGCAGCTATTGCGGGTGCTACGTATCTGGATTGGATTTGAGCCGATGACTAAGAAGCAAAAGGTTGGTTAGCCCATGTGACGCATGGCCAGAAAGGGTTAAACATCTTGCAAAATAAATAACCCTCAAAAGACATGTGGGGAGGTAATGTTTGTGTTTTTGTGTATTTACATATGTATGAGTAGGGTCCACAATGTAATCAACAGGCCCTGTCTATGCTGTATTCTGATAGCCCGGAGATCAAAAGAACATCCTAGCATTTAAATGAATTGTAAACATGGGGAAATCTTGGTATTCATCTCTCTTTGAAATGTACTGTGAATAGTGGAGGAACAAGCAAATTGCACTATGTTAATTCTATAGCTAAGTACCAGCTATGAACCTCCTTCAAAGTCATCCTAATTACCTTTTGTTCCCGGAGGAACTCCCAACTTGTCAAAGAGGACATGAAATTCAGGGGCGGCTCCATGCACCAGCGCAGCAAGCGCGTGCCTGCAGCGGCAAATAGCACGGGGAGGCCTGCCAGTCGCTGGGAGGGCACCAGTCAGACAGTGTTCCGTGGCACGCCTGCAGGAGGTCCGCCGGTCTCGCGGCTTCGGCGGCAATTTGGCGACGGGTACACCGAAGGTGCAGGACCGGCAGATCACCCGCAGAAATGCCGCTGAATCCACGTGACCAGTCGACTGCCCGCAGGCGCGCCGCTGAAGGCTGCCTGACTGCTGTGCTTGGGGTGGCAAAAAACATAGAGCCGTCCCTGATGAAATTATATAAAAGATCCTTGGGTCCTGGTTCTGTCATCTCAGATCTGCTTGAGGCTTCATACAGGGGAGCTTAGGCAAAAGGACTGAGATCCCAGTCCTAAGCTGGAACATCCTGCAATGACTTTGGACTATAACCTATGAACTGTTTCTGAAAGAACTCTTTGCAACTACAAAGCTCACCATCTCTGCTATGAATCTGAATCTCAATGAATTGAACTCATGTCTATGTATATTGATCTTTTAACCATTCTCTCTCTCTCTCTCTCTCTCTCTCTCTTGTTTTTTTAATAAATTTTAGCTTAGTTAATAAGAATTGGCTGTAGCGTGTATTTGGATAAGATTTGGAATATTCAATAATCTGGGAAGTAATGTGTCCGATCTTTTGGGATTGGTAGATGAAATAAGATTTACAGAAATTTTCTTCATATTTGACGTGGGTACCTGAGTGGAGGCCTGAGGCTGGATCACTTTAAAGGAACTGTGTTGTTTGGACTCCTGAGTAACCAGTCAGGTAATAAAGAAGCTGTTTTAGGCTGGCTTGGTAAATCTAAGTATTGGAATGTCCACCAGCTTTATGGGGATTGTCTGCCCCATGCTTTGTAGTTCACCCTAATTGAGTGACCACAGCTGGCCCCCACTGGGCCCCTGGTCACAGCCCATTAACAATTCCCTGAGCCAGGTGGCCTCCCTAGAGCTGCACTCTGTGCACCCCTCATGGACAGCTGCCTGCCTATGCTGCTTTCTGTGGTACCCCTTGAAGATCCTTTATAGTAACAAATGCCAGAGGGTCGGCTCAGATTAAGGCTTGGGGAGCTCCAGTACAGTACTCACAGCTGCTGGAGGTCATGCAGGTTACTGAATAAAGATGGTGGAAGTTCCTCCAGTCTATTGTTCGACAGGTCACTGTGCAAACAGAAGCAAGATTTCAGACAGCTGGTTGTTGGGGTTCAGCGGGGGGGAGGGGGGAAACGCTATGTGCACACATCATAAAACTGTTACAATTGGGTAGCAGATGGTAGCCCCTAGAATGGCTCAGAGCTGGAGTAACTGAACGTTGCAGGTCTGTCCATGTTCAGGTACTCGCAGAGCTCTGTGTAAATGGGTGAGATTGAGGGCAGGCGAAGCATAGCAGAAATCATGCAGATTAGGGCAGAGGTGCTTGGCAGAGCTAAGCAGGGAGCCCAGGACTGGAATAGCAGGCAGTGCTGCTGGTTAGGCTTGTGGTGCATTAGAACATAACATAAGAACGGCCATTCTGGGTCAGACCAATGGTCCATCTAGCCCAGTATCCTGTCTTCCAACAGGAACCAGTGCCAGATTCTTCAGAGGGAATGAACAGAACAGGGAAATTAGCAAGTGATCCACTCTTTCTCATACAGTCCCCTCTTTTGGCAAAGACTTAATGACACCCAGAGCATGGGGTTCCATCACTGGTAATTTTAGCTAACAGCCATTGATGGATCTATTCTCCATGAACTTATCTAATTCTTTTTTTCCACCCAGTTATACTTTGTGCCTTCACAACATTCCCTGGCAACAAGTTCCACAGGCTGACTGTGTGTTGTGTGAAGAAATACTTCCTTATGTTTGTTATAAACCTGCTGCCTATTAATTTAATTGGGTGACCCTGGTGCTTGTGTTCTGTGAAGGGATAAATAACACTCCTTAGTCACTTTCTCTACACCATTCATGGTTTTATAGGACTCCATCATATCCCCCGCCCCTTAGTTGTCTCTTTTCTAAATTGAACAATTCCAGTCTTTGTAATCTCTCTTCATACGGAAGCTGTTCCATATCCCTAATAATTTTTGTTGCCCTTCACTGTATTTTTTCCAAAGTCTTTCCAATATATTTTTTGAGATGGGGTGACCCGAACTGCACACAGTATTCTAAGGGCTAGTCTACACTTACCGTCCGGGTCGACGCGGTGAGTTCGACTTCTCAGAGTTCGAACTATCGCGTCTGATCTAGACGCGATAGTTTGAACTCCGGAAGCGCTGCGGTCGACTCCGGTACTCCACCACTGCAAAAGGCGGTGGCGGAGTCGACCTTGGAGCCGCGGACTTCGATCCCGCGGCGTCTGGACGGGTAAGTAGTTCGAACTAGGGTACTTCGAGTTCAGCTCCGCTATTCACGTAGCTGAACTTGCGTACCCTACTTCGACCCCCGCCCTTAGTGTAGACCTGCCCTAAGAGTGGGCGTACAATGGATTTATATAAAGGCATTATGATATTTTCCGTCTTACCTATCCCTTTCCTAATGGGTCCTAACATTTTGTTTGCTTTTTTGACTGCTGCTGCACATTGAGCAGATGTTTTCAGATAACTATCCACTATGACTCCAAGATCTCTTTCTTGAGTGGTAACAGCTAATTTATACCCCATGATTTTGTATGTACAGTTGGGATTATGCTTCCCAATTCACATTACTTTGCACTTATCAACACTGAATTTCATCAGCCAGTCACCCAGTTTTCTGAGATCCCTTTGGAATTCTTCATAGACTTAACCATCTTGAGTAATTTTGTATCATCTGCAAACTTTGCACCTCATTTATGAATATGCTGATATTGCCCAGCCTGTGTGGGGGTGCAGGACAGGAACAGAAAAGGGTGCTGCTGATCAGGAGTGAAGAGCATTAGCAGAGCTGGGAGAAGGGGAAGCTTGGACCCACCTACCAGCACTATATCCAGCAACATCAGCGTTCCACTTTCATAAGCATCAAACAGATGCAGAGGTTATTAAAAGCTACCTGTAGGTGGAGCAGCCAAGCACCCAAGTGTCAGGAAACTATTCACCAAGGGAGGATGAATAGATCCTCCCACAGGATCATGAGCGAATGATCACAATCAAGACAGTGACACAATCACAACCACCACTGACACGCTGTTGACCACTAGGGGTGGAGGAGGGGCACTGCATCTGGGCAAATCAACAGCAATACTTACAGCTCCACCAATCTGTTCAGTTTGGAAAACGCCCCTTCCTGGATCCATTTGATCTTGTTTCTGCGCAGAATCCTGGAGGAGGAGAGAGAAGCTCTGGTGAAAAGCAGCCCTTCATTTCCCAGTTACTTCCGGGGACTCTGATGACCTTAGAACTGAGCATGGCATGAAGGCAATCTCAACACTGGAATTCTGAGAGGCTTGTTTGAGGCCAGGCACCCAGGCCTGCTCTGTTCCTTACATAGCACATGTTTACTGCTAAACTTGTGCCAGTCCCACTGATACACTCACATGGACCCAAACTCCACATCCAAACACTTATATTTGGGGAAGAGCAGCTCCAGGGTCGAACTGTGGGGTTCAGGGACAGCTCACAACTAAACACAGAATCTGATGAGTCCGTAAGAATCTGTCGGAGTGTGAACCAAACAGAGCTGACAGTGCAACCCAACACTACACAAAGCTCCAAGCCAAATTCAGAACTCAGGACGGTCCACGGTCTGCGATTTGGGCACCTTTGGTATGAACATCCGTATCCAGTATTGAATGAATCATGGTTTTCCAGTGCAGCCACACGAGCCACAGGTTGTGTCACTTACGGAGGTGGCAGTTTGGAGGGAGTTTCAGTGCCATCTCTGGATTTGACCCCCCCAGGCCCTCGGTGAAAAATTGAGAGGGATAAAACTGAACAACATGCTCAGACAACTTCCTGAAGCCCTGAACATTTGTCTATGGCTCTGGCAAGGAACTGGAACTGCTGCTGCCCTTGCCACATGGAGGATATTTCCAGACCTATATATCAGCTACTCCTTCTACTAGCTGAACTATGGAGCTCAGCTCCCCAGGCTGGGAGCTGTGGTACAGGAGGTCCTGCCCTGGATGTGTGTGTGCCTTTATTGTCTATGGAAGGTATTCTTCAGCCCAGGCTGCGGCTGCCATAATTGAATACCCACCCATGGGGAGTGGATGGGAATGCTGCATTGGGAGAGGCTCACGTCCTTGCCAAACATTTAGTCTAGGAATACCCACCCCCGCTGCTTAGTTATCAGATCCTCACTATCACCAGACCTCAGCTAGGCTGGGATAGTTGCAGAGAGAAGACGGAGTGAGGGAAGGAGGGCTGGGGAAGTTCTTCCTGCTGTCCCACACCACCCCGCCTATTAGCCTCTTCTTGTCTGTTTCATCTCCTCGTAAAGCTGTCACTTGTGCTGGTGTCATTGGCAGGGCGTGTTTATGCCTCCTGTCTTGCCCTGGCTTATGTTTCCATGACGCTGACACAACTCTTCTTAGAAACACATTCCTGATCAAAGCCAAAAGTGCTTGGTTGCTTGGCTTGAAGGAAGCATTGCATTGTGGGGAGGAAGCCACTCACTCTCCTCTCCTCTTTGGCAGCATGGGGCCGGGAGAGTTCTTGCTAAGGGAACACAGGGTTCAGCCTCTTGAGATAAAATGTCTAGCGGCCTCCTCTGTGAGCCGTACAGGCCGGGTCACCTTTCTGTGGCTGAAAATAGGTCCTTCCAAAGCATTCGTTCCTTTGAGAAGGTACCAAGCGGGGGAGCTGAGGGTGGCTCATTGACAACGTCCCCTGGAAATCACTGCAAAATACAAACGAGTCTTCGGTCTGCAGTCCAGCCCCTGTGCGACACACGCATGAGTCTCCACCTCAGTCCATTTGTTAATGGCTGCTCACTTCTTACTTGCCCACAGATGCCCTGGGAGTAGTAAGAGTTGGCAGTGCCCACAAACGGGTTAGAGAGGGCAGGGAAATACGAAGCGCCATGCTCCGAAGCTGCATGCCAAAGACGGGCCGGGGCCCAGCAAGGCAAGTGAAGTGCTGGAAGGCTGCTACTTCAGTGGAGACTGTACTGCTCCCTGCTTTGGGGTTCCCACACTGCACACACGCTACAAAGCCATCAGCCTCACTTAGGGTATGTCTAGATTGCAAGCAGACACCCCCGGCTGGCCTGTTTCAGGGGCTGACAAGGCCGGGCTAAGGGGCTGTTTAATTGCAGTGTAGATGTTCAGGCTCTTCTTGGACGCTCCCACTTCACAGGGTCCTAGAGACCATGCACTAACTGAATGGCTACACTGAAATGGCTACACTTAGCCCGAGCCATGTGAGCCCGAGCCATGTGAGCCCAAGTCAGCTGGCGTGGGCCAGCCACGGGTGTCTAGTTGCAGTGTAGACAGTCCCTCAGTGCCAGGGTGCAGCTCCAGAGGGGGCAGGAGCATATAGGGGCAGAGTCTGGGCTCCATACACAGACAGAGCAGGAACTCTTGGGGGTTGGACTAGATGACCTCCTGAGGTCCCTTCCAACCCTGAGATTCTATGAACTCCAATGAGGCAGAAGTCCCGGGTACTGAATGTGCCACCAATGCTCCATCAGCTGCAGGGTTGTTCCCAGAGGGTCCGGGAAAGCTCAGAATTACAAGGTTTCGTAGAATCATAGCAATGTACAGCTGGCGGGACCGTGAGAGCTCTTCTACTCCAGTCCCCTGTGCGGAGGCATTTGGAAACACCTGGGATCACTCAGAAAACGAGGATGAAATGCATCAATTGGAATGTTTTCTTGCCTATGAAAATGCCTTTGGAAATTAGCTCTTTGACAACTCAGGCTGCAACAGAGCCCAAGTGTTTCAGGTGAGAACAGGCATAATAATAATAGCGCCAGTTAGAACAGTATTTTGCACACTGCAGTTCTTGATTACTGCTCAGGCGTGCTTAACTTGTGTCCCGCGTGCAGACCGAGACGGTCCCTGGTTTGTTTGTACCATCACAATAGCAGCTCACACACACACTGGCTGTGTTACTACAGGCCTAACAACTTCTAAAACTCAGGGCCAACATTTTTCCCATGCGGGTGCCTAAAGTTAATTAAAATTAACTAATTAAAAATGGGCTGATTTTCAGAGCACCAGCAGCTCTCAGTGACTGTAGAGGACAATCAGCACTTCTGAAATGCTGCCTTAGGCCCACACTGCTCCTTTATCTGAGGCGCTCAAAGTGTTTCACAAACCTTCATGAGCGAAGAGCGAACAGCCCTCTGCTCATTAGCCCAGGTGACCTAATGGGCCTTTGCCATCTCCAATATCCAGGGCTCTATGATTAATTATTTAAGCCTCCCAAATCCCTTGCCAGGTGAATGAGTAACTGGGCGCATCAAACTAAAACAGGGGTCTCAAACATGCGGCCCGCGGAGCTCTTCCCTGCGGCCCGCGGAGCTCCCCAGGGCCTCCCGAGTCAATATTTCATGTGCGCATGCGCTGCCACTCCGAGGGCGGGGGGAGCGCGGCCCCTCCGGCTAATAGCGTCCCTGTCACCCAGGAGATCTGGGGGGCGGGGGCCAAGGGAAGAGCCTCTGGCGCCACGACCAATCATAGCGAGAAGGCGGGGCTCAGCCCGAATCCGATCTGAGCGCGGCAGCCGCCAGCGGCTTCCGAGCCCGCCAAGTGAGCGAGCCGCTGGGGGCGGGGGGAGGTGGAAAGCCGAGGGAACAGCAGGACTCAGGATGGAGCCGGACGCCGGCGCCCGTCACGCTAGCAGGGGGAATGCAGCCGGGCCCAGCGGCAGGGGGACTGTGCTGCGCTGCTGGAGCCTGGCTTGTCAGCGGCCGCTTTCCGGGAGTGTCTCCCTGGCTGTTGGGGGCAGCGGCCGAGTCGGGCTTGTGGGCCCCACCGACCTTGGTGTGGGGCCTGGGAGCTGATCCCCGCCTCAGTCACGCGTTCCTGGAGCCGCAGGGGCAGCCGCGCTTCTCTAGGGTAATGGGGCCACCCCGCAAGCCAGTGGCCTCAGTCTGCGTGAGACGGGGGGGGGCAGGCTCGTGGGGCGGATGCTCTGCCCTGCTGGCTCCCCACCCTCGGCCTCCGCCGCCGCTATTCCCCCAGCGTTTGTTCCTGCAGGCCCGGTGTGCGTGTCACGTTACAAATGCCGTTGGCAAGCCACAGCCCGGAGGCGCTTACAGTGTACACCAGACAGATCGCAGCAGGGGTGGCAGAGGGTTACAGCTGCAACAAGAGTTGCAGACAGTACAAGATCTAGGGCTGCTGCTCTTGCTGTCTACTGCCTCTGAACGTGACTGCGCTTGCCTTAAAGCACTGTTGCCAACTTTCAGTGGTAAATAAGCACCCCGATGTTCACAATAAACCAAAAATCAAGCTAATCCCATTTCAAAACGAGGCTAAAACAAGCCAATCTTTAAGAACCCAACACCCTATGTGACTAGATCCCCTTGGCGTGCAGCCCGGTCTTCGGCGGTGGGGGGCCCCTTCTGTTCCGGGACCCGCCGCCTAAGTGCCCCGCCGCCAAGCCACCAAACAGCTGTTGGTGGCGCTTAGCACTTTCCAGGAGGGAGGGGGGAGGAGCGGGGAGCCGCGCGCTTAGGGGAGGAGGTGGAGAAGAGACAGGGCAGGGGCGGGGCCTCATGGAAGGGGTGGATTGGGGGTGGGGCCAGGGGCAGCAAGGGGGCGTGTCAGTGATGCGGCCCTCGGGCCAATGCACTAGTCCTCATGCGGCCCTCGGGGTCATTTGAGTTTGAGACCCCTGAACTAAAAGTAATGGGACTTACTTGGGGATTATACCATTGTTAACACAGCCTGGGGAACGAGGAAATCTTCCTAAGGATACAGGAGGTGATCTTGCCAAAGCCACTATGAGCTACTGTTCAGATAAGCCTGGGATTTACTCACCTACTCCAATCCGACAGCTTTGGGAAAGGATCCAGTGATGCAGTCCCAGTGCCCTGGATAATAATCACCCCCTCACTTTGGGAAAACAGGCTTGACTGCACACTTCATTTCTTCCTTTCATGCCACTGTCCCATGGACAATTTGTAGCTTGTGTATACGAATAACATATACAGGCCATGCAAGTTTATTAGCCTTATCTCGCAGGGCTCCGGAGGCTGAGCCTTCTGGGAAATATATCAACATCATGTTTAGGAAAACTAGACTCTAGGACAGGGCTGCATCTTCTCTGGGAGAATTCCTTGGCTTTGTGAGCTCCTGGAAAGCACCAGTGCTATAGCTTGACACTGTAAACGAACACTGCAGGCCCAATATGAAATTGACCAAAAATAGGCTTTAGGGACGAGGAGCCAAAAAAGAACTGGCAGGTGTTTAACAGGCTGAGAACCTACTAGGCAGGCTTTATATTTTTCTTCTTTAAAAGCCAAATGTAAAAGGGATGTTTGTGCTAGTGAAAGGTTCTGGGTGGAGAGCGAATTGCTTTGCCCACACAGCAGCTACAGCGTGGGCAGCAGAAAGGTGAGTACTCTCCACATGCCATCCTCTGCCTTAGTCTTTGCTCCAAGGGTATTAGCTCACTCTCCATGGTTTGTGATGTGCAGCGGCGGCGGCTCCAGGCACCAGCGCTCCAGGCGCGTGCCTGGGGCGACAAGCCACGGGGGGGGCTCCCTGCCAGTCCCTGCGAGGGCGGCAGTCAGGCAGCCTGCGGCAGCTTGCCTGCAGGAGATCCGCAGATTCGGCGGCAATTTGGCAGCGAGTACACCAAAGCCATGGGACCGGCGGACCTCCCGCAGGCAAGCCGCCGAAGCCGCGGGACCGGGACCTCCCGCAGGCAAGCCGCCGAAGCCGTGGGACCGGGACCTCCCGCAGGCAAGCCGCCGAAGCCGTGGGACTGGGGACCTCCCGCAGGCAAGCCGCTGAAGCCGTGGGACTGGGGACCTCCCGCAGGCAAGCCGCCGAAGGCAGCCTGCCTGCTGTGCTTGGGGCGGCAAAAAAGCTAGAGCCGCCCCTGGTGATGTGGACAGGTGTTAGCCTCACCAGCTCATGTCTCATTGGTCACCAAATGTCCATCAATGGCTTTTGCTCATTACTAACCTGAGCAGATGTCAAAGCAGTGAACTAGAGGTGAAATCTCTGGACCCCATTACCAAGTATAAATGCAGATGTACAACCGATATTTAAAATACCACGAAATTGTCTCTCTTGTTGCTGTTTATAAACATAGGTTGTGTGCCACAAAATGGATTCAAGATGCCAGATCTGCAGCAGCGACAAAGCGGCCTAGCTCTGTTGAAGTCATTGGAACTGCACTGATTTATACTAGCTGAGAACCTGGCCCAAGATCGCTGGTGTTACACCCAATTCACAGCATGACCCAGCTGATAGATTCCCCCCCTGCAGGTAAGGGTTGAAGGTGTGACTCCATAGCCACGCCAGATCCCACTCTCCCCCCACCCGCCTTAGTGTACGGCCAGAGGAGGGTTGGTACTCACAGCACAGTGAAGGTGCTGCATTCCTGGAACACTGAGCTCCTCAGAGCATGGATCTGGTTTCCTTCCAGCTCCCTAGAGAAAGAGCAGTAGCTGGGTTTCCGTGGATAGCAATTCTTCTCCTTATTCATCCCCCTCCAACCTAGATGTCCTCGGCCAGACAAATTGTTGCTTCTCCCTGGACAGAAGGGAGTCTGTCCCGATGCCACCCGTGAGAGCAGAGCTCCTGACCCCAGCTGCCTGGCAGCGGTGTGAGGACTGACCCCAAAGATCCTGGTCCTGCTTTCTGTATCACTGTCAAAAACTCCACTATCCCCTCATCTCCCAGGCTCACGACCTCCCTATCCTCTTTTGTTTCCTTTCTCTGACACATGCTCTCACTATGGCCTTTCATTGCTTCCTCTCTAATATCCACCCTGTCCCCTCGCTCCCCTCTGTTAAAACCCCTTTGCTTGTCTCTCACCTGCTGCAGCCTTCTCCTCTCTGCCCTTCCAGTCCAGCCAAATCACCTCAAGCTAACCCCTGCTCTGATCGCATCTACCCCTCTGCCCTGCAGAATACCAGGAGACACAGCTGCTTCTCCTCGCCCCTAGCCTGCACTGGGAATACCCCCACTCAACCCGCTCACAAGAATGCCACTGGCGGGGGTGGGCTGAGGTGCCTGTGCTTTACTCTGGCTAACCCAATGCCACAGCCTCTGCCAATTCAGACACCAGATCTCCACACCAGGGCAGGTACTCACAGCCAGCTGAGCTTCGGCATCTCTGCACATACGGAAGTGTTGGGCATGCTACTCAGGGAGTTGTTCAGCATGTACCTGGTTGGGAAGCAATAAGAAAACCTTTATTAATGCCTAGTACATGTGCCCAGTACACAGGTGGGATTGGCACTGCATTCTTGGCACAGTCACTAATGCCTCTGAGCCTGAAATGCAGTTACCCATCTATGCTGAATACAGTACGGGCAACATGTCACTAGGCCTGTCCTCACAGTCTGTCTGTCATAGACAGCTCTCCAATGGCTCCCACGGTAGTAGGCAATCACACCCCCTGTGTCCAGAGATCACAGGTCATTGAGCCAATCCATTGCACAGATATTAGTGGTTGCTGTTAGTTTCACTCATTTCCTTTAGAGTACTGACACAGATAACCACGGTTATAGATAAGATTATCTTCAGCAGGGTTCCTGTGGAAATAATGGCATATGCTCATGTAATGACAGACCATATCCTAATGCATGCATACAAGAGGGCCAAAATTAGGTTGTACAGGCAACTCATAGCAATTGCAGGGAAAGGCCAGCTCAGTCTGGCTGGAGCATGCTTGCTGCAGACAGCAGCTTCAGAGAATGTAGCTCCTCAACTCTAGCAAGGCTCTACCAAGCAGGTGGGAACTTTGATTTTTCAAAGGTTTATAACTTGGCCGAATTGGGTAGTTTTTCCCAAGAACAACAAAAGACACATCCCTGCCAAATGTCAAGTCCCTGCTTCAGAGCATGGAGGTGCTAGAGCTTCTCAACAAAATGGTTGTAGGAATATTTTTTACCATGGGCAAAACAAAGCATTTTCCCCTAATCTTGTTTTGGTTAATGGCTGAACCATTTTTGCTGAAACATTCAGCCTGAGGTACATGTCTGGCATGGAAAATTTTAGACAAACAATTAAAGTTTGGCAAAGTTGTAAGAAAAGGAAAACAGGGTCATACACTGTGAAGTATTGGGTGGCACCAGCAGCTCTGCCTATAATTAAGTGCCAGACACTTGAGATCTTTATTCAGGCAAAACTCCCAGTGGAGATTTGCCTGCATTAGGACAGAATGATAGTGGTAAGATTTGGCCTAAAATACAGTGCAGCAAGAGAAAGGAATGGTATAGCTCAGTGCTTCTCAACCGGTGGGGTCACAAACATTGTGGGGAGGGAGTGGGCAACTATCTGGGGAGGAGGGGAAGTGCAAAACATTGAAACTTTTAGTACTATCTAAAGCAGAGGTGGGCAAACTATGGCCTGCGGGCCACATCTGGCCCACAGGACCATCCTGCCTGGCCCTTGAGCTCCCGGCCAGGGAGGTTAGCCCCCGGCCCCTCCCCTGCTGTCCTCCTCCCTCAGGCGGCGGAGCGGCGCGCTCCTGCAGAGCAGAGTGGTCATGTGTCTAGCTTCAGCCGGGCAGCACGGCTGCCAGACATGCTGCTCTGAGTGGCATGGTAAGGGGGCCGGGGGGTTGGCTAAGGGGTTGGAGGTCCTGGGGGGCAGTCAGGGGACAGGGAACAGGGGGGGTTGGATAGGTGTACAGGCCCCGGGGGGCCTTTCAGGGGGCAGAGGTGTGGATAGGGGTTGGGACAGTCAGGGGACAGGGAGGAAGGGGGGGGTTAGATAGGGGGTGGAGTCCCAGGGGGTGGTTAGGGGTGGGGAGGTCCCGGGAGGGGGTGGACAGGGGACAAGGAGCAGAGGGGTTGGATGGGTCGGGGATTTTGAGGGGGGCAGTCAGGAGGTGGGAAGTGGGAGGGGGCAGATAGGGGGTGGGGGCCAGGCTGTTTGGGGAGGCACAGCCTTCCCTACCCGGCCCTGCATACAGTTTTGCAACACTAATATGGCCCTTGGGTCAAAAAAGTTTGCCCATCCCGATCTAAAGCAAAGAAAATCCTGCTTTCCCGATCCCCACACTCCCTTTTCCTTCAAGGTAACATATTCTGTCAACCTCTTGAAACATACACATAAATTATATAGCCTGAGCATTATCGCTGATACATTTTTTCACTCTTATTTTTATAGTAAATGTAATGAGGTCATGAAAAATGTTCACTTTAAGTAAGGGCTCACCAGCCTGAAATGGTTGAGAAACACTGGCCTAGGGGATGGGAATGAAAGATGCCGCATCAAGGACATTATGGAAGTGGGACCCCCAGAGAGCCCAGAGGACTGGCTCCAGACTTACAGAAAGTACAGAGATTTCAACCCCACAAAAGTCGCTGGGAGGATCTTGGCAATTCTGTTGTTATCCAGCATTCTGGAATGAGAAGAGGGAAAGGTCGTGACCCAGAAGAATAGACTTTAGACACAGAGGCAACTCCACAGGAACAAAGTTGGGGCTCTACTAGTTTAGGAAGGAGAGACTGTCTCACAGGCTTACATTTAACTCTAAATTGTCCCTGTGGGAGGTAGTTTCTTCCCTTTCTCCCTGACAGCAGAAATTCAAGTAACATCAGCTTTCTCCTCTCCTTCACTGCCTGGTCCCTCCCGCATCCATCTTTGTCCCCCACGCCCAAGCCAGAGGAGATGAGTACATAGACCACCCCTTTGAATTTCCACCCAGAGCATTCCGGCTAATGTGCTTGCTGGCTTCTTTCACAAGCAGGGGGCTGCTGGATTTTTTTTCTTTTGCTACAAGAATAAATGCTAAATTAAAAGTCCACTTGGGGAATTTGAGATTTAAGGGCACATCCAGCTCCCCTGAAGATTTTGTGGCTGATTGAGTGAGCTGCTCCTCAGGTTTTTTCTAGGCTATTTAAGGGAGAGGTTGGTTGATCATGTGGCAAATGAGGAGGACAGGATTCTGAAGGGCTGGGAGCCTGGGAAGTTCTCTCTCCAGGCTGAGCTAAGCTCAGTAAGGCAGCCATCTTGCAGAGCAGACATTATTGTTCCACTTCGCGAGTGATCCCTGTATGGGCTCCATATGCAGCATCACAGACCCGACGAAGAACTGCCTGGGTGATAGGAGATAGAACTTCCCAGCACTTCAGAGTCCCATCCTCATAATTTGCCACATGATCAACCAACCTCTCCCTTAAATTGCCTAGGAAAAAACCTGAGGAGCAGCTCACTCAGGGTGGTCCAGAGTGCCAATCCACCACAAAATCTTTGTGAGGAGCCAGACGTGCATATGCACATACCCTGCCATGCCTGATCAGACCAGTATTTGGTCCACCTAGGCCAGTATCCTGTCTCCAGTAGCAGCCAGCAATGGATGCTTCAGAATGTGCAAGAAATCCCATGTGGGCAATTATGGAGTAACCTGCCCAGAGAGAATGTTTCTTCCTAACTCCACAAGTTACCGGTTGTTTTATGCCCTGTTGCAGGAGGGTTTATATCTCTGATATGCTTAATCCTGTCTAATATCACTGTGATGTTCTCCTTATCCATATAGAGGTCTAATCCACATAGGAATCTTGCTAAGTTCTTGGCCTCAACGACATCGTGTGGTGTGGGCAGAGACAACTGCCCAGCCTAATGAATCCCACTGTTCGAGGATTATCCCTGATATTCAGGCAAACCTGGCCTTAAACTCAATTCCATCCCCTTACTCCTCATTGGACCCCTGGGGGCCACCCAATGGAAAGAGGCACTTACAGCCATTCAAGATTATGCAGATCCTGGAAGACTCTTGGCTTCAGCTCAGTGATGTTATTGTGACTCAGGAACCTGGAATTGTTAAAGAGAAGAGAAGAAAAGTGACCGTGAGTTGATGCTGTTGGTTAAACTGGTTTTTATTTATCATCCATTCCCCCCCCAGCAGCTCCCCTCAGCCTTATTTTAGGGGTGCGAATGGGGATATCCTCAAGTCATCTGCATTTTGCAGGGGCAAGCCTGATTTGGAATGAATGATGTGGGGAGGGGAACATGAGAAAGAAACATTGATAAGAGCCAGAAGTCCTCCCTCCCCCAGAACATGGTGCTCTAATTTCAAACATCGTTCTTGCTGGGGATGGTGGGTTCAGCCATGTGTGCTGCTAGCCCACGTGTGTCCAGACTGCATTCATTCTGTGCTAAGGGGGCTGAAACACGGAGACTGTCAATAGCCCCCTCTCCCCCGCGACCCACAACACGAAAACCTTTTACTCACAGCATTTTAAGCTTGAAAAGTCCAGCAAAAGCATGGGGCATTATTGACTGGATTTCGTTGTACTGTAAGAGGCTGTTTACAAACAGAACAGAAATATCTCAGGGTTAATAGGGTTTCCACAGTGCTCCCAGCCCCTCCTGGTCCCCAGGAATGAAAAAAACCTGTGTCACTTCTGCACAGAAGTACAGAGCGCTAGGAGCCCAGCCCACTGCTCAGAGAGATCAGGACTAAGAAATGAAACAGTCTCTTGCACAGCAATGTACCCCACTCCCATCCCCAGGAGCCCAGGGAGTGAGAGACCAGCACTGGGAATGGACCACAGTGAAGGGGAAGATGTTTTTATGAATAAAAAATACAGGACTGGCAGTCAGGAGTTGGGGGCTTGAGTCCTGGCCCTGCTAACAGACTTTCTGTGCAACTTTGGGAAAATCACTTCCGTGTTCTCTGCCTCAGTTTTCCCATCTGAGGGGAGTGAAGATGAAAGAACAAATAAATGCTTGGAAACCATTAATGGCAGCTCTGAGATCCTGGTGCACTAGAGACAAGCATGGCACTACTATTATTATTACAAGCAAGGACGCTAGGCTGGGATCCAACCTGACAGAACAAAATCTGTTCTGAGTGATCTCAGATCATAAACCCACCAACATGTTAGGCTGGAAATATCTTGTTTACCCAAGTGAAATGACTTGTAGAAATGTCTTCCAGGACAGAGAGCTATTTGTTGTTCTCCCCTCTGTCATTTAACAGCCATGCTGGACTCTGAACCTCCCAGACCCCATGTTAGGTGAGCAAAAAGGTCACTTTGATTCCTCACCCCCCACGTAGCACATTATAATGGAAGCAGTGCAGGGAGGGCCCATGATATCTATGACAGATACCCACTGACTTCAGTGGGCACTGGCTCAGACCACATACGAAGCACTGACAGAGCCAGCTAACCATGGCTCAGTGATAACTAACTAAGGAACAATTGTAAACAAGGGCTTACCCAACCCTCCCGTTTTCTCTGCTCCTCTGACTCTGAAGCCGAACGCTCAAGAGGTGTGATGGTGGATTATTAAAATGAGAAAAGCCGCAGCCTCTGAGGTCACTGGGCCCTGCCAGGCTGAAGAAGTCAAGGTCATCATCTCTCGCCTAGCCAAACTGGCCCTGCATAATAGGGGCTTATTCTTTTAAATGTGGTGCTGCTGACTCAGCAAATGTGCTACTCTTCCTTCCTCCCTCCCCCTCCCCCACCCCCGCGCCCTTGTCGATGATCCAGCCGCTCTGAGGGGGTGATACTTACAGCTTCTCCAGACTTCTGTACATGATAAACTGGTTGTCCCACAGTGAGTGGATTTTATTAGTCTTCAGATCCCTAGGGAGGGGTGGAAAGAAAAATCAGGGACCATGGATCAGGAAGTACGTCATGAACAATTAAGAAATGCAGGTCTCTTTACTCCCACTAGCCTCCCTCCAGTTAAAGTCCCCTCTTCCTATCTTATCTGAGTAACGTGTGTGAGACCTGCGGCCTCTTTGCTATCCGTTACTGATCGCATTTGCCAACAGCACTTCTTGAATTGCCGGCATCATTTTTAACATCTGAGGGTTTTGAGTGCTGCAACCCTCTCCTGTGTGCCCCCTCCCCCCCCATTCCAGTAGGCAAATGGCGTTTGCATGCTCAGACTGAGTAGCCAGGCTCGTTCTGCCATCTGTGCATGCCGCTCAGATGCCAAAATGCTGCATGGCCCCAAATATCGGACATGCCAATTTTTTAGGCAAGGTTTACAGCCCCTGGTAGAGCTGTGTAATACCTGCAGCGCATTCATCCTTGGAAGAAAGGGGCTAGAGAAATGCAAAGGGTCTATTATTTAATGCCAGGGAAAGACAACAACTCAGTACAAAGAAACGGATGGGAAATTCATTCAGTTTGATGTCAAAATCTTCTTCTTGCCTTCACAGCAAGCACTTTGCAGTTAGGCTAATCTGCGGAGTAAAGCCTGGGGCTCTGGCCCAAAGGGTCACAGTTTACCAGCATCTCTCCAGCTATTAGTGGCTTAGACCTCTCTAGCCTGATTGGCACAGAGCACCTGGCAGCAGCATCTCCAGCATTAGAATGCAGCCTCCTGGGTTTAATCATAGAGGATTAGGGAAAAACTGAGATTTGAGCATCTGGGGCATCCTTAATCTAAGAGATAAAGGTCTCCTTGTGATAATCCCAGACTCAGTTTGCTAGATAACACAAATTTCTCCGCATTATCACCCTTGGAACTAGCTTCCTCTGCAGCCTTACCACTAGGTGGCACTACCCCCTTGATGATTGATGCTATGCAGCACAGTCAGGTTAAAAATGGGAATCACCAGGGCGAATTTCCCACTGGCTCCAATTTTGCAAAGAAAGGGACACATTTACCCCATGGTGGCCCCTGTTACTCACAGCTTCGTCACGTTGGAGGAGACCCAGGGGACGGTGTGCAAGTTCTGGCTGGTGCAGTCTATCGCCCTTCCCGAGCACTGGCATTCCTTTGGGAACTGGTCGAGCACTGGGGACACACACAAGGGAAACAGTGAGACTGAAGACCGACAGGATCTCAGTGTGTGGCTGGGCAGGTGAGCAGATAAAAGGACACACTGGTGCACAGAGAGGGGTCAGGGCTGGCTGGATATGTCGGGGTCAAAGCGGCAGGGGACGGCAGACACACTCCTAAAGAGCAATGCGGGGGCAGTGGAAGAATGGAAGAGGTGATGAGAGGAGAGGCAGGGTGTGTGAAGGGAGAGGAGACAGAAGGGGAGAGATGCTTTCTTGAACTTCTCAGGTCTGGGCTGGGAATCTGGCAGGGCCTGCCTTGGTTGGGGTATTTCAGCACATCCAGGCCTGGACAGAACCAGGAAGACCAAAAAAGCAGATTCACCCTGGTGGGAGTGAGGGAGGGTGAGTTGAACTCCCCCAAACCTGAGCAATTTTGGGTGGGGCTCCAGGGTGAGATTTTACCAACTTCCCAGGATCCCACCTTTAGGGCTGGTTCAAACCTCACAGGGTCACGAGGTAGCACCTTTGCCATGCAGGGGCGACCCTATCCCACTCCAGAGGGAGGGGCGTGAGAGAGGGGAGTGAAAGAGAGGGATGATGAGAGGGGAAAGGGGGCAGAGAGAGCACAAAAGGGGAGGAAGGGGGGGAGACAGGAGGGCTTGAGCAGTAGCATGGGGAGGCTGGGGAAGACACAGTAGAAGAGGAGGGAATACAACGCCAGCCCCAGGAATGGAAGTACTCACCACAGACTGGGGTCTCCTCTTCCTCAGTGGCTCTGCTGCCCTTGGTCTGCTGCATGTCATCCAAGATCTGCAGCCACCCGCTATTATCCACTAGAAAAGAGAAGGCAGAAGTCATGCGGGTTTGTCCGCCCCCGCAGACTCACTCACTGCTCCTCCCCATGCCCAGCCTCCCCCAGGCTCGCCCACCCCCACTCTGATTCCTGATCTTAGCACTGGGAACCACGCGCCGCTTGCTCAAGAGACATTTACCTCAGTGCTGGGCCTGAACCAAACGCCTAGATCAGAAGACCCCTGAACTGGGAGGGAGGGAATTCAGAATCTGAACTGAAGCTGCTTCTTGCCGTTGGAGCCCAGTTTTATAAGCCTTAGATCCGACTCCCCTGAAACATGGGGTGTTCAAAACCTGGATCCAGGCCCATGTTTGGTGACTTCGGTCCATCTCTAGTTTACGTTAGCTCCTGCCCACTGCCTCTTTGACTCTCTACTGTGTTCTGACAGGATATTCCTCTTCTGCTGGGTCTTACATTCCTACATTTAAGGCTGGGGTGATCTCCGTCTGACAACCCCTTACCTAGACATCTCTGTCATTATTAGAAAGGCAGAGGAAATTGTACTCTCCCAGTAAGAGGTTTATACCTTCAGTGTTAGCTGCAAGGCAGACAGGTAACCATAAGTGACCCTTAAAGTCCGCCCCTGTGTTCATGTTCCCAGAATCCCCCTGAATATATTGGTGGTTCTGGATCAGGGATTTCCAGGTCCACCTGGTTTATTAACTACAGGGCATCTGCCTT
The DNA here is from genome assembly GCF_020497125.1 of Mauremys mutica. Taxonomy (NCBI): domain Eukaryota; kingdom Metazoa; phylum Chordata; order Testudines; family Geoemydidae; genus Mauremys; species Mauremys mutica. Next base: position 23,921,146 of record NC_059080.1, read on the forward strand.
TGGTCTGGCGGCCAGGAGAAATGGAAAGAGGGGGCAGGCTGTGAGGGTAGCTGATTACCGCAGTTCTCTTCGTCGGCTCCGTTGTCGCAGTCCTTCTCTCCGTTGCAGTGCAGGAGCTGGGGTAAACAGACAGACAGGTTGCCACAGGGGAACTGTCCCAAAGGGCAGGAATAGCTGTCCAGCCTGGAATGAACCAGAAGAGACTCTGCCAAAGGAAAGCAAGACACAGTCAAAAAGCATCCGTGAACAGGCCAGTCCCCTGTCCCTGCCTGCGGCTGGTTTAAGACCCACCTCTCACCCTTGGCTTACTCGTGCTGACCTTGCCAGGACATGGTAACCTATCACTGTCTGGTACCCTGTTACTGCACCTTAGCCCAGTCCCATCTGGCATGACTTATCAGTGAGATTCTATCAACACCAGTCCATCTGGACCATGCTCCTTGATTGTTCAGATGTCTCCCAGTGCTCTGGCAGGGTCTGAGACCTGCAAAGAAGAGACATGCCCTGACACTGTAAGAGCATGAAGAGATGTCTCACCACAGCCAAGAGACATTTCCCCTCCTCCCTCTCAAATGAGAGAACAGGAAACAGAAGCAGTAGTAAATTCTGCACCTCCATCCGACGATTCCATCTGGGACAGTGGAGGCATCTCAGAAAACGCTTGCAGAAAAATCATCATTATAAAAAGAATCCAGCACCACAGGTCAGCAGTGACGGCAAGATGTGCCCATCAAATGGCTGTTTTGTGGCCGATGTAAAAGACATGCCACAAAATCACCAGGACAGTTAATGCTAATAGGTGCTGCTATTAAACCGGATTATTGCTATTTACTGAGGACCATACAGCTTGCTGCTGTACATTATGTAAGGGGAGAGCTGGTTCTTGTAGTACAAAGCTCACAGTGGCACTATGTTCGATACAGACACAGACACATGGTCTCCTCTTGTAACTTGGTTAATTTCATTTTTAAATCCTCATTATCTGCTGAGTGAATGACCCTTGAAATGCCTGACAGAAGAGGGGTGAGGTCCAGGAGGGATTTGGTTGGTCATTGAGGCTGAAGTCCCCTAGGCACATTGAGGGGGATGAGGAAGGGGAGCCATGCTGTGCCTGCTCTGAGGAGAAATCGAGGCCATTGGTCTCCAGGACTGTCAATCCAGCATCTTTCCCCACCACAAGAAAACTACAAAGGAGGACACGAAACGCAACACTGACTTCTCGCCTGCATGTCCCAGCTGGTCCAAAGTGTCCTCCCTCTGGGCTTCGGGTGTCAGGACTGCTCCACAGGACGTGGGCCATGCTCAGTGGGGTATGTGTGAGGTGACGGGGGCCAGCGACAATCAAGAGAAGGCCCTTCAGGCAGAAGGTCACTATCAGTCCTACTCTGTTTGGAGCTGAAACCCACTTATGTTCCAAGGGGGAGTAAAATAACTCCTGCTGGGTTAGACATCAGATCTCCAGGGCTGGCCAGGTTACTTTCAGCCGACACTGGGTCACTCCCCAGTGAGACACAAAGGAGTTGAAGATCTATTAGACTGTGAAATGGTGGCTGCTGTACACCCTTTAGGTCACTGAAAATCAGACTGGAGAATAGACTGTTGGGGCCAAACCTGCACTGGCCCGGGGGCTGGACTAGATGGGACCTCAGCAGAGGAGCAGGAGGTGGCTTGACTCACACTGGCTGCTCCTCTAAGATGGCAGCAACCTCAGGAAAAGGTGTAGAGGGACCCTCTGGTGTGGGGAGTTACAGCCTCTTCTCTGGAGTGGTTCAAGGTGGCACGGCAGAGAGGCAGCTTGGTGTACAGGCAGAACTGGGAACAGGAGGTCTTTCCATGGAGTTACGTACGCCAAGGAAAGCAGAAGAGACTCAGACACATTATTAACTACAGTATAACAAACCAGCTCCATAGCCCTCTGGAAAAGCCACCCTCCCCTGAGGTGCAGTTCACTCCCTGTGATAATTAGCCCCACTAACTTAAACCTCTACTTTGCTGAGCCGTTTCCGTCAGGCAGGCTCTGAAATGTCAATCAGAGCTTCAAAGCACCCCAGCCACTCAGCTCTGTTCATTAATATCCTACAATTATGTGTGTCAAAAGCATTCTCCAGATCAAGCAAAATGTTTCCATGCACTCGCCTTTGATCAGGGCCCGAGGAAGCTGTCGCAGTCTATGGCTGTGACAGAACAGTGTGAACAGCCCGGGCTTGTCATTCAAGGTTTTCTGCTGCTGCTAACATTCCCACGGATAGCGGCTGACGATCTGTGTTTAACATTGAAGTCGCATCTATTAGCTGATTTCATAATGTGGGGCAGTGAGTGTCATTTCTACCACTCACCATTTCACCTGGCAATGGATGTGCTTTGGGTGGTTGGGTCATTTCTCCTCTCCCCTCCCCCGTCCCCGAGTCCCACGGATTCAACTGGTACATTTTACTGAGACGATTATGACCCCAGAGGCAAGCTGTAATAGAAAGAAGAGGAACGTGGATACAGGACTGGCAGCAGGTTCAGGGGTAAGTGATGACACATGGTATAAGTCGGTGTCGAAGCCGGCACTGAGTCCCTGCCCCAAGCAGCTTGCAGTTTAGCTTAGACAGTGACAGTCCAAACAGTCAGAGGTGGGAGAGAGGCATCAGTCACAGTCGACGTTGGCCCGTGGGGGAAGGCAAGGGGAAGGAATTTTAAAGGGAGATCTGTGAGTCTCAAAGAGGAGCTGCAGGAGAAGACTGTTCCAAGTGTAGGGGCACGTGGGCGGTCTCTATACGGGGGACAGGATGCAATAGAAGCACAGACAGCCTGCTATGTGCTTGGAAAGCTGCCACAGCGGCAGGATAGCAGAGAGGGGGGTGACCCTTTCCTCCCTTCCAAGTGACCCTCTGAACATGGCTTTATTCTGGGTCAGTCACAGGGTTATCAGATTCCTAGGGGCTAACAGAATTTCTCCTATTGGTGGTGAGGGGAGTTGGGTTTTTCAGCAGGAGTCACTGATTGAACTCTTAGGCAGCAAAGATCCCAGTTTCTTGCCATGCCACTGACCTCAGTGACCAGGGAAAAGCATAGCGTGCGCTAGAGCCACAGAATTGATTCTAACCAGAACGGTCCTTCCGTGAAGCACAGACATCTCTTAGGGTTTGGCCCATTTCTAGAGAGGTGCTCCAGAGGACAAGGAAAAGGAGCGGCTGGAACTCAAAGCAGTTTGCAGACAGGCTATACCCTAGAAGCTTCCTCTGATTTACTACGCCCGTGGCTAACTACAGCAGGGAGCACACAATATGCACAGTGACGTTATTTATAGTGCAAAATAGCACCCAAAAGCTGCTACACCCTGGACAGACGCAGTCCCTAGCCTGAACAGTTTACAGTCTCATGGTTTGTCTTACCCAAAGGCTCAGCTGCATGAATGCCCTGTCTTTTCACAGGCTGATGCTGCCTGGATCGGAAGTATTTTTCCACATTAACCTAGCATTTCAGCAGCCTCTCCATAACAACTAGTTGGAGCAGCAAATCAGCAAACCCTGGCCGGGTCCCCAGCCGTATATCGTCCACATGGGCCCTGGGGACCCGTTAACCTTTTATCAGATTTATTGATGCATCTGGGACATTTGTTCTGAGGGAAACATGGGCCCAAAATGCCTGCAACACCCGCTGGAGCTAATCAACATGATTAAAAGTGTTTAATATTTGGAGCAGCAATAGATTTTGAATCCATGAATCTTTCCCTAAAAACTGGAGCTTTCCCAAAAGCCGCTGGAGAGAGCTACATCCATCCTAGGCCATAAAACTGATCCGAACAACATTTCTAACAGCAACAACCCGTGCTTGTCCTCCTTGCTGCATCTTAAGTTACAACACAGAACCATTTGTGGGCAAAGTTGCAAATTCTAAGAACTGTTCTAGGTAGAGCATGGGCACTTCAGGCATGTTCCAGAACCTGAGAATTCATCCACCAGTTGGGATCAAACAGAACGCCCCCACACCGCCGCCCCAAGCTCTTTCTTTCCCATTTTGAAGGCAGCATCTGACGTTAGCTGGGGAGTATTCAGTATCACACGTCAATGTCTGGGCATCTCCAACAGCTGGGTCTGCTCTCCTTCCATCAGAGCTGGAGGCACCTCAGGATTCCATTACAGGCTCTGCCTGGGGTCAGTGTCTCCATTGCAGAGCTCTGAATATGTAGTTCTCTTATTTAAAGTGAATGTATTTATCTAGGCTCATATCAGACATCAAGATGCATCTGTCCTGAGCTCCAGACACCACCTCTGCCCCAAAAGCCTGGGGAGACAGATGGGTCTTGTATCCTGCCCTGAAAATCAGCAGGATCAAGCCATTTCAGCCAAAGCAAGGAGTCCGTTCCAAAGTGGAGGGCTCCTCACAGAGAACACTCTGCCATCAATTAGCCTCCTCTCTCCTATACCAAGGGGGTTCAAGTTTGAGCACCCCCAATGCCACAGAAGGAGAGAGCTGCCTCTGCAGCATACAAGTCTCAAGCTATTCAGGGGGCTTTGGAGGTAAACACAGACTGCACCTGGAAGCCAGCAGGCAGCAGCCAATGCTGACTCTGGAGCCCTTGTGCCATGTACTTCCAACGAAACAGACCACCGTCGCAGTCTGACGAAGTTCCCTATGTAGGCCACGTTGCAGCAGCGTAACATGGAGGAGACAAAGACATGGCTTTCGGTAGCAAAGTCCATGTCAATAGCATACTCCAGGCCAAACAAGGATGAAAAAAGCTATTTTGGTCACTGCAGCTCCACCAGCCTCTACTAGCAACGCTGGACCAACGATCACCCTAGACGGCAAACTCTGACCACACCTGGCAGACACACCTGGCAAAAGAAGGACTTCCCCTGCCAACCAACTCCACCACAGTTTTACCTGCATTGACTTCAGACATGTAGCTCTCATCCATGCCCTGGTCTCAGACACTGGGCAAGGCTTTCAATAGCACTGATTGGGTCAGATGAGCTGGAAATATAGCTGGGTGTCATCACATTTCCTCATCAGCCCTCCCAACAGCCCCATAAACTCATTGAACAGGAAGGGAGGCAAGGTGGAACCCAGTCCCCTTAGGGATGCTGAGCAATTGCTCATCACCAGCCATTGGGAACTTTCAGTAAGGAACGAACAGAGCCCCAAGATCATCCTTGTCCACTCCTGCTACTTTCTGCAGGAGTCTATAGCCTCCCTCAATGAACAGTATCAGAGGTAGAGCTAACAGTGACAGTATAGACATCTGCTTTTCCTACAACATGATGGTGAAAATCTACCAGACTGATAGCCCTGGAGACTGATGGTCCACAAAAGAAGTACAGCCCAGGTAGCAGCAGGGTAAGTGTCCCTCAACAGTGTGACCAGCAGGGTGAGAGGAGAGTTCAATCTCCATGGTTCAGTCAGTCCATAACTTCTGTACTAAACATGTCTACAAGGGAATCGAGAGATGTTATTTGTATTTTCAGTGACACAGATGCCTGCCCACTGGGAGATGGGCCGAGACTCACCGTTTATTTCATGGAGGGGATGGTCTAGCTGTCCAAGCACAGAACTGGGTGCCAGAATTCCTGAGTCCTAGGCTTGCCTCTGACTTAGGGGAAATCATTTCTCTCCAGAAAAGGGGTAATAATATTTCCCTCCCCCATAGGCAGACTGTGAAGGTTAATTCGCTAATGTTTAGAAAGGGCTTTGAGGTGAAAGGCTCCATGACTTACTGACAATCCTCAAACCTTCTCTGGTTCCTGATCCCGGAAATGAATGTGACGTGCTCTCCCAGCACGTTCTAATAGATCTTGAATTTCACATCCACAGAAATCCACTGGAGGCACCTTGATCAACCCCAGCTTTCCGGATCCCTTTCAGTCCCTGCTAATGACACCTCTGTACTAATCATTGGCTGTGACCGGCTGGGAGGCGAGTGTCAATCTGGGTAGAAGGGAACAAACTTATTTGGGGTCCCTCACTTAAGAGCCTGAGATACACTCATGGCTAGAACATCCAGAGTAGTTCCCACAGATTGAATCCAAGCTTAATGCACCGCCAAGTTTCCTTCAAATACAATGGAGGGTATTGGTTGCAAAAAATACTATTAAAGAGCAACAGGAAAAAACTGCAGTGGCCGATTACAGCCTTGTCCTCCTGGGGTTAAAACACTGCAATCACTGTGCAGAAGAAGCTTGAAAACATACAGATCGATACCTCATGAAACAGCATGACTGTGCCTCAGCTCTCTCTCACTATGAATGAAGCAAAGGTGTGTGTCACCTCTAGTTCAACGAGTTGGACAAAGAATATCTTTTCTCTTCTTACAATACAGCAGATGTAGAACAAACAGATGGTGCAAGAGTCGATGGATGAGTGGGGCAAGCATACTGTGTTGTGCTAAAGGTCTTCTTTTTCTTTTCATGGCACTAGAAGAACATCAGAGATTCCTAAAGATGCAAAGTTTCAAGATATCATCTCACCTTCTCTCTTGTTCTATAAAACACACTGATATCATCTAGAAAACCTTCCATCTCTCTCTCAAGTCAGTGCCCTCCTGTATCAAAGAATGGCTAGCAGTAAAGGTTCAATTTTCTAAGGATGTTCCCTACCCTTAAATGCAGAGGGGAACAATACTAGGGTTTGATTGCTAGCATAGGGCCCAATGCTAGAACTCTTACTAATGCATGTAGGCCCAGGGATTTAAATTCTTATGTGGTGCTTACATACCAAGGTGTTAGTCACCCTGGGAATACCATAGCTAGATTATAGACACAGACTTCCTGTGTGCGCTTGGGTAAGTCACTTAACCTTTCTGTGCTGCAGTTCTCCAGCTGTAAAAATGGAGATAATAGCACTTCCCTACCACACAGGGACATCGTGAGGATAAATACATTAAAGACGGTGAGGCACTCTGATAATGGGGGCCATATAAGTACCTCAGAGAGTCAGGATGTGTAATATCATGAATCACCAGGTGGACTACTGATTAAGGGCAATCTTACAAACTCTGTTGCACTCACTGTACAGGTAGTTAGATCTTGGAGAAATGTACAGTTTTAGCTGTGGAGAAGTTCTTTCTATATGCTGAACAGACCACCTGTAAATTTTAATTCTTGCCTGAATCTCTCTGATTTGAATAGTTTCTAGGTAAGCAGCTTCTGCCTTCAGGGAAACAAACACAAATATTGCATTTTGAGTTAAATTATTTGTGGGGAACACTCAAATTGTCTGGAACACTAGCTTACTCAGGGACACATCTTTGTCAGTGACAATCTGCTTCACGTACTTCAGATGATGCTTGCATGAACAGGCCAGATTCAACAGACTTCGCACTGTTGCTGGGCTGGGCAGCTGGCCACAATTTTGGGGGGGGGGGGGGGAATAAATGCAATCCATCATTGCTTCTGAAGCTAAAAGTTTGAAGTGAGCTGGAAAGGAAGCTTGAGCAGAGAGGTATGAGGACTCTGGAATATAGTCACAGAAATGGTTTTATATTGTAAAATGAGGAAACTCCCCCCAAAAGTCAAAACTGTTAATCACAGTTTTTCTTCTTCAAGAAACGACAGCCTCACCATTGAAGGTGCAACATGGGGTCTGGATCAACAGTCTTGGAAAGTTAGTAACAATCAGTAACAAAAAGCTTTGCTAAATGTATGTCTCAAATGGGGAATACTGCAAGAAGCTATTGCAAGATGCAAAACGTCACGTGTTAAAGCATTGGCTAAGGCAGACCCAAGTTCGGACAGCTCCCTTAATTTTCTGCAGCACCTGCCCACTTGTAGGGTTGGAGCCTGGAATAAAATTAAATGTAAGTCAGGTGGAAATGTAAGGGTCTCTTTCTAGTGGCTCTGGTGTGCTAATGTTTTTCATTAAAAGAGTTTTATTTTTACAATATAATTCATTCTACTTTCACAGACACAACGTCTCATTTTTATTTAATTTTGCACTGATGTTTATTACTGCCTAAGATCTGCCAACATCAAATATTTTAATAAATAAGACTGGATTAAAGAAATGCTGTGTGTACCTTTAAGCAAAAGAGCTGAATTGCTGCAATCCAGGTGTCAGGAAAGCAGACATTAAGGTAAAACAATTGCTCCACTTAAGGGCGATTGGTGAAGTATTAGCCTTAGATCAATAAGAGTTAGTAAGGAAGGAGGATATGCATGCTGTGCCCCAGGTAAATTTTACAGTTTTGCTCTCTTTGTCCCTTTGTTTAGTTCCCACCCTTTTATCTGTATAAATAAGATAGTTTGTGTCTTGCATGGTGCTCACATTATCTGGGTGTTATTAGCAGAGCGCTGTGCTAATAAAACAGAGTGGTCTGACAAACTGTGAGTCCTGAGTCTAACTTTGACAATTTGGAGGTTCCACCAAGATGGCAACCGTCTTCACTGGGGCTGTGTGATTCCTGACCGTTTTTGTAGGACGACCGTGACAGCCGGCACCTGGGCATTTGGCCCAAGCGGTCGTCCACCAGAACGGAAAGGCACACGACCACAGTGAAGTCTACGCCATCGAACCTGTTGGTTCCCACTCTGTTCTGGTAGGGATCCCGGGATCTGACATCAGGAATCTGGTCAGGTAATTATTTCTGTGTTTTGTCCGGACTGAGAACTGTCCTGTCTCTGTGTCTATCCGTTCTCCTGTGGAGTGTTTGAGTCTGGGTGCCGTCTCCGTCTGGGGATCGGCCGACTAAGGGGTTCCTGTCCCCGCGGTCTGAGTGAGTGGAATCTGCACAATCGCAGCCACACCGCACTTTGGGTAAAACCCTGGGTGTGAAAGCAAGGGCAATTGAGGCAGCAGCCTGTGGGCTCCTTTTGTGTGTTGCACCGGGCATCGCTCTGACGAACCTGAATTTCCGTCTTGTGTGATTGGTGTGTGAAGTCCTCCTTTATGGGTAACCAGACGTCTAAGTCGGGGCAGTTCCCTAAACGAATGCCGGCTCATTTTATGTATTTTAGGATGGGTCCAGACTCCTGTAAAAAGGGTCCAGACTCCTGTAAATTTCTGGAAAAATGGTCTAGGCTAACTCAGAGGGATCCCAAAACTCAGTGGCCACTGTTAAAATCTTGGAACAAAGACCGAGTGGACGTCTTAAAGGACAAACTTGGCCAACCTAAAACTAAATTGGCTAAAGGAGAGGTTAATTGTTTCATGCAGTGGTGGGAAGAGGCAAATCGTAGGTGGACAAAATCAAAACTCGCCTCTCTCAAATATTCAAATAATAAGTTAAAAGCTTTATTAAAAGCCTCCTCTCTCCCCCCACCAGACCGAGCGCTCCCCTTTACCCCGTTCTCAAAAAAACCAAAAACACCCCGGATCGATCCAACCCCTTTCATACTCCCATCTCATTGTAAAAAGGACAAAAAGCCCCTTGTTCTTCTCCCCTTTGTTGTCTGCCTCAGAAACTGATTCTTTAGTATTCCACTACCAATTCAGCAAGGAGGCTGGGCTCCTCAACAAGCCCCCACCCTTCCTGGTCCCTTTCCTTGAACATTTCTTTCAAATGTTCACTCACAAACGGTTCATTGAAAAAAGCAGGATCGGGCCCAGACAAGCAGGCAAGCAACAGATAAAAAAACAGGAGTACTTGTGGCACCTTAAAGACTAACAAATTTATTGTAGCATGAGCTTTCGTGAGCTCATCTGAATGAATGATGAATGAATGATGCATCTGAAGAAGTGAGCTTTAGCTCACGAAAGCTCATGCTACAATAAATTTGTTAGTCTTTAAGGTGCCACAAGTACTCCTGTTTTTTTTGCGGATACAGACTAACACGGCTGCTACTCTGCAACAGATAAAGAAACTGAAAAACAGGTTGGAAGCCCTGAGGGCATAGTGTTGGGAGTAAGAAAGCAGTAAGTGCAGGCATGAACCCCTGGAACAATACTCAAAATGGTGAAATCTGAGGTGATAAAGGTGTCATTTTGGGAGATAAACAAGTGATTTAAGGAAAGAGAGTGAAAAGTTAACTCTACAGAGGCTGGAGAGAATTAAGCAGTTAAATTTTGTGAAAATGTTAAAAAGGACCATGTTTAGAGAGAGAGAATTCTTGGTTTCTTTGCAGCCATTCTGAAGGGAAAATGGGCCCTTTTCCAAAAGAGTGCCTGTAAATAATCCAAATATATATACAGCTATGTAAAAACAAAGCAGTGTAAAGGAATGTCAAGGAAAAGAAAATGTGTATGTATCTATTTGTCTGTGAAAATATGTAAAGTTCTAAGAATCTAAACCAGCACATCTGGTTTGTAAAACTCCTGTTTTGTAAGTGTAAGATAAATTGGTTTTGTTTTTGTTTTTAATGCCACTAAAAATTCATCTGACTCTGTAATTCAGACTTGCAAAACTGACAGACCTTTTTGCAAGACACAGGTAATTAGTGTTGTTTGGCTTTGGGATTTAGCATTTAACCTTTAAGGGGTAAACTTGATTCTTTACAAAATTTAAAATATTTTTAAATAAAGACCAAGTCATGGCTGCAATAGGGCAGTCAAAATCAGGAGAATAGGGAGAGATTCTGGAGTCTTTTGGTTTGGTTGGTTGGTTTTTTTGTAACAACAGCAGATAAGAGCTGTAGTGAAAGAATAAGAAATTAACAGTGACCCTCTGAAGCAACAACAGAGGTGAGGTGCACAAAACAAAAAGAAGCAATGTTAAAAACACTGAGCCTTAAAATGGCTCTGTGTAAGTAGACTGTCACTTTGATAAGGGTACATGAAAACTCTGTAAGAACAAAAGAAACCGTTACACCTTATGTAAAAATCGATATGGCTAATGTTTTAAAAGTTATAGTATAGAAGGAATGTGCATTTTCCCTAGGACATGTGCAGTGTATATTGTAGAAAGGGGTAAAAGAAATACAAATGAAACATGCTACTGAATTAAAATCCTATTAGGGCTCCAAAAAGAGCCTCAATAGGCTGTGTTTTCTTTTTCAGATCCCTGTGTGTTAAGACAGAGTCTCTGAGCTCTGCTGATGGCTTTGAATCCAAAAGCCAAGCCTGTGTTGATGCAAATTACCTAACGGATAAAGAAAGGTGAGAACTGCCAGCACAGAAAAAAAAAAAAGCTGCAAATAAAGAACATATCTGGTCAGCAAACAAATTGCCTAAATAACAGGCATGGTATAACAAGATTCCTTTAATAGATTTGACGCTAATGTTATTGTTAATATTAAACATTGAAATAAATGTAATGTTAGTAAGTACCCCTGTAACAACGTATATCGTGTGTATGATTTTTGGAACAATCCTTTACGGTAATATGGTAATGATGCTTCTCAGCTATTACCTGTAACTAAACTTAAAGCTTAACACAGCAGGAAAAACATTACAAACTTGGTCTGCTATATAAGAGGAAAAGCTAAGGTACACCACCTCATGGATTTAATGACTAAACAGTGGGATAATTTCCCCATAACCCTTAAAAAGTAGAAGCTATTAAAACCTGGCCTGCCTATAGAACAAAAAAACACTGGAAAATATGGGGGTAATTCCTCTGTTTTGCCTGCAATCAGCAAGGGTATTTGTAAAAGAAAGGAATCTTTTAAGCAATAATCAATGCCACCCCGAAAGGGGTAGAAAAATGTTATTTTTGTCTTTCAGAAAATCAGAAAAAGCTAATACCAGCTACAGAATAACCTATTACAAAAACAAATGAAAGTAAAAAAAAAACATATTGCAATAGCTATGGAATGTACTGAAATGCAGATATTTAGAACATAAGATGTTTTGGGTAATATCAGAAAACATTAAGGTTTTGATGCATCTGTTAAAGCAAAGGAAAAGATCATTGTTTAATACCTATCAGTATAAATGGATGCAGTATGTCTACAGTATGGTGAGACCAAATTTGTTAAGTGAAGAAATTATTGTTAAAATCGCACACCAACAGGCTCTGGAAGCAAAGATATGGAAAGTTAGCCCACTCCCTAGATTGCACCTGGGATCTTTCTGGCTGCCCTGGATCTCAAGCCAGTGGGCTGGGGAGGAAGGGAAACTATTGGACACCAGAGGTTGTACCAAGTGGACTCCTCAAAAGTGGGTATGCTTATCCATGCCTGTTGCTCCAAAGCCCTGTAGTAAAGACATCTCACTAGGATCCTGTATGTGAGATAAAATGCATAACGAGACCAAAGTACTGTATAATGGACTCTTTGTATGTATTAATTCTTGGGGGAAAGTGTTTTAAAAGGATAAAAGTGTTAGCAACCCACCAGTAGACAAATGTAAATGTAATGTAAGTACTGTGTTTACCAATAATCACATTTACTATTTGACACAACCAAAAGAAAAAAAAAGTCTCAGCTTACTGTATGCACTGATTTAGTTGAGTTCTCTATCAATCTTGGCATTGAATGGCAAAAAAGTTACCAATCATCTGTTAAAAGGTAAAAAGGTAACATAGTTCCTAGAAAAAAACAATGTGGGAAATGGAACCATTCATATTATACATGCAAATGGGGACATGTTAAGAATTGCCACTGCAGAAAAACATAACAGCTTATCATTGGTATAACATATTTTCTGGATGGTCTCCCACAACTACTGGCATACTAATGATACTACCCCTAATTGTTTTTGGTTTTAAATTGTATGTGTTTAATTGAAATGTTTAAAATGTGCTGGTGGATAAAACAAATGTATGCAAAGCTAAAGCCACAGGCCCAAATCACCTCCCAGTATTTTCTATTATGTGGACTAAATAAGAAGTGACACTGGCGATTAATAATCTTAGTGCCAAAAGGGGGATATGTAGGAGCAGGATTTTATAATGTCCCATGAGAATTAATGTATAATTTGATTTCATCCTGCTAGCCAACCTTTTTGAATAGCAGAAAGAAATGACCCTCTGGGACTATGAGATTCCGTTTTCCCATATGCATTACAAATTGGGCCCTCTCTAACTCTTTGTTTTAAGATTTAATTAGTAAGAGACAGGATTCTCTATTGTGTCTATGTTAAGTAAATTAGAGAAACATTGAAGGCCTGGGTCTCAATGTAAATTGTCTTGGTTATTGATTGTAAAACTTAGCAAAGTTTAATTTACAATGACATTTTGCTTGATATAAAATACTGTTGTTTGTATTCTCAATCTGTTTGTGTGAATGAGGAATGTATGCATCAGGAAAAGATAAGGTGTGAAGGCCAATGTTATAACCAGAGTCAAGGAAAGAAGCAAAGAGACTTAAAGAACATCAAAGAATCATCAGGTACTGCTTACTACCCAGACGGCTGTTAAACTGTCTGGCATCGCAGAGTGGATACATGCTTCGCAGTGTAAGAATGCACCACCCCCAGCGAACCAATCATCACCTCAGGACCATGCAGAGTCAATTTTGACTCCAGAAGGAGACGTAGAGGAACCGCCTGCAATACCTTACAATCTACACTCTCGTAAAGGTTGCCAAGTATCAGAGGGGTAGCCGTGTTAGTCTGGTTCTGTAGAAGCAGCAAAGAATCCTGTGGCACCTTATAGACTAACAGACGTTTTGCAGCATGAGCTTTCGTGGGTGAATACCCACTTCTTCGGATGCAAGCAGTGGAGAAGCATCCGAAGGTTGCCAGAAGCAGACGACGACCTAAAGCAAGGCCAAAGAAGAAGCAGTAGCGAGCCTAGCACCTGCTGCCTGGTGGACGTAAAACCGTGACTGTGGTTTCCTCAGTTGAGGTTGTCAGAACCAGAAGGGTCCTGCCTCCAACATGCACCTCTGGTGGCACCTGTTTCTCGGCTGCTGGTGTCTTAAGGTCTGGGGAGTCCACAATGACAATTCTTTTATCCAGCAGCAAGTGTGGATAGCCCAGACCCTTAATATTTCTAAATGCTGGGTCTGCAGCCACATCCCAGCCCACTCTCAAACTGGTGTTCCTGTCCTGGCTATCCCACTCAATTCCCCAGACCTCACTGGAGGACCTTGTCCGTTTAACACAATATGGAACAGTAATAACACCTGGAAAGAGGCTATTGGCAGTTCCTTTATCCCACTTGGGGGAGTAATACACCATGCAAAAAGGCTCCTGAAGTTACAAGCAGTAGTTAAAATAATGGCAAATAAAACTGGAGAAAGTTTAAGAGCCCTGGCCAAAGAAACAGGGGCGAGCCGACAGATGACCCTCCAAAACCATCAGGTATCGGACATAGTGCTGGCGGCCAAAGGAGGGACCAGTGCTCTCACTGGAAAACAATGTTGTGTGTTTATACCTGACGATACCAATGAGGAAATAGATCGCGCTAGCCACTTAGAACAAATCGCATATCTTCCCCATGAAGAGACGAGTTCTTTATGGAAGTGGCTAAGTAACCTGTTCAATTTCTCTGGCATAGGAAACTGGTTGTTTCAGGGAGCCCTGACTATCCTGTTTGGAATCCTAATAATTTTATAGTGTCCTGTTGTATCCAAAATTGTGTAAGGCATGCCACCCAGGTGACTGCCCCTAAACAGAGTGCTAATATGATGATTTTGAATATTGCTGATGAACAAAGAGATAAAGAACGGTTAATATGTGGAACCCAGTAAAATGTTGGTCATGGCGTAGCTTGACCAAAAGGAGGGACTGTGAAAGTAGAATGAATTATATTGTAAAAATAAGACTGGATTAAAGAAATGCTGTGTGTACCTTTAAGCAAAAGAGCTGAATTGCTGCAATCCAGGTGTCAGGAAAGCAGACATTAAGGTAAAACAATTGCTCCACTTAAGGGCGATTGGTGAAGTATTAGCCTTAGATCGATAAGGGTTAGTAAGGAAGTAGGATATGCATGCTGTGCCCCAGGTAAATTTTACAGTTTTGCTCTCTTTGTCCCTTTGTTTAGTTCCCACCCTTTTATCTGTATAAATAAGATAGTTTGTGTCTTGCATGGTGCTCACATTATCTGGGTGTTATTAGCAGAGCGCTGTGCTAATAAAACAGAGTGGTCTGACAAACTGTGAGTCCTGAGTCTAACTTTGACATGTCAAAACAATAAGGTTTGGGCCATATTTTGCTGTAAAGCTTCTCAGGGCAGCTGGAAGTTGTGCCTTGAAATGAGTCCCCAGCCAAGCCCTGCTTTTGTTACTTAAGCCAATCAACCCCTTCACTTACATGGGACCATTCTTACGAGCGAGACAAGTGGGATTTGGCCTTGTATATAGGATGACGTTTGTGTGTGGCCCCTCCAGGAGGCACAGAACACACAAGCTCTGCCCCAGGGCCCCATCAATGCTCTCTTGGAATTCTGGGCTGGTAGGGGGCAAAATCAGCTCCCAACGTAACTCAAGCAGCGAGGGACCTGCTCTAAGTTCCAGCAGCCCTACAGACATGAATGGATCTGCCCTAGGCGGTGCCTGTACCAGAGTCATTCTTTCCTGACTTCCTTCCAGCCCCAGCCCTGAGTTGGCTGGCACAGGCCAGTCGCAGGTGTCTAGTTGCTGTGTAGACATAGGGACTTTTACAAGCCCTATCTGTTGCTGCAGAGGTGCTGGAAACTAATGACCCGTGTGCACCTCTTCTAATCTGTCCTGGGAACTCAGCTGGTCCCTCCACAGCATCACTCACATGAAGAGGTGCTGGCAATGGTTCCAGGGGGTCTGACAGCAGCGTCTGCAATGTCCTGACCAGTACTAGGAGATCCCCAAACCCTTTCAGAGACAGGGCCTTCAGGCTGCACGGAATGTGGACAAGTTGGGGGTTCATGGACCTGCCTGCTAGATTCGATGCTCCCTGGTCTATTTAAGGAGGCTTTTAAAACGCAGTCACGATGGGTTTGTTACTACCTCTGTCACATCATGGGTTAACACAAGTTGTTACCATTTTTCTCCCCTAATGCTGATTGCACACACTGCACTTTGACACTATCAGGCACGGCTATACAGGTGCCCTGCAAGACAAACAATTCAGGCGTGAATTAAAACACCAACAAAGATAAAGTGCAGATAAAGGATTTAAAATAGAAATCAGGCTGCCAGGATCTGCTGAATGGAAACCCTTTTAAATGCGCCGGCGCAGCGGCCCTGAGATCTGGGGCAGAGGGCATTTCACTGACCCATGGCCAGAGAGGCCGCATGGAACCAGTGGGAGGAGAAAGAGAGACTTTCCCTTGCTCAAAAATCGGCTCCTTAGGTCTAAACTGCAGGAACTTCCCAGTCAGGTGACAGATTCCCGTCTTCTCCTCCTCTGAGGCTTGTGCTATTATTTGCATTTGCTTTCATGAGACATTCATATTGCCCTTGGTTCCCAGCTGTAGAGGCATCTGGCGCCTGCCCTTCGCAGCCAATGAATGTCACAAATGTACCACTGAATGGAACTGTTGCTGGCGTTGGGATGCTAGGGCCAAATTCTGAGCTCCTTGTTCAGTTGTTACCCATAACGCCTGCCATAGTCCATGGGAGGTTTGGCCCAGTGAAGACTTACGGGTCTGAGCCATGATGATGCTGCCAGGCAGCACTCTGTACTCCATGTGCATTCATTCTGAGCGAGAGCCAGAGCGCTAAGACAGCCTTAGGCCATCATTCCCATGAAAAGCCCTTTCCCCCTCTGTTAAAGGAAGGGTTTGCTGCATCCTAGGTGGTGCCTGGAGCCACAGCACAAATGAGCCCCTCTGGAGCCAATACCACTTTCTCAACACGTGGGTTCTTTATGCTGAGCTCCGGATTTCAGAGCAACTGCAAATGAAACCTAATGAAACAAGCGCAGAAAAAGGACAAGTGGGTAATTAAAGGGAGGAGGCGAGCGGGCCCCAGGGAGTGATGGAGAAACGATAACATTTAACTCAGCCCTTAATACGGCGAACGTGTTCACGTTTACATTGCTGGCATAAGGCTAGATTTGGAGGAGAGTGTGTCTGGAGAGGAAAGGGTAATAATGGAGAGAAACAGTGCTTAACCCTTTATTCTCCTCCTCTCGCCCCTCTTCTATGAAGCCTTGCAGCTAGAAGCCCACATATCATCCGCTCTCTGCCCTGGGTTTAAAGATGGGTCCAATTCCAAATATGAATCTCGGATCCACTCCACCCCTGGACTTTGCGTCTAAGGCCCATCTCGACGTACACAGCGAGGTGTTATTTTATTGCACTCACACATCATGTGGCGGGGGGGGGGGTCCCTGCTACTTCTTTGTTTCAGTTCATCTAGGGCTCAGTGCAGTCAATGGGAATCTTTCCACTGACTTCACTGGGTGTTGGATCAGGCCCCAGTGGCACAGCTCCTGTCCCTATATGGAGCTGTGTAAATAACAACAAAGAGTTTATTCACCTAGGTTTCCCCAAGAGCTGGTATCAAGTTACAAATTCACAGCCAAACCCAAGCTTCTGAGCTGTCCCTTGTGGAGCTGGGTTTGGATTATGAACAGCACAAAGTTTGGGATTTCCCTATGCAGAGACCAAAAACATGATGATTATGCAGTATACGAAAATCTGATGGTGGTAAAAGAACCAGAGAAATGCAGGAAAAACAGGAAAGAACTAATGGAGAGAAGGAAGGGGAAAGAGATGGTAAAGAACTAATACAAGGAGGCAGATACATTCTGTGTTTCAGAGGAAAGCAAAACACCCATAATACATGCGACCAGTTGTGCAGTGCTGTGTATTAGACAGTTCCTTCCTGGCCTCTCTACTGATCTGCTTGCACTCTGAAGCTGTAATTCTATTGTCTGGATTGTTATACCAACCTACAGAGCTAGCAATATTTTTGAGGTCATGTCCTGATTTTTGCCTTGGTGGCAAGCTCACTAGCACTGCATGACACCCCATAGTCTCAGGCTGCAGGCAATGTCAGTTCTGGTTCATGCGGGGCTTGTACCCTGAGGGCTCAGCTTTGGGTCTGGAGTTTGAGCAATCCAAACATTCAAAGTGACGCTCAGGTGAAGTTACCAATCTTTGCCCGGTTTCAAATCTGAAACTGCTGCATTCCATGTGTTGTCCACCCAAAACCATAAACTAACCCCAGTCAGCCCAAAACTCAGCATTAGAGGCTCGCATTCCTTTCCTGATTGCCAGAGCCAGGATCAAAGGGAGTGGTTAGCAACAAACTCAGCCAGGAGCAGTTGTTAAACAGAAGTATGGTCTAATGGACTAAGCCCTGGTCTGGGAGCCACACACACCTGAATTACTGTTCTGGCCCTGCCTTCCCCTTATGGGGTGCTCTCGGGCAAATCATTTGACTTCTCTGCACTTCAGTCATTCCATTTGTAGAATGGCAATGCTACTGACCTAGTTCACAGGAAGTTGTGATGATTAAGTTACTGTTTCTCTCCAACAGTAGAACGCACTATATATAATCATCTCAGTGTACAGTTCCCTAGCACAGTTTTCCATCTCCTGGGCCTTTAGCCAGATTTTCCTGGACTTAAAACAAACACTAGAACGCTACATTGCAAAGGCAGATATGTGACATGAGGGACCTGTTTCTTTCCCATCAGAAAAGCTTTCCCCTCAGATCAGAACCCTGAGCTGGTTTTGAGTTATATTAAGCTTATTGTACACTTAGTTCAATAAATCAATTCCCCAACAGAATCCTCTCACTTGGTGAAATGGTCTCTTAATCCCCACATCCCCCCCCAAATAAAAGAGATAATGCAACAAGTAAATACAGATACAGGACCAGAACATGCAGCCCCTTTGGGCCCCTTGGCATGTATCCCTGCCCTTGAGGTCTGGGTATCCCCTTTTGGTGCAGGTACCTGCCTGGCACACACACGCTCAGACTCATATACAACATGCACATATAATACACACACTCCTCCCCCTATTAACAGCACGTTACTCACTGTTAAGATGTGATGAGCTGCTCCAAAACCAAATCTTTTTAAGGGAGATGCTAATAAAAGTTATTTGATTTGAGGGGATGGGGGGTAAAGCCACCCTGGCCTTCTCGCTGGGTTCAGTATCTTTCTGCTCTCCACACCACAGGTGGCGACTGGGAAAAGTTTGCATTGTCATTGGCAAACAGCAAAACAACAAATCAGAGTAAAACTGGCACACGGAAGAACTTGCCACCTTCTCCTTTCCTAAAACCCAGCTTTAAGGGTCCCTTTATCATCCTCTCTTTGTCCACTCTGGCCACAAAACTTATACCTGTGTCTGTCAGCTCACCTTAAGAAAATGAAATGGCTTTTCGAGCTGCTCTCATTCCAATCTAACATCTCGCTTCCTTTTGGACAAGCAACAGAATTGTAACTTGCCATTGTTTCTCCTTCCCTCTCAGACTCCAGGTAACATGGAAGCCCAGAACAGATGACAGAACAGACAGAGACACAAAGACATTCAGACATACAGACACAAAGACATTCTGCTTCAACTAAAGTACTGCTGCAGCCAGGAAATAAGGAGACACAAATAGTGGTGCAGATTTTGACAGAAATTAGCCTTCCACTCTCCATGCAATCCATCCATCCATCCCAGTTAACACGTGTGAGATCTACCCCCAGACCCCTTATTCACAAAACCCCCAATCAAACATTTGGATTTTCTCCCCACTTCGAATAAAGTGAAGTGCAAACGCGGCCACTTACTTGTAACAGCTTGGAAAAGCGAAGGCAGAATAATCAGGAAAAGCTTCATGCCGGCAGCTCTTGCGACTATAATCCCAGGCTAGAAAAGATTGAGAAGTCTTCTGGGTTACTGTAAAGCAAGAAGAGGAAGGGGAGAAGGGAAGGGAATTCTGGAGTTGATGTGGCTCTTCTTTTGCTAACATGTACACATGTGCTCTGTTCTCCCAGAAATGCACACACCAGCCCAGGAGATGCTGCAGGCTTCTCTCTGCAAGGTGCTGTTGGCCTCCGTCAAGCCAAGTTTCTTCCTGCACCCCAAACTAGTGAAAGTGGCACGCAGCCCCAGGACCAGAAGATATTTGCAGTTCCTCTCACCCTCACATTTAAGTCTCCTGGGGGTGGGGAATCTTCCTTCACCATCGGAGTTAGGTGGTCGACTTCCCCCCCCACCCCCCGCTTGCACCTTGCTCACCTACCTCTAGGGAAATGGCACATGAACCTGAAAGGATCTGGTTTAAAATGCAGAAGGCTCAATTGCTTTGTTTCACTTGTCTCTGCTGAGGAGGATTCCAAAGGCAAACAACCCTTTAGTCCTTGCTGTGTATCTGCTGATTCAGAGGATTGTGCAGTTGACGGGAGCTGAATCTCTGAGTGGCTTCCCTGCAGGATGCCCAGGTCCTGACTAGGCGATGAGAGGAGGGGGTGATTTTTTTTCAATGGCACAACGAGGACCTGGCAAGAGGGCCCTCTGCTGGACATGACTTCTAATGAACACTGCTTCAGATCAGCAATCTCTCTCTTCCTTCCGGTTGGTCTACACACACGGTTGTACCGCTTTACCTATAACAGATGAGTGAAGTGGTACAACCACCCTAGCATGGACTCAATTATATCCATATAAAAGTGCTTATACCAGAATGGCTATTCCCATAGTGGAGGAGGAATAGACCCCTTCATACTGATATCTCTGTGTCCACACTAGCAGACATACTAGGATAACTAACTGTAAAATTTCACACCCTCCCCGCCCCAACCGAAATAGTTACACTGCTACAAAACTCGTGTGTAAACCAGGCCTTAGAGATGGATGCCAGCTAGTGCTGGGGAAAATAGCAGCAGTGCATGGTTTGCTCAAAGAAAGATGCCTGGTTTTGAATTCATGAAACTTTTGAGCAGCTGTAGCATTTCCTGCAAACTGCTTAGCATTTGTGAAGAGGTGTCTCGTGATCTGAGCGCAGCACTGGGAGCCAGCGTGGGCTGAGTTCTATTCCTGCCTTTGTCACTAGCTTCAATAATAAGGTTCACGTATACAGCAATTTATATACATTGCTTATTTATGGCTCATAAGACCCCCATGGACTGGTAGTGACAGCTGACTTCTGCGACATGTGTGCCTGGGGATCTGCAAGGTGATTGCTGGGAGGAGAAGGAGGTGAAGGGGATGATGAAGCAGAAAAATTGCAGTACTATATAGGAGCTGGAGTAGAGATGTAACCAGAAATCAGGCCTCTCTCCATAGCCACTGCTTATCTTCCTGCCTGCTGTAACAGCCTCCCAGTGGGACAGGTTTCTCAATGGGCACAGGACCACACTGGGGACAGTGTGGAGTTGCACCATCCTTGGGGAGCTCTGGGATGGATTAGTCTCCTCCACACACCATGTTGCATCACACTCCATTTTCCATGAGTGCACTTTGTCTCTTCCCCTCATTCCTTCCTTTGGGGCCTGCTAGTTCCCCCAGGGGCCCTGAGAGACAGCTGTCTCTCTGCACACAGAAGCCACAGTTGTGAATGGTCTTTGCAGGAGGAGGAAGTGGGGAGAGGCTGACAAGGTTCTTTGCATGCACCTTCCTCCATGCACCAACTAAAGGGCCAGGCACTCACTTCCTCAGTGAAAGGAATAGGGTAGCAATCTAGACCCTGGACAGGTGACTCCAGCAGAACTGCAGACAAGACTGATTAGGTTCCTGACACTCCCATTGCTGTAACTGTCCCCATTCCGTAGCTGTAGGGTGTGCCGCTCCTGTGTGGCCCACCCTGATCAATGTCTCTTCCATCATTCACCCAAAGCAAAACTCTGTACCAAGGTGACCTTAAGATGGCAAAGAAATCAGCCAGCCATCACCCAGGTACTCGTATCTGGAAGGACAGTGCTTGACAGTGGAATTGATACACGATGTACAATATCTTGTTACCAACTGCCTTCCATCCTTCCTGGACATAGACCCATCCGCAGCAAAATATGCAGGAAGAAAACCTCTCTTCAGCCTGCTTGTGCATCTGTTTCAGTCACTGGGGGCAGGAGCAGGCCCCTGGTCTTTTACTGATCTATCAGCAGCCAAGGTACAGGCTTAGTTTATAATTTAGCCATGTTACTTTGTCCATCTCTAGCACCTTCCAGTCTATGGTCCCAATACACTTTACAAACCTTAACGACTGAGCCTCACAACAACCCCGAGCAGGCAAGCTGAGTTTTCCAAAGCGGCTCGCTGAGGCAAAGGGAGGCGAAGAAACTTGCTCAAGATGAGACAGCAAATTCCTGCTAGGGTTGGGATTAGAACCCAGCAGTCCAATCCGCACAAGTTGCTGCTCTAACTCCCTAGGTGACACATTTCTAACAAATGTCCGCTTCCTTGGCCTTTCCCCTTTTTGGCGGGAAATTCACAAGGGCTGATATCTTCCAAATGCCACCCATTTAAGGCATGGCCCACAGTAAATTGTGCAGATCTTTGTGACACCCCCACCGCCTTCTCACACAACCAGTGAAATAGCTACAATTTTGGCACTGAAATCATGCTCACTGTGCGTCTGAGTTAACCCCTCCCTGAAATGAATGGGCAGATGCCTCTCTGCATGAGTTACACTCGGTTCATGTCTTTCAGGGGTTTCTCTACAATCATAACGCCTAGAGACTTGCTTTCTATTTGACATGACAGCTGAGATTCTGGAGAACAGGAGGCAACTGCTTCAGAGAGGTGCCAGTATGGTATATACAGGCATGTACCTGCTGTTTCCAAGCCCTGGGACGTCTCCTGTTTGAAATCAGGGTAAACCGTATCAGCACAAATCCTGTTGCACTAGTGTGAATCGTGTCTGTATTACGGATTTGCACTGGAGCTAGGGTGACCAGACAGCAAGTGTGAAAAATCGGGACAGCGGGTGCGGGGTAATAGGCACCTATATAAGGCGTCAATGTGACCGCTCTGGACAGCACTTTGAACTCGGATGCACTAGCCAAATATCGGGACTGTCCCTATAAAATTGGAACATCCAGTCACCCTAACTGGAGCAGCTATTCCAGTGGCTAACAATCTAATGTAGATAAGTCCACCATGTAGGCTGGTGCCATTAGAAATTGGGCAAACAAAATTGGCATGTGAAGATGGGATCAAAAAGCAGTTTGCAGCTGGTTGAACAGTGACATTTATTCACAGATCTATTAGACTGAAGGGCAAAATTCATGAAATACACTTTTCTCCAAATGTTATTCAGCTCTCTGTAGAACCAGCTGACTAAAGACCAAAATTAGCCAGGAATGTTTTATACACACAAAAACATGGCAGATAAATGATTTGCAAAAGAGTAATCAAAACAGCTAAAGGAGAGGGAAGGCAATGCTGATGCTTCTTGTCCTGAGGAGCCTCCTCCACTGGGGTCATTCAGGTTTCTGTCTACCTAATCTAATCCAATCTAATCTAATCTATGGGTTTTATACTGCTGCCCCTCACCTAGTATCTGACCACGTGACACATAAAATCAATAGCAAAAGCAAAGCCTCGAGCGGACTGTGGAGTCTCTGGATCACCTCCTTTTTTAGGGCAAAGCTGCAAAAACTCTGGTTGGGGTATTGTGGGGTTTGTTGCATTGTGTGAGGGTTTTCTGAGGGGTGCAATACACTTGCAATCATTCTGAGTCCTGGCAATATTAGCTCATAAAGAAAAACAACCTTCAAGCGACATTGCTTTGACTCTGCTGTTCCAAAAGTGCAGCATGGTCAAAGCTGTGTGTGAAACTTCCCTGATTTACAGATCACTATTTACATGGAATAATACTCACCTCCCCGCTCATGAGACCCCAGCCAATGGGTTTCTGCTGCATGCATAGAAGTCCAATGAATTGCTAACTGCAATTTGCATCGCAACACATTTCCTCCAATTTTAAAGGAATGAGATCCCTGGAAGAAGACTTCCCCCCACACTTCCCCTCTGGTATTGACTAGCTCAATCATTCCTATGTCAATATCATAAGGAAGCAGAGAGGAACGTTCAAAGGTCCTGGTATAAAATGTGTATGGCTCTATATCAAATTTATTTAAAATCTAAGGTACTTTGAAGCTAAAAACTGACCAGGGGTGAGAATGCAGCAGGGGGGAAAAAACACAGAGAATCAAAATGTTTCTTTTTCAAACAGAAAATAAAGTAGTTGGGAAAACAATTGTGTTTCCCCGAGATGGGGAACTTTTAAGGGTTTAAAAATGGTTTACCCTGGTGACAATTCTTTAGAGAAGGGGAGTGTAAATTTCATTCTCTTTGTGGAGGTCTCAGATTTGCACAATCAAAGCTAAAAGCTTGGCTTGCAGTCCTAGAAGCTGGACTGGGGCTTGATATCACAGGACAAGCTGGCTTTTCATCACTACAAAATCAAGTTCAAACCTTGGGACACTGGGGACACTGCACTAGGATCGCAAAGTGACAGATATTACCAGCTGCTTAAACTTCAAAACCACAGCTACTTATTTAAAAGACAAATCAAAGATCCAAAATGAAAATCCATGTTGAGGGTTCACAAAACATGATGATGCTTCAACCCTGTAATTCCTGGGGACTCAGCAGTATGACTTGCTATTAGGCCGTGGGGAAAACTGTCCTGGCTTCACATGGGAAGGTAAAATAAGAGGATCTTGTGAAAATTCTCAGTGTCTGGCTGAAATGAAATCCCATGGGTGTGCAGCCTGCTGCAAAAATAATACAGAGGCCTGTGCTGCAAAAATAACACAACAATGGCAGAATTAGTACAGAATGAATGTTATGCAAACACTTCAGCGTCTGGTATGTCAGGCATCTGCACGGCGTTACACATATGCAGCATCGCATACAACATCAAAGAAGAATCAATCACTCAAAGTTACACCGCCACAATATTCCAAGTTGGGGCTGAGCTGCAGAAATTGGATCCAGACTTTTAACTCTCCTAAAGTTCAGGGGTGTTTGGAATTGTGGTTTTGGTTCAAGAACAGACAAAACTGGAGTGGGATCAAGTTTTGGCTTGTGAAATTCCAAAGATTTGAGGGTTCCTAGTCAGGATTTTGATTTGGACCCTCTCCTCTCCAGGGAGCTACGGAATCAGAAATAAGAGAGCGACTCAGCTCCAATTAGGTCTGATCTATAGAGAACTGGGAAACTTCAGGTTCATTTTTATTAAAGAATTTGTGACTCAGTTTCCTTTCTCACCTTGTATTGTCACCCGAAGGACGAAGGAGTTAATTTCTTTCTCTTCTGATGCGGGAGATGTGATAGATGAGACCTAGAAAGCATGGAAATGTCAAAGACTGTGCCAGATGCTATGGCTACGGGGGCTATTCACAGACTTCGGTATTGATAAGTATGTGTTCCTGGCTTGCTGGGTGGGTTGCCTGTGGAATCTGGAACCACTGGGGAGAGATTAAGGCCGACTCCCAATGCCAGTTAATCAGATACCCAGCCCTTGCAAGTGTTGATTTCTGGGGAAAGTGACAATGTTACCAGTTTCAGGAGGCCTGGGGAACAAAGCCTGTGAATTGGATGACATATCAGCCTGAGACGACTCAAGGTTGACTCTCACTGGATGTAAGAGCTGACATGAGACTTTAACCAAGAGGGCAGAGCCCTGCTGGAAGGCTTTGAAGCAGCGTTCGCGTCATGCTGGAACACTCCAGAACACCATTCCAGCACTTTTCTGGGGAGCTGGAGTGGTCTCTTGTGGTGTTTCCGGCACTGCTGGTACTTTTTCGTTCTGATACTTGGAGTGCTGCGCTCACCCACAGGTTTGAAGGATTTCGAAATCTACCAGGGTCTCCATGTAGAAGATGAATAATGGCTGGTAAACTTAGCATGTGTGTAGATTGTTTATTGTTTTATGATGTTTTTCTCTGTTTGATGATGTTTTCTCTGTACTGTTTTTGTCCCAGATTTGTGGTTTGTGAAGGCTGGCTGCTTGCCCATAAGCATGTCCTAGCCCCTGCTGAACTCAGCTGTCCTAGGGCAATCACAGTAAAGGGAAGGAGGGACTGCAGCCTAAATCCTTGGTCTGGAGGGAGAGACATGCAGGTTCCTGCCCTGAGAAAGGAGATGGCTGGAGACCTGCTTGCAGTGCCCTCAAGGAGGCCACGAAGGACTCAGAGGTGCAGTGTGTCCTAATTCTACATTTTCAAATACTTTCTTCAATGTAGTTTTAAATATCCCTGTGACGCTGGCACATCAGTTGCCAGCTCAAGCCGAGCTCCCCATATCTCAAACGAACTCTCACACACACACAGCTGGAATCAGTCTGGCTCACCTATGTGTTAGTATTGGTAAAATAGGTATTAGAATGATGAGAATGTGTTTAGTGTTTAGGCTATAATGATTGTAGCCACTCACAAGCATTCAATAATCTCACTTACAACATCTGTATTCCACAGTGTAAAGTAATATTTGAGCAGCTGTATCTGGAACCTCTGTGACTGTGTAAATCAGGAGACAGGAAAGAGACATTAATTAGGGTGAAAGGCTGATCTTCAACGGGAGGTGTTATATCCTTCCCAAAAGCATCAACATGAGGACAAAAGACTTTTGTTGTTATTCTGCCTCCTGCCCATGAAGATGAATCGTGAAAAGTACTTCTCCCATCAGCTGAATGTTGTAGCCAAAAGCATGCGAGAAGAAAGGACTAAACCCCTAATAAAAAGGAACGGATTACCTCTATGCTGCTTGGACTTTGAGGGGCAAGGTGTTTCTAGGCATAAGCAAGAGATCCCCAGCTGCTTAGCCTGGGTTAGCCCTAATGGACATATAGAGCTTGCTTATTATACAAGCTTCTATTATCTCTTGAAACTTAAGACTGTAACTCATTTGTCTATCAGTGGTTGCCTGCTTTAGCCTTGTAAATAACTCTGTTTCCTTTTCCTATTTAATAACTCTTTATAAAGTTTATTATAGGATTGTCTACAAGCGTTGTCTTTGGGTGAGATCTAATGTGCAACTGACCAGGGGTACGTGATTGGTCCTTTGGGACTGGGAGTAACCTGAATATTGCTGTGATACTTGGTGTAAGGGACCAGCTATCACAAAGGTACACTCACCTGGGTGGCGAGATAAATCAGAGACCCAAGAGGACTGTCTGTGACTCCATGCTTGGGCTATTATAATACCCGAGAAGTTGACACTTGATAATTGATTGGTGAAATCTGAGTACAGCACTTACAACAAATGTGGGGTTTGTGCCATCGTTCATAACAGTCTGCCCTGAGGTTTGTACCAACACACTCAAGTCACTGCAGGCAGCATTACTAAGCAGCAGGGCTTTATTTCTTAAAATTCAGAATGATAACACCCAAGAACCCCTGAACAGAGAGACAAAGCAAGCCGCTACCTAAAGCTGAGACACAACTCACCCCACCTTCTAGGCTGGCTCTGGACAGGAGGACTCCTCTTGCACACTTCACTACAAACAACCTGCCCCCCCACAGTCTGCAAGCAGGACCTGGAAACCCCTTACAAACTAAAGTGATAGCTTGTAATTTTATCACAGTTTTCAATACCCCACAGTAATCTTTTCTCATAAGTTGCTCCCTCCAATCACGATCATTCGTGTTGCTTTTCTTTAAAGTTTCTTCAATTTGTCGACATCTTTTGAAGTGATACATAAAGGCTGCATTTGTTAGACGTGGGCTTTGCATGATGCTACTGTTTACTCCAGTAACTAAAACGTTAATGATCTCTGAGTCTATCGCACTTGGGTTAACAAAAACATGGGGTGTCTCTTGAGGTCCTATTGGCTGGAATTGTGAGCACGTGTGGGAGGGAAAGATGCTTCATTGCAGCTAATGCTCTACCCTGCACCTGTGTCTGTCTACAGAAGAGCTCTGATGAGAGCTGCTCCGAAGGCATTTAAGCTGATAAAATGCTGTTATTTCTATTATGCCATGGAAATCTTTGCATTATTTAATAAGTCAAGCATTTTGTTGGAAATCCAGCTGGGTGCTTTGTGATTCTTTAATGCACAACGGGATTTGCATTAAACTCTTCTCTGCCTCTTATTGATTCTCCCCCTGCAGTAGCTCCAAAATCCATTCTCTTTCTCCTCCAGCCCTATGCCAATAACCATCATCTCTCACACTGACTACTGCAACCTCATGAAATTATTCCTCAACGCTGGACATTTTGCACACATACACTAAACACTTTGTACATACCTAACTTTGACAGCCTGGCTCAGTGTGTCTAATGTATTGCTTGGCTTTACAGAATGGATGCAGAGACTTATGTCTTCCTATTTGTTCTGTACAGAGCTGAACACATATAATTACTAAAGTCACAATGCAGTAAAGAAGCAAAGAACTTCCCTGTGGGCTTTGGAAAAGGAATGGAGCAGGTTTGCCACCGTGAGAGAATCATTGTGACTTTCACTTCGGATCAAACGCGCACACAGCATCATGGGCCAGTTTCTCCCATAATCTCAGTGACTCAGCGAAGTTGCACAGCTGCAACAGGGAAGAGAATTTGATCCTGCCATAGGAACATCATCCCAGTAGGTGAGGACTCTCTGGGAGCACTTCAGGAAGAGCTCATGGACAAGGGCAAAGGGAGAGCGTAGCTTACATAGAAAACTCACTCAGAGTGTGCCTTGGGACTTTGACAGGGAGACGACAGAGAGCAGGGAAATCAGGAACTGAGGCACTGAAGGCTAGGGGATTACAGGGCACGCTGAGAAGGATCCCATGAAAAGGTGAGATCATCTGTGAGCAGCCCAACATGACCGATAAGGCATTTTAGATTATTTCAAGATGACAGAGTCAGCCCCTTTGCTCCGGGTGCAACTGCCGCTCTGGAGACTTAGAGGCCTTGACAGGCATTGCACCTCGTGCTCTGAGCAGACGTGTCCTTGCATCACTTGTCGGCGTGCCACCGAATGGAGGAGGAAGAGCCTTGGGTCTGGGATCCCCATTCAGCTGTGCTTACCGACGCTAATTCATACAAAGTCTAGCCTGATTATTAGCTGCACGAGAAGCCGCGTGTTACTCCAGAACTGCTTCTCAGGGGGACAGGCCGGGAAGCTGCTAGGATCTTTGGTGCTATAGAGTCCTGGCTATTGCCCAGGTAAGGTTAGACTCCTCTGAGGTGGCAATGATTGTGATGTCAGACACATAAGGACTATGGTTTCAGGTTGTGGCATAATGATAAATTAATTAATTACTACTGCTGCTGTCCTGCTGTCTAGTGCCTTATGTCTGAGGAGCTCATTGGCCTTTACAGACATTAATATTGTAAGTCTCCCCTGAACCTATTATTATCTGCACTGAACAGACGAGGAAACTGAAGCACAAAGGGATTAAGTGACTTGGCCAAAGCTGCATAGGAAGTCAGTGGCAGAGATGGAAACAAAACCCAGATTCCCAATCCTGGTCCTATAGCCCCAAGACCAACCTTCCCCACACCATGTCCTGCTGGATGCTGGGGGACAGGTCCCCATTCTAATCTCATCACCAAGTCCTCAGTGCCTTTCAAAGTTAGCCACAGGGTGACACTGGCACTCTTACTCTGGAGTAAACTTGAAATCAGATCTTAAAATCAAAAGTGCATGTGAACTCCTGGCTGAGTGCCATAACTGGTGACATGCATGTCCCGTGGGGGTCTTAAACTAAGCGCAGTCACACACAATCACTCCAAGGGGATAATTTTTTAGCAAGAGTTTTCTTTATTCTCTCCCTGTTTTATTATTGAAGCGATTTCTACTTAGATCTACCTCGCTCTTCGATAGACCAAGCCAGTTTTCCCTCTTTTTTTTTTGTCTAGCGTTCAAGTGTTTTTTTTAGCTCTCAGCAGCACTATCCTCATATACAGAGCTGGGTACCCACTACCCCAGCCCATTGTCATGTGTGGTTAAAATAGCAGGTTTCTTTCACTTTTCATTATATTGCTATCGCTCACCATCAGCATCCTGCTTGTCCAGCACTGCTGCCAATCACAATGAATTTGCCCAGAAAGACCAGAGAAGAGATGAAATATTCAATTGCTGGCTAGTTCTAGTTATGATCATCTTCCTCCGTGCTGTTTGTCTCTGTTTGCGGCTCAGTATTTTCACCTCATTGTTTATTATGGTTCAGGCTCACAGAAGAGAATTTGTTTTCTCCAGTGCCATTTCATTACTGCAGCAATCCCAAAGCACTTTACGCAGCAGGGAGCTAGATAGCTGTGTGCCATGTTGGTTACTGCATCACTGAGGATCTTGGCTGGGAAAACGAAATGTAGAGAATGCAACAGTTTCTTTGGTGTGCCAGGACAGACCGTTGGAAATAGACTGGAGGGAGCTTGCTTAAATGTCTACGCTGAAGGAATTATTTTCCCCACGTTGGTCACTAGCTTGCTACAGGAATTCCAAACCTCTTGAGAATATGGCTTCACAGTCCCGTTTCATATACAGCAGGTGGTGAGATATGTAGCTGGTACTGCAAACCCTGCTGGGCTCTTCCAGCATTTCCTGTTTCTGTGAGGGGTCTCAGCAAACGGGCTCAATCAATGTTCCCTCAGACTTCCTATTAAGAAGAGAGTTCGGGGACCTTTTGGAAGGTTGCTGTGAGAAACACACAGGTACTATCTGGCCATGAGGCAAGTGGGAGGATCAGTGAATCTTTCATGAGCTGCTGCTGGTTAGAGTTCCTGGAGCCTTGGGAGGATGTAGGCTCCCAAGAGAATTCACAATCAGTTGGGCATTCTTGATTGTTCATGTTTAATTTGTCATCTTAACACTGGCATATCGATTTATACTTGTACCTCTGCATGTTTAGAAGGTACTGAGCAGCAGTGAATTCAGGTAAGGATGGAGGATCTTTCACAAGTTTCAAAAATTCAGTAGGAATTTTGCCCGAGTAAGGACATGGTAAAACCTGAAGGGCTTTGGGATCTGTACTAATTGCAGTAACAATATTTAGGATTTATAGTGCACGGTATAATTGTGTGTACAAATATTAACTAACCTTCATGCCCCGTAGCCATGTTTGGAAGATGACTTCAGTGCAAAGTTAAAGAACTGCTTTATTTAAAACATCTGCCAGCATTTGCAGCAGTGGATTTTCATGCAGTCTTTTTGTGTATGTTTATCCAGGGCTTCCAGTGTCTGGTTATGTGTTTTCTGTACTAGCTGAAATGCCAATCAGGGACACAACAATTAAAAGCCGCTAAGTGCTGTGATGGGAAATCGTTGTTTAAAAAGTCCCACACAGGGAGCTGCAGGACACAGACTTTTTCTGCTCTGTGGATGAACCAGAGTGTCGTTAATTATTCTTCTCTGAGGCAGATGTTTACATGTTTGAAATTACTGGGTTAGTCAGTCACCACCTGATTCACTGCCAAGGTCTGGAACATGGCAGTTGTAACAAGGGGCATCATCTTTAAGAGAGTATTACAGCTTAATTTACAATTCATCAGATGGGCCAATGAGCATCTTCTATTGACTTTGGTGGAAGTTATAACCTTTAGGACCTGATCTTATGTTCTGAAAGGGCACACTCAAGTGTTCTGTTTCCAGAATTTGACTGCTCTTAACATTGTTTTGAGCTCATGGAAAATGACATCCGCAGGCCAAACAGATATATTTTTAAAGCTAACACTGCATCACCAAGCAATTAATAGGGACCTCTTCCCCACAGCCACTCCGTATACAGCCTTTTAATAAGTTTGACACATTCCCAGCAGCTGGAGCAGAAGTTAATCAACATTATCCCCAGCACTGGGATGATGATACTGATGCTAGATGAGGAGGTTAAACAATGGCAGAGCATATAATAATCAGTGTGGTCGATAAGAAACGGGAGGGGAGGAGGAATGTTTGCTAAATAAGGCAAAGGAAGAAATCTGGGACAGAGATGTTATTCTTGTGCTTTTATGAGGAAAATCAAAGCTGTGGGGGAGGGGCAGGGCAACTACAAGTGCAAATATTTCCGTGCACAGGATGCGGATGCCTGGATTGTCAGATTTAGCAACTTTTTGGACTATAAGTGGATTAAGGATAATGAAACCAGTCCTGCCTCAGTGTGTGGTGAACGGCCTAGAAGGGCTTAGGTTACCACAGCTTATGGCATTATGACTGGTACACCGCGTCCAGTTTGGGTGTCCACAGATTGTCCATGATGTTCACAGATCGAAAAGGGTTCAGAAAAGAACTACAGGAATGATTTGAAGTCTGGAAAACTTGCCTTACAGTGAAAGACTTCAGAGGTCCTCTTTGATAGGCTAAACTGGTGGAAGTTAAGATATGAGCTGAATATGGTGTAGAAGAACCTACATGGGGAGAAGATTTCTGATAGTTGAGTGCTCGTTAATCTACCAAGCAAAGGCAGCAAGATCCAATTGCTGGAAGCTGAAGTTAGATGAATTCAGGCTACAATTAAGGCACAAATTTCTTAACAGTGAGGGTAATTACTCATTGTAACAATTTACCAAGGAACGTGGTGCATTTTCCATCACCTGAAGTCTTCAAATCAAGATTGAATGTCTTTCTAAAAGATACACATTAGCTCAGCCTCAAGTTATGGGCTTAATCCAGGAGTCACTTGATTAAATTCTGCAGCTTGATTTATGCAGGTCAGACTAGCTGATCACAATGGTCCCTTCTGGCCTTATGGGCTACAAATCTCTGACACTGAGGAGCCTCTCCCTGTGTACTAGTGCTGAGAGTACAGCTCGAGGTGTCTTCATTTCAGGAAAGCGTCCTTGTTTCTGGAAAGGAACTTTAAACGCCTTGCATGGCAGAGGATTTCAGCCAGCTGGCATGGCTGCCTGAATCTTAAACATGCACTTGCTTTTTACTGGGTTTAAATGTAAATTGAATCAGCTGAATTTCACCTGCCATGAATTCTATTATCGACATGCTCCCCCACAGTGAAGGGCCATTGAGCAGTAATTGGATTTTCTGTCGCCATGCTAGGCACCAGCAGCAGCAATCATCTTCCTGTGGGGGGGGGGGGGGGAGGAGAGGGTGGTCTTATTATAAGATTGTTTCTTTAGTGAACCCATGATAAACTAATTAGTGGCATAAATTAAACTAGCCTACAAAGGCAATGAAATAGCAAGTAGTTATACACACGCACACACACACACAGAGTATTTGTAGATTGAGTGAAATCTTATTTGAGTTTTGGAATAAAGTTGCTAAACGCAGCATTTAAAAATGCACGATGAAGCTTATGCTTTTGATTGCCCCCTCTTGTGGGCTTTTTGAATGCATCTTGTTATTAAACCACCTATGTGTATTTGAAGGAGAAGTAGTGGTATTTAGGGTGTAGAATTGAGGTATAACGAAGGATTAATGGAACAAAATGAAGAAAGGTAAAAACTTAGACAGGAGAAACTTCCTGACCATGTGATGTATTGGGCTGAGGACAGTCTCCCAGGAGTATGAATGGAAGGTTCGACTCTTGGGAGTTCTCAAAGAAGACTGGGCAAAGTATTAGAAAACAAAGGTACCTATCCTGCAATCACCCCGGAGACAGAGACTGGAAGATTCTGTTTACTTATGTAAATTCTTATGCCCCCCATCATGGTAGTATCTGAGCCTTCCAGCAGTACACCCAGCAACGTGACCAAGATCTGTCATGGGTGGGTTCATTCTCTGGCATCCTCATGCTCTAATAAGTCTTCAGTCTCTAAACTCTGTCATTTATGAAGAGGGCAGCATCAGGTCTCAAACAGCAGATTGAAGGTGTCCCCTTACAAGCCTATAGATTGCCATTTGTTGACTTGATATGTTAGTCAGATACGTCTGCTCTAGTCTACAGGATGGCAGAGTTTCACTTGGGCTCAACTTCAGCCTTCCTTTGGCTGGCTGGCAGGCTAACACCAGCATGCTAAAGAGTTAACTTCTCTGCTGACTGTGGATGACTTTTTAAAGTGTGAGAGATGTCTGATCATAGTCTGCTGTGAAACAAAGAAGATGCCACAACCCATAGGTGTGCTGCGGGGGAGGGGGAAGTTCCCTGTGAAGGGGGAAAAGGAGAGGGGAAGTACTGAGACTGACTGGTGGGAGCTGATTCCAGGCTGGGAAGAGGGATCCTGGGGGTTCCTCTCTGCTCCCAGGCCCATTCCAGCCCCTCTTGGTCCCACTCCCTGGCCTGATCCTACGGTGGCCACTGCAGCCTTTCTGGGTCTCGCTCTTCCCTCGGCTCCCTGTCTCTCCCCGGGGCATGAACGAGTTTTCATGGGAGTGGATCTTCCGCAATATTTCCATTGCGAGGGTGCTACCCCTGCCAGCCCCCTTGGTTCTGCCACCCCTGGCACACACAGGCATGCCATGGTATGCACACTTGTGTGCACTCTTTCAGAGTGTGCGTGCATGCATGTATAGTGCTATACGGGTCACAGCAAAAAGAGGCATGTATGTTGCAGTATGTACTGTATGTGTGTAACCAAAAGAAATTATGAAATTGGCTAGATACAAAGCAGATCAGGAGTAGCTCTTTAGTTAGAGAAGAGTCCAGAAACCCCCTGGCCATTTTCTCTTTCCTGGACCTATCTCCCAGTGCCGAGCTCAGGCTCCATTTGGGTCTGCTGTGTCCCAGCAGAAGCAGCGAGCAGACCTACCTCTGCTGCATCCTGTGATCTCGTCTGAAAGGGCTCCCCCATCTTCCAGGGGGAGCAGAGGGCTGGCAGCAAGAACTCAAGGGTCTGATTTCCTGCCCGCTTTTATCCAGATATAGACCCTGCTGCTAAATGAGGGGAAAATACACTAAGTGCAGTCTTTGTTCAACTGGATGGATCACAAACCACCTAATAACGGTCACAGCAGGTCCAGCCACTGGAAAATATTTACACTCCTAGATCGAGTGGGGAACAATTGTCTGAGGTCCCCCGGCCCGAAGTGCAGCTAGCTCAGGTAGGGAACTCTGTCCTTGTCAGCCAGTGCCTAGTCTGTTCTCACACAGCCCTATCTCTGGGAAAAGAGACTAATGGTTTCTATTGCTCAGGGGAATAGATCGCTTACAAGTAATCATTGTTAATCTGTGTAATTTCTGGGCATCTTCATCTCCCTAGCAACAGTAACATACATGGCTGCCTCGCTCTGAAGTGAAATGCTGCTTCTCAATAAGGCTTCTCTGCTGCAAAATATTCCACTAAGAGAATGTGTTCATCAGCCATTACACAGGGGAAACAGATCCGTTTAACTAAGTTAAACGGGGGTGTGGCTAGCGCAGGGCAGGGGAGCAGCCGCTGAACTGATCTATCTTTTTATAGACAATTGGCAGCCCCTTGT
This sequence comes from Mauremys mutica, assembly GCF_020497125.1. Classification (NCBI taxonomy): domain Eukaryota; kingdom Metazoa; phylum Chordata; order Testudines; family Geoemydidae; genus Mauremys; species Mauremys mutica. The sequence goes on from NC_059080.1 coordinate 23,956,068, forward strand.
TCACACCCTGCTGTGGTTTTCATACTCCCACCACAATGTTTCAGAAGGCAGGTGTCCCATCTAGTTCAAACCTCAGTGCAGTGATGCCAGAGCTTCCGGATCCATTATGTCCCTAGGTGACGGGCAGGTGTCAGGAGCAGAAGCAATGCTACTAGCGAAGGGTGAACCTCAGAAGGTTCAGAGATAAACTTGGGTGAGTGTTGGCAGGGCCGGCTCCAGGCACCAGCTAAGGAACCCGGTGCTTGGGGCGGCCAATACAAAGGGGCAGCACCCCGTCCGCAACTGGGGCGGCCCGTCCAGGTCTTCGGCAGGAATTCAGTGGTGAGTCCCTCAGTCCCTCTCTTCCTCTTTGAGCGGCCGCCGAAGTGCCACTGAAGAGGAAAAGGGGAGTGAAGGACCCACCGCCGAACTGCTGCCAAAGAATGGAGAGGGGCAATTGAGCTGCCGCCGAAGTGCTGCCGATTATTTTTTTTTGCCACTTGGGGCAGCAGAAAACCTGGAGCCAGCCCTGAGTGTTGGGAGCGTTCAGCCACCTCCACCTTCAGAGCTCTCCTCTGTGGAGGGCCACCCAGCTCAGCCCCGCTCCCCTATTACATTCACCCTCACAAAGCTCTAGCTGGTACAAAACACGTCTATTCAGTGTCATAGATTGCTGTGAGCTCATCACCCCAGTGCTCTGCTGTTTGCACTGAATCCCCATTGACTACAGAATCCAGTTCAAGATCTCTGCCCTCATATTCCAAGCCCTCTGTGGGACTGAGCCTAGCCATCCAAGAGATCATCCTTCCCTCCGCAGCTGTGACATCCCACATCACAGGACTCCCTATCCCAAGGGGCTCCCATTGGTCCCCTTGATAGTCTCAGCTTTGGGCCTAGGAAAGAATGGGACCCTGAACTCCCCTTTCACCACTAGAGGTGGGCCCACCAGGGCAGGGCATGCATACACATTGGTGCTGCACCGTGGGAGAAGCTGGCAGTGCCTGTTCTGTAGCTAAGCAGAGGCTGTCATTCCAGCACCTTTCAACCAGCACCAGATTCACTTTCAGAAAGCTGACTACTGAACCCACTTATCTTACGAGTTTGCTTCACATTCATGGCTTGCCTAACTCCAGTGCTGTCAAATGAGTTAAGCCAGTGACAAATTTGGTCCAGCATATCCAGTGCATAGTGTCTCCCTTCTTCCCTCACCTATAATACGTGCTGGCTCTCAATGATTGCCCAGAGATGAGATCAAAGAACAGGTCATTGTAACGGGTACTTAAACTGCTATTACCTTTCTTTGTACTTGACTTCAAACTGATCATGAAAATATATTTACAGAGGGACGCAGTCGCGAGATATGAAATAGATAAAGCAGAGCAGGGTGGTTGTTTTCTGCTGGGAGAGGTGTTCAAAGTATCCAGTTAGGTTTGTTTGAATTACCCCACTGTAAACCTTGAGTAAAACCCCCAGAGCTCATATACAGTCACCTGCAGTGATCAGATCAAAACATGATTTGAGTTTGTAAGTTGCCAAGCATACGGGTGGTGTGTTATACTAAATTATACTGCTGCATTTAGGGCATTTTTGTGATGTGTATTCTAATCACGTCAAGGACATCTACAGCACAGGGGTAAGTGCTTTTATTTTGGTTTGCTTTTACCATTTCCATAAAAATAAGTAAAGTCATGGGTCAGTGTTTGAAAGGATACCAGTAACATAGGTGCTGGACCCAGGGGTGCTGCTGCACCCCTGGGCTTGAAGTGCTTTCCATTATATAAAGGGTTTACAGTTTGGTTCAATGGCTCTCAGCACTCCCTCTATACAAATTGTTCCAGCACCTGAGCAGTAATGGGGAAATTCCCCAGGTGCTTTAGACCTGGAGTCCCAGTGTAATTTAGGAGGAAATTCTACTTTTTTGGTGGGGAAAAGAATCTGCAAACTAGTAATAGGTTTATTTTTTTTAAAGGCAGCAGTTTGACGTGACACAGGTGTTCAGAAGGTCAGAATAACTTCCAGGGAGATGGCTTGCTGGACAGAGGGTAGGTGATATGATCAAAGGTGAGGCATTGATCTCATGCCAGTGCAATTTACCATTTTTATCTCCAATGTATGACTTCGATATCACCTCCACAAACCCAGCATAGATATATAATATTTGTGTGATGCATAAGTAGGTGGCATTATTTGTATTGTGGTCATACCTAGGAGCCTCAGTCATGGACCAGGGCCCTGTTGTGTTAGGTGAAGTACAAACGTAGAACGAAAAAGATGGTCTCTGCCCAGAACAGCTTACCCTGTGTGCATGCATATATCTGGACGATGGCAAGTAATACTGTTTTGTATCTCAGCAGCAAACTTGTTCCACAGAAGATGAACTACGCTGTAACTGACTGGCAGTGAAATGGTGAAACAACACTTCCCCCCTCACCCGTCCACCCACAAACAAACAGTTTTTATGAAGTGGATGGGGTTTTCCTGATCATTATGTTTAGCTTTTGTTTATTTTTATGCAAGATTGCAGCATTTGGAATACTAAGCGAAGAAAGATGGGCACGTAGAATTAATACATAAGGTTCTGCAAACACTTACACTATGTGCTTAACTTTACAAAACCGATGCAGCCTCAGCTCACAGATACATACTGTCCAATGATGTGTGCATGTATTGTATAACAACATTTATTCGCTAAAGAAATCCCTCCTGGACTGATTCATCATTCTATTAAGAGGACCTTGTGCAAGAAGGATTCTGTTTAGCTTACAAAGGTTCTGACCAGAAGAATTCAGCCGGGATTCATTAGACAATTTCTATGCAAGCGTAAAATTCCCAATTTTAATTAAAGGAATAATACAAGCTAGCAGTGTTATCCTCAAGGGTGGAGGTATCTATCTGGTATAAGTTTACACCTGGTGTGATTGCCCCTAGGTAGGAGTATATTTGGTCCATCCATGAATCCAAACATAAATTATGCAAGAATCCGATATAACCATGCACCTTGCTATGTGTTAATCTTGATTTATAATCTAGTCTGGGTTCCCCTATGTCCATTAGGCCCAGGGATGCTACCAGTCAGCTATACAAACTCCCTTAGTTTCATTCGACAACCCTGCAACTCAGTGTCTGAGCTGTTCCTCAAGCATCACCCTCCTGTTCCAAGTGAGGCACTAAGAAGCAGTTTATAGGCTGATCAAGAAGAATCCATACACCTTCACTGCCTGACCTTGGCAAGTTAACCTGCTCTGATTTGAGCCTGACAGCTTGTTACATGGCTTCAAAGCACATTTACTTGACACTGGGTTAGGAGAAGCGCTGCAATATTTATAAGCTTGCTAAGTTATCCTGAGAGGCCCAAAGGGGAGGAACTGTCCTCTTGCCAATGAGGCCAATGTGAGAAAATACCCAGCATCCTAAGCCTCTGTTTCAAGGCTATCCAGGATGCAAGACGTGGGAGATAACCCTGGGGCCTATATGGACGGGGTGGACGTTGCATGACGCGGTAAACACTTAGGGTGGATGCAGATCAAGTGTGACATGCCAGGAGAAATAAACTTTGGTGGTTTAAATAGAAATGGAAGGCAGACAACCTGCTTCTCCATCAGCAGATACTACTGAGTACTGAAGGGGCCAGGAAGTATGAAATGGAATTGGGCTGTGGTGTTTATTTGCCGACATGGGAAAGCATATTCACTTGTGGTAACTATAAAATGGTAGCTAAATGTTTCAGAACATCTGTAGCATTTTAGGTTTTCAGAGTACACTATGATATTAACTGATTCATCATCAGGGTGTCCCTCCCAGGTTAACATTATTGTAGACATGTTTTACAGAGCAGAGGAGGAAGGACTTTGCCAAGCTGTTACAGTGAATCTGTGGCAGAGCCAGCACTAGACGTCAGGGGTTCCTGTCCCCCAGTCCTGTGATCAGCCCAGTAACTGTTCCTGTCTGCTGATGTCCAGTGTAGAGGCAGTTGTGGAGATGACAGGGCATTTTGGTCACTAGATTTTCTCATGCAGCTCATCCCTGGAGAGCGCTGATTGGGTTTGTCAAATGCAGAACTCAAGATTATATATGCACAAGTAATTTACTGCCAGGTATCATGTACTGCCTGGTACCTGTAAGCCTCTGTTTCCACTGGTGCCCTTTTCTAGTATCGGTGGAGCTCATTTTCAGTCTCTTGTGGGGAACGGGAGGGGACCCCCGTTTTGATGTTCACAGGAAGGCCCCAGCTGACCTTGGCCCAGTATTTCCTACCAATACCACTCCCCAGCCAGCCTGCAAGCTACATTTGCTCAGGCTACTGATTTCACAGTGCTAATGCGTTCATCTCTCACAGTGTCCACCTGGGCCCAGCAAAACCCCCGAGTTCATTTGATTATGCTGCCAGCATAGGTAAGGTTGCGTCCTCTATTCCTAGCCCTGAGGACTTGGGAAAGAATAAAGCAGAGGACAAGGTTCCAGGGGATGCACCCCTACTTTGAACATATGAGGTAAAGATGAACAAAAGGCCTGAGGTCATAGGCAAGTTCAATCCAGCTATCAGCTCTGTTACTGATGAAGAGGAGGCTGAAGCAATAAACTTTGGGAGCACCTTCCCTGAGGAGAATTCAATGACTGGCATGAGAGGAAGGGGAGAAGCTGATCACAGCAACATCAATCTACTGCTCAATGAGTGAGTGTGCGAGAGTGCCTGCTCTCTGCTGAACTCTATAATGAAAGAATAGTAACAATTAATAAAGCTCTCATTCACGCCGGAGAATCCCCTAAATACACATTATTTCATGTGGCACGCTAACGCTGTCATCTCTGGTGCTGAAGGGGGGAACTGATTAACAATGCCTAGCCACACAAGTTACATAAGTGACAAGTCACGAATTCAGCTGGAACTGCCGGGGGAAGTGAGGCAGAATGTGAATACCCAAAGTGGAATATGTCCAGAACGCCAGGGTGAAAGCCCCCGCTGTCTTGGGATATTTAATGAACACATGTAGAAGTGGAGTTTTACATCTCATCCCCAGGACACTGTGGTGGGATGTTGATTCATTACGACCTCAGTGGGAAGACCCCCTGTGAGAATTGACAACTCCAGTCCCATTGCAGTTGGGCTCTGTTGCTTCATTCTGAGATAGTTATGCATAAACATTGCAATCTGGAGGTCGTCTGTTTCACCTGTAATTAAAGAAAGTAACAATTGAACCTTCCTCTGTCCCTTCCCCTTCAGCAAAGGAGCTTGGATTTACTTATCTCCCTTGGCCACCTGCAGTACATTCCTCACCACAATATTAAAATGCTGTTGGTATCTTCGTTCCCTAAGCTCTGATTCTGCTCCTCATTCAAAAATGTAATTAACTAAAACCTAGAGGGGCAGGGAGCATATTGTAGTGCTAAACCAGATTTTTTATTCTTATCAAGTAGGTAAGAAGGGGGAAGAAAGAAACAAAGAATTTGTTTCTACGATTCTCTTCATTGCCAGTGCTGTCCTGAGCAAACAGGGCACTCGATCAGCTAGTCAGAGCAATGTCTTACAGCCAGCCCAGTCCTACCTTTGCAGAGACCTCTTCAGCGGGAGCAGCAACTGTTTACATTCAATGCTGCTTCATCAGGCAACGGAAAGCTCACTGCAGTTCCTCATCTGTTCCCTGCTTTGGCAAAGTCCCTCGGGATCCTCTGCTAAAGGTAACTGACTATCCTGAAGACCCTCACACGAGGAACTGAAGGTGACCCAAGCTGAAAAACTGTCTGGGATCCAACCACCTGAAAAGCTCCAAGGACCAAGGATTCACATCTGGGGTTTTTCTTCAGGACAACCTCTAACAGCAAGACTCCCCCGCCCCCGATCTCTAGCATCATCTGCTTGAGGATCTCAGAGTATTTACAAATATTAATAATTAAAGCTCATTGCTCAGACCAGAAGTATAATAATTTTATAGATGGAGAAACTGTGGCACAAAGAGGTGAAGTGATTTGTCCAAGGACAGACACTGAATTGGTGGCAGAACCAGGAACAAAACCCAAGATTCCTGACTCCCAGTTCTAAGCATCACACTAAGTATCATATTTGCAGCAACACTGTGTCCAGCTGAAGATGGAACACGACTACCTTCAGGAAGTGCTCAACCCTCTTCCAGCGAATGTAGCCCACCCAGACCAGCAAACCACCTCTCTTCTCCCACCTCCCGTGACTAGAACAGTAAGCAACCGCTCATCTTGGGAAAGGAGATTTCACGATGAGCATTCAGACTCTGCCTCCCTTGGTTTATACTCTTTTAAAAAGTGTTTACACAATGCAGATGACAATTCTGGATAAGCAATAGGATGTGGTCCTCCAGCTCTCATCCAAGTGTTTTCAGATTCAACCCTTGCAACAACCACGACTGGAATCCAGGAAAGGATTGTGACTATCGTAAATCTAAAGGGCGCTGAGATCCCAAAACCTGCTGCATGCAGCTGGGAAGACTAGGAGTTTAAAGAAGCCAGGGGCCAGACAGAGGAGAACATACTACTAAACTTAAGGACAGGCCAATACATTATTTAGTTGACCTAAAGGAATCAGTGGAATGCAGTGTGATTTCAAGAGAGGTCACTGCCAAGAATGATGGCTCTGAACCTTCTCGTACCAGTGAGACCAACTGTACGGGAAGACTTTGGCAAACCAGTAAAGTGCCTGAAACCACTATGGCTTATTGTTAAAGACAGACTAGTCAACAAGCTGTAAATTGGCCACTCAGCAGTCTCAGCTTGACCAAGGCAGGTGGGGGGAGTTTTTGGAGTGCCACAGAGAGGGCAGCTTGACCTCACGTCCTTCCTGATAAGAATTGTGTTGAAGTTGCTGACACATGCCTTTTAAAAGAGCAGGATGTGCCTCAGAAATGTCTATTGGGGTCTCAAGGCTGTAAACTCTGGAAAAACCCACACCTGGTTAATCAATAATCAGAAGGAGCCTCTTGCTTGCCCATTGGAACTGCTTGCTTAACAAGTTTTCTTTAAGGGACATGTCATTCTATTACTAATGTATAAATAAGGGGAAAAAGCTTGAGATAGTTGGATTCGTCTGGGGACTTTTTTGGACTCTCCCTCTGGATCCATCTTGCGGTCTCCACTGGCAGACGGAAGATTTGGCCACCGGAAGCCTGCCGCTGTTTCACTCGAGAGCCACACTCAGCTTTGGTAATTATCAAGGGTTGGGGGTGTTTTACTAACCTGTTGCAGACGTGTGTAAGTGCTTGAGACTAGTAAAGTTTAGCTTTAAGTGAAAGCACTCGTGTGTTGTCCTGTTTGTGCCAGCCATCTATCGGTCGGACGGCCATGTCTCCCCTGATTTATTTCCTGACACCACCTCGCACAGAGTAAAAGTTACCAAGAGCTTTGGGTTGAAAGAACCCCGGGTAACACTTCCTCCTCCTGCTCCTCACGCAGCATTTTTTCCACGCCTGTGTTTTCTCCAGCATCAGGGCTCTGCTTACCTGTTCCTGCTCCTTATGCACCAGTATCTGCAGGGCTCAGCCCACAGGATTGGCCAGGCTCTCCCTGTTGGGATGGATGTAGCACAGAATTAAACTCTGCCCAGGCGCTGCTCACATTTTCCTTTTGTGCATGTTAGTTTCTCAGTGACGGCAGGGTGGCTGTTTGGCATGGGGAAGGGATCTGTCTCCTTAGCAGTACCCCTTTAATACCTTGGCATGGCCCCACACTGTTTCAGGGGACAAGAATGGATGGAAACGCATCACTAGTAAATGCTGTGCAAAGACATTCTTGCTACTAGCAAAGAAGCAACATTTCCGTGAAAATCAGTCTGCCCTGAGCCACATCAGCAGGCAAACCCCACTCTTTTGCTAGTTGCTTTCTGCTGACCTTCTCCTTGGGCTGCAGTTGATCCTATCTCTCTAGCAGTGTTGGGAATGCAGCAGGAACAACTAGAAGCAGATGTAGTCTGTGTGTGAATTCCTGAGCTGTACTATTTATGGGTTGTGACTCTCTACCATCCTGGAGAGGAGGATTGGGGAAACTAGCCATGGGTGGGGAGCTCTTCCAGACCCGAAAGCCAAGTAGAGTCAAGCTGGGCCCAATTTGGATGGGAAAACCCAGGGGGCATCAGGAACTGGAAGAAGTGCCAGTGATTCAAGGGGGAGGGGCTGAGCTATGGTGCTATGGCACTGCACTGGTGGAGGTGCCATCTTTAGAATGAGATGTAGACCCAATGTCCTGCTCAGTTGTGAGCATTAACAAACTCGGGTAGGGCTGTAAGCCCTGTTGTCTGCTTATGTTCTGTTAAATACGGCAAATGCTAAGAGATTGCAGCCCTGTGATCAAAACCAATATGCTTCTTCCATGTTTTTCTTGTTTTAATAAGAGCGGACACCCTACCTCTGCACGGCAGCATCTGCTGTGTGCGTCATTCAAGCCTGGGAAAGCAAAACCTCTATAGAGAATTCCCAAGCCTCATTCCCAGCAGCTGCACTGGCACTAATTAGGAGCCAGCCAAACTTCACTGGGATTCATTTGTGAGTTGTAGCAGCATCTCATTACACACTCATGAAGTGTGCTGGGGAAGTGGGAGGATGGGTGCCTGTGAAGGCATGGAACAGTTTAACATATGAAAACAGAGAGCAAAATAGCCTAGGATTAGTGAGGGCAAAACCCTGACAGGGCCACACAGCAGGGAGTTGAAATGTTCCACTCACACCTACCTTTAGAAACAGAGTTTCACTGTTTGCCCAAGGAACAAGAAGGGGCTTGTGTGATATGGTTCCTCCAACTTGGCCTCAAAAGCCAACTTGGGGCACTGAACCACGTCAGGGGTTTGTTTTATTAGACTACAGCTGGGCAAAAACATGTAGAACATTTTCTTCATTTATGTATTCAGATTATTTAATGAATTTGCTCTGGGCCCATTCACACCCCTTCTGTCTATTCAGGACAGAGAAACAGCCAAAGTTGCTCGTGCACAAGCCTGTATATTCCTGGGGAGAAGAATACTGAGGCTGCACGGCTCTTTAATCTAGCAGAGATAGGCATAAAATCCAGTGGCTGAGAATTGTAGCTAGAAAAATTCAGACTGGAAATAAGGTGCAAGTATGTGACAGTGAGATAATGAACTACTGGAAAAGCTTACCAAGCAGTGTGGGGTAGTCTCCATCACTTGAATTGGATGTCTGTCTAAAACATACACTCTGTTATTGCCCACCAGAAACTTGGGTTTGAGGCAGGAATTACTGGGCGAAATTCTAGGGCCTATGTCTTATACAAGAGGTCAGACTAGATCAGGGTTTGGCAACCTTTCAGAAGTGGTGTGCCGAGTCTTCATTTATTCACTCTGATTTAAGGTTTCGCGTGCCAGTAATACATTTTAACGTTTATAGAAGGTGTCTTTCTATAAGTCTATAATATATAACTAAACTATTGTTGTATGTAAAGTAAATAAGGTTTTTAAAATGTTTAAGAAGCTTCATTTAAAATTAAATTAAAATGCAGAGCCCGCCGGACCGGTGGCCAGGACCTCGGCAGTGTGAGTGCCACTGAAAATCAGCTTGTGTGCCGCCTTCGGCACGCGTGCCATAGGTTGCCTACCTCTGGACTAGATGATCACAATACTCCTTTCTGGCATTAAAATTGATGCACAATCCACTCCCCTTTCACCATTCAGCTGAATTCTGCACCCAGGTCTCAGGATCTTCTCCATGACTGGTCACCTGTACGCTTTGCATCACTCCTTTGCATTCCCTCCATCCACTGTAACGGCTAAAGGGCATGTTTCTGTCACAAGTGTATTAAATGGTGGGGATGGGTCTGTATATGCCAGATTACATGGGACAATCATTGTTTAAAAAGAACAAATAGTCATGTCCTCAGTCATTGGGTAAATATACTAAGATTCAGCAGAACTAGCAGACAAAGGAAGGCAAAACTGAGGTGATGTTGAAAAGAAGCAGGAAGTGCTCCACAGGCCTTGCCCTCTCTAGATCAACCTCCACTGGTAAAGTCACCTGCCTAGTCCACAGCCTTGGGGTCCATTTGGATTCCTCAGTAGGTGTTAAAAAAAAAGTCACCCACATACCATCTTTTATTGACCAAAAGATTGTGCCCCTCCTATTAGACTCAGACCTGGCCACAATGATCCACACATTCATTACCTTCAGGCTTGATTATTGCAAATTATGTCAAAGAATGAAACCACACGCAGTAAAGAAAACCCCTCCCCAGTGGATGTAGGACATAGCAGCCCACCTGCTAAACACATAAGTCACCAGATCACTCTGAATAGGCCCCACCCCCAATGAATGCAGAACCCAAATCAAGGTCTTTGTCCTGAAATATAAAGTCTTCCATGGGATTGGGCCTAGCAACCTTGGAGGCTGCCTCACGCTCTGCAAATATGAACTCCCATGAAAGCTACTATGAAAACTCCCATGACAGTATGTTGCACCTGAACAATCAACTCACAGGATGAGGCTGGTGAGTATGGGAGACAGAAAGGTTGTAGAAGATGGATTCCCAGAAAAGATAAGAATGACCAGGGGCCTCATCGCCTTTGGAACTGAATGTGAAGCCCATCTCTTTCCAAGTCAGCTTTCTTACAATATGTTCTTTGTGCAGAACAGGAACACCGCACCCTTTCTCCCCAAAGAGATTTCTGCTAACTATTCCATTTTTTACTGCTAAGGGTGAAGAAAGAAAGGAGAGGTTGATTTTCACTTCTGTATTAACACCGAGGAAGTGCTCAGCTAACAGGTGGGTGGGAGGAAGGAATGAGATAGAGTGGATAGATATGTAGATGGACAGACTGGCCTAACCAGCCTTTCATGGTTTGAAAAAACAGCCCAAGGTGCTATGGCAGCAGGCAGAAAAGTAATACAATTTGAAGAGAAAAGAACTAGCCCATTGATTTAATTTTTTAGGCTCTGCCAGGGAAACAGAAAGTGCTACACTGTGAACGGACTAGACAGAGATGCGACAGCCTTTGAATGATCCAAGCTGTGCCACAACCTTAGAAGCAGAACCAATTGCTGATGCCACTGAAACCAGACCAGACACATGCTGCAGTTTATGTCACATTCTGCAAATGTAGCTGCTTCTTATTTCTGCAGATCATGCATGTGATGGTTTCTTGGGGTGCCCAAGACTTGTTACCTTCCCCCCGCCACACTTCTAGTGAGAGGAAGACTTGCTAGTGCTTAACTGACTATCAGTTCCCTGATGCCACCAGCCTGTTAGCCACCCAAACAATATCCCCATGGCTCTGCCAGTCCTTACTTTGCCTTGAAGGATAACAATAGGTGCACCCTGATTGCCGAGCCCCCAGAAGGGTTCCCCTGCAGTGTCTAGCCCTTAATCACTGGACACTCAGAGAAATTACCAAAGTTGTCCCCAAAGGAACAGTGCACACATCAGCTTGTTTAGCTCAAGTGAAGATCAGATCCAGTGTCACATAGTAACACTATAGTAGCACTGAGATATATTTATAGTGAAAACAATAAGTTTATTATCAAAGGCTAAGATTTCAGAGATAGTGAATAGACCAGGGATTTAACCTGTTAAAAGTAGTTTTTCTCACCTACAACAATCTCCCAACATCTCCAACCAACATGGCTGAGAGCCCCTTTCATGAATACAGAAAGGGCTGTCCTTTTTGCTTCCTCAGTGAAGATGAAGAGGAGCCTTTTTGCCTTCTCCATATATTCTCCAAAGTCCTTGTTTTGTCCCTAGAGTTCGGATGACCCCCTTGGTTTATGCTATGGTGTGCTGGCTCCAGGTTGCCTTCACAGCCTCATCTCGACATTGTATGCAAACTGGCTTCCATTGTGTTGGCTTACAATGCTTATTTTGCACACGAACCAAGGCAGGGAGGAGACTATCCATCCTGTCTGGTCAAAACCTACTTGTCCATACTGCTTTGATTCAGACTTTAAAACATATTTTCCAGTATATATACACACACACACACACACAACTCCTTAAATACTGTCCATATGTACATCTGTGATGGGGTGACGACTCACCGGCGCGGTGCCTCCTGCTGGTCGTCTCGGGAATTAGCTTTTTCCAGCCTGGAGCGCCCTCTGCAGGCCGGTATCTCACCTGCCGCTGGCCCCCGTGTCCCTCCCAGACCCCGGTGCCCCTCTACTTCAGGGTTCTGCCCCCAGCAGCAACCCACTGTCTCTAGGTCTCCCCTCCCAGGGGAACACCCAACCCTCTATCTATCCTCACCTTGCCTCAGCAGCTACTGCCAGTCATCACCCAGCCCCCGCTCCCTGGGGCGGACAGCAGCCTGTAAACCACTCAGCATCGGCCAGGGGGTTAGGGCCTGCTGCCTCTGCCTATCTCTGGGCTGCCCCTCTGCAGCCCCAGAACCCTTTTGTAGGCCTTTAACTAGGCCTGCAGCCTGGGGTTTTGTTAGGCTGGAGCTCCCCAGCTCCCTCTGCCCTTCCTCCTCCAGGGCTAGAGTGAGACTCCTCCGGGCAGGAGCAGGGTGACGACCCCACTACAACGTCTCACAATGATTATGATCAATGTGACATAAGGTTTTGTTAGATGCCTCACCTGACCCTCTTTGGATAAATACTATGACAGCAGTGTGCTGGGTGTAATGAGTTTGTCAGGTCTGTCAGGAGTTACTGTTACAGAACAGCGAACCCGTTGCCAGTTGACAATGAGTGGTTCTTAGGGTCACAATGCAGAATAAGCCAAGTGAGAGCATTTGGCCTACAGTAGCCGTTGCCTTTTGGCAATCGTGCTGAAGTTGCACGATATGACATGCCTTAAAGCAGCCAAAAGCACGATAAATATGACTTTCGTGCATTGGGTTTTAGGATAAGCACCAAGCCTTGCTGTAATTAAGAGTTTATTTTCTCCACACACTGTATTATCTTTAAGTATCTGCTTAAAAGATGCAGCTTTTTAAAGACGAATGCTTGTTTTCTCCTGGTGACCAAGTTTGCAACAGATTCTGTTTGAATTTCATTTAAGGATTCAAATGTCCAGTTCTGAGGATCTAAAGGAACTTGCTTCCTGAAGGTAACCAAGCACTGAGGAGTTATCAGCCAGTTCAGTGGCTTTTCTGGATGAACTAACCTTCAAATAAACGCTGTAGCATTGCCAGTGGACCAGAGTATGAATTCCAGAGACTGGTCCCCTCCAGTTACTGCTGCCCGGTCTCTCTGATGCGGAAAATCCCTCTTCCTTGCTCTTGGGTAGATTTCTCATTGGGGCCCGGCATGCCTGTTGCTGAGCTCTGGATGGTGATTGTCTTGAAATTTCTGTCTCTGATGCATTCCTGGTCACAGATTCCCTAGAATGGGTTAATCTCTTCTGTCACTCTGGGCAGCCCCTGGGCTCCTGGGATTTGAAGACAGTGGCCACCTAAGCAGAGATCACCAGACTGAAGGTGAATTTGTACAGTGCAGGAGGCCTGCTAGGGGAAGAGAACCATAAAACCAAAGCTGGACAAGACCTATTGAGGGGGGGGGGGGTTTGTTCAGGGTAGACCCCTACTTTGCACTCCAGAGCGCTTTTTGCTCAAGAATGCCTACAGGCAACATAAACACTAATTCACAAAGCTGAACCCTGACCCTGTGCAGTAGGTAAGTACTGTCTTGCCCACTTTACAGATGTGTAAAGGTTAAGTGACTCACTTTGCAAACGTCACTCAGCAAATCATCCATTCAACAAGGGCTGGGAATAGAATCCAGCAGTCTCCTATTCTAGCCACGATAGTGCCCTCCTACAAGAGAATAACTGGGAGTAAGAGAGCTACTGAGCAAACAGAAATATAGGCTGAAGATTCGGGGAAATTTCTTGACTGTGTCCTCAATTAGACTATGGAATAGTTTCCTCAGGAAAGTGGTGAGTCATTTTACACTAGAGCAGAGAGAGCAATGGAGAGTGCTCTGTTGACAGCAATTTTGCAGAGGGATTAGATGAGCTAATAGTTTTCTCCCACTCTCATGTTAGTGTTTCTAGTAAGTCATTTAGTCCATTGCCCTGCTGATGCAGAAAGACAAAGTCCTGCTTATCCTGTAACATCTTCCTACCATGCACAGAGGCGGTAAAGCTGCCCCCAGGTTGATTTACGAGCAGTGTATGTAAGTATGTAACCAATGGCTGTGCCCATTTCTGAGCAGGTTTGACAGGCACGTCAGCTGCAGTGACAGATGCTACTCTGCTATTGCATGTGATTGATTTTTATTGCATCCCATTTTGCTTAAGCCCCTGGTAAGTGGAATCCATTATTTGAACACGAATACCATCATCACCTTACCTCATAAAGGTTATGGGCACTGTCATAAGAACATAAGAACTGCCAGACAACAAGAGACTAATGCTGTCTACTGTGAGTCTGGTCTTTTACATGCAGCAGTGGCAAGCTGGATCCGTCAGAGGAAGGTGTACTCCCTCCACAGTGCCGCTACATGGGTGATACTGCCCCATGGAATCCCAGGATACATATCTAGTTCCAGCAGCTTCTCTGCTGATAGCCCAGGTGATTTTATCCTGACCATCTTTTCATACATGCAGAGCAGTCCAGTCAGATCACCCCATCCTCAGACAACTCCACTTTCCCATTCATGACAGGGTCCAGTTCAAAATTGTCCTCTGTCTTTAAAACCCTTCAAGGATTCTGGCCCACCTCAAACGCCTTCTCTCTCTTCCCTTCCCCCCTGCACCACTTGTCTGGTACAAGCTTTGTCTCTGCCCTCTTGTGTGTCTCCTCTCTTGTTGTTGTCCATTCCCATAGTGCAAGAGGCTTCCCTGCCTGATCTGGGCATCTGGAATAGGTTCCTTGTTTCTTTCTGACCAGCTGTGACTGGAGGACCAGGGAAATTCCATCCCTTCCTCTCCCTTGCCTCTTCCTCTTCCTCTCCACCCTCATTTTATATTTTCTCTTGGTCACATTGGGGACACGGTATGTAGGGATAACGCATTGCAAAATAAAGCAGCGTTGGATTCTGTCCTAGCCAGGTGACTGCCAATGCCTGTTGTGTGTATTTAATCTATACCTACATCTATAAATGCTTGTTTCTCCCCATCTCTCCCCTCCAGGTGGAAATGGACACTGGAATGAAGTATTGCCTTCTATTTCTTTAGCCTTCCCTCCCTTCTCTTTGCCATCATATTCACAGTGACCTCCTGGATGTTCAGCACTCGGTGGCTCATTTTGTATGTCTCCTGGCTCTTCCAGACACGGCTGCTTTCACAGCAACATGCGGCTGTGTGAGAAAAGCTCTTGTTCCTTTGAACAGCTATTAGTGAAGGAAAATCCCTTGGGGTTAAGTGAGAGTCCTCTCAGCCTTCTCCCATTGCCTTTAGCTCCTGGCTTAGGGTAGGGATTATAATAAATCATCGGAAAATACTTTAACAGAATCTCATGAGCTCTGCACAATGCTCTCTGGGCAAAATCAGGGATTGGAAAGGGGATTTTCCTAGCGGAGAGTGAATTGATCTGTTCCAAGTGATGTCTAAAATTGCAGGCTCAAGCAGTAGTGGCTGTTCTGAGCTGGTTTAAACAGGGGCTCAGGCTCTCTTCCCTTGGCTGGCAGGAACTGCATTGAGCTGGTTTCCTCTGGCAGTCATCGCCGTCCTCCGGGCTGAGCTGGTAGGAGTCACGTATCTCTGGCCAAGCTGGTAGGAGCTATATGGAGATAGGCTCTGTTGGGAGTCGCTGCCAGCTGGCTGAGCTGAGAGATGACATGGTGGGAAACCCTTTCAGTGAATACTTGAAAATCTTCATGGAAGGTGAACCTTGAATGCACCCTCATGAGCATTCTCACCATACAGCCACTTCACAGGGTGACGATCATCCTGTCAGGAACAGAAATGTATCATGTGACTTAAGTGTCCCACCTGCACAGCTCAAATGTGTAATTCCAGGTACTTTTATTGGCCATTGTTTACATGTGTATCCATTTCTTATGCTTTTTCTTGCTTTCAAATAAAACGTCAGAAATGTCCTGGGCTCCTGCATCCTGTCTCTTCGCCTGCCACTCGCCCCTTCCCACCGAACCTGCCCGTTTCCTCGCCGTGAAGGGACACTTGTCTATAGACAGTTCTGGCTGTCTGAATAAAATGCCTTTCCTTGGTATAACTGAAAAGGTTGCTCCCTGCACCACAGCTAAGTGTGGTCTCAGGAACGGAAGCGGTCAGCCATTGGGATGGAGCATGTTCTGGTGCCCGCCCAGATCCCTGCAGCAGAGGTTAGAGGGCCAGACAGGAACTGAGCCTTCACCCCTGTGCTTTTCACTGGCTATTTTATAAGTCATCATTCAACACCATTTTTTCTCTGCCAGCAGCAACTGATCAGTTTATATCGACACCCAGAAATCCTAGCTCTAGAGCCCCAAAATTAGGGATTTTCCTTTTAAAAAATGACCTTGGATCCAGATCCAACACCCAATTGTTTTCCCCCGCCCCTTAATTATGAATAATACTTAGCAAGTATCAGTATAGGTAACTTATCAATTCGTAATTACAATTAACAAACACATCACTTGACTCCTAATACTCAGGGAAGTTAGGGCTAGTGTTTTCTTTATCTTAAAGATGGGGTAATAGAAGCACAGAGAGGCAAAATGACTTGCCTATGGCCCACAGGTGAGTTAGTGGCAGAGGCAGACTTGACGTCCCATGTCTATTCTCATCCTTGCTGGCCACACCACCATCCTTAGGTTTATGGCCAACCAAACCCAAACCTCCAGATATGAACAACCCCAAACATTTTTGGAGGGGTTCAAAAGCTTGCACCAGACCCCAAAGTTTGGGCTCTGGTCCCTCTCTCTTTCTGATACACCCTGGTGCCTTGTGCACAATATGAATTGGCATCATCTCCACTTCCCCTGTTCCTTTGTGCCTGCTCAGGCGTTAATGTCAGCCTGTCCCCAGTCACCTGGAACATATTTTCAGTACATTTGTTTCATCGACAGACAACGCACAAGGCAAATATTTGTCTGCTGCTCACATTTCAGGGCAGATTCAAAACACCTGTGTAATTGCCCAGGGATTGGTATCTGCTGAGCAGGCTCATTATCTTCCTGTTACACCACTTCTTAGGGCAATTCAGCACTGATTGGTCTCCTTAGAGTTCCCTTTAAAAATCAGTCTGAAGGAGGATCCCCCCCACCCAGACTCTGAGGGAAATTGTTGTTGATACGGCACAGTTAGTATATATGCTCTGGGGCTTTACGAGAGGTAAATCATGCTAAGCCGAGAACAAAATCCCTACCTCCAAGCTTGCTATTGACTTCGGCATGGCCAGGATTACACTCATGGTTTCTGTGGCTGGAATGCTGCAAGGGATACATAGAGATGGAGAAGTTTCAAGCAGTAACAGGGGAAGGTAGTTTGGTGCAGGTAACAGGTTACCTGAGAGGATGTTCCATGCAGAAGGCATGAAAGAGGCCATAACATGAGGAAAGCGTGAAGGAGACAACGGCCTTGTCTACACTAGGGTTTTAGTTTTCCTCACTGCTGCTTCCACTGGGGTGAAGCTCCATGAGTGTTAGCAATGGTATTGGCTCTAGCATAGGCAAGGGGCTGCCATTTTAACCTCTCTAGGCCTGCACTGAGCCTGAGAAAAGGCGAGTGTAAGGCACAGCCATCGAGAGGGGTCAGGAGAGCACCTTGGATGGAGAAGGGCATGGGATGGACATATGAGAAGACAAAGGGAGAGAGGAGCAGACGGCGACAGAGTTGTGGGAACAAGCCTAAAGAACGGAGTGGCTTGTGTCTAAGCCAACCACCATCACATTCTTCTGGTGCCTCCCTCAGAAGGCTGATTCCTCCTCAGGTGTTGGCAAACTTCACGACAAACCCCACAGGTCAACGCATCTAGGCCCATTCGTACAACACAAAATGAGCTGCCACTGAGACCGAGGGGGGAGAGCTAGCTTCCCTTCGAGATGCAAGCGATTTCAGCACTGCCACAGCCACATGGCTTTGCTGTCGCGTCTGCCGCAGAAGAGCCTGTGTGATTTCCACCCGATCTGCATATTGCATGGAGGTGACATGGGCCTGGAAACGCAAGGCAATGTTTGCTGACAGCTTTGACAGGCTCTTTCCCATGGGCACAGCCTCTATAGCACACAGTGAAAACAAACCATTAAGTCTGGGATCAGCCAGCGACAGAAGAGGTGCCTCTGATACTTCCTTGTTCCCCTCTCAGAGCCCCGCAAACCTCAGAGCAATAGATAGATTGGCAGCTTCGTGACTGGGATGAGTTTGGAGCTAAGAGAAGGAGGGTGAGAAATTCCCTTGGAAAATATATCAGACCCCCTCTCTCTGGCTAAGGCCTTCTGATTAGTGTCTGATAAACTGTCTGAGGCAGCCAGCCTGCATGTAGTGTCATGGCCTTGTCTGGCTGTGCTTCCTGTTCCAGTTGCCAGTACATTCATGACCTGATGGTGGCCTGAGGCCTGAGGAAGGCCTGGTGTTTTCCCACCACAATGCTGGGATGCAATTTCATACATCCTGAAGCTGCATCACAAGGGCCTGAAACAAATATGGAGGCTTAATTGTCCTGCAAGCTCAGTCTACAGCAGGCCAGACAGTGTGTGAAAATCAGGCCAGGCGGTGACCCCAGCTCCTGTCTCTGCCAGCCTTCACTTAGGGCGGGCTGGCTCCAAGGCATCTCTCATAACGGTTTGGTTCAATAGGTCACTTGGAAAAATGGAAACGTAACGCGTCCTCTTCTGTTCACCTCTGTACCCCAAGTTCAGCCAGGCAAGTGTTCCAGCACTGGCGGAACTACAGCTGGGCAACCACTCCTGGAGGGGCCTCCTGAGTGGGTGAGGAGTATTGGAAGGAGAGTCCCAGCTATGGAGCTTGTCCCTCCTTTCCACCTCTCAGCACTGGCCTTGTCATTAATGTAACATCATTCAGAAATATAACCCTTGGCCAGGTCCTCCTGTCCATACACAGGCAAATTCCCCTTTACTCCCCTATCCTTGCAGGAGAAGAACAGGGGAGGAATCACTGAAGTTAAAGGCAGCACATCTCAAGGAGGGTAAAAGGAAACACTATTGTATTTGATTCAGCACATTCATTTACCTACGGAACTCACTGCTTCAGGACATTAGTGTGAGAAACAGCCAGGTCAGAGCCAAATAATAAGATGCTACAATGAATTTCACTTGCGATCATGCTAAAAGATAAAAGACACAGGTGCTTTGGAGCCTCAGGCTTCAAGTCATATGCATCTCACCCACCGGAGTCAAGAAGAAAACTGTTCCCTCTTTGCCTGCCATGGAACTACAAACCTAGGTAAGTCCTGGGGGTTTTACACCATAGATGGGGATAGTCTAACTCACTAGAAGGCCCATCTGGGTCAGGCAGGGAAACAGAATGCCTGGCCAGATGGAACTTTGCTCTGCTTTGGCTTGTCCCTATATACCAGGGCATTAGATTGATCAAACCCACACGAGGAGGAAGAAAGTTTTGGTTAATTGCTTGACTTTGGTTTGTCCCAACTATTTATCAGCTCACAGGGCCTTCTGTGCTCTCTGACTCCATGCTTAATCCAAAGGAGTCTCTCTCTGGGAGATGGGGTGAGTTTCCATGGTGCTAAAGGGCAGACAGTGTTTGTCTTTGGATGCTGGTTCTGTATCTCCACGGCAGCGATAGCTGCTAATGCTCACTTGCCTTCAGTGCCGCAGATGCCTCACTCTTCCTCCTCAATAAATGCAATGGGCCAAAGCCACCCTTGGTGCAAACCCAGTGACTTCAATGGAAAATTTGCCTGAAGAGAGCACATGGGGCTTGGTCCATAATGGCTTTTACATACGACTTTCTATCTTGTACTGATGTGATTAATATCTACTGCTGATGATTGCATCACTGCTTCCTCTGAAGATCCAGAGACCAGGATATAGGGCTCGAAAAGCCACAGATCCAGAGGTGCTAAAACAACTACTCAATTGTTTATGATCCCTTGAACTAGCTCAGTGAAACAGCTCTCTCCCCTTCTAAAAAAGACCATTACTTAGAACAACAGTGTTGGAAGGGACCTCCGGAGGTCATCTAGTCCAACCCCCTACTCAAAGCAGGACCAATCCCCAGACAGATTTTTGTCCCAAATCGCTAAATGGCTCCCTCAAGGATTGAATTTACAATCCTGGGTTTAGCAGGCCAATGCTCAAACCACTGAGCTATCCCCCTCTCCCCCTTGGGAAGGGGATGGAACTGACAAACATCCTCTGCACAAAAGACATTGGTATCCCAGGACAGGAGAGAGAGCGAGAGAGCGGGGCCCTTTGCATGTCAACAGAGCAGTCGGCTGGACTTTGCTGGGCTCTACGTATTGACCAAACTGAGGCTTGTGGTCGGTTGTGTTGAAAGCTGTTGCAAGGCGACACACAATTCTGATGTAACATTTGTTTGGTGTTTGACACAGCCCAAAGGAGAGGGGTTGTTACATCCCTGTGATGATGGAAACTGCCCAATCTCATGATATTTCATATCAAGCATTGCTTCATATATATTGCATAGATGGAAAATAATGTAACAAATCCTGGGTCTTAAAGATTGCCAGTAAGCTACATGACATGGCCACATGGACATTGAAAGTGACAGCAGGAACATTACTCAGATCCTTCTGCTCCAAAAGCCCATGTGCCTACCACATTAGCTAGAGGAGAATCTCCTTGAGTGTCAGCAGTATAGGGCATACGATGCACAGCTGAGCAACTCTGATTCCATTCAATAGAGGGCAGTGGTACATGAGCATTAGCCAGCTTATGGCAGTTCACCATATCAAACACATGGATTGATATCACATCAAATGATTCCATGGAAAGCATTCCTTTCTCATGCTGGTTATTGCTTAGGGTATGACACATGAAGATGGCATTTGTAATTCTGTTGAAAGCAAACATGCCAGCATTAGTGCAGGTGAAACCTGTAGAGCTGACAGCCCTGGAGGCATGGCTCATGGCAGCTTCCCCCAGGCTGCCCTTCCAAAGTTACTTATTCTTGGCATTCTTAGCTTCCCTAGAGAGTCCCAGCAAGACCTCCAGTTGCGATGGTGTTTTTCATGATGTGAACAGTTATCCACTAAGAACTGGGCTGGGACCTAACCACCCTCTTCACACAGGCCCCGAACTGCTATCAGATGCTAACTGCTATTAGTCACTGCTGACCTGGTCTGAAATCAAAGCGGCGACCTAGAAGCAAAAGTGACTCTCTGAGCCAGCCAGTCTCCCATGGCTGTTTTTGAAGAGCTGGTTCAGAAAAGCAACCCACTGGGGTTTCGAGACGAGGAGGCAGAGACATTTACTGATGAAATATCCTTTCAGGCTCAGGATCTCATTAACTCTGGGCCACGCTGGCTTTGTAGCGCACTCAGACACAGTCAGCGACATCAGAAGGCTTAAGAAAAACTCTCAGCAAGAGAGGAGATGAAGGAACCCTTCCCGGAGCAGCAATCCCTCCCTCCCAGGATTAGCATCCAATATTCTGAGGAAACGTAGCAGACACTCAAAGGCAGCGAAGGGGGGAACACGAGGAGGTGGGGCCTTGCCGAAGGAATGGCTGGTTTCAGTTACAGCTCTTTCCTACAACTGGGCTCACTGTCCCTCTGCGGCTCTTCTAACTACCATTGTGGCTCCAGGAGGCTGGGCGAGGTGCCAGAGGTCCTGCAGTGAGATGGGAACGGTGTGGACGTATTCAGGAGAGGTGGGACCATGGACCCTGAAATTTCAGCCGCTTAGCTGGGCACTGTGGACTTTGCTAAGAGCAGGCAAGGATGTTTTTGCCAGAATCTGACTGGAGTAGGACGTGTTGTAGACAATCAGATGGCAGCCTAGAAATATCCAGGGAGGTCTAACTCACTCACATTTACACAGTGACTTGGCTTCCTTGGCTACATACCCTGCAAAGGATTCACCTTGACTACACAGCTGTGGGGCTTGCTGAGCCTCCCTCCCTGGAAAGAGCAGCATTGCTGGTTTCCCTGACAGTTCGTTAAGGGTAACAAAACCATCCTGAAAGCCCCCTGTCTCAGACAGCCAGAGTGGCTCTGACAGCACTGAATGACCAAGAGCCCCATAGGGAGCAGGCAGAGTTCTCTCTTTTCTCCCTATACTATAATGGCCAAAGTTACCTACTTCCTGGGGTTTAGCTATAGTGGATCGCCCAGACACAACCTCCACTCTAGCTGTCTCCCTGTGCTTGGCAGCTCCAACGCTTTCCCTGCAGAAGCTCTGCCACAGACCCTAGTTTTCTTTGCCCCCGAGAGAGGCGTTCATCCCCTTTTACACCCAGGCTGGAGCTAACTGAATCCACCTGCTCATAGGACTTCAGCATTCCACTACCCCTTCCTGCAGGGGTCAGCAGGATGGGCAGGATCTTAGGGTCTGTTACCTGTTCACATCTCCTTCCCAGGATAGCCCATGTGCCTGGGTAGATTTGCATAAGTGATCACCTTCCAGTTTTCAGTGCCAGCAGCGCCATCTAGGGATGAGTGAAAATAGTTATTTCCTTGAAGTGTTTTTTAAAAGAAACTTTATGCTTTGCAGTTATTAGATTATGCAAATGAGGTCATTAGCTTTAATTTCATTCCAATAATTTTGGACAAATGTAATTACCCTCCTTCTCTCCTTGCCCCTCCCCCCCAACCAAATTGAAACAAACAAGCCCCTGGCAGAGTGCTTGAGACAGGAATTGTGTTTTAACCTAATTAAAATCTGATGATAGTCACTGAAATGAGCCTGACTGACATCTGCTTCAGATGGCAAGGACGACACATGGCAGCACTGGTGTGGAACACCCCAAGGGCATTTCACTGGTGCTAATGAGCTGCAATCATTTCTCACTGGGCATCTTCCCGTGAGTTGCCGGCTAATATTGAGCAAGGTGCTTCAGGGGAACACACAGGTCCCAATTAGCTGCAAAAAAAATGTGTGCAGCAGCTTTTGTATTGCTGCCAAGTACAAATGGGCAAGAACTGCAGTGAGGGCCAGAGACTCCCATTGAAGGAGCTGGAGATCATGAGCAAACCTGAGACAAGGGGATGCTTAGAGAGCAGTTCACTGTCTGCTCCACTTGCCTCTGAAGCTGTGTGTGACTTGGGTGCATAGACATTCATGAGAGCACTGAATGCTCTTATTGACTTAAGCCTTGCAATGTCATAGCAAGGGGAGGCATGTACCCTCTTCCTCCACATAGCCCCCACCCCTCAGTCCTGACCTGCAGCACCCCCACTGTTCTGTTTCTGGACTCCACTAATACGCTTTGCCAATGCATCTCCCTGCTGATGTGAAGGAACCTCTGTTATTTCAGGTCAGCCACACACAGCTCTGCCAGTGCACCTTACTTCTGAGCTACAGCCTCACCTGCTATTCCAGTCCTGGGCTCCTCACCCAGCTCTGCTAATGCCCCCCAAGCTTGACCTGCATCACCCCTTGCTACTCAAGCTCTGCCAAAGGTTTGTACGCCTCATGGAGGGAGACATCCAGCAAGTGCAATATTGAGGGCAAAAATCACTGCACTTTTGTGCTCAGCCCCACATTCGAACTCAGGTGTTCAGAGTCATAATGCTTCCGTTATCTGCCCTGGAGAGGCTCAGCCCCACGGATCTCTTAACGCCCACCTGCCCTTGCCTTTGTTAATGGAGAATTAGGGCAGAAGATTCCTGCAGGCTGCTTCTAGTGTCTGTTTGTGAGCCCTGCATGTAGGGCATCTGCCAGTGATGGAAAGCAGGGCCAGAACACTCCCTGCTTCCACTTACTCATCCTGTCAGCTACCTGCTGTTAGCCTCCTCCCTCCCCCTGTGTTGCAGTGCTTTGTGCTCAGACAGGTTCATCATTACAACTGCGAAGGATGAGATGCACTGAAGCCCTTCTGTCCTTGCAGCCTAACTTTAGCCTGAGCTGTACGGAGCGGCAATAGTCTACATACTGAATTTGCCACTGCTCAGGGGTCAGCAAGTCTGATTTCGGGGGCTGCAGCAATACTCCCTCCCAGTTAGAAGGTGCCTATCATGCGGTAGACTCTGATGTCATGCAAAAGTCTAGAATGAAGAGTGTCTTCTTGCTCCGGGCAGGTCCAGCGTCCCATTATTTATATATACACACAGCAGTGCTAGAAGGGGCGTTGTGCTGTACAAATGCCCTGGGCAGCTGTGCTAGGATGTTTTCAGGGGAGTCTCCCCAGAGCCCCGGATGAGGAGTATTTAAGGAGGAGGTATACCTCTGATCCATAGGTTTCTGAATCAGCCTGTCTCTGTATTTGAAGTTCTCTGCTTTGGATCTCTCAGTTAACTGTACACCTGTGCTCACTCTGCTGGGTCTGGTCATGTCACTCCCTGCCCCTCCAGCCACATGTTTCTCTCTCTCCTTCCACATTGTGCTCATCCTTGTGCTCTCCCTCTCCACTCTGATCCTCCCAACCTGGCTGCCTTCTCTTACGCATTGCCTCATCACCCCCTCCAGTCTCTGCATGCTGCCTCTTCAGACTGTGAGCTCACTAGGACGAGGACCCTCCTTTTCTGTGTGATACAAATGCCACCCACATGATCTCACAGTGGAGTCCACGTCCAGGAGGAGATGCCGGCCCTGTGGGGCAGCGCATGGTGTCGTGCTTTATATAGGGTTCTGCAGGAGGCAGGGAGTCTTGGGTCTGGGGGCAGTGCTTTTTGGGAGGGACAGTTCCATCAACATGATGGGTAAAGCTGATTCAGTGTCTGGCGTAGAAAATCTCCATAGTTTGCCTGTCTCCGTGTCTCTCTCTAGCTTACTACCTGTTAGATACCTGCAGGGTCCAGGAGCTGGATTCTGGCCATTTCTTCTCCATCTAGTCTTGCTGGAAAGCACTGTATTTACCCCCTCCTCTATTCAGTGAGACTGGGATAGAACCAACCCCCTGCAGGCCCCACAGTTCATATGCCTGAAAGGATAAAAGCATCTTGCTGGGGGTGAGAGGAGTGCCTGTCTCCAGGACTCTCAGTCAGGCAGTAAATTCACTGCCCCTTTCCACACACACTGTCACCCAACCTGAACCTTGGGGAGGGCACAGCCCACCCGCTCCTGTCAGTTCCCATTCTCCATTCCTCTGAGTTAATAGCGCCCTCAAGTGACCATTTCGCTTTGTACAGCACCTCCAATGGTGCAGAGAACTGTGCTCTTTGAAGAGGAATGAACATGTTGCAGGCATCAGCGAGTGGTGTGCAGTGCTGCCTAGGAGGGTGTCACCTGGGGAGTCTGTCTCACCCTGACCGGCTAGGAAGGATGTAAACAGACATGTGTGCCAGTGGTTTCAGCCAGGCACTCGCAAAGAACTGTGCCTTATACTGCAGGTTCTTGTCCTGGGGCTGGAGCTCCGATCACATGCAGGAGGTGCACTGGCAACAGCTGAACCTGCCTGGCCCAGAGCTTGTGCAGAGATCAGGAAGCTGTGCCCAGCACTACAGAGAAATGATGACTTGCCTCTCCCCATGTGACCCACCTGCCCAGGCGACTGCCTTGTGGCTGTGTCATGTGTGCAAGGGATGTGCTGACTGGGTACCCCAGCTGAGACATTCCTGCCTTCTCACTGGCTTCCCCAGGGCCCCAAAGTGGCTTCCACTCCCTGACTTTGCCATGAGTAGTCTTCTGCAGCTTTCAGGTGTGAAGGGACCATGACGGGCTGCCAAAGGCTCTGTTTACATCCCTGCACAAGCAGTGTTTCTTTTAAGATGCCACATGACCTACAGTGCCACTCCCCACTTCATATATACACTGGGCAATTCATGTCACCCAGACTCAACCACATCCACTGGCTTCCCTATCTGAGGAGGCAGTTCAATATGACCTTCCAACGAATTACTCCAACCACCCTCAAAGACATGTTTCCTCTGCATCGCCTCGCATGATCCGCTGTCCCTTCACACGATCTGGCCATTGCTGGTGTGGGAGCCTTCTCCTCTGCAACTCCCGCTGCCTGGAAAAACTTCTCAGTCATTCTCCGCCTTTCCAAAAGTCTCCACTGAAAATGGTTTCTTTCCATTATCCATTCCACTGAATCTGTCTCTCTCCCCTCTTCCCCAAGCCTCAGCAACTACTGATCTTGTGACTGAGTGTGTTAATTCATTTGGAGAAAATAAGAACCCACCCCAGCTTCCGAACCTCAGCCCCAAATGATCAGAGTCCTGAATCTCTGCAAGTGTGTGTATAGGGGGAAAACCACACCCAAACCCCATTTTCCTTTTTACCCTCTCCCCATCATTTTTGATGTGCCGACATGTTCCTTGAATCCCACCAGAAAAGAGCAGGAAGTCATAGCTCCTCTCTCTGGCGATTGCATTTCTGCAGCACCTGTTTCCACACCAGCTTTCTGTCTCACACAATGAAGGAGCGAGCGAGGCAAAGGAAGGGGCCCTGCTGTAGAAGCAAAGACGTGTGTCATGTCTGTAGGGAGCTCATGGCTGAGCAGTGAAGACGAGGGAATGTAGTGTAATGGAAGCCGTGAGCCAGCACATGGCTCCACCTTTCCTGCTCCTGCTGGTTTGTTCTTGTCATAGAATCAATGAGTTTATTCAATTTCTCACTGCCTTGTATCATTTAAATCAACGCTGTAGCTGCAGTATAAAAAGGGCCTGGTTTTGTATTGCCATAGGACCCGTCCCCGAGAGAAGACAGTCTCATTAATTAAATCCATTTAATCAATCTGGCCTACAAGGGCCTTAGTTATTTATCTCTCGTAGGCGGCACAGCGTAAGCCCGATGATCTGAATGGCAGTAAATAAACATGTAAATGAAGAGCTCAGGTGGGGCAGCCCACTGGGGCCCTGGAGATTTCAGGCCTTGGGTCGGATAGTGCACAATCATATGTTAAACAGAACAAAACCCAATTAGAAATACAGAGGCAATTAGCAACACTGGGTAGGGCAGGAAGAGGGCTGGCCTGAAGGAGCAAGGAAAGACCAGGCACGGAGGAGAGACTTAACAGTGCTCGCATTTATGGGACACATTCGGATTCTCACTTCAGAAGGGTCCCAGAGGGCTGGGTCATGCTAAGATCTTGTCCCCAACATGCCACCAGGCTCAGAGGCAACTTGAGCCTGATTGTGATGACTGCCACTAGCAGGTCTAAACCCTCATTCAAATAGCTGGTGCCCACCTCAACCAGCCCATCAGTCTGGCACTGGACGATCAGCCTAGTTTAAAAGAGTGGAGTCTCTCCCGGGGGGGAGGAGTTTCTAAGGAGCCCTTCCGGGTGATGGGCAGGGGGTGCTGAAGGAGGAGAAAACTGGGCCACAGGAGCCCTGTGGATTCAGCCCTGCTGTCGGAGAATCTCCCCCCACCCCACTTCTGTGTTGGAGAAAAGTCACCCTTTGCTGTCCCTGAGTGCTGTGCTGCTTGTCACTCACACCCACTCCATGTGGTGCTCTGCTCCCCCACTTTTGGTGTGAGTTGAGCCACACAGAGAGGTTGATGAGGCTTCTACAGCCTTTGCTACCGCAGCTGGGGTCTTTAGCTCCGGCAGCAGAGGCTCACGCTTTTAGATCTAGAGGTACTAAATGCAATCTTGGCTCCCAACCACCCATCCAGGCATCTGGCATAACAGTACCCAGGCCAAGTGAGGACCTCACTGGTGTCAATCCCTACCCCAGCTAAATGACATCCCGCTTCTGCATTCCCCACTGCAAGGTGTCTCCTGATTTGGAGGAGAGTTGGCTCTTGCATCTGCCTGCTGGTTCTTCACTACAATGTTCCTCTCCTGCTACCTGAGCAAGGCTCCCACTGCAACTGCAGAATATCTGAGCTGGAGCCAGGCACGGCTGCAAAAAGAGCGCTGCCCTTGGCCTGTCATGTATCCCACTGACCTGTGATGCTGGCCAAGGTCTAGCAGAAAGCTGTGTCATAGCTTGTTTGGTCACTCGAACAGCTGGTCTGTACCGAAGGGGCTGCCAAGCCCCGGGGGCAAGGGGGGCTTTCTGGCAGGAGGGAAAGGGTTAGTGGAAAAGGTTGAGAATTAGCCCTGGAGCCAGCCAGGAGAGTGCTGCACTAATGCTTCCTGGCAGAGTTCACAAACTGTCAGACTGCAGATGTACCCTCTGGATTAGCTGCTCCATCCCTTAAGGCAGAGGGGTGGGGGATAAAAGTGGGCCCTGTCACTCTTTATTTAGGAATTTGGGGGCATAGGTGAGCAGTCAAATCCAGGAATTCATTAGACATGAACCTGGCAGCCTCCTGTGCTTCTTCCTGCTGAGCTTTCTCTGGAGCCGCCCGGCTGCTCTCAGAGAGACTAGCTGAGATGCCGGGGAACAAATGGCTCACCCAGCACTAGGTAAATACCCAGCAGGGGAAGGAACTTTGGGGGTTATCCAGGGTGTGAGGGGAGGCGGCTAGGCAAAATGGGGTGAACCTGAGCATAGGGATATTTAGGCTGAATAGCAGGGCCAGGAGCTCTATTAACTGGGCAAAGCTTAAAGAATCCACTCTAGGAAGTAGTCCTGCCTCCCCCTCTGTTCCCCTGGAAATGGAATAGATGGGATTTAAAATTAGAAAATGAAAAACTCAAAATTTAAGAGTTCTGGATGTCTGTAACCTTGGTTCCTGACCTTGGTGGAGATTTCTGGGGACACTATCAGCCTGGCCTATGATGACAGGGAAGTGGTGTAACGAGAGAGTCTAATGACCTCCTGGCATCTCAGGACAACTTGGACATCACTTTGCTTAGAAACCATTGGTATAAATTACATGGGCTGTAAGCGATGCTGTTTTCTCTTCTTCAGCACTCAGCCAACCCTGGCCATACTACTAAGGGTTGCTACATTGCTGGAGGTGGAGTCTGTCATACACAGGGTAGCTGTAGCAGATGGAGCACTCACTGCCACAGCACCTCCTGCTGGTTGCCTTGGGAATTAGCTCAATTCCAGCCTCTGAGCACCTCCTGCTGGCCAGTGTCTCTCCTGCCTCAGGCCCCCATGTCCCTCCCAGACCCTGGTGCCCCCACACTCTGGGTCTCCCCAACCCTCTACACCCACTTTGCCTCAGTGGCTACTGCCAGTCATCATCTAGCTCCTTTTCTCTGGGACAAACTACCATCTGCAATGCCCACTCATCATTGTCAAGGGGATTGGACCAGCTGTCTCTGCCTATTCCCAGGCTGCACTACTGCAGTACCTTCTTAGGCCCTAACAAGGCCTCAGCCTGAGGAGTTGCCAGGCTGGATCTTCCCACCTCCTATTGCCCTTCTCCAAGACTGCTCTGCTTCAGGTACCCTATACTCCCAGCAGCTAGGTCCTTCCCCCTCCAAGGCTGGAGTAAGACTGACCCAGCTCCTTAGCCCTTATATCAGGGCCAGCTGTGGCCTGATTGGGTGTGGCCACAGCTGTGCCCACTTCCCCAATCAGCCTACCTCTTTTCCCCCAGGAGCACTTAGACCTGACCAGGTTTGCCATGCTACTTTCTGAAACTGTCAGGGACTATCCCCATTGTTCCAGCTTGGTAATTACATTCTGTCTCTTTACATTCCTGCTACAGTTTCAGTTGGACTAAGTTTCCCCTAGCTAACCTGAAGCATCATTTAGCTTTATTGTGTTCTGCTAAACAGCTGCTGCATTCCACCCCAGAGGTGACTGCAATCCAATGGTGTGTGAATGATCCTTTTACATGCTGCTGTAAAACACTGAAACACTTTGGGATGAAATGCATGAGCCAAGGATGAGCTGCTTTCATTATTACTAAAACACAATCTTTGTTTCCTCCAAGTTTATCCGCTTGGCTGCTTCTGCTGCTGAGGAACCTTAAAGTGTCACTGTACTCACATGTTCCTGGTAATATTAATTATAATGGGTGCCTTCCAGAAATTGCAGAGAAAAGGATTTCAACTGAAGGGAGGGAAAACAAAAGCCCAGTATGCTACTTTTCAGCTCATATTGGAGCAATTTGTTCCCTGCTTTTTCTGAGAAATGACACAGGAGGGAACTTGGCAAAGAAATGGACAAAAAGCATTGCATAGATGTATAAAAACTGATGTGGGTTTTAATATTGCTTTAGAGCAGTGTAATTTTAACTTATATGGACCATGCAAGGACTTTTGTATTTGTGATAAATCAAGGTCTATGGGCAAACCGATACATCTCATCTCTTAAATGGTCAGTAGACTGAGTCTGCAGAATGGTAATATTTCATGATACTGAAAAGTTGTATTTTCTTCTTCTAGTTGTTCAACTGTTCACCTGAAAGGAATAAGAATATCTGGATTAATGCCAGTGAATGCCAGAGCATGGGAGGATCTGAGTTCCCAGAAAGCATCTTTGAAGTGAGCGCATTGGTTTGTTATAATTAATAAAGCCCCTTTGCACAAACTGCTCAGCTTTTCATTCATCCTTAATGCTTCTTAACTCTTCTATATTTTAATTTTTAAAAGAAGGAGAAGAAGAAGGCTCAGCACTTTACATCTTTGAAGTAGCACTGGGCAAACCTCCATTGATTAATATTTAATACAGTAGCATGTCCCACTGCTGTTAGAGCAGAGGGGGTTCTGTCATCCCAGCCTTCTGAAAAGCCTCACAGATTTGCCCTCTGTATGTGTGCACACCAGAAATCCACACACTAATCTGCACCATTGCAGGAGTATATATCAGAAAATGCCACCCGTACGCTGGCTTGTCTGGAAGCATGCAGAGAATCTAGTCTGCCTGGCTGCACAAGGAGGATCGGCTCTGCACCAGATGGAGGAGCGTAGCAGGGGGTGGGCAAAGAGAAAGGGGCCTGGTTCATATGCCTATACTCATATGCACATGGGGGCTGATCCAGAGTCAACTGGGAATCTTTCCATTGACATCAGTGGGCTTTAAATAAGGCCCATGCAGCAGTCCTGACCAAGTCATAGCTCTTACTCACAGCCTCCTGTGCAATTTATTCTTACTCAGAAGAAATGCAGAGTGTGTGGGCAAGCTCACATGTGTTGGGGTGGTGTTCAGGTTGAGCCACAATTCAGACAACCTATTAATGTATATATTTATACAATGTATATAAGGCATATACATACATACAATGTACCGTATGTAGATGCCTATTTGGCAGGTGTTATGCCTATGTTTCATGGCATCCAAAATGTGACCCCTAGGACTCACTGATGCAAATAAAAAGGGCTGGCGAAAGAGGACAGGCTGATATTTCATATGATTCCTCCAGCTCATTTATAAAGCATCTAGAAACTTTGACACAATGCAGAACTGCACAGATTCCATTCAGAAAAAAGGGCAATAACCCTGAGTGAATTTAACTGATGGCGAGAAAGCAGGACTTTAATCTCAGCACTGGACAGCAAGATAGAGGAGCATCAGCAGAGAGAAAGGGCAGAATCGCAGTGACAGAAAGTGTCAAGTCATCTGGGGTGGCTGCTGCCACTGTGTAGAGGGCCAGCACAAGGCCTAGGCACAGATAAGCCCCCCATAAGCCCATCTGACCTTCAGGGCATAGTGACTAGGAGGCCGTTTCATGTATCTGGGGTGGGGTGGAAGAGGTCACCAGGTCAGGAATGGGTGAAGGAAGCAAGGAGAAACAGCCAGGAGATGAGCTATGGGTTAAGCACAAGGGGTGGGTAGGAGATTAGAGAAGAGGTGTAGAGAGGGGACGAGCTGTGCAGAGCCTTAAAAATAGAGGCCAGGCCACAAAGTCTGGATCAGGATCAGAGTATTTGGAGCTGGGGATTTGCTTCAAGCCAACCCTGGCCTCTCAGATAGATGTGGAAGGAGAGTGGAGGTAGGTGGGGAGACTGATTAAGTGCAGCAGGAGAAGATGGTGAGCTTGGCAGCTTTGAGTGAGGGTGACTGAAGAGGGGGAGCCGACAGGAGTAAAGATGGGAGTGAACCAAGGCCTGGGCTGAGTTATAGCAGGAAGAATGGGGAGGAGCATTAGGATTAGCTTGTTAAAAATAAACACATGAATAAACAAAGCTCCAGAGACTGGGATTTCTCACGAATCTCCCTCAGACAGGGCCAATTCTTGCCTGGCTCTAATCTCATCCCAGCACCAAGTGACAGCAGGCCCAGTCCATTCAAACTGAGACGGTTCCATCCAGCAGGAGTGGGAGAGCAGAATGAGTCTCTGCCTGGTGGATAGATGTGTTTGAGAAATGAGTAACGACTGGACATTAAAGGTTCCAGCCACACTGATTAATTAGGGTCATTTGATGTGCTATGGCCCCATTCTGCGACATCAGAATCCACTTGTTGAGAAGGCTCCTTGGCTAGAGTTCTTCCTTCCCTTCCTAAGTGCTGCATCTTTCTCTTGATCAGCCTCCAGCCACAGATCATCAGCATCAGACAGTCCCTGATAGCTTGCCTGCCATCCCCCAGTTAAAATCAGAAGGACTTACACCCTCCTCCTGGGAAGGGACCCAGCCATTCCCAGCCTTCTTCACCTGGCTTCTGAGCACAGAGGGCCCTTTGGGGTGCTTCCGGCGAGGTTGCTCTATTGCTCTGGTGTTATAGTCCCCTGCAATTTCTTTCTTTCCTGCTCCAACTCGCCATCCCGGCAGCTGTCCACTGCCACCCCCACCTGTGGACCCCAGATAACCCTCCTCTCTAAGAATCCAATTTTCTCCTCTCTGTTTGCGATGTCCTAGCCAATCTGCTCCTCACCCACGCTGTCTCAGGAAGATCAGCTGTACCCAGTGGTATCCAAAAAGGCCCCGTTCTGCTTTCACTTATACCAGTGTAAATCTGAGAAGCCGCAATGAAGTGAGTGGGCTTACACGAGTGGGAAGCATCAGAGTCCAATCAGGCCCCTTGTGTTAATTTGCTCAGTGAAAAGGTTAAGCTGCCAAATCCCCAGGGTCTTGCCGTTTTTCATATCTAGGCCTGATAATTAATGATTTGTATTCTGGCAATGCCCAGGAACTCCAATCAGGGATTAAGGCCCCACAGTGGTGGCCCCTGTACAGACAAATAGCAGTGAAGACACCCCGTGCCCCGAAGAGCTCAGAACTGACATGATACAAGTGGTGAACAAAGTGGACAAGGGGAGGTGGAAGCTGAATAACAAGAAAGGGTTTGATCCTCCTCTCACTGAAGTCAGTGGCAAACCTCCCATCAATTCCGGGAGTGCAGGATCAGGCCTAAAGAGAAACATGTAGCAGGAAATAAGTCATAGCTCACCACTAGCCTAACCAGTGCAAGAGTCTCCTCTTATACCTCTGTAACTTCACTGATGTCCGTGGAATTATTCCTGATTTACACCTGTGTCAGTGAGAAGAGAATCAGGGCCACCTACCCCTGCTTCCCCCCACTATAGTTCAGACTGGGGATAATGACACTGCTCAACTTGGAAGGTAACTTCACGAGAGGCTTTTAGTAGGATAAACACCCAAAAGTCTATTAGCCTGTTGCTTCTGTTCAGTTGCGCTGGAGATCAGTTCAGATCAGGAGATTCCCAAAGGAGCCAGAAATAACAGTTGGGTCTGCTGCGCTATGATGGGCCAGTTGTACCCCAGGCAAAGCTGTAGCCACTGTATTTGGGCTCTCCTGGCTTGTGCTCTTTGAGGGGTAAAATTGCAAACTAATGTGAAGAAAACAAACAATGTTTTCATGCCTCAGAAAAGGCTCAGCTCCAGGTTTGGGTCACATCTCATGGTTTTCTGAGCAGTTTTTCCCAACCCTAAGTCCCAGACTTTTGGTAATTCACAAAGTCCTAATTGCTTTGGAGTTAACACATGTGGCTGCCAGCTGTGATGCTGATGGTTTGTTAATACTGGACTCATTCCTGTGAAGAAATAGTGCCCTACCTAGAAATTGACAAAGCCTGAATAAAGGGAAAGGAAAGGTGCCCTGCCCTGCCCTGCCCTGCCCTGCCTCTGGTTGAGCCATTGTGTTCCCACCTGCCTGAGCAGCAGCAAATAACAATCCTTTGCAGTTCTACAGTGCCTTTCATCTGAGGATCTCAAAACACAACATACCTCACACAACACACCATAGAGATACCATAGGTAAGGAATACAGACGTGTCACTCCATCCATCAGTGAAATGCAGTCAGTGCTGGATGGAATGCAACAGCTGTTATAACAGTGCATAGCAACATTACATCACACTACCAGAAGAATAGCACGTCCAGACGAATAAAACACAGCCCCTTACTGTGGTGCATTCCAGAAATACCTGAACATAAAACCCGTGCACTTGGAAACGAAAGCATTTGTCCTTTTGCTGTCTTAGCTGTTAGTTGGAGGAGCTTGTGTCCTCTCTAGGGGCTGTGTGTGGGAAGACCGATAGTGATAGTAACTGTAGTCGTCAGTCCCTGGGGATCTTGGGAAGAATCAATGTCTGGCATCTGTTTTAGCTCTGTTGCCTCCTTGAGTGACCACAGTCCCATACGCTGAAAGATGTACGTGTCCTAGAGGAGGTAGATTAGACCTTACCTTATATAAGGAAGTGTGCTTGTCACCCAGTCCTAAATGTCAGCTGATGGTTATGATGATGATCCAATTAATCTTTGCTAACTGCCTTGGACTTGAACATCTTTCCCTCTCTCTTTCAGAGGCTGGAAGCCCAAGCAATTTCAGGAGGGGGAGGCCAATTTTGAAATCTCTTCTAGCAAACTGAGACAGACAGGCCCGTGGGCCGGACGGGAAGAAGTATTCAGTGCAAACACTGCTGCTCTTGCAGTGTCTGCACTGAAATACAGAGCAGTAGGAGTTTCTGCCTGGGAAGCGGAGATTGGAACATTCCTGTTCTGGCATGGAGAAGATCAGCAGGTTGTCTTTGGCAAGGCAATACATTTGCAGTGGACAGTAACTCTCCTAACTGTAAAAAGAACGAGGAGCACCAGTACTCCTTGTTCTTTTTGCTGATACAGACTAACACAGCTACCACTCTGAAACCTGTCTCCTAGTTATATCTGTGTGGAAGGGTTACAAAACTGCCTGATGCTCAGCTCCAGACCAACTTGCTCCTTCAGATGAGTTGGAAGATCATCCCTCTCTGTTGCTTTCATTATGTACAAACCTACGAGGCAAAAAGCTCTCCCCTTGTCTGCTCATGAGGACTGAGGTTTGGTCTGGGTGGGTAATGAATCATTTTGGCTTTGTAGCAATTATCCCATCTCCTGCTTTTGCACTAACCATGTTTGTTGCTTTTGTTGGGATCTTTTGGCTCTCCCCTATTGCTCTGCCTTTCTTAGAGTGGGTGACTGTCTCTAGACCCAGGGTTCCAGAGGCACCTTGCAGGAAAGGTCTAGTTTTATTTAAAATACCACCTTGAATGTATGGAGCAGATGTTTAGCCCAGCGTGGTCCTTTGCACCACTCGAGCAATGCAAAGGAGCTGTAAAACTGCCTTGAACCAGGCAGATGAGTGAGAATTCCCTGGGGGCAATCCTCAGCTGGCCAAAAGGCCTGCTGTTACAGCTCTGTGCCACCCCTCTGGCCCTGGTGTGCTAGGGGCATCAGTGCCGTAACAAGGGAGAGGCGAGTGAGGCACTTGTCTTGGGTGCGCAAAGCAGAGGGGCGCAGCTCTACTACGATCGGTGGTGCTTTGGCAGCAGCTCTACCACTGGCGCTTCTTCGGCGGCAATTCAGTGGCGGGTCCCTGAGTCCCTGCCAGAGGGAAGGACCTGCCGCCGAATTCCCGCCTCCGCTTCATTCATTCTTCGGCGGGGGGTCCTTCTCTCCGAGAGGGACTCAGGGACCCGCCGCTGAAGAATGAATGAAACGGCGGCGGTAATTCGGCGGCAGGTCCTTCCCTCCAACAGGGACTCAGGGACCCGCTGCCGAAGAGCCTGGAGCCAGCCCTTACCTTGGGCGCAAAAATTCCTTGTTACGGCTCTGAGGGGCATTCCTGACACACTGCTGCTCTGCAGCTACCTCTGGTTGGCCAGAGGCTGCTGTATTTACCGCCAAGTCCTGACCAAGGGGCACCAAGCAGTCCCTGGGATATGAAGAGCACAAAGGCAGTGGAGGTGTTGGGTCCTGTGCCGAAAAAGGGGCCTTTTTTCATGAAGCAAATCCAGTCCAATATAACTGAGAAGTGAGGGGCTAGGGCCTGCCCTACAAATGACAGGTCACTTCTCTGGCGTCTCCCTCCATTAGCGAAATACGCTTTTGTGTTTTCTTTTAGGAACCTTTGAATGAATTTCTAGCTGGTTAACAGCACTGCAGCATAAAGCCCTTGGTGCTGAGCCACAGGTACAGTGCCAGCCGACCCCATGTGCCAGCTTGCCCCAGCTGCGGGGGTTATGCTCCCCAGACCATTCAGCCCCCAGCTTCTCTCCTGCATCTTCCCATGAGGGCAACCAATTAACTCTAATTGGGGTAGAGGAAGCGGAGAGGGAAGAGATCTATTGTCATGGTGGGGTTTGAGAGGAGGACTTTGTCACTAGGCAACTGGTATGGATCATCAACCAGTCTCCTATAGGCCACTGAACAGCCAGACTGTGGCAACCAACCTGGGCAGGATTTGAACGTGTGATCTGGAAATGAAAGGCTCCCAAATCCCATGAGCCACCCAGTCCCAAAGCAAGTACCATTCCATGTAAACTTTCATCTCTGCTTAGTGCGCACAGTGGAAATCAAAGCCCTTCCCAAAAGTTTTCTCACCCCTGAAATCACCATGATGGGCCTGAACCTCAAACGACATGACTTAGACCCAGGAGAGACCCAGATGAGAACCATTTCCAGTTACATCAGAAATATC
Source organism: Mauremys mutica (assembly GCF_020497125.1). Taxonomy (NCBI): domain Eukaryota; kingdom Metazoa; phylum Chordata; order Testudines; family Geoemydidae; genus Mauremys; species Mauremys mutica. Next base: position 23,992,648 of record NC_059080.1, read on the forward strand.
CCATACCCCAAGCAGAGGGCAAAGTGTCCAGCAGCATCTGCATTACAGGAGCGGCTGGATGCGATGCTAAATGGCTGCAAGAGAGGCTAATAGCATTCCCAGGAAGGCGGTGGGTTCAGAGCAATGCGTCACCTTCACAGATTCACAGGTAGATTCTGTTCATGCTAGCGATTTTGCAGACCTTGCTCTGGTGATCTGCAGCTTTGAGCCGTGCTGTTTCTCAGCACCACCCTGCAATGCGCCAGGATTTGCAGGCAATGGAGCCTCTGCGCCCACAACCTGGCCCGCAGCAATTTGGGAGCAATGCTGGCTGCAGTGCAAATGTGTGGAAGGGCTCCCCAGTGTGCTCTTGGGGGCTGTGCGTAACTATGCAGGGTCCTGCTTAGTTTACTTCAGTTGGTGAACCAGAAAGGACACTTAAGAGGCAGAACAACTAGCAAGGAGAGAGACAGACATTCCAAAGGAAACCACTGCTGTGATGAAACTAACTGGGGTCCAGGGCAATAATACATCCTAGATGAGGCTGGGGAAAGTCTTCCAGGAGAGCATGAGACATTTAAAGTGGAGGAGAGGGAAACATACCCTGTTAAGGGGAAAAGCACAATCTAGGTCCTGATTGTACAATCTAGGTCCTGATTCTATGGAAGTTGAGGGTGCTCAGCAATTCTCAGGACCAGGCTACTCAGAGCCTAGGCTCAGATGGAGAAAGGGGAGGAGGTGGTGCTGCTGACCAATTTTCTACTTGTCTGATGGGTTCTGAGCATTTCCGTGAGAGTCTGTGTGGATCCACAGCTGCTCAGAAGTACCTGTGGCTACATGAGATGAGTGCTAGCAGCTCAAGGAGCCCATGGTACTCTGCCAGGAGGACAGTGTAAGATCCAGGCACGGAGATCAGTGCATAGGCAAACGATAGAAAGAAATTTTCATAATTCTTTAACCTTCATTCGCTATATTTGCCAGCTTGGGTGCCTCTTCAAGTGGTCACTTGATGGCCCCAGCAGTCTGATCCCACACTGCTAGGGATACTGGTAGACTGCCACTCATTGCATCTTCATAAGGACCTGACAGCAGGGATGGCTGCCTATTAACAAGGTCAAGGGACAGAAGGAGAATGCAAATGCCAGCAGAGGTCCCATATCTGACCTCGGCCAGTTATGGGTGCCACCAGACATCCCATTCCCAATCCATGGAGGACCTGGTTCAAATCAAGGACGTATAAATCAAGGACATCAGAGGTCAATAAAGCTAGACTGATGTGAAATCAGAGTGAGCTGCAGTCTCCTGTGGCTGGCACTGTCTTCCATTTGCCCCAACCATGGTGTCCTGAGTCTCTATACTCTCTGCACTGGCCATCAGGGCTTCAGCACCTCCAGCTGAAGCTCCAGAAGACGTATTCACACCCGAGCTCACGCCCTTTCCCTTCACAGCAGGGCCAGGCTACTTGGCATCTTGCCTCCTCCTTGTTCGAGGCCTGATAGAAGAGAGCAGGAGTGGTGGGTCACAGTAGAAACCCCTCAAAATAAGCTTGTTTGCACAGCCTCTGACCCCAAGCCATACTCAGAACAAGAGCAAAATCCTTAAAAATGAAGCATTGACAACGGAATGAGCCTTCGGGGCATCAAGAGGGGAAAAGCAATAGGAGAGTGGCCTAAGCAAAGTTCAGATCAGTGGGCTAGCAGGAGGGCTTGTGATTAGAGTGCCATGAGACACTCCAAATGGAAATCCCACCCCCTGGAGTAGAGGACACACCAACTGTCACGCTGCTGGGGATCCCAACGTTCTGGTGCAGGAGGCCTCATTCAGTCATCCAGCTGTAGCTAGATCTTATTGTGCAAGTATTTGTCAAGTGAAATTAATGTAAATCCCAGCAGTAACCTGCAGTGCGTTGCCTGGACTTGGAGCTCTGAATCCCAAATCTCGCAGGAGATGCTGCTGAGGATGCAGGCCATATCCTGCAGCAAATATCCCACAATGAAGATCTCTGGCTGTTCAACCACGTTTCCATGGCAACCCCCCCAGGATGGGAACGGCACTGTGACACCTGAGGTGCTTGCACAACCGCAGGGCCCAGATGCATCAGGATGGCCGTTGTGTTGCACCCTGAAGAGAGTTCTTTGGTTTGCATTTGCTATATTTTTCATGCTGTGAAATGGTTGCTGCTAGGAATGGGGGGTTGAGAGAAGCAGTGACCACAGAAACATGGCATCCCTCAGCCGATAGTGAGGATGTCATGTCCTTAGCTCAGATTACTGGGTGCATATCAGTGAGCTGGAAACAGCTGCTGAGGGCATTAGATGGGCTACATAATGGAGTCAGTTTCCACGGCCCCCTGTATCCGAGTGCTGTGAGCAGGGGAGAATAAGGAGACCTGATCCCAGTTTCCAGCAGTAGATGGCAACAGAGGATCATTTTAGGACGAGCATCAAATCAGGGCCATCCTACTCATTATAAGAGCCTGGCAGCCTAGCGAGTTGAAATGATACGGGCTTTCCTTTGGGGAATTTCTAATTTACAGAAATAAAACACATTTTGCAATTCAGCAGAAGGAGAAGAAAGAAATCTGCAGGCTTTGCCCTGTTTAGTGGGACTATTTCTGAGGATCATCAGAGAACGATGACCTCATTTGTAAAGTGGATTCTGAAACCAAACTGAGTGAGAGAGAAATCAGTGAAAGCCAAACTACTGGGTGGGAATTCAAGGGGAAGACCCAGCACCTGCTCAGCCCAGAGTGGGGGAGGGTCAGGAGAACACTGGGAAGGACACGGTGCAGAAATGTATGTGAGCTTGATTTTAGCCCATGATGGGCCTGAGCTGCAGAGTTCAAATTGGGACTCAAATGCAGCCATGCGCAGATCTGGGTTTTCTATTTGGCTCATTACAGAGGCCGGGGCCAATGGCAAAGGTTGGAGCTAGATCTCAGTCCGGATCCCAGAACATGTGGGTGTTTGGGGCCAACTCTGTTCATGGAGGGGCTTCCCAGGAAAGCTGTAAGCGAGGCCTTGGGCGCCCGTTTGGAGTCCCACCGCAGCCTGGCAGCTGTCAGGAGCATCCTTCTTACAAGTCATTTTGCTTCCACTCATGTTTGCTTTTCAGTATCTCTCCCCACCCCCACCTGCCCATTTGTGGCACCAGAGACATTTGTGTGAAAATAAGATCTTTGTTTATGAAGAGTCACTCTGGTGTCCTATCCCCACCTGCAGTCTGAACTCCCTGTCTGTGACATCGCTATCGGTCACCAAGGCAACTATTATGATGGAATAAACAGAGGGGTATTTTGATGATGCCACCAGAGGAAGAGCAGAATTTCATTTCATGTTTAGTGAGACACAAATTACCATAAGAAACGGCTTCCCCAAGTGCAAACAAGGGGAACCCGGACTCGTTTAGTTGCATACAATCTTTCCGGGCTCAGAGAGCAGACCTTAGCAAATGCTCCCATCCCATTATTTGAGCCAAGCTGTTGGTTTTCCATAGAAATACACGTTTATGTTTAAAAAATGTATGAAAGTGTTTGGAAGGCTCCTTTGGCAGGTGCAGCGCTGAAATAGCTGCAGGCCGGATTAACTTCTCATCTACTTTCCTTTGTTGTTCTAGGGTGGGGAAAGAGCAGCATTTGGAGTGGGAGGTGGTGGTCAATAATATGAAGAGTGGGGCAGTGAAAGGCTGTTCCTTCCGATCAAGACTAGGAAGCATGGTCAGCAGGCATGGCTGACCCTCTCTGGGTAAAGTAAGAACTGACTCACTCCTTTCTTCCAAACTCCAAGCTCCAAGCCTGCAGGAGGTTTGGGAAAGCTCCCATAGCTAACCCTTTCACCCTATTTTTTCCCGTTCTTGCCTGTTTTCATGCAGAATATGCACATCCTGCTGTAAGCCAATCCAGAATAACCAGGGGTAACCTACCTAGAGAGGCTCTTCCTACTTCAGCTCCAATTAACAGCCCCACAAGGAAGGTTGGAAACCTCCCCAGATTCATATGAGATTTCCAGCCTGGCTTGGAAATGTCAGGAGGTACAGAGAAATTCTGTGAACTTCTGGCTTCTATCCAAAAAGCGGATCCATATGAGGCTGGCCTGTCACTAGTAACTGGGGTAGGCAGGGCCGGTGCAAGGATATTTTGCTCCCTAGGCGAAACTTCCAGCTTGCGCCCCTCCCTTCCCACTCCCCCCCTCCCGGAGCATCGCTTATTATAAACTTTAAAAAATGAATACTGCATAATGTGGCATTGTTCATTAGAATTAATACAAGGGGGTCAGAGGAGATGATCGTAACAGTCTCTTCTGGCCCGGGGGAACCTATGAGCAAGGAGGAGGCTGAGGATGCCCCCAGCTCGCAGGGTCTCTAAACGTTCCCAGGCTCTGAGTACTTCGCCCTCCGGTGGGGACTCAGGGCAAGGAGGGCAGAGCCGGGCACTCCCAGGGAGCAGGTGAGGATCTCCCTCGGGATCAGGGCCGGCTCCCCACATTGGCACGGTGCCACCGGGGAGGGGTTGGTGTTTGGAAGCGACACCTGTGCCAGCCCTTTCCCCTCCGTCGCGCTACAGGGTTGTTTCACTTTCCCTTGCTCCAGGAGGCTCCAGGAGGCAGCTGCGCCCAGCCCCAGGCACGGCGTGTTGGAGGGCGAAGCTCACCTGAGCTCAGGACTGCGTCCTGCCTCCCCCAATGGCTCCGTCCCTTGGCCGCGCTGGTCGGCGCTCCCAGCTATCTCCTCCTTGCTCCGCCGCAGGCTCCCACTGACCGTCCTGCGTGGCGCCCCTCATTGCGGGGCAGGTTTGTTATGAAGGCCTCGCTCCCTGCCCTGCTCAGCTGACTCCCATGACGCTGGACACCGCTTTTTGGCACCCCCAAATCTTGGCGCCCTAGGCAGCTGCCTAGTTCGCCTAGTGGTTACACCGGCCCCGGGGGTAGGGGAAAGACAGGCACGTTGGCAGTAGAGGCATCGTTCCAAAGGGGACGACGGACATTGTAACACACAGACAGCACTGCACTTTTGGATTCTTTTCCCTTCCACTGAAGCATCCAATATAGGCCAATGATAGAGTCAAGATACTATCTGTCTGTCCACCTGTCCACGTGTCAATCCATCTGGCTACTTGTAATACGCTTATTACCTATCACTGTGCATCAGGTTGATGTGCCATTGGTCCAGGCTTTTAGGGGGAGCCTATATTTCTGCGAGCTCTCTAAAATGCCCAAGGGATCGAGGCGGGGTACTCCTAATGTTCACAAAGGCTATTTCAATGTCTTAGGCACATCCTGGGAGCCGGAGAGGAGGGGAGGGCATAACTGGGAGCTCCATTAAACTCCAGGCCACCTGACAGGATGCAGGGGAGAAGAGGTGGCCTGGACATAGAAGGGTGTGATCTCTGTGTTCCTTTTCTTAAGGCTCACTCTTTAAGACCTAGAAAAGCTCTGTGCTCAGAGATGGAAGGCTGATTGCCGAGTGCATTGTATGCCATGTTCCCTGAGATGTAACTTTCCTCCCTTAGATTTGCTGTAGGTAGAATCTAAGGTCCCAGGCACTCACGTTAGTTGTTCTCCGAGTGTTTGCACCAGGTGACTGTCTGTCTCAGGAGGTATCTATACAGACAAACATTGCCATGGTTTTGACGTGCCTTACGCAACTACAGAACACATAGGGAGTGGTTGCCTTCTGCAGCTGAGCTTTCTCATCTTTTCCAGTTTGTGAGCAGGTCGAGTTGCCTAAAATTTCACTGCACCCTTCTTGCCCATTTATTCTTGTTCTCCTAAACCCCAGCGGCCATGACAAACATTACAATGGATTCCATGCGCCAGCCCCTTTGTCCTCAGTGTGACACTGACGCTAGGGGAAGGCTTTGGCAGTCGGGCAGATCTTGAAGGTGGTGATGCTTGTGGTCATCCTCAGCTCTTAAGACAGGGAGGGCAGCTCCGGGGCCCAGCTGCTGAAATGATTCTGTCTCCAGCTCTCATCAGCCTTGCCCTATTTATGGCGCCTTTTGGTGAATATTTAATGTTGTTACTAGAAAGTCATTTTCTGGTTTGACCTGAGTGATTCCTTGAAAGCCTAGCTGGAATCCATCCCAGACAGATAGTGTGTGTGTGTGCAAAGGCACAGACAAGCGGCAGGTCTTGGAGTAAAACACTGACTAGCCGGGGGCCCCTGGAGATCCCGGGCATGGGAGCTGAGTCTCTCCAGGGGCTCTCTGCTCAGGGCGTGCATTTAGGGAAAGGCTGGCTTGGTTGTGATGGTTTGGTACAAATTAAAGATATTCTTTGAAATAAGGCATTTTATCAAAAAGTTCTGAAGGTCTTGCTGATCCCTGGGCCGAGTTGCAGGCCAGTGTCTGTGTCACTAAAGGAGCTGGTTCACCCCAGCTGAAGATTAAGCCCTGTGTCCTGGATTCCCCAACCATCACACAGTTATGAAAATGCCTAAACGCAGAACTGACTCAATTCTTGTGTCCCTAAGATATCTCCAGGGCTCCCCACCCCCTTAAGAACCTCCTCAGAACCTTCACACAAAGTGCTTCAACATTTAACTCACAATCCCACCCAATTCTATCCACAGGGTGCCTGTTGCTAGTAGCCGCATGATGTTCTGTGGTGTTCCATCAGCTTCTGTGTGGGGCATCTGGCACAATGGGGAAAATCATGTGTGCACACGTGGATGGGTGCAGGAGGTGTGATCAAAGCTACCCACTCCTGTTGCGATGTGACAACAAATGCAGTGACTTACTCTGGTTCTGTAGAGTGTTAGATACAATTGTATGAATGCAAGAATAAATATTTTAAAGATACATTTTCATGTTTCCAGAAAGTCCTACCTAACTCTATATATACATGTGAATGGTCCCCAAATGGCACCTGCCGTTGTAGTGATATTCTCCAGCAGGAGCTGTGATTTAGGACTCAGGGAATGCAGCTGCCATCTGAAAGTGTGTGAAGCAGAAGATCTGCAAAGTTATGGTAGATTCACAGCTGTACAATTATATTCACTGATTTGAAGGCCAGCAGGGACCCATAGATGATCATCTAGTTTGCCTTCTTGCATAACACAAGCCCAGACAAGATGCACCAAAGGAAGAGCTGGTTCAGCAGCTCGGCTTGCAGTTCCCCTTCGGCCTCTGCGGATACAACTGTTCAGTTACTGCTACCGTAGCCAAGAATTGTTCAACACTGAAAGAACTTCCCTTGTAACACGTTCTGAAGTCTCTTGATGGGAAGTGCAGTCCTATAATGACAGAACAAGGGGCAGCCAATGAAATTGAAAGGCAGCAAATTTAAAATTGATGAAGGAAATACCTTTTTAAACAACATATATTTAACCTCTGGGACTCACTGCCACAAAATATCATGGAGACTAAGAAATTAATAGGATTAGGAAAGGATTGGACATTTATATGGATAATGAGAAGATCCACAGGTGCATTAGATGAAATAATAGTTTTATAAGGAATATAAAGCTCCACACTTCAGGGCATAAACCATCCACTAGATGATGAGGGTTAGGAGGAACATTTCTCTGTAGGCATGTCATTCCATAATTGTCCATTGGGATTTCTTTAACCTTCTTCTGATGTGTCTGGAGTTCACGACTGTTGGAGGTAGGAGACTGGACTCGATGGACACAGGGGTGGCTCTAGGATTTCTGCCGCCCCAAGCAGGGTGGCACGCCACGGGGTGCGCTCTGCCGGTCGCCTGTCCCGCGGCGCTGGTGGACCTCTCGCAGATGTGCCTGCGGAGGGTCCACTGGTCCTGTGGCTCCAGTGGACCTCCCGCAGGCATGACTGCGAATGCTCCACCAGAGCCGCGGGACCAGCGGCCCCTCCACAGGCACGCCTGCGGGAGGTCCACCGGAGCCGCCTGCCGCCCTCCCGCGGGACGCTGCCCCAAGCGCGCGCTTGGTGCGCTGGGGTCTGGAGCCGGCCCTGGATGGACAACAGCTCTGTTCCGGGATGGCAATACTTGCCATATTAAAATATGCCTTGAAAATATGTTGACAACATCTCTCTTTCCTTTTAACTATCTGATGGCAGTTGCCCTTAAGCATATTTTGAATCTTAGGTACCTCTCAGAGCAAGAGACAACAAGAGTCAATAGGCCCATCCCAACAGGTGGGATATTTTTTCTGGAGAGCATTAATTCAGCTAAAACTAAAATACACAATTCCTAGGATGCTTGATAAGGAATTGTCCAACTATTGTTAGTTTCTCAAACAAAAGACTCCCATAATTTACTCATGGATGAGATTTCCATCTCTTTTAGCCTAGCGAATGAGAACTCCTGCCAGATGACAGACAAGAATACCTACCCTTTTTTTCGGGGCAAAGTGTCCTTTTTATCTCCTATATGTTTACTGAGAACCAGAGGAGAGGACAAACAAAATGCAGGTTTTAAACAGTTAGAAATAGCTTGGCTGGTGACCTAAAAATCTGAAAGTTCCAGAAGTCAAACTTCTTGATACAGTGGGAAGCCTATATATATTATCTATATTCACCCCAACTTGGAAACTGTACATTTGTTTGCATTATGAATCCGATATACATTTTTTATGTGAATGATCTGTCTTGTTTCTTTAATGGAATGTCTCATAGCCTATGATAAGCCTTGAAAGACATGACATGAAGAGTATTAGATATAATCAAAGAAGATATGGATCACATCCACTAGATTTAGAGACTGCAAGGGATTGCTTGTTTTCTTTCATTGTTGCACTAGAAAAGCGATGGGAATGGTATAGCACAACAAGGAAAAACGAATGTTGAAAAATATAATCACCTAACCAGATATAACTTGGAAATTAAGGGAAATTGCTTAAAAAGGTGGTTGTTGGGGCTGATAATGAAATACAATCCATAAAATGAATCAAATCCTCTGACTACAAGAAGCATTGAAGATGTTTTTATACACTGTAGCCATCTACTGGATATTGGCGGAAGCAGCAGAGAAACTGAGAAATCTGAAATCTGAGAGCCATTTGGCAAATAGCCAATAGAAAACAGAAGTTGGCCCCTTCCAACAAGCTCTGAAATTAGAGGCTGTCAAACTGAGATAACCATGTGGGACCCTAGAGTTTGTTAAACCCCTGATGACAGCCTCTCCCTTCGTCCAAGGTCAGAGGACTAAGAAGAGTTTTCCAGAACAGTTTTCCTGAACTCCCATAGAATCATAGAAATGTCAGGCTGGAAGGGACCTTGAGAGATCATCTAGTCCAGTCCCCTGCACTGAGGCTGGACCAAGTACACCTCGCCCATCCCTGAGAGGTGTTTGTCTAACTGGTTCTTAAAAGCCTTCAGTGACAGGGATGCCAAACCCTCCCCTTGGAAGTCCAGTCCAGTGCTTAGCTATCCTTACATTTAGAAAGGTTTTCCTATTATCTAACATCTTACAACCCCTAACATATTTGAAGACTGTTATTAGGTCTCCCCTCAGTCTTCTTTTCTCAAGACTAAACATACCCAGGTCTTTTTAACTGTTCCTCATAGTTCCTCTGCCAGCCCCTTAGGCAACATTTTGGAAAATTCCAAAACCCAGTTTCTGCTCTAACTGCAGCAGTTGCCCTGAAGCAGCAGAGAAAAATCAGGATTCCAGACACCACCTTAGAAATCTCCAAAAGATCTAGTTCCCAATGGGGAAGATATAACATTTAAACAAGCTTTCTGCAAAGCTTTGCACCCCAGGCTTATGTCCCAGACGACACCCTGGACCCTGTGAATGTAATTCACTGCAGACACTGGAAAGGTGTGCCTATAGTGCATGGGGGAGTCCACCCCAGAATCCCAAGGCAAAGGGGTCTGTTCTGAAAAACTCTCCTTATGCCCATGGACAAGGGATACCCTTCAGTGCTAAAAGCTGTCAAGCCTATTTTCTCCAGCACAGGAACTTTCCTTCAGAGAGACACTAAGAGGTGAACCAAGCACCTGAAAACCCAGGTGAGGACCAATTACTGGTACTTTTGAAACAATATCTTGTAAACTGTATCTCTAATTTTGACGGCACCCCTGAGGGAGTGACACAGGCAGGCCAGCAGCCCCCTCTGCTCCTGCTCCAGACCCAGGTCAATGACTTGACCAGTGGGAACAGGCTGACTGGCCTCACCTCCATGCTGTGGGAAGACAGAGAAGGAGCTACACCGACAAAGTGTCGCTGGGAAGACTGTTCCAACTGGAAGGAGACATTCGATCACCTGTACCAGTGATCTTGGGGACATTTACAGGCTAAATTGACAGCAGGTTCCTTTTCCATTCAGTCGCTAATGCAGTGAAAATGTACTGAGTGCGGGCCCAAGAAGATATGCATAAGCACTTTCTCCTCCTTGTCCCATTTGCAGGGCTTTTATCCCAGTCTCCAGGCAGGACTCACTCTCCAGAACCCCAAGTCAGCAGCTACTGAGCTGTCCAACCTTCCCCATATTCCCTCTGATCCAAGAGCTGTATGATTTTGAGTGCTGCTCAAATCCTTCCCACAAGGAGCCGCCCCGTTAACTGTGAAGACTGACCACTCCCCTTTTCAGTCTCTCCTACTGGCCAGCACCCACGATGTATCCAGAGCACAGGGATACCTTCCCTGGCTTTACTGTGCAATAGCAGTTTCTATAGTGAGGTCTATTAGGACGTTCCATGCCTTGTGTCATTTACGCTCAGCCGGACAAAGCCCTGGGGAACACACTGTAGGGGACGATACTGCATAGACTGATGGATAAGATAGGACCTTACTGTACAGCGATGGAGCTCTTCAATCTGTAATTGCTGTGATAGCATGGAAAGTGCAGGGTGCTCTCCAGAGTCTGGGGGTCTCTCTACTAGCTACTCAGTGGGCACCCGGGAAAGTTTCCTTTGTGTCCCCTGGGCTGAGAAGGCGCTCACGTTGGCGCAGGGCATTCCAGTGGGTGAGGTCCCCGTCAGTTAAGTGAGTGTTAGGAGTGTCTCTTCACCAGCTCAGCTCCATTCTCATCATCAGGGACGAACACGTGCACCAAAGGCCACCACAATGAAATATATATTTATAACAATCATAATTATTATTCTTTCACCAATTTTCTCTTCTGCGGATGGAGCCTGGCAGAGACTACAGAGCCGAGAGAACTGCTAACGCCGAGAGTAATGGTGCCCCCAGGACGAATAAAAAGCAAATTTCAAACCAGCAGATGCTGCTGAAAGCCCCAATGCAGGAAATATCTGCAGAATGAATTGAGAATTTATGGAGCTTGGTTTGCAGGTTTTATAAGAAAATTTCACAAGCAAAAGAAGGGAAAGGAGATGAGGAGCAGGGTCTGCCATTTGGGGGTGTGGGGAATAGAGGCTTCCATTAGAGGGGGGGAAGAGGAGGATGCATCGGGGTGCATGGTCTCACATTCAAGGGGCATGGGAACTTGAGGCTTTCATAAGGGGTTCTGGGAAGGATGTAGGTACATTTGGGGGAGCAGTGGGGGATAAGGCTGCAGTTAAGCGTGTGGATAGCAGGGGTATTATTAGGGAGACAAGCAGGTTCTACATTATTGAGCATTACCAAAGTGCAGCTGAATTTATTTATTTTAAAATGAACTTGTTTCCACTCTCCTGAGAGGAACGTGTGTGCCTGGATGCAGGGGTGAGAAAGACAGCATGCGTGCATAGGTTGTGCATCTGAGCACACAGGCTGTATGGGAGGGCTTTCAGTAGAAGGGGTGTCTGCAGGCACATTCACCTGTAACTATCTGAGTACGTGTGAGGGCATGCATTTGTGCGGGTGTGTAACTGAATATGCGTGTGCATGTGTACCGTGTGCTCTGTGCAGCTCTGTGTGTGTGTATGTGTGTGTGTGTGTGGTAGAAAGCAGGGGAGGGCCACTCCCAGGCTCGGAGATGCCCACAATACAGGTTGGGCACATTTTTTTCTGTCACCAACAAAACCAGGTCCCTAGATAGTTGGCTGCCCCAGCTGGTGGATGCTTAACAGCCTCCTTCCCTAGATTCAGCAGGCACCAAGCCCTCCTCACATCTGATTTGGGACAAAGTTTGTCTGAACAATGAGTTCTGCCATGCATCTGGACAACATTCCCTAGGTTATTTATTGGTCTGGCATCTGCTCTGATAAGAAACCCAGACAGTTCCATGCACACCAGCTCACTCTAGAGTGGCTGAGTGAGATCTGGCACGTTAGTGAAACCCCTGAAAGAGCCGATGGATTTTGCTGCGCTGGACAGGCTCAGAGCTGTAAGCTATACTCCCCGGAACTGGAGTTTAGGCTCCCACTGGATGGAAAGAGGCAAAGGGGTAAGAATGAAGTGGGGAGAAATTTATTTCAAAAGGACGTAGAAAGGTCTAATGTCATGGAAGCACAGTAAATTTACAAAGCATCCCCAATTAGAACTAATGCAGATCTCTCCCTCCCCCCCACCCCAAACCCTCTAAACACTTCAACAATCCGTGCACTTCTTTTTAGCAGCAGTTTTGGGCACAGCTCAGGAGTCATATCAGTCCACGTGACCCTTTCAGAAGAATACAAGAGGGGACGGTGCCAGTCCCAAAGGGCTTGCAATCGATGCCAGAGGAACGGTGTGGGGGCTGTCACACAGGCATGCTGACATGGGCTGCTGGGGGTTGGGCACATGTCTTGTAGTTCCAGGATATTTTGAGTACAGTAGAACCTCAGAGTTACGAACACCAGAATTAGGAACTGACTAGTCAACCACACATGTCATTTGGACCCAGAAGTACACAATCAGGGAGCAGCAGAGACCAAACAAACCAAAAAAAAAAAAAAAAAAAAAGCAAATACAATGCAGTATTTTACTGTATAAATAAAGGGAAAGCAACATTTTTCTTTTGAATAGTAAAGTTTCAAAGCTGTATTGTCACTCTTTAGTTCTAAACTTTTGAAAGAACAACTGTAACGTTTTGTTCAGAATTATGAACATTTCAGAGTAACTCTGAGTTACAAACACCTCCTGAATGGAGATTGTTCGTAACTCTGAAATGTTCGAACAAAACGTTATGGGTATTCTTTCAAAAGTTTACTTCTTAATAGAGCTTTGACACTGTACTATGCAGAAGGAATAGTACTGCTTTTCCTTTATTTATTTATTTTTTTAGTGGTTTAAGTTTAACACAGTACTGTATTATATTTACTTTTTTTTTTTGTGCTGCATGATTGTGTACTTCTGGTTCTAAATGAGGTTGACCGGTCACTTCGTAACTCTGATGTTCGTAACTCTGAGGTTCTATTGTATGTCATAAAATAATGTTCTAGATTACATAGATTTTTATTGTAGGCAAGAGAGCAGGAGAGGGCAGTTAATGGTGGGAGGCTGGCCAGCAGATGGGATTGTTTAGAAGATGTTAGTGACTCTGAAATGTTGAGGGATATTAGAGAGGCTAATAAAAAACTCAATAATAATAATGGGGGATTTCAACTATCCCCATATTGGCTGGGTACATATCACCTAAATGACTGCTTCTTGGAGCAGCTGGTCCTGGAACCCACAAGAGGACAGGCAATTCTTGATTTTGTCCTAAGTGGAGCACAGGATCAGGTCCAAGAGGTGAATATAGCTGGACCCCAAGTGGTAATAGTGACCATAATATAATTAAATTTAATATCCCTGTGGAAGGGAAATCTCCACAGCGGCCCAACACTGTAGCATTTAATTTCAGAAAGGGGAACTACACAAAAATGAGGAGGTTAGTGAAACAGAAATTAAAAGGTACAGTACCAGAAGTAAAATCACTGCGAGCTGCATGGAAACTTTTTAAAGACACCATAATAGAGGCTAAACTTAAATGTACACCCCAATTTAAAAAACATACACCTCTACCCTGATATAATGCGGTCCTTGGAAGCCAAAAAATCTCACCACCTTATAGGTGAGACCGTGTTATATTGGGTTTGGTCCTTTAAATCACTGCCCAAGCCTGGCTGCCAGAGCCCCAGCGGGGATTTAAAGGGCCCGGTGCTCCAGCTGCTGTGGGGAGCCCTGGTCCCTTTAAATCACCACCGGAGCTCTGGCAGCAGGGCTCGGGTGGGGATTTAAAGGTCCTGGGGCTCCCCGCAGCGGCCAGAGCCCCGGGCCCTTTAAATCACCACTGGAGCTCTGGCAGCGAGGCTCGGGTGGTGATTTAAAAGGCCCGGGGATCCACATGAATTCGGATATAAAGCGGTAAAGCTTTAAAAGGCCCGGGGCTCCCCGCTGCTTTACCGCGTTATAACCGATTTCATGTTATATCGGGTCGCGTTCTATCGGGGTAAAGGTGTAGTAAGAGAACCAAAAAAAGAGCCACCATGGTTAAAGAACAAAGTAAAAGAAACAGTGAGAGGCAAACAGGCATCCTTTAAAAAGTGGAAGATAAATCCTAATGAAGAAAATAGAAAAGAGCATAAACTCTGGCAAACGAAGTGTAAAAATATAATTAGAAAGACCAAAAAAGAATTTGAAGAACAGCTAGCCAAAGACTCCAAAAATAATAGGATTTTTTTTTAAATACATCAGAAGCAGAAAGCCTGCTAAACAACCAGTGGGGTCACTAGACGGTCAAGATGCTAAAGAAGCACTTAAAAATGATAAGGCCATTGCGGAGAAATTAAATGAATTCTTTGCATCGGTCTTCACTGTTGAGGATGTGAGGGAGATTCCCAAACATGAGCCATTCATTTTGGGTGACAGATCTGAGGAACTGTCCCAAACTGAGGTGTCATTAGAGGAGATTTTGGAACAAATTGATAAACTAAACAGTAATAAGTCTCCAGGACCTGATGGTATTAACCCAAGAGTTCTGAAGGAACTCAAATGTGAAATTGCAGAACTACTAACTGTCATCTGTAACCTATCATTTAAATCAGCTTCTGTACCAAATGACTGGAGGATAGCTAATGTGATGCTAATTTTTAAAAAGGGCTCCAGAGGTGACCCTGGCAACTACAGGCCAGTAAGCCTCATTCAGTACCAGCCAAATTGGTTGAAACTATCATAAAGAACAAAATTGTCAGACACATAGATGAACATAATTTGTTGGGAAATAGTCAACATGGTTTTTGTAAAGGGAAATCATGCCTCACCAATCTACTAGAATTTTTTGAGGAAGTCAACAAGCATGTGGACAAAGGAGATCCAGTGGATATAGTGTATTTAGATTTTCAGAAAGCCTTTGACAAGGTCCCTCACCAAAGACTCTTAAGCAAAATAATCAGTCATGGGATAAGAGGGAAGGTTCTTTCATGGCTTGGTAACTGGTTAAAAGATAGGAAACAAAGGGTAGGAATAAATGGACAGTTGTCAGAACGGAGAGAGGTAAATAGTGGTGTCCCTCAGGGATCTGAACTGGGCCCAGTCCTATTTAACACATTCATAAACGATTAGGAAAAAGGGGTAAACAGTGAAGTGGCAAAATTTGCAGATGATATAAAACTACTCAAGATAGTTAAGTCCCAGGCAGACTGCAAAGAGCTACAAAAGGATCTCACAAAACTGGGTGACTGGGCAACAAAATGGCAGATGAAATTCAATGTTGATAAATGCAAAGTAATGCACATTGGAAAACAGAATCCTAACTATACGTATACAATGATGGGGTCTAAGTTAGCTGTTACCACTCAAGAAAGAGATCTTGGAGTCATTGTGGATAGTTCTCTGAAAACATCCACTCAATGTGCAGCAGCAGTCAAAAAAGCGAACAGAATGTTGGGAATCATCAAAAAAGGGATAGACAATAAGACAGAAAATATCATATTGCCTCTATATAAATCCATGGTACGCCCATACTTTGAATACTGCGTGCAGATGTGGTCGCCCCATCTCAAAAAAGATATATTGGAATTGGAAAAGGTTCAGAAAAGCAACAAAAATTATTAGGGGTATAGAACAGCTTCCGTATGAGGAGAGATTAATAAGACTGGGACTTTTCATCTTGGAAAAGAGGCGACTAAAGGGGGAATATGATAGAGGCCTATAAAATCATGAGTGGTATAGAGAAAGTAAATAATGAAGTTATTTACTCCTTCTCATAATACAAGAACAAAGGGCCACCAAATGAAATTAATAGGCAGCAGGTTTAAAACAAACACAAGAAAGTATTTTTTCATGCAACGCACTGTCAACCTCTGGAACTCCTTGCCAGAGGGTGTTGTGAAGGCCAATACTATAGCGGGGTTCAAAAGGGAGCTAGATAGATTCATGGAAGATAGGTCCATCAATGGCTATTAGCCAGGATGGGCAGGAATGGTGTCCCTAGCCTCTGTTTGCCAGAAGCTGGGATTGGGTGACAGGGCATGGATCACTTGATGATAACTTGTCTGTTCATTCCCTCTGGGGCACCTGCCATTGGCCACTGTCAGAGGACAAGATACTGGGCTTGATGGACCTTTGGTCTGACCCAGTATGGCCGTTCTTATGTTCTTAAGAGTTTTGGAGGAGAACTAGGTGGATAAGTGCACTAGATCAGGGAGGCTGTTCCAGCAGTAGGGGGCAGTGTGCTAAAAGGGCTCTGAGGCATGAACGGGGAAAGGACACTAATGCCTTGATGAGGTGAGGGGGTTGTCAGAGCAGTGTGGCATTCAGGATGAGGCGACCTATAGGAGCTGAGATGTAGATGGCGCAGCACTCTCTCATGTGACAACGAGTTCAGCTCCAAAGCCCAGTGGAAAGATGCTCGCTGGCTCCATTGGCCTTTGGGTCAGCGAGCCTATAAAAGAGCTTCTTTTCAACACAGCAAGAAGGTCCCACAGTTGGCGCATAGCTCAGTACTAATGGTCCATGTGGCTCCATAGCTTGTCTCTTCCACCAGCAGAAGCCGGTCCAAAGAGGGTACTTCATCCACCTTGTCGCTCTGAAAAATCTGTTGGCACTTCCCATCGCCGCCTGTCTGCCAGACTTGTCTCAGACTGGTGGAAAGGGCAGGTACATCTTTTGGTGACGGTAGTGTGCTTCCGCCCCAGAAAAGTCCCCAGTGCTAGTGCACATGGCACAGGAGTATGTGCTGATAGCCACTGAAGACTGCGGTGGTATGAAATTGTCAAACAACATTTCAACAGAGCACATGGAGCATCGGTCCATGCTATGGTCTGAGAAACGTACACCGGACATCTTACCTAGCAAAACACTGGCAACTGCAACGCTTGTGAACGCAGGGCAAAGCAAGGGATTCTGGATTCTGAGCATTTGAACAGCTAGTGAATAATGACAATTTAATCAGCTCCTATGGCCCCTCTCCACTGGTTGCAAGTTGGCTCACACCAGCTCTGTTTCTGAATGAAAGAGTTGGCTTTTTCCAGTGTCACCTCAGTGTCTGCCTGCTGTCTGGCACTGCTGTGACATGACCTGGATGCACAAAACACAATTGTAGCATGGACAGGCCCAGAGTCTCAGCCTGAAACTGCACTTGAGCTCTGCTACAGACAGGCATCCTCTTCCTGCACGGGTAGGATTAAGCCACATGCAGCCCCCGGGAGCCATAAAAAATGCTGGGTCTAAAACTGCTCTGTAGGGAGCAGAATGTTTCTGGAATACAAACTGTATGAATGAGGGGTGTTTGCTTTGGGACTGGGGAGAAATATTTAACTGGGAGCCTCCCTCAGAGCATGGGGGACCCAGCTCAGCTCAGATCTGGGTCCCTGTATCTTGTCATGCTTTCATCTGTCACTGAATTCTTGCAGGGTCCGAGAGCCTGCCCAACATTCACATTCATTTCCAACGAAAATAGCTAGGGGGAAACTGTTGGGCCAAACAAACCAAGGAAAACTGTCTACAGTTCTGGAATCAAACCTTAGACCCCCCAGGATGGTGCTCTGTGACCCTTCCTGGGAGTACCCAGGGTTCTGAGGCACCTCATTACCACTTGCCCTCGGCCTGAGGAAGCCTTGTCTGTGCATGCTGGGGGCAGCTCCCCAACTCCACTGCCCATAGGTAACACTAGCACTGCCTTCCAGGCCTCGCAGGTCCAGCTGTTTCTCTACAGAATAGCGAAAGGCACATTCCAACCCACCAACCTGCCAAGCATCCCCAAGCAGTGTCCAGTCCCCAGGCCACTGAGCACTTGCTGCATTCACAGATTCGCTGTTTCCAAAGAAACTACACTCCAGCCTCCCAGTTCCACCTCAGATCACCGCTTTGCTTACCTCACAGCACCTAGATATGTTTATAGTGAAACCAAGTATGTTTATTTAACAAGTACTAGCAAGTAGAAGTATTGGAAACATGTCGTTACATATAATGCAAAACCATAACATGCATTCTAGGGCCCAGACTTACTTAACTTGATACTCTTATGTCTTGCAGAATATTGCTCACCCCAAATCCTTGTAGCATTTAGGGGAAGGACCCTATGAGTTGCCTTGTCCCCCCAGATATACCCGAACAATATTTCATCTTTAGTCATAAACAGGGACACCCCCCGCTGTTTGTTTCAGCCTGTGAGTTTCCTCTCTTGCAGATTTCACAATCTCTTCTTTTGACTGTGGCTCAGTATGCAAATAGGCCTACACTGGGAGGCATGTAATACACAATCACCACACATGACCGGACAGGGAGATAAGTCACCGCCTGGTGCCCTCGATGCCAAGAGCTTAAGAACATCATTTTAGTATAGATACGTAACTCCTTAAATGTTATCTGTACACACATTTCGTGATGATGGTGATGATTAGTGGGCTACTGGCTCTTGGTAGAGTCCTCCCATGCCACCTTTCAGTGAGGTGTTATGCATATATCCAATCCTGGGCATCCTCTTGTACACCCCTTTTTACCACCTCTGCCCTTTGCCAGTTGGCACCAAGAGGTACCTGGGTCACGTGCTCACAGGGTTAGATGTTTAATATCCAAGCGGTTTTGCTAACTTTATGAGCTCTTTTATGGCCAAACATGAAAACTTGCATGTGGCCCCTGGCATCCAGGGGCCTGGTTGCTTCAGTCAAAATGGAGCACTGGATGCTGGGACTTATAGTCTCTGTGGGTGGCTGTGTAATTAAAAAGGAGGGAGGCGGCAGGCTGCATTGAAGAGCTTTGTGGGCTCCACCTTCCTGCCCAAGACATGTCCATACAGACACTCCTGTGCAATTCCAGTTGGAGGTGAGGCGATGATGCTGTTGGTTCCTGCCCCCAAAGCATCTCCGAGCCTTTGACTTCAGAAACTTGTCAGGACACTTCAGCAGCCTCAGAAAGGCTGAGGATTAAAAAGTTTCCCCGGGCTGCAGTGAGGTTAAACATGACACTGAGATGCCCCAGAGGTAAGCTGTCCATCTGTGAATACTCATCTCTCCCCCACTTCCCCGCCGGGAGTTCAGGGAGAAGGGGAAGGCACCAGAATTTGAGAGGTGGGAGACTGTGAAGAACAAGTTATAGGAATTTGCCTCAGAGGAAAGCTACACAGAAGGACCCTCAAAGCTGTGGGGACAGTGAAAGAGCCCGGGACCATGACAGAAGGGAGGAAGGGGCCATTTTTAGAAGGAAAAATGGGATCAGTTTAGTCAACCCCACTATTTATTAGCCTGAAGATGTGAGGAGTTTAGATAATAGCTATTATTCATTTATTTTGTTATTGTGATAGCACCTATAGACCTTAATTGGAGCATCGCCACTGTGCTAAGGCCCTGTACACCCACCCACCTGCCCACCCGTATTGCTTACAGCCTAGGAAGTCTCGCTCTGTCTATTCCCAGGCAGGCTCATATAACTATGCCGGGAACTTTCGCCAGGCAAAGGATGCTGAATAGCTCACAGGCATAGCTGAGCAAAAAAAGTCACTATTTTTCCTCCTCCCTGCCCCCTTGTCTTTTAAAAACAAAATGTGAAATTTGGAAATATTCCAACACACTCTGTCACTGATCAAACCTCAGGGCAAAGCTGGCAGGGAACAGTCAGGAAGAGGCTGTCAAAAGACTGGTAGGAGAGGCACTAATTCAGTCTGCCAAGCTCATCTGGAGCCTCGTCTCGATTTTGAATCTACCCTCTCTAAGCCATTCGTCAGGTTACCCCACACCACTTAGCTGTTCTTTGGCCAACCTATATATACATATATATGTGTGTGTCATTCGTTAGTCTTCCCTAGAGATGGGTCTGAACCAAAACTCCAGATCCAAGCTCCCGGCCCCCCACACTTGGGATATTTGACATCCAGATGCAAGTCCAAATTATGTCTGGTTGAACCCATCCCTTCTCCTTCCTCAAAACTCAGTCTCCTTGGTCCCTTAATCAAATCTATTGCTGCAGCTTTCTGGGAATGAGGTGCCTGGCCTCCGAGGAGGAGTGAGGATCCGCTGATTTGTCGTTTCCTTAAGCAGGCAGCAAAGAGGAGCTGTTTAAAGGCTGACTGGAGAGAGCGCTTTGCTTCTTTAACATTCTGTGTATTCCACCCCTCTCTTATAATAGATAGGCCATGGCCAAAGTTAACATTCCTCTGGCACAGTGCCCTGCCTGAGGAGGGCGGTGGGTCCTTGCATTTAATAACTTATTTATCTTTTCTTATTGCAGGAATGATGACAGTTTTCATTATTAAGCTGCTAGGTAATAGTCTAGCCTTTGGTGGGAGCTGAATCATCATCCAGCTCTTCACTGACAATTTGATTCAATTACCTAAGCCTGGCAGAAGTGTGACGGGGGGAGGAAGAGTGCAGCTCCCGGTCTTCTTGTGACACCGCAACCACAGTGATGGATAGGCTTTCCTTTGTCTGGCAAGAAAGGGCAGGGACAGCCATAGGGGTAGGTAATCTGTGAGAGGCTGCAAAGGAGCAGATGAATGGTGTAAGAGGAGAGATGCGTGTGTGGCCAGGGAAATCAAATGTCTCTATTAATCACCACCGTGCAGATCATTGATCACTGGTATTTCCATACAAGATCATAACTCTCAGGCAAAGACCTTCTTGTGTTTGGAAGGTGGAAGCGCTTCCCCGTGCATTAACTGACTCTCTTCAGGTTGAACAGCCACCCCCACCAAAAAGAGTCTGTACATCCTTTTAAGAGAGTATCCTCCACAATAGGAGGTGGGAGGTGGTTTGGCACGAAGACTGCTGCATGGCCAATGGTTTGTAGCTATCAGGGTTAATGGGGAGGTACCGCCTTTCTCACTTCACCCCAAACTGAAAACCAGCAGAGGTTATAGTGCATCTCTGAAGAGTTATCAATGCAAGGCGAGCACAACTGTGAGGATAGAGAGAGGGATCTGGATTTTTTTCTGCAAATACCCTTTTCTGCAGTCCCATGAGCCTGACCAGCACTTTGAACAACTAACCCTTTATGATAATTTTCTTAGAGCACAATTACCCTGGAAGGCTGTAGAAAAGCTGCAAGAACTATGGGCACATTCTCTCTCTATACTGGTTCCTCCAAACCTTCCTATCTTATTCAGATGTTCTCCCCAAGCACTCAGTGCTGTTCCTGTTGTCACTCCTGACCAGTTCTCAAAGGGCTGAAATGCTAGGAAGGGAACGTGAATCTCTGAAGAGAGCAGATTCGAGAGCCACTGGCTATGAGAGTTTTGCAGGTGATGACAAAGGGGTGTAACTAGGAAGAATGGGAAAGGGAAAGACTATCAGAAAAAAAAATCCCATCAGTGAGATGTACCAGGCTGTGGAATCATTCTTCAAGGGAAATGGTGGGAGCCCATCTTCTGGGACATTTGTAACAAGCCTGGACAATGTACCTGAAAAACTACAGTAGGGTACAATCGTGCATTGGCCCTTGTGAGATGAACTGCATGGTATCTAAGAGGGCTTTTCCTTCTCTAAGTTCTAGGATCCTTTTAATTCTCTGACTCCAGCCTTCTGTTCTATATAGTGCTCTCTTTTCTGCACCAAAGCAGCAGACATGATTCAATGATATTCACAGAGTGTAGCAACATTCAATTAGACGTAAAAGATGCCCAATATAAGCTGAACTTTCTATAGAGTCTAACTTGGTACCATATTAACAAGACAGTCTGACATCACAACACCCAACAGAGAAGTTTCATAGATATTCACATATGGGGCTTTTATTTTTGAAAGCCTGCCCTTTAGTTTTGCAGGCACAACCTAGAACATTTAGATGTCCGTGTTCCTGATGTGCATGCTCCGTCACCTAGTTAGGCACATCTAGTGGCATCAGTTGCACCCACTTGCAAAATGTGGGTGCCAAAAAGGAGGCTCAGGTAAGGCAAGACTGAAAGATCAGCCCCTAATAGCATCAGAGAGAGAGAAGCACTAACTATATCAACAGGTTGAATGGGGAGATATGGACAAAGATTATGTACTGTCACTGTAACTTGCCCGTCTGGACAGAGGTGGGATTGTGTGTAATGAGACCACTGGACTTCGAAGGACATCTCCAACTTGAGATGCCCACCAAACCACCACCACGCACAGGCATTTTGTTCAATTCTCAGGTCAGCCCAACTCCTCTTTCAAATCAGTGTCAGACACTCTACCCTTCATCTCTGCTCCTGCCTCGAGCACAATCTTCCTCAAAAATCAGACAGCTCTTGTCTCGTAGGTGGTTTTCCTTCCCTGCCAGACGCACCCCTTATTAGAATGTAGTTGCCAGAGAAGAAAGGCAACAGAAAAGCAAACCAGTTTCTAATTATGCCTTGTTTGCTTTTATTTAGAGCTAATCCAGACCACACGAAAATTATTTTCCAAATTAAAAAAAAAAAGACGCACAACTTCATTAAAAATATTAAAAAGGAGGAAATAAGCAATGTCTCTTTCCACCTTTCCCTCTCTGATTAAATGCTCTTTGCATTTCAAAACAAACCATTGTTAATTTGGACCAAATGTTACCAGAGTTCTTCTCTCTAGTTAGGATAATTGAGCACGTGGCAGAGCAATGAATTACTCCTTTTTTTTTTTCCCCCTTGCAAAGAGTCCAGATTAATTCTTCCTCTGGGCTGAAGTGGCGACTTAGGGGACACAGAGCCTAGTTTGTGTAGAAACTTGTTATGCAGATCTCTCCTGGGACAGACATCTGTGGCCCAGATACAGAAAACAGGGTGGTATGCTGCTTCTCAGATGCCAGAACAAAGGATTACTGTGACACAGTGCCCAGAGAGAACTCCTGGTGAAGGCAAATTTAAGATTGACAGTATGTATCAATAATTAAAGGGGAAAAATCCTTATAAGAAAGTTTTCAGACCCAGTCCTTTAACTGAGTCCACACATGTGGATTCCTGCACCCACTTGGAGCCGTAGCTGAAATCAGAGCTAGTTGCAGAATTAGGGCCAGAGTAATTTGAAAATTATTAAAAAAAGGCCAGGAAATCCAGAGTTAATTTACAAGAAACCCAGACCTTTGAAAGTATGGAAATTCACAGCTTAAGGTACCCAAACAGCGTGAAATCTGCTCTTGTATACACGTTACTGTGACAGAAAGTACCCGTGTCCACACCCCACACACTATTGTAATAATCTTTGTACAAAGTATGCCTTGTAAGGTATCATTTGAAAACTCATACGTTGCTGGTCAATACTGTCCCGATAAAATATGGATGGCACTTTTGTATGTGAAGTGATAAGATACCACTCTGGGGAGTTATTAACCTATGTTCCAAACTGAGGTTGGAGAACAGGTCTGGCTCAAACAAAGGGATGTGCGCTCTGCTTAATTTGCATTTAAGCAGTAGCAGAGTCATCAAGCAGAAAGGGGAGGTAAAGGCAGCTCAAACAAGTGAGAACAAAGCATCAGGGAACATCTTTCCCTATAGACTTTTTGTCTCCTGGTACCCAGCTGGAAATGTTTTTCAAGAGGAGGACTGAAGCTATAAAAAGGAGAGAGAAACACCCCAAGGCAACCCCCTTCTCTGTCCCTGCCCATCACATTCTCTGCATCTGAAGCAATAGAGGAAGCCTTCATTGTATTCTGGGGGAAGGGACGGCTTGGTCAGTAAGACTGCTGAAAACATATAGTGAGAAACTTTGCTTGCATCTGATACCATTTGCTAAGTTAGGCTCCAGCAGTGTTTGAACTTTATTTCCTTGTAACCATTTCTGACTTTTATGCCTCATTACTTGTACTCACTTAAAAAATCTCTCTCGTAGTTAATAAACTTGTTTTATTGTTTTGTCTAATCTGGTATGTTTAAACTGAAGTGTTTGGGAAACTCCATTTGAGGTGGCAACTTGTATGCATATTGTTCCTATTAAAGAAATAATAGACTCTATAAACTTGTACTGCCTAGGAGAGGGCTGAGCAATACAGGACATAAGAGCTGGTAAGAGCCACGGTGCAGTGGCTGGATGCAGCACACGCAGACGTAGCTGGGAGTGACTTGCATGCTGGAGGCTGTTTGTGAGCAGTCCACGTTGGAGGCTACAGCAGCAGGACATTGTAAAGGGCACCCCCGGTTAGAGGACAGGGGTGACACAGCCCTCCACTAGTCTGGATTGTGCCCTGGTATATCACAACGACCCTTCTTTGGCTGGAGGGTTAAAAATGTGCACCAAAGAACATCAGTTTCATACATACAAGTCTCGAGTACTAAGCATGATGCTTTGCCACCCTTTTCATGCATGCGCTCTGATTTCATGACGGGAACCATGGAGACCAAATAGATGTTTCTAAAGACACCTGGATAACTGGCTGGCACGTGGAATAATGGAGCATAATCCTATGAGGTGATGAGCACATTGCTTGCCCTTAGCACCTTCCAAGACAGTGCATTTAATGAAGAGTGGGGTGTGACTGCCTTCAGGATACTTTGTTTTATCAGGAATGTGCAGAGTATTTATTTCTGTGTACAGTGTGTCACAAAGTTACCAGGCCAACTGCGTCTCTGGCCCCTCCTAGTTTCTCTGAACTACCCCCTCTAGTCTGAGGGTGTCATCTCTCTCTTGGCATAGAATCACCTGATTCTCCCACTTAGAGACTGGGTGATGGGTTGCAGTCCCTTAGGTATCAACCATGACACTTCAGCAGGTTTGGCCTAGGTTCAGACCCTGCAGTTTTCTTCCTTCGTGGGTGGGGTCAGTGGCATCCAGTAACCAAACAGCCTTTGTAGAGCAAAGTGTTTTTTCTCTCTGCTCTCTGTGTTAACCTGTCCCTCTCGACAACTTCTGGCAAGTGCTTCACCTGCACAGGAATCAACGCACTCTTTTATTGTTTGTAGCCCTTGTGCTGATAGATCCCAGCACTGAAAAACAAGGTTTGCAGTTGTCATAACTATAAAGGGAAGGGAACAGCCTTCCTGTGTACAATACTATAAAATCCCTCCTGGCCAGAGACACCAAAATCCTTTGGCCGGTAAAGGGTTAAGAAGCTCAGGTAATCTGGCTGACACCTGCCCCAAAGGACCAATAAGGGGACAAGATACTTTCAAATCTTGGTGGGGGGAAGGCTTTTGTTTGTGTGCTCTTTGTTTTGGGGGTTGTTCGCTCTTGGGACTAAGAGGGAGCAGACATCAATCCAGGCTCTCCAAATCTTTCTGAACCAGTGTCTCATATTTCAAACTTGTAAGTAACAGCCAGGCAAGGCGTGTTAGTTTTATCTTTGTTTTCTCAATATGTAAATGTTCCTTTTTGCTAAGAGGATTTACCTCTGTTTGCTGTAACTTTGAACCTAAGGCTAGAGGGGATTCCTCTGGGCTCTATGAATCTGATTACCCTGTAAAGTTATTTTCCATCCTGATTTTACAGAGATGATTTTTTTACCTTTCTTTCTTTAATTAAAAGCCTCCTTTTTATGAACCTGATTAATTTTTCCTTGTTTTAAGATCCAATGGGATTGGATCTGGACTCACCAGGAATTGGTGGGGGAAAAGAGGGGAGATGGTTAAATTCTCCTTGTGTTAAGATCCAAGGGGTTGGATGGGTGTTCACCAGGAACTTGGTGAAGAAGTCTCTCAAGACTATCCAGGGAAGGGAGTTAGTACTTGGGAGTGCTGGCAGCAAAACCAAATCTAAGCTGGTAATTCAGTTTAGGGGTTCACATGCAGGTCCTCATATCTGTACTCTAAAGTTCAGAGTGAGGAAGGAACCTTGACAGCAGTACATTGGAGTTGAGATATAGGACCATTGAAGCTACAGCAGAGCCATTGAAGCTTTCTAGTATGTACCTAGTTCTTATCTGGCAAGCCATTCTTCTCACAGCCCTCTCATAGGTTAGATCAATGTGGTCACACAGGAAAGACTTATAACCCAAAACAGAAGAGCCGCCCCTCACTGATCTGATCACATACAGCATTCATGCCATCGTTACACATCAACATTCACAGACTGACAATTCCTGCAGTATTCAGAACATTGTTACATTCCATCCCCATTTCTATCACATGATGTATGACCATGAAGATAGCTGGTATTGAGGGCTCCACTCTGTGATTAAGAGATAAAACTACTTGGATGGGGCAGTCAGTTTCTGAAATTTTCCAGCTGTTCGCTAAGAGGACAGAGTTAAACTAGTTTTTTTGTAAGCTGTGCCTGTCATACTTTACAGTCTGCATTTCCTATAAGTTTAACTTTGACTCTGAATTAACTGACTTGCTGAATGGTTTGCTGAGTGCTTGATTCTGTATGATAAATAGAGAAAAACACAGGCCCTGGACAAGGAGTTAACAAGTGATTCTGGACAGACATATAATGCAGCAGTTGATTCAGGGTTGGAAGGTTCAGTCTCAGTGCAGTTCAGGTTATTTTTATGTATACATTTTAAAGGTCACGTCATACATGGATTGTCCTTGAGGGACTTAGAGGAAGAAGATCATTTTAAGGATGTCACCACAATGATGCTAGGCAACCTGAAGAACACAGAGGAATTATCAGACTACAGTCTACCAGAGAACACATGACAGCCGTGAAGGAAGTTTTGAGAAAATCAAGAATGACTTTGGGGAGTCTTGGGAAAGAACTGGAAACAGTAGGGAGGCAAATCTTCTCAGAGATCCTTGTGGTGCCAAGAATCACTGAAAAAACAAATTAATTCCGGAGACCAACATATGGATGTGCCACTGTTGTACAAAGGAGGTTTCATGGAGCATGGGAATGCCTTCTGTGATGAGATAGAACTATCTTCTCCACTCCATTAGATAGGGGTGCCAACCTCCTGGTTTCTAAAGTGGCAGGGCTTCTGAGGCAGTCTTTAAAATAGAGGAAAAAGAAAGGGGAAGAGAGGGAGGGAGTGTGTGTCACTCAAAACAATTTACCAACATACGCAGTGGAAAGAAGATGGAGCTATTCCAAAAAGATGAAGCTCCTTGGGACAGGGACCATCATTTTGGTTTGCGTTTGTGCAGCACCTTGCACAATGGGGTCCTACTCTATGAGAGGGGCTCCTGGGAACTACCACAGGATGATGATAGAGAGGAGGAGGAGGAGGAGGAGAAGACTGGAGCTGAAAAGATACTATCTCAGAAAAGTTCAGTGCTTCTTTCTGTTCCTGAGCCATCCATGGGCAGTTCACAATTGCTAGAATTTATTAATTAATGGAAGGGTGGGTTTTTTTTTGCCAAAAGAGTTTTGGTAAAAAAAATGGCGCTTGTTGTGAATGTTTGATATGTGACAATTTCAAATTGGAGCTGTATGGACTGGGCACATAGGGTCAGCGTGTCTCTATATTTACACCACTCCTCTCACTCTGTTATCTAAACACACGGAAACATGCTGGTTCTGTTCCATGGCTGGATGAATAAGAGTCGGTTCCTGGGGTGACTACATATGAATTTGAAATTTGCTTTTTGTGGACATGCACCAACATTCCTTTAGAATTCACCAGTTTTCATTAACATTCCTCCCAGTAAACTAATTCATTAGAATATTCACAAGAAGTCAATGCAAGCAAAGCAATTTCATTCCTTTACTCTCTCTCCCCAAACCTAATGATTATTTGAGGAAATCTTTGCCCCCAGGATTTGCCAGTGGTGGTCACACTATTGTGAGACCTAAAAATGGGATACCCCAATGGAAATCTAGCCAGGGTCACAATATTGCAAGACCTACAAATGGGACAGCCCTAGGAAAATGGAAACCTGCTTAGATTGTCAGTTCTTTGAGGCAAAGGCCATCTTTTTGCTCTGTGTTTGTCCATCACCTATTACAATAGGGTCATGGTCCATGACTGGGCTCCTAGATGAGAGTGAAACACAAATAGCCCATCCTGAGAATCCTGGCCTGATTGTTAGAGGGGCCCTGTGACAAGTATTAGGGGTGCCAAAGACAACTCTGTCTCTGTAGCATTTCTATCTCTCTCGAGATAAGGGTCTGTGTGTGGAAAATATCTTCGTTACTAGCTTGTCATTCGATCATACTCCTCTGTGGTCTTGATTCTGCCCTCGCCATCTGGAATGAACCCCCTTCCCACATGCCAATCAAAGGGAGCTGTGCTGCACAAGCAGGACTGGACTTTTAGATCATGTAACAGTTGGAAGTGGAGCATGGCAAAAAGCAGACAATTAATTAACAGCAAATGTACAGTTAATGGGGCTTCCCACCCCCACTCCTTCCTAAACAATTTGTCAAAATGATTTCATAGAAATTTAGCTGATGGGGCACTAATTGCAGATGGTCCATCTTGCTCTGGATTTTCTTTCCCTTTCAGAACAGAAAGCGGATATTTCATTCTCAGATTTGGAATTAACTGCACATTTGGGGGACAGAGGTTGGGGGAGGGGAATAAATTACTGCTCTTGCCCCTGCCCAGAAAATAGGACATCCAAGAACTGTAAGTAAAATAACAACAACATACAGAACTGACATAACACAACCCCGTCTATAAATATTCCTTTATTGCCTTTGGGTTCATCTCAATACACAGCAGAAAGCCTTGTTAGGCTAGGTTAGAGACTGTAATAAAGGCAGGCGAGGGAAGCAGGCCAAGTTGACTATTGGGGATGTAATTGCCGCATGTCATGTTGTTACGGAGTATGCTTGAGAAACCCCTGACGTTGCTCTGCTTCCCCGAAAGCTGCAAAATAAGAAAAGGGCTGTTACATTTTTAGTGTTTTTTTTACAATGGCTCTAATATTAAAGGAGGGAAAACAGCTGTTTACAGATTTAAAAGGCATTTTCTTGGTGAGCAGCCTGATTGCTTTCAAAGGTGCAGAGAAATATTAAAAAGCAAACCAGAAGAGAACCTGCTCCAATGGTGGGCCCGGTCCTGAGGTGCTGAGTGCTCCTTGTTTGAAGTTAGCTTCTTGGAGGCCCCGGTTCAGCAGAGTATTTCAGCATGAGCTTAACTTTAAATATGTGGTTAAGTCCCAGTGAAGTCACATGCCTGGGTGCTTTGCCAAATTGGGGCCAGAAGATGCTCAAGTATCTCACAGGATTTGGCCAACTGTTAAATGCTACAGCATGACCTAAACACCTCCCCAGGGCAACGCAGCATCTTTGGAAGCGCTCAGCAAAGTTTATCCCAAATCCCACACTTATGGTGTAACCTTAATACTATGTGTTGGAGGCCACCACGATTAAGTAACCCAGGGCAGTGGCTTTGTCAGCCCATTTCCCATTTGAGCTGAGGTTCATTTTTCATTTACAGGGTCTGGCCTAGCAGACCTAGTGGAGGCAGGCTGCGGGGTGCTGAGAGCTTGCTGAGCCTTGTGGTGTAGACTCTCCTGGAGCGGCCATTAAACAGTGCTAGATCCTGCCTATCAGACACATGATCAGTGCCCCACTTTTTCCTTCATAACTTGGGGAGTCTCCTGACGTTCAAGGCAGTTCATAAAGTTTGGGAGTGTTTAGACACTATTATAATGATAATAAATAACTAGATCAGAATGGGAGGGTCAGGGCCCCATTGTGCTAGGCACTTCATAAAAGAGAGTCCCTGCCTTGAAGAACGTACAGTCTAAGAGGTGGAATGACTTGCTAGGTCATGCAGCGTGTCAGTGGCAGAACTGGGACCAGACCCCCGGTTCCCAATCCAGTGCTCTAGCCACTAGACTCTGCTGCCCCCAACATTTGGTAATTGTTCTAGAAAACACACAATAAATACTGAACAGTCAGAGGTGATAGGCCAGCTTCTCCTAAGCCAGTTGCCAGTCTCTGACAATGGGAACTCTCCAAGCAAATTAGGATGCATGGCAAGAAGAAGCAGAGCCTAGGTCATTGGGTCCAAACCCAGCCTAGGTCACTGATGACCAAAATCTTTACAGGGTGGTGGTTGTTTTGCAGCACTGGGTCTCAGTGCGGCTCCTAGTGGGGACACATGTACTCCACAAAGCCACACCACCTCTACTTCATTGGCTGCCTCAGCAGAGAGGTCAAAGACTGAAGGAACCTGCAGACTGAACTCTCTCTCACCCTTCGTGGTGCTCTCCAGATCAGGATGGAGGCCCCCACATGAGGCAGTGCATGAAGGAAGTTCACCCGACTACCCCTGCCCATGCTGAACGTGTTTTGAGGACTATGTCATTTTCCAGCGCTGTCAATCTAGCACCTGGCACTAAATACACATATCAAAATAAATAGATAGTGTAAACAGTAATAATAAAGGGAAACAGAGATGGGCAAACAGAATCCAGCTGTGAGGGGAGCAAATCCTGGAGCTTCACAACTTTCCCATCCATCCATGAAGCAATTCACTAATTTTATTGAAACCAGATCGTCTGCCTCATCTTGTATGGGTTGCTTCAGCCAATTCGTCACGTCTAGCAGGCCTCCGGGGGCTGGCCCAGCATTGGAAGGGGAGCTGAGAAGATGATGGAAATGATGCAGGCGACTGATTTTCCCAATCAGGGCATTGTCTGTGTTCCCTCTTTATTTTTTTTTATATTGAGTATTTCCACGAATTGAGAAGAGCATCTGAGACTCAGGGTTTGTGGCCCATTGAGCCCTACAAAAGATGCTCCTACATCTTTGCTTCCTATTCTGTTCTCCATACTATTTAAGTCCTTCCATTTCACTTATACCTGTGTCTGATTTGCAAAGATTGAGATCAGAACCATTCATTTTCTGGTTATGCAATATGAGTGTGTGCTCATGCATGGGCATGCGTATTTGCATGGCTGTCTCCTGCAGGATGCAATGTGCATCACGCTCCTAGTATGTATTTGTTTCAATTCCCTAGGCTTAGCTGATGTGAAAGGCCTGTGCTTTATAAAAGTCCTGAATCAGTTCTGACCTGCATGGAGCATGTACAGGCTTAGCAGACAGCTATGGTATCTGTGGGTAGGCGCAGCCAAGAATTGCTAGTAAATCCATGTGAGTGGTGGCAGCTTTCCCGGGAGTTGTCAGGAAGACAGCAATGGCTAGACTTGTTCTGAGACCATGATATTCACTCCCTGGAACCTCCCAGTAGGGACTGGGGAACTGGCCTTAGTGCTGTGAGAACAGGAAGGAAAAAGACGTTGCCTACTTTAAAACAGAACTAGAGAATAGTGTCCTACTGGGAAGGCCATCGGTTTATTAAGTTCTGCCTACAATACATCCTGGTCCTCTCTAGGAAAAAGAGGACCAAGAACTCTGAGTTTCACCTAACTCCACAATGAAAGCTGGTCACAAAATACAAGAAGTGGTTCATAAATATTTTCATGAATCAAAGTGGTGGCATCTAGGCCACTCTCATATTATGCATGAACATTATTATCTGAATTGTGATGGTGCTCAAAAGGCCCAGTCTATATCTGAACCCCACTGTGGGGGGAGGTGTACAAACACATGATGTGATGCCTGTCTCATCGGGCAAAATGCATCGTGCAGTGTAAAATACAGTACAAAGGAAGGGAGGACATGGTCAGGGATAATAAGATCACAAGTTTATCCAGGTTAGTGACACACACAACTTCATGGTTTCAGACCACCTGGATTTAAAAATAAGTAGATAAACAAAACCAGCTGGCACTGATTATAAAAACCTTCAATAGTGTTTCATCAAGGATGGTGAGGTAATGTTCACAAATTGCAACATATTTTAGCACAAACAATTATGCACCTCAGAATTCATACTGGTATGAACCATTTGTGGTTCTCAAGTTTCACTCAGCCAACCAGTAAGCAGAAAAACACCATCATGTGATACAGGCGACCAGTCGTCATATTCCATGAACAAAGGGATCCGTTTACAAAAAACCTGCCCCCTCCCCTTCCACCTATCCACACACTGCCCTTTGCTTGTATAAACTCTCGGGCAAATGAAAACAGATAAATACATTTGCAGATAGTTGGATGATTGCCTGAAGGAGTCACAAACAAAGAAATGGGGCAAGTTCACCCGATAAATGATTGGCAGTGAATGATGCCGCCAGCGCTAACGACCACATCTGGGCACGTCTGTGGAAATGCAGAGCACCCGGGGAAGAGGAGGAGGAACAGGCTTTCTGTCTTTTGTATTTAAAGTTTGCCACCTTCCTTTCCTGACCCATGACTGAGACTGACATGAAAGTAAATAATTTTTTAAAAAGAAAAGCCAAGCACTGATACGTGGCTTTGAGCCCTACGTTCCCTCTCCTGTCTCTGTCCGCAGGATTGTGAGGGCCATGGAGAACAAACACCTTGCATAACTCAACAGCGAGTTTGCTGAGCATCCCGAGAGCGCCACTGCTCGGCTTACATTGGAGTCCCCATCAACGTTCTTCAGCTGGAAGCAGGCACACAGGCCGCTTCCATCTGCCCCTGCCAACACTCACACAGGGCAGGGCAGGTTGTGTAGTGGCCTTTCCTATCCCACTCCTCTGCATTACAACTATACTGTCACTGCTGGTTTCTTCCTGACAGCTCCTTATTGAGCCATGTAGGCTGTGTGCTCCCCCCGCCTATGCTGGAAAGTTCAGCTCAGCCGTTTTGAAACTGCCCTTTAACAAACCAGATAACATTTCACAATTTGTGGAATTTGGCAATTTATTTCAGATTCTTAAAAGCAGCTCAACTAAATGATTAAGCAGAGAAAGCCATGTACCGTGTTTTCTTTCTTCTAGCATGAGCCTCTGAACCCATAGAAGCAGTTCATGGTACTCAGTGGGGGTGCAAACCTTTCCTTCCCAGGACAAAAGTTTACCAGAAATAACTACCCCCCACCCCGATATAACGCCATCCTTGGGAGCCAAAAAATCTTACCGCTTTATAGGTGAAACCGCGTTATATCAAACTTGCTTCGATTCGCTGGAGTGCGCAGCCCTGCCCCCCCGGAGCGCTGCTTTACTGTGTTATATCTGAATTTGTGTTATATCGCATTATATCAGGGTAGAGGTGTAGTAGAATTTCACTCTAGGCAAAACTTTCACTGAAGAGACAATAGCGATCTCAGGAGTGAAACTCAAAGCTATCATATTTCTTTTTAATTCAATTGAAGCAGGGTTTAAAAGTACGCATTGTCAGAATAGAGACTAAGTGGAGGAAAAAAACACCTATTCTAAAAATCGCCTCCCTGCCTGTATTCTAAATTATATCTGCTGACTTTACTGGCTATAAATAGTGATTACTACATTCTCACTCTGTCTGCCTGCAAGCTTCCAAGCAAACTGCAAGCTGGAGAGTGAAAATGAGTCGAAACTGTTATGTGAAACTGACCGGCCTAGATTCACTATACCAACTGAAAGAACAAAAAATATCAACCAGTATACATGGCATAAGTGAGATTAAATTAAAAAACCCCTCACATCATCAAAGTGATTATTAGTTTAATTAAGGAGTTTTTACAATATATATTAGGGCCTATACAAATCTGGTATAAACCCATTGAAGTCAGAGGAGCCAGACCAAGCACAAATGTGACCTGTAATTTATATCTTGATTGCTCCTTTAATTAATGCAATTCATGAGGCCCCATTTGCCATTTTTTCTTGTTTCCTCAGCTCACCATGGGGCTCAAATATATTCACACAGTAGTAGTAGCAGTACTTGCCTCGACCAGCTCTGAAGCTGATCCAAAGTCCCCATGAAACACAGACAGCAGCAGATTTGGATTTGATTGACTTTTAAATTTAAATAAATAGAAGTCTAGCAGGACTGTGGAGAGAGGGCTGCCACCTGCAGGCCTCTGATGTGTGAGGTTCTCTTCTGAAGCCTCTGTTAAACTGAGGATGATCATGAGAGAAAGCCCATAATCAGGGCAACAGCCTCATGAATACTTCATCAGGCCAGCATCCCTCAGAGTGATTCATGCATCACTTACCGAAGAGCCTTGGCTTCTTCTCTGAAACCCTCCAGAGACCATCTAGATTCATGTTCTTGGGCCAGACAGTGGAAGTGAAGTTGAGAAACTTTGACAGTCTTTAGGGGACATGAAAAAGTTGTTTGACAATTCTGTGTGATGCATGAGCTGCTCTGTGTTAGGGTAGAGCCAGGGCAGAGCTGAACAGGCCGTTGCAGATCAGGATTGAGGTGCACTGGCAAAGCTGTGTGGAGGCCCTGGATTAGGATACCAGAGGGGCTTCAGATCAGGATTAAGAGGCATCAGAAGAATGAAGGGATTGGGAAGGAATCCAGGACTCGGATAGACAGTATGCGGTAAGTCTGCATTTATACACACTACTTTTGGGCTACAACCAGTCCTCTTCCTAAACATGGAAATTTACCCAAATAGCAAAAACCAATTAAAAGGAGAACTGTGAGCAGTAGAAGAAAAATCTTCATTAAAGAACACGGGTTCCCTTTGGTGTTTCTGGCCCCAGGGCTTATAATTCCTGCTGCTGTAGGACGGGGAAGATGACAAAGACATATTCACACTGGGTACCCTTAGGGCATGAGGCCTGTAAATTCCACAGCAGTGGAACCGGAGCTGTTCCTCATCTATTGTGCGCGGACAGATGTGCAGAGGACGCTATGACAGAAATACCGAGCTTAATCATCCTGTGTGATTCCTGGAGAAATGCAAAGCATTAGCTTATTAGTGTTGCTAAGAAACAAGAGCTAGCACCCAACTTAGTCAAACAAAACAAGCCTGAGACTGATACTTGAAAAATCAACGGCATCTTCAAATGTTGCTCTTGTTTCTTTGCCCCCTGATTGCATATTGAAAGTGTGCCGTCTCTTTTAGAAAGGTTCCGTGGGCTTGGTGGAGGGTCCATGCCGTTGGAGCCTCTGGGATTGTCACTGACAATTCCACTTGGTGCTCTCAATCACGTCACAGGAAAGCAGCTGTGCAGGCCTGCACAGATTTCACTTGAAAGTCAATCTCCCTTTTGCGAAATGAAGAGATCTTAGTATTCATAGAAAATTGGGATTTGTATATTTATTTATTTGTTCACAGGGAGCACAGATCAAGGGGCGGGATGGCTGTCTGGGTCAGGGTGGAGGGAGAGGGACCCAAACCAGCAGGTCTCTTTACACAAGGCACACAAGTAATCTTGTTTCTATAAAAAGAAATTACACAGCCATATTTGAATAAAGCTCCTGGCAGCAAGATAACAGCTTAATCCTGCCTGCCACTTGCTACACAGCAAAATTTCCAGAACTCTAGGCCTAAACCAGTATGCAACCCATGTTCTGCTACTGCTTTCCCCATCCCTGTTCCCCCAGCTCAGAGAGACCATTGCTTAGATAGCATGGGGATAGGAGCAATACAATGATATGAGACAGACAGAGCCTTTTGACATCAATGGAGTTGTTGTCACTTATGCCAGGAGTTGAGTCTGAACTAGGGTATCCTTATTTTTCTACCTTCCCAAGCTATTTTTAAGATTAAGATCATCATTTTTTCATAAATCCCCACTCAAAGAATCCTGCCAAAAAACCCGTCCTTTTTTAGGAAACAAATGTAAATGAAAATAAATTATGAATAATGAAAACTGCAATGTGTATCTATTTACATTTGCTTTCATCTCTGCACATGTAAATTAGCTTAGACCTTACTCAACCCTCCCTTTATAGGATCACAGATCTCAGAGCTGGAAGAGAACTATCAGACTACTCATGCGACTTCCTGGGGGCCAATACGGGTTTCCTTCTGCCCCCTCCCATCCAAAGGGTTGATGTTGCCAGTTTTTCCCTTTGTTCCTATTCATGTAATCCAACCAGCAAACTCAGGGCAGAGCTTGGCTTCTTATTTTTAGTCCCTTATTAAATGAGGTTCCATGAGAGGACCCAAATACCCCTGTGGTGGACATGCTCATATGTGGACATATTTCTTGAGTTTGGGGGGAATGGGGAAGAGCCATGCTCCCCACACCTCCACAATGTACATTTAGCACATAATTCAACAGCGGCCTCCCCTCTTACTAAGGAACCCCCTCCCCTTTTCTATTTGATGTGATAATATCCTCATCCAGGTTGCTAACTGACTCCTTCAGGCAACGTGCATCACTTCATCTCTCTAGCTCCAGGAATAGCTGTCATCTAAGATGGACTCTACTGGGGGAAACCAGCCATGATGGGAATGCTGTTTGAACAGTCCTGGAGACAGGGTGGTGGGCATAAGCATGAATGGACTGAATAGAATGCAGAGAAGGGCCAATGAGTCATTCATTTCTCCGGAGTTTGTCCCATCTGCCTGCCATACAGTAACATTGGGTTAGCCCTTAGTGACAGAATACCCTTAGGGTCTGCACTGAGCATATTGATCCCACAGAATCCAGGGATCTTAGCCAGAATGCAATGATAGGTCTGTGATTAGAGGGGGCAATGTGGCGTCACCTGGGGCCTGTTCACAATCTACTCATGTTTTCACTGTTTGCCTCAGTCAAGGCTTTATATGAAATCTAGTTGAAACTGATTAGAAATCAAAATGTCTTTGCTGAGTAGAACTGGTCGGGAAACAATTTTCCAGACCTGGGAGAATTTGAGATTTCAACAAAGGTTCCTGTCCCAAATTGGGATGAAAAGTCAAAAGTCGTGAAAGGTTTTGCAAGCCAAAAATAAAAACAAACCCGCCCCAAAATAAAATAAAAATTGGCTTAACGGAACTATTTAGTTTTGATGTAGACTTTTTAGTTGTTTTTATTATAAATTAAATTTCAAACCAAAAAGTCATTTCGAACCAAAAACTGGAACTTTTGTTTTGACGGTGCTGAAACAGGATGTTCTGCAAACTTCGAAACTGTTCTTCAACATTTTTTCAGTATAGGAAATTCAAGGAAACCGACTCTACCCCTCACAAAGTTCTGATTTCAACAAATCAGTGTTTTCTGACCAAAAAAAAGGTTCACTGAAAGATTCCCGACCAGCTCTATTACCAAGTCTGCTCACGACAGCTAGTGTGGCTCAGTGTACTAGTGGTGGGATAGGGAGTTTTTCACATCTAGCTCATCACCGACTTAATGTCAGCCCAGGATAATAGCTCGCCTAATGGCAGTCCTGCTGCTTAGAAGAAATGAATTTGTGGGAGGCAGGGAGGCATCTCCACTCAGTTTCCAGGAAACAGGTGCCCTTATCACACAAACCACCACAACTGGCCTTTTCCTTTTGGTCTCAGCGAGAAGTCCTGGAGCGAATGTGGCACAGAGAATGAGCTCCACTCTACTTCCAGCTTGCAGTTGAAGCACATTGCAGGGAAGTGTGGGGAAAAACAACTTGCCCAGGTCATCCCTGTTCTGTGGTTAGCTACAGGAGTGAAATCCCCAGAGCTCTTCCTTCCCACATCCACTTTGTCCATTTCCAGTAGAGACCTACTGCTGTCTAATGTTACAAAGCATTTTGCACTAGACTCACGATTCTCCTCTGCTGCCTAGGGACAAGCTGCAATGATACACCACTCTGTACGTGTGGTAGAGAGAGAGCAGCTCACCTTTCTGGGGCGAGCATTGCGGCCCTGGGGTGTATCCGGTGACAGTGAGCACAGCCAGTTCGCTGACTTGAATTATTTATTGGCAGTGCTGTGGCTTTTGTTACTGTCAGGACTCTGGGATTCAGTTACTTGACTGGTTTAGAGTGTCCCCCATGTGGGTAGCAGTAATGGAGGACTGTGTGGTGCTTTTCACTGTAACAGACTATTGAACGCTGCTGAGAGTGAGCCTGTTGATAACTGGGCTTCTGGGCAAGTGGGTGAGGGGCCTACTGCTCCTGCCAGCCCAGAGAATGCATGCAGTGGAACTACCAGAAACGAGACAGAAGCCACTGATTTATTTCACAGAGACCATGAAGGGACCTGTTCTAGGGATTAGCCACAAAGGTTTCAGTGTTGATGGGCACGTAAGGTTGCCAACCCTCCAGGATTGCCCCAGAGTCGCCAAGAATTAAAGACTATGTCATGTGATGAAACCTCCGAGAATACATCCAACAAAAATTGGCAACCCTACCTTTAACAGAAGATAGCCATGGCCAAAAGGATCATGGGAGAGAGGCTCTCAAGCTGCTGCTCTGCACGTTACCTAAGAGGAGATGGGTCATCTCTCGATAAATGACTAGTTTAGCAGGTATTTTTTAAGGCCTGCTTACACTTCCAACCCAATGTAACAAATATCAGACAATAACATCTGCTGGCTGTTTGGCGGTTTCTGTGAGATGAGTTGGTGGTCCCAGTCCAGTTCCTAGGGAGTGGATGCCTAAAAGTCATGCTGTTACTTCTGACACTTAACGGAGACTCTCCTCTAGCTTGAATGGGCAATTTTAGATCTGAAATCTCTAGTTCAAGATCCAGCAGGGCTGGATTGTGATGACTATGCCCCCAAAAATCACGCAAAACAGGTGAGGGCCCACCAGAAGTGTCAACCTCCCGGAGACTTCAGTCATGAGCAATTCTCCAACTTCACCTTGCACAGCATTTCAAGAGATCACCTCTCTCGGGCCCATACTTGTGTCTGCCCCCATTACAGCCTGGTTTTTAAACTGGCTGTCAGAGGCTGTGCATCTTCCCTGCTTAGTACCCCACATAAATATTTGACTTTATGCACCAAGTCATATCTCCCTTAAAACAGAGGAGGTCGAAAAAAAGCAGCAACACAAAACAAATCCAAAACTCCCAACCAACCAAATCAATTAACCAGTCAAACTGGTTCCAGAAGCATTTGTTCAAAAGCCATAAGTAATGTACTTCCCTTGACTTTAGCGATCAATGCCGCTTACCCATATGCACTCTAATTAATAAACCTTTGTTCCCTCGGCCCTGATCCATACTGGCTTTTCAGACTCACTCATCCTGTGGTGCAGCCTCATACTGTACATTTCACGTTCCATTCCCCAGCCATCTGGGCCGGAACAACCTGCACATTTTATAGCCCCCTCGCTGAGATCAGAGCGGGGGTTGGTGCAGGGCCACTTTCTGCTTTTCTTTGGAATATGGATCTGGCCCTTCCTGGGCAGGAAGCAGGCAGGAATACTGCAGAGGCAGCGAGTTTGGTCCCTGGAAGCAGAGGCCTCCTGGACAGTTCCAGAGTGAGGGGGAGCACATCATATGACTCTCCAAGGACCCTCTGGCTAAATTCCAAAAAGCACTGCTGATCCCTCACCAAGGGACTTACATCTACTTTTCAGCCATGGGGGGGCGGGGGAAGAGCAGGGGGGCTTTGAATGTGTAGTTCTGGAGTTGTGAGAATAAACACTTTCCATTTATTTCCTGGGAAGTGACTCCTGAACCCGTTCAGTAGCCTCTGGTTGTAGCCCTCTTTCTAGCCGCCGCCTTTGGGATGTTCCCATGGAAACGGATGTCAGCTCTTTGGCCGCTGCATAGGTACAGGCCCGGCAGCAGCAGAGTGAGCCCTGCTATGTCTCTCACCCGTGCACCGGAGGGGGTAGGAGAAGAGAGTTCAGTCTTCACAGCCCATTCAACCCTTGCTGAGACTGACCAATGTTCCAGTTGTGTCATTCGTTTCTGTGACACGGACACAAGGAAACGGGCTGGGAATCCCCAGCTCTCTGCATGACAGGCCACTGAAACGTCAGATATTACTGGGTTTGGCCAATATTGATCTAGGCTGGGTGAGAACCCACTGACTGTCGCTGAACAAACAATGGGAACATGTAGTCCTGGACGTGTTCCCTGAGTTTGACTCATGGCTTGATCCAACCATGTTTGTCCCAGCTTCTGCTGTTTTCCCTACGTGTTTCACGAGACCAGGGTTTGCAGACATGGATATTTGGAGAGGAGTTTTAATTCATGAAAAGATGGTTAGTTGTTTACAAACGGGCATATTCTTATGCAAATGAGTGTTATGCTTGAATGATTGTGTTTGAGAATGAAGTGCTCTTCCAGTTACCCTGCATATACACTCAGTTACAGTGCGGGAA
This sequence comes from Mauremys mutica, assembly GCF_020497125.1. Classification (NCBI taxonomy): domain Eukaryota; kingdom Metazoa; phylum Chordata; order Testudines; family Geoemydidae; genus Mauremys; species Mauremys mutica. Next base: position 24,032,585 of record NC_059080.1, read on the forward strand.
AGGAAAATGCTCTGCACCCTTTTTGCCGCAGAGATTCCAGGTTCTAATGTAGTTTATTTCTTTATAAAGAGCACATGTCATCCAATCAGAGAAAAGAAACTTGTGATGTAGGTGACTAATCAAATTGAACAAATGCTAAAAATCAAATCAAGGCTCACCAGCTGCAAAGCCCATTAGCCAAAGTATTTGCTGAACAGTTCTGAACAAGTAATACATTTGTCAAAATTGTGATAAAGTCATGAACAATTTGCAAACAGAAGAAGGGCCAACCCCAAAGAAGTTGTTCACAGCTTAAAACTGTGACCTAGAGATGAAAAGCTCTTTATCTTTTCCCCAGTCCCTTGAGCAAACCAGGGCCCGTTCCTCGGATCTCTGGACAAAGAATTAAACAGCAGTAGCATGGCCTGAGGACCAAGGGAGATTTATTCCAAGTCAGTTTAATCCCTATTCTGCAATGCTGGGATATTTAACCTTCAGCAGAAGGAATGACCTTTTTCTATTGGATAGTAGATAATAATTAATGTTAGAAAGTCCCAGATTGATCAGACAAATAGAGGGCAATGAGGAGGCAAATTTCCAGATTTATACAGTGTCTTAAACCACTTCCAACACCCTTGGCTGAGTAAGCAGTGTCCAGATAACAGCATTTAACAAGTGCAATTGCAGGTGCTGAATGGACAATTTAAAAGCAAATCACAAAATCCAACAGCAGCTTCCAAATCACTAAATCAAAAGTGTCTGAATGGATTATTGTGCAATGCACTCTTATGTGGCATTTAAAATGCCATCATTTTCCCTCCTCCCTTCCAGCTGCATTAAGTCTTGCCTCCCTCCCCTACTCTTCATAATTACATCTGGGCTGATAACTTGTGTCCTACTTCTTTCTGCGTGGATGAGATAGTATATCTAAAAAAACAGGGTTTACAATGGGGATGACAAGGCCCGAATACCACCAGCAGCACAGCTGGGTGACACTGTCATAATTCATGTGATGGGGATGCATGGTGGCTTGTATAGGTGAGACAAGAGGAGAACCCTGTTTTGTCCACAGCTCTCTCCATTTTCTGTCTCTCTTACTTACCATGTCTCCAGCTGCAGCAGGATAAATTAGTCTTTAGTGTAAATCTGTCTGTAGCGAACAGTCAGTGAGTTTTCCTAAGTGCATTTTTTCGTGTATTTTTAATAAAGGTCACTATGTTTACTGGCAAAGGGAATCAATACTGGTTCATAATTTATGAAGGATCCTACTGGTCTGTAATGACCTGGCGTCTGAGTACATAGCACATGAAAAGTACCTTATACAGCCTCTCTCATTAGTTCAGGGTTTGGGCCTGACTTCAGCCTCCATTCAGGCTGGTCCAAAAGCCCCTTGGTCCCACCCCCATGTAACAGGCACAAGTAAGACAAGGGACATTGTACTTTAGGGGGACGATGTTTAACCTCAGTAATTCAGGCCTGAAACTCCCCCTAACAGGGAGAGAACACATTGCCTAATAACTCCAACAGTGGGACAATGGCAGTTCATGGGCTGACCTCTCCGAGTCTGGCAGTGGTATGTCATTGCCTGAGTCTTTCACGCCCTCTTGGGTAGTAGGACAATATGGAACGGCATGCAATCTCCAGCACCCATCCATCAGCTTGAGCAAAGAGGGAGGGATCTCTGAGCCCGACTTCACCTTCTGGCAGGTGAAATGGACGGGGAAGCACCTCACAGCATCATTTACCTTCCAGGAGCAGAACAAGATGGCAACTTAGCACCCACTTTTAGCCTTTCCCCAGCTGCTTAGGGCCCAATAAAATCATATATGCTAGAAACAAAAGTGACCTACCTGGTCTCATTCAGACCATCTGCCTTGTGCTCTGCAGAATGGCTTCCTAGTGTACATTTTCTGCTGTTTTCATCAAGGTCGATTTAAGTGTCCCAAGTGAGGAAGTTTCCTGCACTTCCCTTGGGAGTCTATCCCGCAGCCCAAGAAATCTCTCCCTATAACTTCATCCCATTCCTCCTATTTACATTGCCATGTACCACAGCAAGCAACCCCTCTCCCTCCTTGCTATTAGCATGTTTCATTTGCAGACCCATTACCTCCTCTCGCCCGACCCCTTACTCGTCGCCTAGCCAAGCTCTGTGGATTCCACTCTTTTACTCTTCCCTCACACCAGTTCCTTCCAGCCTCCTCTGCATTCCTGAGCTGCTTGGAACTCATTTCAGTTTGTTAATATCAGCTAGGTAACATGGAGCCCAGAGAAGAGAGAGAGGGGAGCTGTCACCTCCCTGATGCCTTCCTGCATGCACCCCAGTGTCACATCATCCCATTTTGCAGCATAGCATATTTATTTCAAGCTCAGGTCTGATTTGCTGGCTACTCTCACTTCTAAGCCTCTTACAGCCTTTCTGCTTCACCCTCCCACCCTGGATTGTTTTCTAGACTCAGGGCTCATTTACCTGACACAAACAGGCAATAAGTCTATTCTCACCCTTATACTGAAGCTGATATCTAGCAAATTTCACTCACTTAGACTTTTCCCTCTGCTGGTTTGAGTCTGAAACAGCCTTAGATTTGGAGCCCAGATCTGCTTTGCTATATGTAGTATTAGTGATAGTTTGTATTCAGGACTATGAACTCCCTAGAACCTTCAAAACAAGAATGCTCCTGTCCTCCCCAACAGTAGGAACACTCACTACACCACCCCTTAAGGCTGTTGTCCAGTAACAAACCCCTAAGAATCTGGAATTCCTAACAGTCACAGGGTCCTCACCTTGTAGAAGCCAACCCACACAGCACGCAGGGCTTTCCTTAACTGCTGCACCCTCCCCTGGTACAGATACTAATTTACTTTCAACCTTCCCAACAACTGAGCAGGATATTCATTAAAGCCACAATTGTAGACAGCCTATGCAGTTCTGAGCTGCACAGGTGTATCCTAGGTGAGCTTCACTTCCCCATTCAGATGCTGAGCTTTCTGCCCTGGTGGCCCTTAATGCTTTGGCAATTTGTAGCTCATCACATCTTTTCCTCTATTGAACATTTTTAAATGGCTCTAATTATTACTTTAATACTTTGTTCAGCTTGTTTTAAATGGTGCCTATGTTCCATATGCCCCATTAGTAAGCATGTAGACACAAGCAAACGCCAGCACTACAGCAGCTGGTTTGATAAAACCATAACCAAGCTACTACCCCCAGAGCCAGCATTCTGTTTCCTCTCTGCTTTCCATTGCTCTCCATTTCCTCCAAGCTGCTTTTATAGCCTAAGGGGAGCTGCTTCTTTGGCAAGCCCCCTCTCTTCACCAATCACAACTTTCACTGGTGTGAGCTCAGGAAAGATCCCCAGCACCACAATCAGGGACTTCAGCAAGTGTAAAGGATCACCAGGTGCAAACCAAGGAGAATAAGCAGGGAAAGAGAGGGCTGCAAGCAAAAGAACCCAGGGAGGGACAGGTGGGACTGGAAAAAACCCAAGGACACAAGCAAGACTGCAGAAACCACAGCATTTCTGACGAAGGCACGACGAACCGGATATTTAAAGCTATTTCGGTGCCTAAGGATGCAGATAGGCACCTAGTGGGATTTTCAAAAGCAGATAGGTAGGAATATTTTTTAAATGCTGGATCTATTGCCCCGGAGAGTGAAAAGGATTCCCATTACAAGGATGCCCCAGCCTGACACATGTTAGCACTGAAACGTTTCCCAATCGCCAGCCTAAATCTTCCTTTGCTTGATTTAATTGCACTCCTCCGTGGATCACAAACAATTCCTCATCTTCCTTTGTGCTTACCCCTCATGGACTCACGGTGGGCCAAACTTCTTCCTGGTGTAACTCCACTGGGTTACAGTGGGTAATGAGGTGGCTCACTCTGTATCTATCTTTTTGGCACTTAGGAACTTTCTGGCTATTTGTTGACAAGCCTTGATACCTGTCCTGCCAATGGTCTTGCCCACCTTAACTGTTCCTGTCTATCCTTTACAGTGCCCAGGCTATATTTGTGCCTAATGTAATTCCATTGTAGCTGATGATGTCCCACCAACGATCAAAATGGTACCACTTCTCTCTCTCTTCTGCATATTCAGTGCCACATATTTTCCTAGATCCTTTCACATCAGCTACATGAGCATAGTTAATCGTGATATTAACTCTTTACTAGCTAGTACTAGCCTGGGGGAGAGGGATAGCTCTGTGGTTTGAGTATTGGCCTACTAAACCCAGGGTTGTGAGTTCAATCCTTGAGGGGGGGCATTTAGAGATCTGGGGCAAAAACCTGTCTGAGGATTGGTCCTGCTTTGAGCAGGGGGTTGGACTAGATGACCTTCTGAGGTCCTTTCCAACCCTGATATTCTAATGCTCAGCCAGTCCATCCAATTAGTGTTGTGTTGCATTACTGACATCTATGCTGCTTTTCTTGACCCATCCCCTCTCTCTGCAGCTGCATGACATTAGAACAAATTTTCCTTTAACCAATAATCTCCATGTTGACAGACCTGCCCAGCTACAGGAGACACCAGACTATATCCAGGGAGTCAGCCAGTTGGTTTGGAGATGGTAATGTGGGGGCACTCAAAATATGCACAAACCAGGGCTGCACCTAACTTGCCTACAATAGAGCCAATCACAGCAGCTGTTTCCATCTTTAATATGGTACATGCCATGGAAACTACAGGTTCCAGCATGTGATGCTCCATCTTGATCCAAGCAGAGACAAGAGATTACTCTGATCACTATGGAACATTGTCTGCACCAGCTGCTCCTTCATGTTGCAGGTGCAAGTGGGCACAAGCTGCACTGTAGAACTCCAGAGGGCCACGGTTTGCCCACTACTGTAATTTTCTGCACCCCCTTCTCCCCACCCCAACCCCACACACTATAATGCAGGGGCCACAGAGACTATGGCAATTGCATTCTCCCTTGCTTCAGTCACAGTCCTGTCAGCCTGGAATTTGCTCCCTTTGTTTTATCCTCTGTGGAAAGTGGCTATGATGTCTGCCTGAAAAATAATGTGCGTGTGCATATGAGAGAGAGTGAGGGAGGGAGAGCCTAATGCTTTAATAGATTTGATTTCAGAGCAAGCTAGACGGCTGCAGTTCCCGTTGTGCAGTTATGTTAACCTGGTTTTACATTATAGGCGGAGATGGAAAGTGCGGTTATTTTTAGATTGGTAATACCACACACACAAAGGCATAAACCTTGCAGTAAACAACTGGGCCTGAGAGGGGCTAGGGCAGACTTTGAAGGAAATATTTGATCCTGTGGTTTTGATGATCAAACTGGCCATTAAAAGTGAAGCTGTGGGAGCTGATGGAAGCACTAGGGTCAAGCCACATAACCTCCTTCTGGAGTCAATTGTTTGGCAGCTAATTAAAGCTACCAAGACACTCCTGCTTCTTTGTTCATCGACATTTTTCTGTTGCTGTAAATTGATTAAACATAATGCAACATGGATGGTTGCTGAACCTGCGTTAAGTTTGTGCTTGTTAGGGATGAGTGATAACAGAAAGGTTTGAATAGTCTCTGGGCGGTATGGAGACACCAAGATATGGTGTGGGTATTCGGACACCAAGCCAGGCTATGTGTTATGAAGGTGTATAGTGATAGTAAAGTGAAATAATAACAATACGTGGCACTTTTCATCAATTGATTTCAAAGCACTTTTCAAAGGAAGGTAAGTATCATGATTTCCTTTTTGTAGTTGGGGAAACTGAGGCATGGAGAGGCAAAGAGATTTGGCCCTAAGTCACACAGTAGGTTAACTGCACATCCAGCAATAGACCCAGGTCTCTTGAATCTCAGTCTAATACCTTATCCCATTAATTACACTGTGAAGTACAGCCGTTGGATGACACGAAGGCCTGGAGCTCACTGGCTATTGAGCTATGTGGATGTGCCATGTGATATCTGTGGCAAGTTCTGCATTTGTAGGGTATGTTTAACTTTCATAGAAGGTGACAATATACAGTAGGGACAACCTGATGGCTTGTTCCATTGGTGGAAGTCACTGTGTGCATTAAACAGGCATTTCTGAACTGGAGTCAACCCTTGGTTCATCTAGTATAGGATCCTGCTTGTCTCTTCCTACAGTTCAGCTCTGCCAATGCACCCTCAACACTGATCTGCAGCACTCTTGCTATTCTGGTCTTGGACCATGTCCCACAGCTCTGCCAGTGCATCTCAATCCTGATTCACAACACCCTCTGCTATTCCAGTCCTAGAAATTCTCCTAGGCAGCCACCGAGTGCGGGGTGGATTTGTGATCCAGATGAATGGGGATCCCAGGATTTGAACCCAACTTTGCAGAGGTGACAGGCTGGTGTGTCCCATGACATCTCTCAACCCCCAATCATTCCATGTTTATAGAGGATTATTTAGGCACTACTAAGTTGCCCTGAGCTCTTGAAAAATCCTCCCTGCTGTTTCTTCCCCATCTGCTCCTGTCCCCATGCTCTTCACTTGGTGCAGGGACCAACACCTGTACATGCAAGAGACCCATTGTGGTGGTGTCAAACACTGGGGTCAACGTTATCCAGACACATGGCAGAAAGAACACAGGGCTTCTGAAGAAGCATGACACTGGCAGTGTCCCCTCGTGCAGCAGAATCCATTAAGAAATTCTCTCTGATTTTTCCCAGATCCTAAGGAGCCAGTGATAACTAGAGCGAATTAACATCTGACACCAGTGCAGAGCCACCTCCCATCTGAACAGACTGTGACTTCTGGACTAAAGTTTAATGTACTCTCCCCTAGAGCCAGGAGGTAAATGCTTATCTGTGAGCAGTAGTGCAAATGTTCTTGGATTAGAGCATCCCCTTGGTATTTAGCCATAAGGCGGTAGGGGATTAATATCAGGATCACCAGTTCTGATAATTCTGGAGCTCGCTCAAATAATACTAACAAAGGTAAAAGTTGTGTTTTTCCCATCCAGCTGGCAGTGAAGATGGTTTTGTTGTCAGCTAATTGGCCCCCTGTTGCTCCTGGAAATGTTCAAAGCGTCAGTATTAAAAAGCAAAAATGGCACAAAAATGGCAGTTTGATTTCCCCCCAGTTGCAATCGGATGCTGAAGATGCCTGTCAGACATGTATCAGCATGCAGAGCTATCCAGGAATGCGGTGCTACTCAGTGACTCCTGGCTCTATGGATGGAATGGCCTCCTGTGGCTGGCAGGTCTGAGAGTGTTACAGTAACTGGGATTTTGTAGCCTCTTTCCTGTCTCTCTCAAAGTACTTTACAAATGGGGCTAGAGTAGTTAGGTGAACGGATGAGGAAACTGAGGCACAGTGAGAGCAAGGGCTTTACTCAGTCCAGGTCACCTACAGTATTAGTTGCAGAGCTGAGAGAAAAACCCAGAAGTCCTGATTCCCAGCCCCAAACCTTAGTCCCCTAGACTGCAGCTGCCCCTTATATATATTATCTATAGTGGAAATACAGCCCACTAACCAGCACTCCAGAGCTGCTCCCTCAGTGTGATGGGAGGTGCAGGGGTTAAGGGTGAAGAGTCTTGTACTGTTTAGTCCTACATATTTTTTTTTTTTTAATAAATGAGTTTTGTGCGGAGAGTGCAGATAATCAGGCCTGGGTATTCCCTGCCTGAGAGCAGGTGAGGGCCCCTCATTGCTGAGGTTTCAGGTGAGGTCAGAGAAAACACTTGCAGGATGAGTGCAGACAGAAATCTTGCTCCATTCAGCAGGCCAGATAAGCTAGGGCTGGTGAAGTCCCCCTGGGTTATCAGACATGAATGAACCATAATGACCTCCAGGTCAGCTATTTCCTGGCTGGAGTAGTTGAGCCTTGGACATTAACCCAGCTGTTCACTCACAGGCACGAAATGCCTGACCCCCATTGATCATTATTGCTATTTTAAACCTGGCAGAATGTTTAATTTCCCTGTTTTGTCAGTGTCCCCTGTTCCCAGGGCTCTCTGCCTGTTGCTGTCACTTTTGTCATTATTTCTTTGCAAACTAAGGCCTAGTCTACACTGGGGTGGGGATCGATCTAAATTACGCAACTTCAGCTATGTGAATAACGTAGCTGAAGTTGACATACTTAGACTGACACTGCTGCTGCTGCCGCTGCCCCATCAACTCTGCCTGCGCCTCTCGCTGGAGTACAGGGGTTGACGGGAGAGCACTCGGGGGTCGATTTATCGCGTCTAAAATAAAAATCGACCCCCGCTGGATCGATCGCTGCCCGTCAATCCAGTGGGTAGTATAGACATACCTTTAGTCTTTATTGGGCTGTTCATGACAGTGACAAGGCAGGAATTTGTGCTCATAAGAGTAAAACATGATGTCAAACCAGAGAGACCCAGTGCAAGGGTTGACAAGGGTTGACGTGATGCAGTCAGTGCTCAGGAAAGGCAAGTGGGAGCTGCTGCAGATTAAAGAGAAGGTGCGCTGAGAGAGCTATGGGATGGCATAAGTGTGAACTGTCAGAGGGCATTTCAGGTCAGGACTGGGTGCCTGGGCAGAGCTGGGTGATGGCCCAGGACTAGAATAGCAGGGCATGCCACAGATCAGGACTGAGAGGCATTTGCAAAGCTGTGTAAATTTTGTGAGCCAAAGGTTGAAATGAAAAAGACATGACTGAATGGTGGAAATGAATGTTTGTAAAAGCTGCGTTTGAAAGTTAATTAATTGCATGAAGTCACTCAGATTAGAGGTACTAGGGTAAAACATCCTGTTAATGTTATTGAAGGCATCTGAGCCCAGGATACTAGATTCACTGGCTGAGAATGCCCTTTCCCCCAACCACGGTATTGGAGGGACTAGCATGGCTGGAATTGTTAATGTCCTGGAAAAAGTCCAATCAGTGACCTTTACCCGCACTTTGCAATGACTAAGATCCACCCCAATCCTAAAAAAGGATCAATGAGGAGTATGGCTGGGAGAATAACTTTCACCCAATAATATAGACAACCAATTTTCTTTTTTGCAAAATTGTCAGTATGATTTTCTTGGAATTTACTCTTCAAAATGATTTGCTGAATACTATCAATGAAAAATACTTGGTCTTTCTTGGACCATTTACTATGAATGTCTGAAATGCAGCATTCAGTGTATGTTGTTCAGTTCTAATTGGACACACCGATCACATAGAACTGTTTGGATGATCCCTGATTGGATGAATAACTCAGATCCTAGTTTCTGGGGCAAATACTCGTCTTTATACTCGCCTGAGATGATAAAAGGGAAGGTCCTTTCATGGATTGAGAACTGGTTAAAAGACAGGGAACAAAGGGTAGGAATAAATGGTAAATTCTCAGAATGGAGAGGGGTAACTAGTGGTGTTCCCCAAGGGTCAGTCCCAGGACCAATCCTATTCAATTTATTCATAAATGATCTGGAGAAAGGGGTAAACAGTGAGGTGGCAAAGTTTGCAGATGATACTAAACTGCTCAAGATAGTTAAGACCAAAGCAGATTGTGAAGAACTTCAAAAAGTTCTCACAAAACTAAGTGATTGGACAACAAAATGGCAAATGAAATTTAATGTGGATAAATGTAAAGTAATGCACATTGGAAAAAATAACCCCAACTATACATACAATATGATGGGGGCTAATTTAGCTACAACGAGTAAGGAAAAAGATCTTGGAGTGATCGTGGATAGTTCTCTGAAGATGTCCACGCAGTGTGCAGAGGCGGTCAAAAAAGCAAACAGGATGTTAGAAATCATTAAAAAGGGGATAGAGAATAAGACTGAGAATATATTATTGCCCTTATATAAATCCATGGTACACCCACATCTCGAATACTGTGTACAGATGTGGTCTCCTCACCTCAAAAAAGATATTCGAGCACTAGGAAAGGTTCAGAAAAGGGCAACTAAAATGATTAGGGGTTTGGAGAGGGTCCCATACGAGGAAAGATTAAAGAGGCTAGGACTCTTCAGCTTGGAAAAGAGGAGACTAAAGGGGGATATGATAGAGGTATATAAAATCATGAGTGTTGAGAAAGTGGATAAGGAAAAGTTATTTACTTATTCCCATAATACAAGAACTAGGGGTCACCAAATGAAATTAATAGGCAGCAGGTTTAAAACAAATAAAAGGAAGTTCTTCTTCACGCAGCGCACAGTCAACTTGTGGAACTCCTTACCTGAGGAGGTTGTGAAGGCTAGGACTATAACAATGTTTAAAAGGGAACTGGATAAATTCATGGTGGCTAAGTCCATAAATGGCTATTAGCCAGGATGGGTAAAGAATGGTGTCCCTAGCCTCTATTCGGCAGAGGATGGAGATGGATGGCAGGAGAGAGATCACTTGATCATCGCCTGTTAGGTTCACTCCCTCTGGGGCACCTGGCATTGGCCACTGTTGGTAGACAGATACTGGGCTAGATGGACCTTTGGTCTGACCCGGTACGGCCATTCTTATGTTCTTATGTTCTTATGATATGCAAAAGAATAAATGGACACAAATCTGACATCAGGAATCATAACATTCAAAAATCAGTAGGAGAGCACTTCATTCTCTCTGGTCACTCAATAACAGACGTAAAAGTGGCAATATTTCAACAAAAAAACCCTTCAAAAACAGACTCCAATGTGAAACTGCAGAACTGGAATTTATTTGCAAACTGGACATCATCAGATTAGGCCTGAATAAAGACTGGGAGTGGTTGGATCATTACAAAATCTAAACCTCATTTCCCCCTACTGTTACTCACACCTTCTTGTCAACTGTCTGAAATGGGCCACTCTCATTACCACTTCAAAAGTTATTTTTCCTCCCTTGGTATCCTGCTGTTAAATGAATTGTCTTGTTAGACTGACCTCTACTTGGTAAGGCAACTCCCATCCTTTCATGTATTTATACCTGCTCCTGTATTTTCCATTCCATGCATCTGATGAAGTGGGTTCTAGCCCAAAAAACGTATGCCCAAATAAATTTGTTAGTCTCTAAGATGCCACAAGGACTCCACGTTGTTTTTGCTGATACTGATTAACACGGCTACCACTCTGAAATCTGCCATTTTGTTACCCAGTCACCAGTTTTGTGAGAATCCTTGTAATACTTTGCAGTCTGCTTCAGACTTAACTATCTTGAGTATTTTTGTATCATCTGCAAATTTTGCTACCTCACCTCATGCAATGGAATCCTTTACCTGTCCATTTCTGCACCCTAAAAGGCTTGTAATAGGAAGCATGGTAGAAGCTATGGGTTCAATCAAGTCCTTCAATTTGCTTCAGTGGGCTTTGGAATAGGGCTTTATAGAGCATTAGACAGTGGACTGGGGAGACAAACTGGAAGAAAAACCTAGGCAGGAAATTATAGAAAGCAGAAAACTAATGATAAAATATCAAGCCCAGACTGGTGTTGAACCTGTCTTCAATTCTTGGCAGGGTTGTCCTTCCTAAACCAAGTCCATGGTAGCGTCTCCCAGATACTAGTGTAAGAATTAATTTGCACAGCATTAACCAGATCTGTATATACATTTTCCCCTTGAAATTTGGTTCAGTTTCCCAAGGGCTGAAGATTTCTCATCATAAAACACCCATCCAGGCATTCAGTATGGGAGGTATTTCTCAACCGAGAACCACCAGAAGCCATTTGGTTCCAGTTATCCTCATGACAGTACTCCCCTTTAATCCTTCTTTGTATCTTGTGCCTGTTTGCCTGTCTCCAAGTTGCCATATTCTCATCTGAAGTATAAAAAAAGCAACCATTAAAAATTGTTCTTCTTCATTAAAATTTGTTCTCCTCTCCTTCTCCTGCCTCTCTTTCTTGCTTGTCATGGCTCTGTCCAATTGCTCTCAGTGTGAATAGTCCATGCACACATCTCCTGATCTCTTCCTTTTATCTCTTTCATTCTCCTGCTGAAACTAAAAGTTCCTTACTAGGAAATCTGTCCAGAGCACTCAGACTCAGAGCCCTTTGACTAAAGGCCTGGGATTTTAACTGCTAATGAAAGGACTCCTAGGCTGAAATCACATGGGTGCCAGCAGCAGCTTTCCCGGTGATTGGTTATCTCCATCCCAGCATGTTTGAGTTAAGGGCTGCAGAATTCTCAAGCGGACTCTAATCTAGGCCTACCAAGAGCCAAATCCAGAAGTCCTGGTTCTGGTTTAATGCAGAAAACCTGTGCCCTCTGCTTTGCTATGGATTCTGGTGATTCTCTGATTATTTAGTAAATATTAATGATTAATAACAAATACAGTAGAGACTTATTTGCACTACTGTCTGGGAGACCCATTGTGAGTTACTGAATTCTATGGATTAGCAAGCAACAGAGCCAACACAATTTTAAACAGCAAAGGTAATTCATCACCAAATGCCCTTTGTTCGTTCATTTTGACAACTGTAGGTTGCTTTTAATTAGTGATGCTATTTCAGTAAATGTCCTTGCAAATGTACTGTAGTACATTTTGTAAAGGAACCGAGGTCCTGGTAATATAACCCCCCCACCGGACAGCAGTGAGAAATGCTCTGAGGTCTTTGCAGAAGAGTGGGGAGAGTGTGAATTATAAGGTGTGTGGATTAGTGAGGTGTGCACTGTGATATCTTACATTTTAATAGTGCCTTTTGTCCCACAGCTCAGAAGCTAGCTATACACACAGGGATTGCCTCATTGTCCTCTGGAATGCAGCCACCTCAGAGGTGGAAAGATGCAGATGTATAGCAGTGCACATCAACATCACACACTAGTTTAAGACAGGCAGAATATAGTTTCGGAAGTGGAGAAGAAGAATGTATCCAGTTGGAGCTACAGAGGGAATTGAGGACAGCAGAATGTATGTGCAGGAGTAACCCACATTGAAATTAGACCTGGATGTTTGCAGTTATCTCCCCTGCTCTTGTGAATATGCAAGGGTGTAGAGAATCATCTTATGGTGGCTCTACTCTTGCTTCTGAGGAAGACCCAGAGGGTTTTTATGGGCAATTCCTCATTCACCCCAAGAAGGGTCCGGCAACAAAACATCCTCTTCAACATGTATGTGAAGCCTCTGGGAGAGGCTCTGAGGTGTTTGTAAGCTAAAGTGCGATCACTGCATTGACAATGCTCTGCCCTACATTCCTGCTCACCGATTCTGCAGTACCTTTGCTTAGCAGCACCCTCCCAAGGTTCTGGTGGACTTATAGGAGTATTACTCCCTTGTCAGGTGCACACAATACTGAGCCATTGAAAAAGAGACTCTTTCAAAGTGCTGAATACAATGGCGAGCATGATTGCGGAAAGTACGGGCCATATTTAAGCGCCTCCTGTAAATGAGTAGCCTGATTTTCAGAGGTTTTGAGCACCTGCAGTTCCCATTGACTTCTTTGCCTCATCACCTCTGAAATCCAGGCCACTTATTTGGATTTTTTTTTGCCAGTATGTATCACTTGATTAAGCAACACTCAAGTGGGGGGAATAATACAAGTCTATGAAGTGGTTTAAACACCATGAATGGAAGACTGATCATTTAGAATAGAACTAGGAGGAATGGAATGATATTAAAAATAGAAAATATCTTCTCTTCTCCCTAGGTTTGATAGTGCACCCATCATGGTCATGTCTGACAGAGGCTGATAAACTTCCTGATAGACTGGGAAAGTGAAACATGGTAAGGCCATGCAATAGTCATCCAAGGGAAGAGTTGGGAGCCTCCTTGTTTGGCTTTTAAATCTAGACTAGATAATGTGCCAGAAATTGTACCGTTGGAAACGATCTTTCCATATATAATTTCTATGGAGTAAGATCAATCCAGACAAGATGGTGATGATGCCGATGGGCAATGGAAAGCATCTTGAGGAACTGATGGAGGTTATCAATGACCACAAGGGCTCAGGCCCTCGGTTTTATGTCTCATTAAAAAGAGGGCACTTCTGTTAGACAGCATCCTAAGCACCATGCTGGGGGAATGAGGTCAGTACTAGCAGAGAGAAAGAAAGCCATCTACCAATTCACCAATGGTACTTCCTGCAGAATGTAGAAAGAGTGCCCCCTATTGATTCACCCACAACAAATCCTGCAAATGAACCCCTGCTGGAACTATGGCATTCCTAGTGATTCATTAGGAAGAACATACCTCACTGAATCACCAGTAGCACCTCCTGAAGAACCCCAGTTTGTGTCTCCCATTTAAATACCACGCTGTGTAGTATGTGAGATAGCTCAAGATCAGAGTTATCCATTAGCCTTCCAATCCGGGTGTACATGCTGAGTGCATGACACTTGTAAACCAGAGATCCTCATAATAAGCTCGAGAGCACTCTGAACCGAAGCTGGTATTTGTCTTTGGTGACCTCTGAAATAATAAGCACCTCTTGTGAGCTCATCTTCTTTATCAGGCATGCTCCCCCCCAGCCCCTCTTCAATCTTTGCATCCCAAGAACCACACACGGATTCTCCAGGACCCCCTTTTATCTGATACGTTCCACTCCCTCCCCCGTCCTCCTGAGTGAGAGGTATTTTGTAAACACAAATGCATTAACAAGCCAGCTGCCCCCATGAATATTTCATGTTTAACATGCCCTCATTTTCCTCTGTTTAATGGATGCTCTCCCCATTATGGCTCTGCTTGTTTGAGTCGGATACCTTTTCAGTAGAACATAAAAGCAGCTCCCCTGTGAGGTAGAGAGGAAACTACTTAGTCCTGCAATTCAATAGCCCCAGACAGAGATGGGGTTCAAGCAGCCCAGCGTAGCATGCTTGGCAGACTGGATTTCCTTTGAGAGCTCTTCTTTCTCTCTGTCCATTTATTTTATTATTATTACTACTGTTATGCTGACGATGATTATTATTATGACTAATAATATGTTGCACTGAATTATTCAGGTGTCCGCGTTTAAAAAGTCACCATGTTTCCCCACCAGTTCTCAAAATGGGAGCACACTAATGGGAACACACTGATACCGAGTGGTATCATTAGCAGAACCTTCTGGGTAACGATGACTGACCCTGGGCCAAGCAGAGAGCAGGGAAGGGGAGTGGGTGCTGAGGCATTCGTACCCTTTTTCGTTCAGGCAGCCAGCCTCTAGTGATCGGAGGGAGGGTGGGTCCAGACTCTGATCCTGTGGGGCGCTGAGTGCCCACAACTGGTACTGAAGTTGGGCTCCAAGCGCTTAAGTCCTGAGCGCCGTCATCTTACAGGGCACAAGCAGCGTCACCTGTAATTAAAACGTGCTGAGACTCTGCATGGAACACAGACTGTGTCGTCTTAGTTTGGCCTCTGCAGAAAGGCTCTCCCAGTACTAAATCCAGTGATCTACAATGTACAGAGAACCCAGTGATTCGTTTGTGGGGAGGAAAAAGGGGGGCTTGGAAAAATAACACCAGAAAGCATGCGAACAATGGGAATTTTGCTAGCTAGCCAGAGGTGGTTTGCCATCTGGTGCCATGAAAGAGTAAAGAATGACCACAAGGAGAAAAAGCCAGCCTGCAGCCTCTTGGACTGAGTACATCTTCCTCCTGGCTAATGCGGCAGAACCTGCTGTGATAAGATCACAGAATATGAGGGACTCGGTTCTTCTGCCACAGACTATTAACAATTCCTCTGTGGGTGCAAATCAGACCCTAGAGAGCTACCTCCAGAGCCTAGTTCCAGATCCACAGGCTCACCAGTCACCTTCTCCCCTTACACCCACAGAAGAAATAACATTCTCTTTAATTCTTTAACCTCTGGTGGAGAGGGGAAAGGATTTCCCTTCAGCTGGCTGGGGGAGCCCGCAGCACCAGACTGTTTGAAGGAGGCCAAGATCTCTCTACCCCTGCCTCTTTGCCTTGCTGCTCTTGTAAGGTATCGACATGTTCTTTATTGTAAGCGTCTTCATTACAGTTGTGCCTCTCAGCCAGAGAGTATCGAGTTACCTGCTATTTCCGGGCCTGACACTCTTCCCATGGAGGGATGCTGCATCAGCTGGGAATGCAGCTTCTAAGCCTTGCCCTGCCCTGCAAGTCCCAACAACAGCAACAAGCAGGAGACAAACTAATCATCAACAAGAGGCATGGTTGGCTAGATTGGATATGACATCAGCATGGCCGCTAACGAGCTTCAGTGTAACCTCAGGCTCTGCAAGATTGATAAGAGAAGATACATTAGCTGTAATAAAGGCCAGGATGCTAGAAGAAATGATTTAATGTGACAAGAAACCTCCATGCGTTGAGATCTAAAACTTTAAACATATATTGCATGTCCTATGAATGTAAGGCAGTGGAATAAGCCCTGGCTGCATTCCAACTGGAGCAAGTACATGCTGCCTCCTAACCTTCCACCTGGAGTTTCAGTTGGACAGGCATTCTTTCTCATTTCCTGTGCTAAACTGCTTCTGTCTCCCTCCCCAGAGGCAGCTGCATTTCAATGACCCCTTTTTGTCTTCATGCAATAGAACCCTCCTATTCTATTAACTGGTACAGTTCTATTGTTTGGGGGAGGGGGAACAATATTAATAGCCGACAAGGAGTGTAAGTCTCCTGTGCTCTGCAGAGCTGTACTGCCTGGGGGCTTCTTCTGCATAGCCACAGAGGTTGGGCTAGAGGGTGAGTGCTGGGGCAGGGGGTAGTGGGTCTGTGACTTAATTAGACGCACCTGACATTCCTGTGCCCAGCACAACCCTTCCACACCTCCCAAGAAAGGTAACGCAGACACAAGGATGGAGAAGTAGCTACAGTGTATCTATAAAGCCTTCAAAAACAGACTCCAAAGAGAGACTGCTGAACTCGAATTAATATGCAAATTAGATACAATTAACTTAGGTTTAAACAGAGACTGGGAATGGTTGGTCATTACACTAATTGAATCTATTTCCCTATGTTAAGTTCTCCTCACACCTTCTATGGGTCATCTCAATTATCACTTCAAAAATTTTTTTTCTCCTGCTGATGATAGCTCATCTCAATTGATTAGACTCTTCCAGTTGGTATGCATACTTCCACCCTTTCATGTTCTCTGCATGTATAAATATCTTCTGTCTGTGTGTTCCATTCTATGCATCCGAAGAAGTGAGCTGTAGCCCATGAAAGCTTATGCTGAAATAAATTTGTTAGTCTCTGAGACCTGGTCCACACTGGGGGGCAGTGTCGAGGTAAGATACGCAACTTCAGCTACGGGAATACCGTAGCTGAAGTCGAAGTATCTTATCTCGACTTACCTCCCGTCCTCACCGCTCGGGATCGACGTCCACGGCTCCCCCGTCGACTCCGTTACCGCCACTCGCTCCGGTGGAGTTCCGGAGTCGACGGGAACGCGTTCGGGGATCGATATATCGCGTCTAGATGAGATGCAATATATCAATCCCCACAAAATCGATCGCTACCCACCGATTTGGCAGGTAGTCTGGACGTACCCTAAGGTGCCACAAGTACTCCAGTTCTTTTTGCAGATACAGACTAACACGGCTGCTACTCCGAAACCTATAAAGCCTTGGGCAGTCTAGGGAAATCCCCCATCTGCCACAGAGCTTCCCTGCACCAGGACTGCACACCACAGAGTGGAGTCACTTTCTCCAGAGAACTTCCCCATAAGAAAACCTTCACTGTAAGTACAGTAAGTAGGTCCCACTGCAGCTAAGCATCCATCCGCCTATCCAGAGCAGTGCTGAGGAAGGGCATACAGTCTTGCTGGCTCAAGTTAGTCAGAACTCCTGGATTCTAATCCGAGCTCGGCCACAGACCTGCTCTGTGAGCTTTGGCAAGTCACTTAGGCCAAAACGATCAAATCTACATACCCAGAGTTAGGCTCCTAAACTCATATTTAGGCATGTAAATACGTGGTCTAATTTTCAGAGGTGCTGCCCTGTGCCTCAGTTGCTCCATGTACTATGTGAAAAGGGAAGGTCGATATCTTACTTACAAGGTCATGAGGCTTAATTAGTTAATTAAATATTTGGAGACCCTCAGATCCAAGATACTAAAGTGTGCACAGTATTACCAAAGGCAATGATGTTTGTAAAGCTCACGATCCTCCATAATGACCTGAGTTACATCTGGTGTGTGAGGTACTCCTGCCCACTTGGTTTTCCTTGATGGGATGAGCCCATCAATGTCACAGTCCTGTCAGAAAACAACTCTCTGAGTGCCAGCAGGAAGCGTGATGCAGCAGTACTGAGGCATGGAGCAAGGCAGCAATTAGTTCTTTAGTTCTGATACAATTATAAATTACATGGAGTAGAAATGAAAACAGATTCCTGGCCAACAGCATGTTCCTGCCAAGACACCATCAAGGGACTGTGATTGGAATTAGATTTCTTTTCATGAAGGTGTGTTGATAGAATCCAATTGTGTTAGTATGCAATGGGAGGCGCCCCGGCCAAAACGCTAGTCTGGGATGGATCCAGTGTCGGGATTTCACTACGGGTCTGCCAGAGCTCAGCCATGGTATTCCAGGCAGCAGCATTTAGTAGTACCATGAAGGGAGGTTGTGCCAAATCACTCAGGTCCAATACCACATGTACCGGCCATAACTGACTGCCCCAGGGGAGGACAGTTAGCAAGTGACATCTGTACAAGTGTTGCACAGGGAAAAGATTCTCCCAGTACAGGACTGAATGAATTTCATACCACCTCTCTGAATGCCCCCGGCAGTTCCAGTTAGATTAGGGGCTCCATTTGCATCCTAAAATATTGTGCTGCTGTGTCCTGTTAAATAGCCAGAGCTGGCTGCCTTTCAGTGCTGGGTGAAGTGATTCTTTCTATATATACAGTGCATGGGAGCCTGTGATGGGGTGTTCACCCCACGCTACCCTGGAAAGGGTTAGTGAGGCTGAGAAGGGGCCAGTTAA
This sequence comes from Mauremys mutica, assembly GCF_020497125.1. Classification (NCBI taxonomy): domain Eukaryota; kingdom Metazoa; phylum Chordata; order Testudines; family Geoemydidae; genus Mauremys; species Mauremys mutica. The sequence goes on from NC_059080.1 coordinate 24,051,275, forward strand.
CCTGAGAGGCCACACCTGAGGGGAATTAGGTTTGCTAAGCAACCCCTGATTGATGATGCAGCCCAGCTGAGAAGGAAGAGGCCAGGCTTGTATAAAGACAGATAGTTGGCAGCCAAAAAGAGCTGTAAAGAGGAGGCCTGCAGTAGAGAGGGAAAGGAGGAAACCTAGACCGAGAGGAGAAGCCCTGTCATTCAAGCCCTAAAGGAAGGGTTTACTCGGAAGGAGGTGGAGTGGAAGCCTGAGAGAGGCAGAATAAGAAAATGCTTGGGGAAACAGCAGCAAGATTTGAGATGGAGCAGACCTTGGCCACTGATGAGAGGGTCTCTCAGCTGGAACTCAGAGTAGCGAGCAGGCCTAGGTTCCCCTGCTGGCCACTGGGAAAGTGACACAGGAGACCTCCTGAGACTGAAGATAGACAGCTTGATACCCCAGAATGGGAAACGATAGCAATTGAGTCTGGAGAGAGAGAGAGACCAAAAGGTGAGCAACTGAAGGAGGGTGTGTCAGACTGATTGAGAGGTAATCCACAGATAAGCCCTCAGGGGCACCCCAATGGTGAGTAGTGGACCCTGTGACAGAGCCCCATTTTAGTTCTCTTTGAAGGCAATGTTTCAGTGGTACCGGATCAGGCCTATAGTTTGGCAAGTGCTTTGGTAAGCATGGTGGGAGAGCTCTAGGAATAATCCAGCCTGGTATTTTTGCCTAGTCTGCCCCATTAGAGACCATATTATTGGCCATGAAGGGGACTCAGCAGTAGGTGTGGAAAGAATATCTGGATCCTGATTCTGCTCCCACTGAAATTAATGGCCAAAGTCCTATTGCATTCAGAGGATGCAGGATGAAGCCCTTCGTGCACTTTCCATGACAAGCAGGTCTGACTATTCTGGGGTGTGAGGGTCAAAGGGATTATCCTTCTGTGCTGCACTTTTTCTAGCTCATCTCCTTAGAGATGATCAAAGCTGATTTGATGTGAGACACATGCTGAAGCTCTTCCCATTTTTTTTTTACTTCCAGCGGTTAGCACTGAGTAAAGCCTGAGGAGGGAGCTTGGGATTTGGCCTTTTATTTGAAAGGAAAGCGTGGAAGGCTCACCGGTTGGGGGTGGAGCCATTTTCTGGCATGGGGCCAGATACAATGGCAGCCTTGAGGTGATGACCAGGAGCACGTCCCATCTGGCAGCAGTGTCATGCCTAGAAGGAATGAATTGGGGCTTTTGGTTCCTAATGGATAAAAGCCCATTCAGAGAACCCAGCCAGCATTTTTCCCTTGTTGGCAGTCTCAGTAGGGAAGCCACACACTGAATGGGTCATGGAAACTGAAGTCCTCTCTAACACCTAGAGGGTTTCTCTTTAGATCAAGGGTCAAGGCACACTGGTGGGGCAGGGTGATATACCCATTCTGTGGGTAACTTGGAGACTTCAAATTTCCAGGACCTGTTGATCCAGCACTAAACTTTTATCAGTATTGTCATAATCTCCTGCTATGACCCTACAACACTGAAGGGACCGTTCCTGTAGTGGTCCTAAAGGGATGGACTGGATTTGTATTTCTTATGATCCTACAGTTTGCATCCATCTGCAGTGCAGGAGTTAACCATGGAAATCAGGACTCAGTCCTGTGATATCACCGGTGCATCCATTGCTAGGAATTGAGCGGAGTGCCTGGCCCTTAAAAAGCTGTTTGCCTGCAACAGAACTGATGTCGTTTTGTTGTTGTTTTTAAGTAGCTCGGCATGGAGAGGGATCTCTAAGAAAGCAGCTTCTTTCTTATTATGACTATGGCAGCAGCTTGGAGAGTGAGATTCCCTTTCAGATTGCTATAATTGGCTCGCCACTCTTGATGTCCCCATGCAGGGTACCTGCTATGGGGAATGATTCAAAACCACATCCACTGGTGGCAGATCAAGCCTTTGGGTTGTATATAGAAACCAAACAACTTATCTCACGGGCTTTGGGGAGAGGAAGGGGGCACCCCTATTCCACTCCCCAACCATTCGCCATTTGGGTTAATCTGTCAAATGGTGAACTCTGACTCCCGCTACCACCAACTCTCCTCCTCCCCACCCCATTCCATGCAGCTCCTCTTCCTTTTGCATGCAGGATTCTAATCTAATTTTCTCAATGCAAATCCTGACGTGGAAAAACCTTGAAATCAAATCTACAGAAGTCTCCTTTCACAGTTCAGAGATTTGATTAAATTGCAAGCTTTGTTAATATTTGGTGTGACGGGGGTAGAAGGGGGAGGGAAGGGAGAAGGTGGAGAGGAAAGCAGGGGGAGTGACTGGAGATGTCGGAGGGGCGGCCAGGGCCTTTTCAAATAATCTGTTTACCCCTGCAGCTAAGGAGCCCATTAGCAAGCGTTCTCATTTCTAATTTCCCATCGTGCCGTGTCCCGCAGACCTCACTATGTTTATTTGGAGAAGCAGAACAAAATTGTTTGTATAATTAGATCTGCTACAAGGGCTGCCCTTGAATGGTCCTCGGCAGGAAGCTTCATATTGCAAAAGGCCCCCACCATCAAGGACCCTGAGCTCCATCCTCCTTCACAGAGAGAGCCATTCGGGGCAGCCAAAAACAACACACTCCAACTTGGATGGGCTACAGGACCTAGATGGGGCCCATATGTTCTCCCTCCCTCCCCGCTGATTTTACAGAACTGCATTGTTCCAGAGGCTGCCCAAAGCAAGAGATGCAAACTGGAGATAGGATTTTTCCTGAGAGATAAAGCAAAGGGAATGATTTGACTGCCAGTTCCTATTAGCTTTCCAAGATGCGTTGTATATTTCAGCAATATACATTCCCTTCCATCAAGGTGAATGTCACCATCACATAAACTGGGAATGGAGAGGAAGGGAAGCAGATGTGTCTGAAGGCAGGATCTTACAGAATCACAGCAGGTCTCTAGAACCTTGTAAAGATCACGTTTCGAAGGAGAGGCAGCCTAAAGCCACTGAGAATCACCATCTAAATCCTCACCCATCACTGTGAAAATGACCGGTTGGAAATGTGGCTGCAGAACTTGTCCATGCTCTGAGCTGTAAACTGCATCTGTAAACCCCTGTAAATGGAAAGAAGTCTCTCTCTTTGCTAGAGGAACCTGCCATTTTGTGTCCCCATGAAGCCTGTGATAGGAGAAACACACTGTGCTCTCTCTGGTAGAGACTTGACATGTTCTTTTTTATTTTGTTGTTCAATCAATATAAAATAAAAGTAGTTCTTGGTGACTGTACATGGCTGCTTTTTGTAAGAGGAAGAATTCAGTAACAACCAGCAGTGTGATTCCACACACAGCACGTGCCTCATGCAGTATTGTCACCTGCTTTTGAGACGACTCTAGCCTGAAAACAAGAAGGTGTTCCATTTAAAGTTTACACTGATGTGGAGAAAATGTTCTCAGTTCCAGTGCAATAAATGTTTAGTTCAGCCTTGAAAAATAGCCAAGAAAATTTACAAGCCCTGTCTACAAAATATATTTGTCTAACAATTATAGTTAATGCTATTTGTTCACCATTGAAAACAATTATTCACCTCTGGTAATGAGTATTGTTATTATCTGTTCTGCAGTAGCACTAGTTATGTACTAGGATCCCAGGTATAATTCTGCAAGAAAGGCTGCTTTAGCTTGTCATTTCATTAGTTATGTTTCTTATGTCACAATTCAGTGCTTTATAATACATTTTACACAGGGCTTGAGGGTTTCTTGTGCCTGCGCCATTCACAATTTGTCTAGGATGCAATCGCTCCACTCTTCTAATTCACATCAGAACTATGAAAGATGCAACCTAAAATTCAAACAGAGACACTTGATGACACAAACCAATGTGGGTGAAATTCACTCCTGTGCAAAGGCCCAGCAGAATACTATGCACCACTTAGGGCTTGTCATAAGAACATAAGAACAGCCATACTGGGTCAGACCAAAGGTCCATCTAGCCCAGTATCCTGTCTTTCAACAGTGGCCAATGCCAGGTGCTTCAGAGGGAATAAACAGAACAGGTAATCATTAAGTGATCCATCCCCTATCACCCATTCCCATCTTCTGACAAACAGAGGCTAGGGACACCATCGTTGATCATCCTGGTTCATAACCATTGATGGACTTACCCTCCATGAATTTATCTAGTTCTTTTTTGAACCCTGTTATAGTCTTGGCCTTCACAACATCTTCTGGCAAGGAGTTCCACATATTGACTGTGCATTGTGTGAAAAAAATACTTCCTTTTGTTTGTCTTAAATCTGTTGCCTATTAATTTCATTCGGTGACCCCTAGTTCTTGTGTTATGAGGACTAAATAACACTTCCTTATTTACTTTCTCCACACCAGTCATGATTTTATAGACCTCTGTCATATACCTCAGTTGCCTCTTTTTCAAGCTGAAAAGTTCCAGTCTTATTAATCTCTCCCCACACAGAAGCCGTTCTATATCCCTACTAATTTTTGTTGCCCTTTTCTGAATCTTTTCCAATTCCAATATATCTTTTTGAGATGGGGTGACCACATCTGCATGCAGTATTCAAGATGTGGGCCTACCATGGATTTAAATAGAGGCAATATGATATTTTCTGTCTTATTATCTAACCCTTTCTTAATGATTCCCAACCTTCTGTTCGCTTTTTTGACTGCCGCTGCACATTGAGTGGATGTTTTCAGAGAACTATCCACAGTGACTTCAAGATCTCTTTCTTGAATGATAACAGCTAAATTAGACTCCATCATTTTATATGTATAGTTAGGGTTCTGTTTTCCAATGTGCATTACTTTGCATTTATCAACATTGAATTTCATCTGCCATTTTGTTGCCCAGTCACCCAGTTCTGAGAGATCCTTTTGTAGCTCATTGCAGTTTGCCTGGGACTTAACTATCTTGAGTAGTTTTGTAACATCTGCAAATTTTACCGCCTCACTGTTTATCCCTTTTTCTGGATCATTTATGAGTATGTTAAATAGGACTGGGCCCAGTACAGGTCCCTAGGGGACATCACTATTTACCTCTCTCCATTCTGAAAACTGACCATTTATTCCTACCCTTTGTTTCCTATCTTTTAACCAGTTACCAATTCAACTGCTGTGGCAGTGCAGCTGTGTTGCTGTAGTGCCACAGCATAGAGGCTGTTTACAGCGACGGAAGGGCTTTTCTGTCAGTCTAGTTGATCCATCCCGCCAAGAGGTGGTAGCTAGGCTGCTGGAATACTTCCTCTGTTGACCCAGCTGTATTTACTCAGGGATTTAGATCATCTTATTTACATCTCTCAGGTGTGAATTTTTCACACCCCTGAGCGATGTACCTATGCTGACCTATATTTTAGTTCTAGACCAGGCCTTAAAGCCCTTTGTGATGAAAAAAACCTTGTTTTTCAGGTGGAAACAGAAGTAATTTTTAAAGGTTACAGTGATCCAATCAAAGTACAGAAACAAGACCCTGTGACTCGGGTGACTGGTCAGTAACCTGAAATAGTGTTCTGAATACCGGTATTGAATATTCATGACAAACAGGTTGCAAACAATCTGCAGACTCAGATATGCTCATGATAACTATTCATCTGACAATTTAATCAAAACTGTGATCTGTTTGCAGTGCTCCCACAAACAGAAAAGACGGGCTAAATTTGTCAAATAAACAGTTTTCAATTAATAGATGGATCAACTCTAATCAGAACACAGATCAACTACCATGCTCCCCCATTATTATGATTAATGTATCTGTTCAGGACCAGATTCTGCCCTCCTTTATGTTGATTAGCCCCTTACTCTGGGACTGCTTATGGAATAAGTTACTATTTAGTATGAATGAGAGTGGCCGAATCTGGTGCCCAGAATTTGGGCACTTACATAATAGCATCCAAAGGTATTATAAATGTTTCAAAACAGAATTAAAAGACAGTCTCTGCCCCCCAAAGTTTATAATCTACATTATAGAAGCAGCAATCAGTGTGGGGGGACAAACTCAGTGTTGCTAGCTCTCTTGATTTTATCACGGGAATCACAATATTTACTGTATTACTTAATGCAGCAGTTGTCGGGGTTGTGAAGATGAGAGAATCTCAAGGTTGGGTTTTTTTTAAAATGTAAGTTTCTAAACCTCATGGTTATAAAGAAAATCTTGAAAAGCTGATCTGAGTGAACAGTAAAGGCTCAGAAACCAGAAGGTAAATAAAGAGAAGCTTTTTAAAAAGAATCTCATGATTCTTAAGATGATGTCTTGATTTTGGGAGCCTGAGTCATGATTTCTGAGTACATGCGGTTGGCCATCCTGCAAAGAGTGAAGAGGGGATAGCAATCTTCTGATCAGACACTTACACAGCCAAGGCATGTGCACTACAGCTGGTCAAAATTCTATTGTCCAAAAAGTAATGTAAATGAAAATGAACATTTTTCTGTTTTTTTTTTAAATGAAAAATCATAAACTGAATTTTTTTCAAAAAAAGTTGGTAAAAAAGGTTTCCAAAAATGAATTTTTTTACTAAATGTAGTTTTAGTTGAAAAAAATATTTTGTGGGAAATGGTGGTGAAATTTTCCTTTGAAAAATAATTGTCATTTTTCATTTAGCCCTAATATGCACATATCATGGTAGCACAGGCTTTCATTAATTATTATTATAATTATTGCCTAAGCTGAGAAAAAAACAGCTCTGTGATCTATGAACATTTGGATTATTCACTCTGGTTGAAAATGACCCCTACAGAGAAGGCCAGCACCAACTGGGGCCAAAGGGTATGTCTACACTCCAGTTAAACACCTGTGGCTGGCTCATGCCAGCTGGCTTGGACTAAGAGACTGTTTAATGGGGTGTAGACATCCAGGCTATCTTGTACACAACAACTGAACAGACCCTTAGCCCGAGCTAGCAGCTGTGGGTGTTTAATTGCAGTGTAGACATACCGTAAGTGGCACAGGGTCCTAATGCTGGCCCCTTTGCACAGGGTTGAATTTCACTCATCGTGAATAATTTGTTGTTGGCATTATGGAAGAGGTGAGGTTTCAGGCTGGACTTGGGCATGGCAGACCAGAACAGAGTGGACATTCCATGCTGAGGGGAGTAATGAAGAAAGTGAGAGAAACATGTAGGAGAAATGAACTACGAGGGCAATGGTAGTCAAAGAAAATCACGGGCCAACTAGCTTCATTAACATTATTTTTATTTCTATTGTGGCAGCAGCTAGGAGCCCCAGGTACGTATCGGGACCCCATCTTGCTAAGTGCTGAACAAACACAGAACAAAGAGACAGTCCCTGCCCCAAAGCATTTATAATCTGTATACGGTGCTTCAGGTGCCAGGCTCTATGCATCTAAAATAACTCCCTTATTTTCAAGGGACGAAACAGCCATAAAGCCCTGTGTGTATGTCTGCCCGGCATATACTGGTTATCTTATATGCTGGGAGGAGTTATAAAATATGCTGAAATTTCCAGGGACTTTTCAAAGGTTTCTAATGGGCAATGTCACATATCCATCCTCTCAGCTCTTACGGAATTCATTTCCGTGTCTCTAAGCTCCATTGCTATCAGGCGGGAGTGTTGTCAGCAGGGGCCTGAGGGTTAGAACTCCTGCATTCTCTTCCCAGCTTTGCCACTCACTCGCTATGAGACCTGGGAAAAGTCTGTCTCTGCGCCTCAGCTTGCTTGCTTGTAAAGCTGAGATAATAATTCACCACCTGGACAGGTGTGTTGTGAGAACAACTGGGAAAAAGGTGGCCAAAAGATTCCTCGGAATGTCCTGTCCCATTTTCGTTTGAAATGGAAGACCTTTTTGAAAGTTTCCAGCCACATATATCCATATCTATCTATCTAATTTGTATTTCTGGGGTACCTAGGGCTCTAGTCACAGACCGAGACCCCTTTGTGCTCGGTGCTGTACAAACACTGACCAAAAGATGGCCCCTAACCCAAGGAGTTTATAGTCTAGGATGAGAGACAACAAATGGATCCAGACTTATAGATGGGAGTGTACAAAGAAACAATGAGACAGTACTGGTCAGCGTGGCAGGTAGCGCTCCAGCGGACTAATCATTGTCAAGATGTTTTTGTAGGCATCACAGAAAATAAGAGTTTTAAGGTGGGTTTTGAAGGAGGATAATGAGGTAGCTTTGTGGGTGTTTACAGGGAGCTCTGAGTTGTAAGGCTTAATTAATGTAGATAAAGTACCCACGAATGATGCTGCAGAAGTTGCTGCTGGACTATAATAACTGTATAATGTTCTACAGTATTTGCTCAGTGTAAAGTTCTTTGTGAGCTAATTAACCCCCAATAGGAAATAACAATAGATGGGAACATATAAAAAAGTAATTTAGATGTTCAGGAAATACTCTAAACATGTTTGGTGCATATAAACATATGCTTTCAGCTTGTCTGCCTTCAAATAGCTCCTAAATAATACAAATAAATACAAAGGCTCAGAGGGTTTCTTTTGGATGATTAACTGTGGCATTATTATTGCTCATACACCCAAAGCATGACATTTCCAATCATAGCCTCTCTTCACTCACTATGAAAGGAATGATTGTCATATCCTGACATGTTTATCATGGTGAAGCTGAGCGGTGCCTTTCTGTCGATTCACTCTCCAGCTGTTAGAACTAACGGAATCTGATCTTATTAAAATCAAGCCCACCTCCCTCTTACTGTTGTAAAAGAAGAGAAAAACACATCAGGCCTGATTCTGCATTGGCTGGCACCCGATTTAATCAATTCACCCTGGGCAAAGTAAGTGGATGTAAAATGATCTGGTAAGCGCTCTAACGCTTAACATTCACGTTGCACTGTTGCAATGAGAGCAGGGTGCTGAGTCGGGCCCACAGAGTGGCCTTCTCTTGAGATGTGGATTCATTTCTGTGAGTTGATGTTGGGATCAGTGATGACACAATTGATCCAAACGGTCTTAATGGTGAGATGTCTGCCATGCAAGGCCAATCCCACAGAGAGGTAACAATCTGGCTGTCGTACATTTAAAACCATCTTGTTCCTCAGGAAGCTGCTAGAAGGATTAACTTGCTCCCATATCCCTCCTGCCCTGGCCATATGTACTATCCAGCACATTCATCATAAATAACATGGCAGCCTCTGCCAATGTATGTGTCACAGCTGTATTGAATTGTCTGACAAACTGGGGAGTCTGTGGCAATACCAATTGATTACAAAGTCATTTGAAATCCTGCTTGGCTTCTGAACTGGGGTAGTGGGAAGCATGCGATGGCAGAAAGATCTGAAGGGCTGTCTTGTGGGGCAGCAAAAAGAGGCAGTTGTCACCCAAGGATCCAACATATAGATCTGTCTCATGCCGCCATCACCACAGTATCTGAACTCCCCACAATATTTAATATATTTATCCTCACAACACCCCTGGGAGGTACAGAAGCGCTTTCATCCCTATTTTACTGATGCGGAACCGAGGCACTAAGTGATTTGCCTAAGGTCACACAGGAATTCTGTGACAGAGCAAGGAATTGAACCTGGATCTCTGGCTGGCACCCTAATCACTAGGCTATCCATGCATCCCTAGAGATGCACATTGCTCCAAAGCTAGCAGTGACTGGTAAGGAGAAGCAAGCCAGGCACACTGCAGGGACCAGCCTGTTCTCTCCTAAATGATGGTTCAGCTTGCACACTGTCTTTGTGATATCCTGAAGCAGAACCCTCTCTGAGGTCCCCTGCTAGGATGGTGTGGCTCAGCATTCCAGGCCTTAATGTCACAATCTTTCTCTGCGGTGCTGGTCAGTCTCCCTTTAGCTGTTGTGATTCTAGAACACACGTCAAAGACAATGTACTAGATGCAGCACGAGTGTGGTCTCTGGCTCTTCATCAGCAAAGGAGTCTCAGTAGGAGACAACTTATTATGATTTCACAACACATCCTTGGACTGCTGCAGCCTCTGGGCAGATCTGCACTTAAAATGCTGCATCGGTGCTTAATGAAGACGCTCTATACCGATGGAGAGAGCTCTCCCATTGGCAGAGTTAATCCACCTCCATGTGAGGTGGTAGCTATGTCAGCAGAAGACGCTCTCCTGCAGACATAGTGCTGTGTACATCAGCGTTTGGGTCTGTATAACTATGTCGCTCAGTGGTATGGATTTTTCACACCCCTGAGTGATGAAGTTACACCAAAGTAATTCTGCAGTGTAGACCTGCTCTGTGTGTGAAACATGCTAAGGAACAAAGTCCAAAATGTGGGAGACAAGAAGGGGGACAGTTTGTTGTCTAGAGATCAGAGCAAAGGACTGGGTGGCAGGACTCCTGGATTCCCAGTAATTATTCCCAGTAATTCCAGTGGCTCAATGGGTGATACAAATCACTTCACCTCTCTGTGAAGATGGGAATAATGGAATGCAACTTTCTTGTAGGAAAAGGGGGGGCTATGATGATTAATTAATATATGTTTAGTGCTTTGAGAGCTTTAGCTGACAGAGAGAGAGAGATTGATGAAAGGTGCTAGGGAAGGGCAAAATATTCTCATTAATAAAGAAAATAGCAGAGCAGGAACCCTGAAATGAGAAAGGATTCATTTCTGCAGTCCAAATAACTTTGTCTACAGTCCCCAGCTGCACACTGAGTCATTTTAGAGGTAGTACAAGGTTTATATGTGGGATGGAGGCAGCCTTCACTCATTTTGAGGGTCTGTCCTTCCTTAGGTGAGGAATAGGCGGCCTTCAAAGTCGCAGGGATGAAGCTGGAAGAAGGTCCAAGAGAAGGATCGGAAGCACCCAGTAAGAGTGAGAATTTCTGCAGCCACACTGAAGGTGAGAAGGATATTCAACCTGAGGAAGGAAAGCCCTCCTTGAACAAACTCCCTCTCTCTTTCTTACTCTCTCAAGATGGGCATAAAGTACAAGCCACCTCAGCAATTTAATGGAGCAGAACCTGGCTTTAAGCTGTTCCCATAAATGTTTACAATCTCCTAATAATTAACATTTAATGCTGTATTAATTCATTGATGGGCTTTCATTTCCTTTTTAACAGCATGGCAATTTTTCTTCTCCCCCTTTGCTCTTTTGTTCTTAAAAGAGGGGAAAGCAAAGAAAAAGCAGCAACAGAAAAAAAAATTGTGTGTGACAGGATGGGCTTATTCTGCTTCCTTCCCTCTTCTTCCAGGGAATAATGGTCCCTGGGGAACTGAGGCTGGAGAACAGAAGGGTCTTCTCTGTAGCATGGAGGACTAGGGGGAGGGGAGATATGCAGAAATCCAGTTTTTGCTGTGGATTCTGAGAAGGACGCTCAACCCCCCCGGGCAGGGGACATGTCACTCTCTGTTGACCCTTGTGGGCCATCTTGGGAATGGCACTGAGTCTAGCGGACACGAGGGCCTGGTTTTCGTTTTCGCTAAGGCCACTTTTACACTGCAGTGGTAGCATAAAGGGGATTTAAAGTTAATGTGAATGTAGTTGCCACCCACTTCCAGGCCCCTTTACACTGCAAGAGGGGTGTAAAGTGGCCTTTAATATAAATGCAGATCAGGCCACATGTCTAACCCTCACACTGGCCAGAACTATGGATCCAACATAGAAACACAAAGGGGATTAAAATGAGGGGAAATTGGGGATTGCAGAGAAAAACTCCAGAACCAGTATGTTTAAAAAAATGCTATTCTTTTTACGTGTCCTGTTGAAATGCTTTCAGTGCTGCCCAGATCACACATGTCCCACTCCCCTCCCCCTCTCATTGCCTCTCTGGCTGAGATGTTTATTTAAGTGTCCTGAAAACTTTATCTGGAAATCAATTCCCTTCTCTTTCCCTTGTTCGCCCTTCCACTTTCCCTTCCTCCCATTCATCACTTTGAAAAATGACCCATTTTCTCTCTCTTACTTGGTTCCCCCTCCTCACCCCAAGCTCCCCTCAGTCCTTGTTGTTGTGATCCTCGACAGGAAAGACTCCCATGTCATTAATTAATGGTGGTTATTTGGGGAAGTCACAACTAAACAGCCAGGCTGGAGTTCAGGGTGACAGATGGCCCTTCTCACAGAATGAAAAATCTCATTCGTTCCATGGGTGCTGCTGTCATGGGGCTCGGACTCTTTACAGCCAGCCAGCCTGGGCCCTTAACCCCTCCACTGCTGCACAGAGATGCCCATCCGAGGGGATGTCCTGCGCGGTGACAAGCCCTCCTAGGGCTTCCGGCACTCCAATTCTTGTGATGAAGTTAAATAAATCTGCAGACAGCCTGAGACAATAGCTCTGAGAGATGTGAACTGCCCCATGCATCTCAATGGGCTGTTAATGCCAACACCCACTGCTTTGTGGGTCCTATCAATTCTACCCCAGTGGAGGTCTCTGTGTGGCAGGAGAAGAGTGCAGCCCACTCATCCCAGCATCTATACCCCAGCCGCAGAGAGGCCTCTGTACTTACCTCTGCAGCTGACCCTATCTCTCTTGGGGGACCGGGGACCCCTGCTACCACCCCTACTGCTCCCAAGAAGAGACCATGCTGATGCTGGGGAGAAAAGGGGGTGGCTCATGCTCCCATTGTCCTCTATGGGCTGGGCTCCTTGGTCAGACTATGTTTTCCATCGGTGCACAATAATCTCCCCTTATGCAGAGGTGACGGGTACATCATGGGAGTTCCTGGCCATAGTGCATTAAGGGAGACGTAGTCCTGCTAGCAAGACTAGCCCATAGTGTAGAATGGGGACACAAGACAGCCAAACTACAACTCCCATGAGGCATTGCAGCAGCATTATTTTGGTTTTCCAGACAATACTTTGGTTTTAGCCCAGTGTAATAGGGCAACCAATCAATTCTTGAGCACCCTGGTGCCCATGCATGACTGAGCGGGGTTTCTGCCTCTCTAGCACCTTCCTGTTCATGTTGGTGGTCACATTTTTCTGGCACCTTAGGCTCCTGGCCAGGCACATACTATCACTCCCTCTTTTGGGGTACCATATTCCTACATTTATAAAAGATAAATCAGCACCATCAGGCACACTTCAGGCCCTCAGGACTTCCCCTAGTGTCCCCACTGCTAAGCCACTCAGTCACTACCAGCTCAGATATTTCCCACTCTGGCTGGCTCCCCACTAAAGTCCAATCACAATCCCTAGTTATGGGGCCCTGTTTTGGACTCCCCACTGCAAAAATCTCTGTTTCTTGCTGACCCTCTTTTGGGCCCGGTTCCATGCCTTCCTCCAGACTTTGATAACTTCCCAGCCTGCTTCTTTCAGGTTTTGCAGCCCACCTGGCTTCTCTCAGGTTTCCTACTGAGCCAGGAACACTGGCCTCCTACCATCCAGGCCTCCCCGCTTCTGACCTGGCCATCTACTCTGAGGGCTTCCTACTGTTGACACGACCCTTTCCCAGGTATATCAAGGCAGCCCTAATTAAGACCAGACACACCCCTTTCCTGGGTGTAGCAATGCTGTTCTAATTAAGACCCTGCCATTTGCGTTAACCCTTTCCTGGGTCCTGTTCCTTCCTACCTAAAGTCTCCTGGGGGCACTATCCTTTCAAGATCATGGCCCTGAATCAATCCTGAGACACACAACTGATTTCAGTTTTCAGGCATTCAATGTTTTGACAAAAAATTGAAATTTCCCACAGAAAGCAAATACTTTTTGTGAAAAATTTCACTTTGTCAATAACCCACTCTTCTATCGAAAAAGAGTTTCGATGGAAAATATTTGACCTTCCCCTATTGCTAATATTATTATAATGCCCCAACAGGGATGGAGGCCTCATTCTGCTAGGCACTGCACAGACCCAGAGAAAGAGACAGTGTCTACCCTGACAAGTATACAAGCTAAACAGAGAAGCTGAACAAAAGAGATTATCATTAAGGCTATGATTTAGTCACAGAGGTCATGGCAGTCATGGATTCTGTGACTTTACCGGACCTCCATGACTTCTTCGGCTTCAGCTGGGGCTGGAGCCAGGGCTCTGCTCCCCTGTCCTGCAGCTGGGGTTGCAGCCTGGATCGTGCTCCCCTGCCCCACAGCTTCTACCGGGGGCTGCAACTGGGGCCATGTGCCCCCGCCCCATGGCTTTCAGTGCGGGCTGAAGGCCACCATGTGCCCCTGCCCTGCAGCTTATACAGTTATTTTTAGTAAAAGTCACGGGCTCCATGAATTTTTATTTATAGCCGGTCACCTGCCTGTGACTTTTTTTAAAAATAACGGTGACAAAATCTTAGCCTTAATTATCATCCCCATTTGACAGATGGGGAACTAGGGGCTAAAGTGAATTGCCCAACGTTGATCAAGAAATCTGTGGCAGAAGCGGAAATTGAACCAAAATCTCCTGAGTCCAAGCTCAGTATCTTCACCACAAGACCATCCTTCCTCTTCACAGAAAGCACTGCCTTTCATCCTTGAACCTAACTCACCCAGCTGTGAGAGAGGGACTGGAGCTCATTCAGCCTCCACTCCCCCTCAGAAAAGAAATGAAAGAACTTTGTGCTGGGACAGAAAAAAGCCCATGGGAATGGGGCTTCATTCACCAGGAAGGTCTGATGTGGCATTTTCTACAGTGGCTTCAGTGACCCCTGTTATGGCTCCAGGTTGACACATTGGCAAATGAGGGGCAAAAATTATCACAATCAGAAATAAACGCATAAATGAATTTAAAAAATGAAGCCATTTCTCCACCTCCTCCCACCCCCATTTGGGAAGTGTAAAAATGCACACTTAGTTCAGCTTGATGTGCAAATGCAGATGCCGTCTGCTCTGCGTTTCCATGACTAATCTCATCTGCACTCAGGACCCCCTCCCACAACATCTGTTCCCCATATTCTGTGCCTAGCTAGCAAAAGGGAGGAAAAATAGAAAAAATAAGAGATGGGAAAATGCAGAAAAGCTGTGGAAAAAAATGTGCAACGGGGGTTGGAAATTTCATTTTATGTCTTGGGGTCTGTCACCTTAGTGTTGTGAGCTCAACCCTATAAAGCTGGGATTAACAGCTCCAGTGTCCTAGGGCCGCTGTAGAGCCTAATGGAACACACCTGGCCAGCACCCACCTCTGTCCCTTTCTGACGATCCACAGGTTTTGCTCTGAAATGACTTTATTTACAAGTGCATAGTTTCCTCTGAGTGCTGGGCCTTGTGCTAGGGCATGGGACTGGTCCCCAAGGTATTTGCCAGGAACAGTGCAATAAAATACAATTAGGACTATGCTCATACTTGTGGCAAGAGTCTAAAGCCAATGATATCATGTTATCTGACAAAGAGACTGCAATCCCCTAGGAATACAAGCTGGCAAAGCTCACTTGAGGTTGTAACAAAGGGAGGCTGTCAAGGTTGGCTGGCATATTTTACTTATGGTTTTTTACATCTAGTCACAAAACCCATGTAATTCTGCAGATGTGGTACTTACCCTAAACAAATGCTGCCGAGGGAAATTTCTCAAAGGCACAAGGAACAGTTAGGCACTTAACTCCCACTGAAAGGCATCTGGAATTAGTCCCCAAGTGCCAGCTGTGCTTCTGAGAAATCTCCTCAGGCTGCCTTTCCTTTAAAGTTAGGACTCACAGCCCAGCACTAACATGTAGTACAGCTCTTATGAGCAACCCTACAAAAACAAAGCTTTGTGTGTAGCCCTGTGTGCCCTATAAAAACAAACCATTAGGCATATTTGATGAAGGACAAACAAGTTCTATACTTTCTTCCATGCTGTCCCTTGTGCAGGAAACTGCCTCCCTCAATTAGTCCATAAAGCCACTCCCTACCAATCTTCCAAATCCCACTTCAAGACTCATTTCTGCTGTGACAGCAACAAGAAGTCAACCAGCCAACACTGGTTGGGTGTGTAGCAGCTAGGGATATTAGCAAAGATTTCATTTTCTAGATTATAGGGACAGTGTTATGTTCAATAACAGTGCATAAAGCAATTATTTTTTAAAAAGCATGTGAAAATTACCTTGTAAATTCCTTCTGTAGTTGACAATTTGTGGTCAGCTAGGTCTCACCTAGACTTTGTGTCATGTGGGTAGGAGAATTTGTGCAAAACTCACCAGAGCTGTGTGTGGAGGCCCAGGACTGGAAGAACAGAGGTGTGCTGCAGGTCAGGACTGAGCATCAGTAAAAGTGACAAGGCTGGAGGACTGAGGTGCATCAGGATAAAGGTGGGAGGTAGAAGTGGAGTAGCAGGCAGTACTGCAGGTCAGGGTTGAGGTACACTGTCAGAGTGTGACGGGGCAGAGCAGCCCCGCACTGGTACTGCAGGTGTTAACCCTTCCTTCCTAGCAGAGGAAGCCACGTCCCAGAAGCTCTGCTGGGCATGCACCAACTGGAGAACAGGTATAAAAGCCTGCAGATCAGCTCAGTCAGGGCTGACCAATGGAGGAGAAGGACGCACGCTGCTAGCTCCTGAAGGAGGAGAGCCTGTGTGCCAGGATCCAGGCGTCAGCCAAGCTGAGGCACTACCTGAAACCCCGACAGAGGACATCACAGGGGAAGAACAGACCGGAGGACCCCCCCACCGCAAATGAACTGGTATTTACGGTAGGAAGTGACCCAGGGGAACTTTAGAGACAAACAGTGTTAGAGCTATATTGCTGCTTGGCGTGTTGCGGGCGGATCCCTGCCAAGCGAGTGGCAAGGAGAGCTTGCCACTACCAGGGCCCTGGGTCGGGGCTCGGTGGAGAGGGTGGGCCTGAGTCCCCCTACCGCCTCACCCCCGAAATGTGATGGATCCTAGAGACTCTGGCTGCTAGGCCGCGCTACCCCGCTGGTAAGAGGGGTTGTATAGACTCTGGCCGCTAGGCTGCACTACCCCACTTGCAAGGAGGGGATGTATGGACTCTGGCCGCTAGGCCGCGCTACCCTGCTCGTAAGGTGGGGGTGTATGGACTCAGGCCGCTAGGCTGCGCTACCCTACCAGACAGAAGCGATAATGGGGAAGAAGGCCGAGAGGCTGTAACCGACCGCCTGCAGGGAGGCAGATGCAAGGACTGGAGAGTGGTGAGGCGTCAACACCCCATCCCACCCCTGCCACAAAGGGGTGCTGAGTGCCAGGCCCACCACACAGAGCCACATAGGGTGGGTGCAAAGGGAGGCATTTGGTGTTGTGAATGGGCAGATGTTGGACTTTTCTTTTTCTCTCCCCGCCCTCCACCCCTGACATTCTCCACCGTTCCCCAGTGTAACTATGGTGATCTAGCAATGGTCTTTAATGTAAAATGACCATCTGAGGCCTACAACCCATAGGACTTTCACTAAACAGAGACAGAAAGGGAGTCCTCAAGCTGAGGGGCTTGGGTCAGATCCCTGCCAAAGATACTCTGTGTTTCCTTTTCCTCACTAACCCTTTGATTTTTATCTGCCTTTTTCCTGTAATTTTTCATTATGTCAGTAATTAATCATTTTTTTTCTTAATGAGGAAGCACCAATTTCCTTGGGAAGAAACACAGTCTGCACATTTCAATCGGTGGCTGGGCTGGTGTACACGAAGCATTGGCTAGGCCAGCGACCCTGCCACCGAAACATTCCTTGACACAAAGGATGTAGTTCAATGGTGTCAAGTCCATTGACGCTGATTGAGCGACACAAGGGTTGGATATGGCCCCAAAGCTGGGATGGGGGAGAGAAGGTCCCTTCCTTGCATGCTCCCCCATCAACCATTAATATAAGGATAAGCATGGTTAGGAAAACTAGGTATGTCAGACTCCCTAAAGAGATCTTGGAAGAGACCCAACTGGGGCCCAGATCAGCACAAGGGAATTGAAATCCAGGCTTTTCATAATTTTCTATTAAAAAATCTGTTGTCTTTATGAAACGTTAATTAACAAACAGCAACATGAAAAGTCTCTGTCGAAGCTGATGGGCACAAAATTTGACCTGCTCTCTGTGTGTATCATCATTTTTTTTTCTGTCTGTCTGTGAAGTCCTGGTAAATATTTATCTTTTTGTTTTGTTTTTCAAATCAAGTTCTTGAGTGCTCTTTTTTCTCAGTGACGTGAATACCAGCCCTGAGCACACATGGGCCACCCTGCACTGACTAAACAGTATGTACAGCCCAATGCACATGAGCCGCCACACCAATGAGTGTGAACAACTCATTATTCGTGAGCAACTCTACAACAACAGAACAGTGTACGCTTCCCTATATGTGTGGGCTACCCCACAAAATTAAACCAGCTGCAGCTCAGCAGTACTGACCCATTTCAAGACATTCTACCATAATAGAAAATAGAAAACTTTGGCCAGCATCAAGACATAGGCCTGGTCTACACTACTATGTATGGCTTCATGAGCCATGGCATTAAGGGGTAGGCTGGGTCCCCAAGGAGAACTATAGGCATTTCAACATCCCCAATGGTTATTTTCTGGTCTGGGAAGAAAGTCTCTTCCTGCAGCTTTTGAAACAGACCAGAGTTCCTGAAGACGCGAGCGTCATGTACCTTTCCTGGCCATCCCACGTTGATGTTGGTGAAACGTCCCTTGTAATCCACCAGTGCTTGCAGCAGCATTGAAAAAGTACCCCTTTCGGTTTATGTACTCGCTGGCTTGGTGCTCCGGTGCCAAGATAGGGATATGGGTTTTGTCTATTACCTCACCACAGTTAGGGAATCCCATTGCAGCAAAGCCATCCACTATGACCCGCACATTTCCCAGAATCACTACCCTTGATAGCAGCAGCTCTTTGATTGCGTTGGCTACTTGGATCACAGCAACCCCCACAGTAGATTTGCCCACTCCAAATCGATGCCCAGCTGACCGGTAGCTGTCTGGCGTTCCAAGCTTCCACAGGGCTATCGCCACTTGTTTCTCAACTGTGAGGGCTGCTCTCATCTTGGTATTCTGGCACTTCAGGGCAGGGGAAAGCAAGTCATAAAGTTCCATGAAAGTGCCCTTACGCATGCAAAAGTTTTGCAGCCACTGGGAATCATCCCAGACCTGCAACACTATGCAGTCCCACCAGTCTGCGCTTGTTTCCTGGGCCCAGAATCGGCGTTCCACAGCACAAACCTGCCCCATTAACACCATGATGTGCACATTGCCGGGGCCCGTACTTTGCGAGAAGTCTATGTCCTCATCACTCTTGTCACCGTGCTGCCGTCTCCTCCTTGCCTGGTTTTGCTTTGTCAGGTTCTAGTTCTGCATAAGCTCTAGGATAACGTGCTGGTGTTTACAGTGCTCATAATTGCTGCAGTGATCTGAGTGGGCTCCATGATCCCAGTGCTATGGCGTCTGGGCTGAAAAAAGGCATGAAACGATTTTCTGCTCTGACGGAGGGAGGGGCGACTGATAACATGGGACTTAGAGGGAATTAAAGTCCACAAAGAGGGTGGCTTTGCATCAAGGAGAAACACAAACAACTGTCACACAGAATGGCCCCCTCAAGGATCAAACTCAAAACCCTGGGTTTAGCAGGCTGTTGATTTCACGGCGGGAGGGAGGGAGGAAGCAAATGAATACAAAACAAATCGGGTCTATTTCTTGTTTTGATCCACTCCATCTATCTTTTACATCTTTAGGGTGGCAGCAGACAGTGCAGTTCGACTGCTAGCCATCATCATCTCCTGGGTGCTCGCCAGAAGATGCTGCATTACAACAGCTAGCCATTTTCATCTTGTGGCTGCTTGGCAGAATATAGGAATGACCTGGCTGAGTCACTCCCATGTCTGCCCAGGCACCCCTGACTGACCTCACTAAAGTTAGTTAAAAGAGCACCCAGAAATACGACGATGAAGGCTACCAGTCATAACTCACCATCTGCTGCCAAAAGGCAATGAGCTGCTGCTATGTAGCAATGCAGTCCCATGTCTGCCAGCACCCAGGAGACTTACGGTGACGGTGAGCTGAGCGGGCTCCATGCTTGCTGTGGTATGGCATCTGCACAGGTAACCCAGGAAAAAAGGCACAAAATGATTGTCTGCCGTTGCTTTCACAGAGGGAGGGAGGGAGAGGGGGTCTGATGACATGTATCCAGAATCACCCACGACACTGTTTTTGCCCCATCAGGCATTGGGATCTCAACCCAGAATTCCAATGGGTGGCGGAGACTGTGGGAACTGTGGGATAGCTACCCGCAGTGCAACGCTCTGGAAGTCGACACTAGCCTCGGTACTGTGGAAGCAGTCCGCTGACTTAATGCACTTAGAGCATTTTTTGTGGGGACACACACAATCGACTGTATAAAAACAATTTCTGAAAAACCGACTTCTATAAATTTGACCTAATTTTGTAGTGTAGACATACCCATAGACACTGCCCATCTCTCCCTTTTTGATGTCAACTTTTACATTCACACATCATTTCCCCGGGCATTTTCCAGTCCTTGAGGGACTCACACCACCCTCAAAAATAATTTGAACAGTTTCAGGTTCCCTCAGGTCACTTGAGCACCAAACATATTGTAATACTGGATCTGACAAAGCCCAAGTTTGTTGAATTTCAGAGCACACTGGAAAGCCTACATCTATTCCTGTTTTTCTCCTGGGAGGGTGATATGTGAAGGTGGGACTGTGTTTTGTTTCAGTTGGGGATGTATAGATAGACAATGGACAGACAGACATTGGTCTAATGGTGTACATATAATTGTATCGTTATTTGTTACACATGCACCTACAAACCACATTCAGAACATTTTTATGGCTTGCAAATAATAGCAACAACATAAACATTAAGGTCCCGATTCAAAACCTGCTGAAATGAACAGGAGTCTTTCCATTTACTTCAATGGATTTGGAATATGCCCCCAAATGGTAAGTAACTTCTCCCAATTTAATGTGCACATATAGATGAGCCCACACAACCTCCAGTGGTCCCTTTCCCTCCACCCACCTCCCCCAAATTTCAGGTATCTCCATGTTCTCCCTCCACAACCCATACAATCCACCCTGTACATTCTGGGTCACTTTTTGCTTTCTTATTTCAGCCTCCCACAGAGCTCTGAAGGCTGGGTAGAATTATGGAAGCTGAAACAAAGTGCTTGCTGGAATGCTGATGAATGGGACTTCCCTCATATAATTCCAACACATTCCGGACTTCCTCTGAGAATACCAGCTGAAATGAAACATCAGTGTAATAAGGCAACAAAGAGTTTATCTGCTTCTTTTGGGAGCTTCCATCGCTGCAAGTCCTCCTACACGTACAGTTATGGAAAAATAACTCAGATGAATCAACCCCTGACGGCTTGTCACTGCTCCCAAAGGTTGGGTCTCTCCCTTCAATGCAGAGAGGCATAGGAAGAGCAGATAGAAAGGATGTGATGCAAATGGAATTACTCACCCATCACTGACATGTTGCTGGTGCTTGTTTTCCCCTAAAGGGACTTGCATTCATCAAAGTTGATCGCCCATACACAGACCTGCCATGCAGGGTCATTCACTGACAGATATTTGCACTCTCCTCCTGAGCGTATCTCAATTGCAGAAAAATACCCATGAAGAGTTATGTTGGTGCGAAGTCTGAGCCACCCCCAGCTGTTGTTTTCTTTAGAGTTTTTTTTTTAAATTGCCGTTAGATGAAATCTTACACAGGGTCAGAAGAGAACCGATGAGTCACTGTCAGGCCTCTATCCCACCTCATCTCATCCCAGCCCAGCCCTGCCTGACCCCATACTATTCAATCCCATCCCAGCCTAGGAGCAGAGTGGGAAAAGGCTTCTTAGCGATCTAGTCCATCTTCCAGCCTATTATATCCCAAAATTCCATCTGTACCTAAACCGTTCCATCCTATCTATTCTTATCCATCCCCCATTTTACTGTCTTTCCCCTTGGCTAACTAATCCCCCTAATCCCAATGTCACACCTCATTCCTCTTTTTAATTAACCCCACCTAACCTACCCTGACCCTACCCCATCTAGCCTCCAGGATCTCAGTCCGGAACATCTTGGCCCTTCTATCTTGCCCTGTCCAGTGGCATTCGTATATTTATTTCAGGTCACAGAGGAGCCAACACTTGTAAATGTTTTGTAGAGATCTGGCTGCAGAATCTTTACTAGTGGGGAATTATTGTCTTCTCCTTTATCATGATAGAAATTACTGAGATGAATGCATCCAATGAAGTCAGTGCAGTAGCACCTGGGATGAATTCAGTCCATTATATTTCCTATGTTGAGAGCAATGAGGAGACAAATAGTGTTCTGTCTGTGTTAAAATGCATGCAGTACTTCAGATGTAGAAGGCGCATGAGGGAGAAGGACTGGCTGGCACAGTGGCTTAATGAAGTGATGGCTATAATGTAGAAAATATGGAGACCAGGGCTCAAACCCTGCTCAAGTCACAAGGAAAATCACTTTGTTTGTCTCAGCCTAGTGCAAAAAACATGATGGTGATCTCCTCAGTGATACTAGTGTGCAACCAAGGCTGTAAATGGAGTAATGAACAAAGCTTTACACCTATTAGAAACCCAGTAGGAAAGTAAACCTAAGGCTTGTCTAGTGAAAGAGGCCGGAAACATGGAGATCAGATGGTGGAGAAAATGGGGTATGTACAGTAGCTGTGATTTTAGCATCTTTCACCAGCTCTCAGTTCCGTGAAAGAAAAGGACAGAATTAGAAGGGGAATAAGTTCCATTTCCAAAATTCTGAGAGGGGCGTGAACACCAACAGAGTTAAAAAAGCCCATGAAATGGTAGAGTACTGTGGCATCTGTCTGACACGGCAGGTTTCAGCTCATCCTCCTTGGTCCATGGTAGCAAAATGAACACTGTGCTATGAGACACAGATGCAACCACTCAAAAACTGACTCCCAGGCACTTCAACATGCATACGAGCCCTGACTGAAAAACGCTGATACCCAAGTTTGATACCAACTTGGCTTTAATTGGAGAATTATTTGCAACTCTTTTCCTGGCAACAACAACAACAACAATCTCTCTGTGATGGGTTGAAACACTGCCAGGCACATTTTTCAAGTGAAAAGAAAGCAATAAAAGGAGAACCCCCACCCCCCAAATCTCAGCAAACAGCTGCAGCAAACCCTGGTGTTTTGTTTTTATCTTCCCCGAGTGCTGGGCCCATCTCTCGTCTTGTGAATCTACCGCCTCTTAATTACCCTTCAAAGCCACAGCAGTGGGGAGGGATGCAGCTGGGACTCTTTTTCTCAATTCTCCTTTAGCATGCGGCTGGGAAGCAGGAGTCGAGCAAGGATTCAACGTGCCTGAAAGCTACAGAGAACGGAACAACTTGGAACCAAACACACAAATCGCTTTTTTTTTTAACTTTGCTGGTGTGGGTGAGGAGGAGGGGAATCCTCCTGTTATCCTGGCTTTATTATTAATAAATACCACTTTTCACCTCTGCAGTGCATTTTGTCCAAGGGTCATCAAGCTCTTTACAATAATTAACTCATGAAGCCTGACAAACCCTCACCTGAAAGCTAATGGTAGTGATAACGCACTTTAAGCTCATTAGGTAGATGAGCATGATTATACCTATCTCACCTCTGATGAAACTACCAGAGGCACAGAAAGGTTAACTGACTTGACAGGGTGAGGATTTGGACACCAGAGTCATAGCTCTCAGACCGTTGGTCAAGATCACATCACAAAAAAGCAGAAATGGTCCCACTAAGTCCATCCCACCCCAAGTGTAGGATTTTTTCCCTACAGGCATTTGAAGTGACAAATCTACTTTTACATCTCAAGCATGGGGAATGGGGCTTCCATTCCATTGTTTAGAAGATAATACCACAGTGTAACAGACCATTTAGAGAGTTTCCCCTGATACTCATCCTAAACTTTCCCTTCTTAGTTGCATCCCAACTCTCTGAGATGAGCCCCCTCACTCCACCCTGAATAATCCCCCTCCCTCCTTTGTGTTTGTGTACCCACATTCACGTATATTGTATAACCCCTCACTTTTAACCACTTCCTTCCACAAGGGTCCCATGTCAGGATGACTGGTCTTTTGGGGGTAATAGAACTACAAATGAGCTAAGATTCATTAATTGATTTGGCTGGCGAAGCAACCTAATGGCAGCATATGGTGCTGCTCCCATCTAGGCTCTGATGGAGTCCCATGCTTAGATCCTGAGCTGCCTGGGATGGCAGGAACTGGGATCCCTGCAGAAAAAGCACAAGGGGTAAAGAAAAGTGTTGTGTGGGTCACTTTTCAGTTGGGGGGTTGTTGTTTTCTTAAAATTGATACAAACTCTGTGATAGACATAAAAAGTGCCTTACACCAATATATTTTATTCCCCTTCTCTTACCAGAATAAGCTATACCAGTTATAGGCAGCATGACTTTGGAGTCTAAATTTCTGGAGTGGGACTCAGATGTCCTAGGTTCTAGACCCATCACTGGCCTGCTGGCTGACCTTAACTGCTCTGTGCCTCAGTTTCCTCATCTATAAAATAGGGATAATGATATTTTCCTCCCTTTGTAAAGCATTTGAGATCTTCTGGTGAAAAGCACTACATAAGAAATAGGTATAATTATTATTTATAGTGGTATAACTGTAGCCACACGGCAGGGTAATACCCCTTTAATTATATTGGTATAGTTTAAGTCAGGGGTCTCAAACTCAAATGACCCCGAGGGCCGCATGAGGACTAGTGCATTGGCCCGAGGGCCGCATCACTGACACGCCCCCTTGCTGCCCCTGGCCCCACCCCCAATCCACCCCTTCCATGAGGCCCCGCCCCTGCCCTGTCTCTTCTCCACCTCCTCCCCTAAGCGCGCGCAGTTTTAATAAATATATACACTCAGTAATGCACCTCACTCAAAGGACAAAACACGCACTTAGATTTACTGCCTAAGGCTCTGGGAGGGAGTTTGGGTGGGGGAGGGGGTCTGGATGCAGGCTCTGTGCTCGATGCAGGCTCCAGGCTGCGGCAGGGGGTGGGGGTGCAGGCTTTGGGACAGAGTTTGGGGATAGGAGGGAGTGCAGGGGTGAGGGCTGTGGGGCTGAGGGCGAGGGGTACATGATGCAGGAGGGGGCTCAGGGCTAGGGAAGAGGGTTGGGCTGTGGGGTGACGGCTGTGGATGAGGGGTTCATGATGCGAGGGGGCTCAGGGCTAGGGAAGAGGGTTGGGCTGTGGGGTGAGGGCTGTGGATGAGGGGTTCATGATGCGAGGGGGCTCAGGGCTAGGGAAGAGGGTTGGGCTGTGGGGTGAGGGCTGTGCATGAGGGGTTCATGATGCGAGGGGGCTCAGGGCTAGGGAAGAGGTTTGGAGTGTGGGGTGAGGGCTGTGGATGAGGGGTTCATGATGTGGGGGCGCTCAGGGCTGGGGCAGAGGATTAGGGTGCGGGGGGATGAGGGGTTCATGATGTGGGGGCGCTCAGGGCTGGGACAGAGGATTAGGGTGTGGGGGGATGAGGGCTCTGGCTGGGGCTGAGGATTAGGGTGCAGGGGGATGAGGGGTTCATGATGTGGGGGTGCTCAGGGCTGGGGCTGAGGATTAGGGTGCGGGGGGAATGAGGGCTCTGGCTGGGGCTGAGGGTTTGGGGTTGGAGAGGCTCAGGGTAAGGGAAGCCTGCCTTGCCAGTACTGGCGGAGGGCAGGCACTAGGACCCTGCACCCTAATCCTCAGCCCCAGCCAGAGCCCTCATCCCCCCACACCCGAATCCTCTGCCCCAGCCCTGAGCGCCCCCACATCATGAACCCCTCATCCCCCCGCACCCTAATCCTCTGCCCCAGCCCTGAGCGCTTCCCTTCCCCCCCCCCCCAGCCCGGCCCCGGCGGGTCCCGCTTCCCTCCCCCACGGCCCGGCCCCGGCGGGTCCCGCTTTCCCCCCCCCCTTACCCGAGCGCGTCTCCGGCAGTCCCGCTCAGAGCCGCGTGGTGAGGGGGCGGGGCTGGGAGCTCCACGCCGAGCGCAGCGCTCAGCCCAGAGCTCCCAGCCCCGCCCCCTCCCCACGCGGCTCGGGGCGGGGCTCAGGCGCTCGGACGGAGACTCGGCGCTCTATGCGCCGAGGCTCCAGGAGAGGGGCGGAGGCGGGAGCCTCCGCTTTTCTCTTGGGGGCCCCTGCGGAGCTCCCCTGGGGAGCTCCGCGGGCCGCAGGGAAGAGCTCCGCGGGCCGCATGCGGCCCGCGGGCCGCATGTTTGAGACCCCTGGTTTAAGTGGTACAATTTTTGTGTATAGGTATGCCCTAAGCATTACTACAAGGGAGGAAGAGACACTTAAACAACATTTCTAACCTCCTAAAGGGTTATTTAGGTTGTTTGGTCTGAGGTTTGGGGTGATAGTTCAGCTCAGTTCTTTGATGTTCATCTCTCTCTATTTATAGAACCTGTTAGGTATTTTCAGAAGTAACGTATTCTCCCTGCAAAATGTGCTAGTTTATCATAACTGTAGTTGTCGGCATTAAGAGGGGATATGATACAAGTAGGTCAAATCAGGAATGTTATAGAGAAAATAAATCAGGAGCCCCCGCTTATTTACAAGAACAAGGTGGCATTCAATGGAATAAATGCAATACATGTTAAAAGGAAATGTTTGTTTTTACATAGCATGCGATCAGCCTGGTGAACTCACTGTCACAAGATATAATTGAGGCAAGCAGCCTAGTAAGATTAAAAAAGGAAATAGGTATTTATATGAATAATGAAATAATCTACAATTATATTAGATAATAAAGCATATGGAATATAAACGGAGGTGAATGAAAATTGAAATTTCCTTCCCCTAGGAAATTTTGATATTTCCACATTCATTTTTCATCCCGAATTCAAAAGTTCTGAAAAATTTCTATTAGGAAATATCAAAACATTGATCAAAATGAAATATTTTAACAGTCTCAAATCAAAATGTTTTCGTTTATATAATCAAATCAAAGTATTTAGTTTTGAGCCAGTTTGCCATTAAAGTGCATCTGCCTATGTGGGTACTATGCCTCATGGGAGGTGTAGTTTGGGTGTCTTCTGCCCCCATTCTCCTCTTTGGGCCAGGATCACTGGCTGGACTACATCTCCCATGATCCACCAGGTGGGTTGCTCAGTGTAGAGACTATGGTGCATTATAAGAGACGTGGTTCAGCCCAGGAGCCCATTCCCATAAAGGAGAATGAGCCCATGAGACAACTCCCATGAGGCACTGTGGTGCCACAGGCAGATGCAATTTAATGATGATCTGGCTCAAAATGAAACATTTCAGTTCAGTCTGATGAACCAAAATGTTTTGATTTGGGTTGAACTGACTCAAAACAAAATATTTCATTTGGATTTTCCCCAATGATAAATTGGAAAGTTTCAGCAAAATCAAAATTTTTGCACAGAAAATTCTGATTTTGTGGAAACTACATTGTATGGCCAAAAATCATTTTGACAGAAATTTTTCAACCAGTTCTAAATACAACCTCCCCCTCTTCAGAGCGTGAGCCAAACATTAACTGCTTGGAGGTAGGAAGAAACTTCTCCTATGGGCAGATTATTCCATAACTATTCATTATGGGATTTATTGCAATGTCCTCTAAGGCGTCTGGTACTGGGCACTGCCAGAGATAGGATGCCGGAGTACATGGATCACGGGGCTAATCCAGCTTGGCAACTCCTATGTTATAGTTTGTCCTGTGTCATGATGTTGCATTATAATGCCACAAGCAGCACAAGGCTTTCAATGACATTGTTGGACCAACCCCAAAGACTTCTCTGGCAGACCCTTTAATATGATGGCTCACCGGGGGCTGGATCCCCAGGCTGAAATCAGCATGATCCCACAAACACCCAGACGTGTAGCAAGCTCAGTTCAAATGAAAGCATTTATGGTCTGGAGTCTGGCAAGCAACATTTGAAACTATGTAGCAAAAACAAAACAGAGCCAGACAGCATATATTTCCTTTGCTTTGAAAGGCAAAACACAAAATTAAAGGATTTAAACCTTTTTAATTTTTTTTAAAAGGAATTAAAACAAAAATTCACATCTGGAATGACAACTTCTAACCCTAACCCCACCACCACCCCAAATTAATTAGGGCTTGTAATGGAAATGCTGACAGACTCATAACTCCAATCTTTCAAACACAGTCCTAGCATTAAGCTGCTGCTAAAGCCCTCTAAGAAGTGGTATTGGAGTGACATCATTTTAAAAGCATTAGCACAGAAACATGCACACAATGGCATGAAAGCACATGACACAACTCCCAGAGGCCCTAGTGAATTCAGGGTGCATGCAAGGTGACATTTCATCCCTAACCTGATATGGTGTGTGCATTCCGTACAGGAGCTGCTGTATCTGTAGGTACACAAGGCCTGAGATGCAGTGGAAATGCTGCATTTCAGCCACACAGACGGGAGAAGGAGAATGGAAACTCACAACCCCCGCAGGCCATGTTGTTTTTGCACAAGACTATGTGCATGGGGAAGGAGTGAGGGCACGAGCAATGGGTCTGTGCACAGTGTGGATTTACTGACCCAAAGCCTTGCTGAGGGGACTCATAGAGACCCGTGGATGCTGATGCTCCCCAAAGGCTTCAGTAGTGGCTGCAGCCTGGTTAGGTGCGTGGTCCATATCCTAGGCCCTGAATGGAGGAGAAGGATTCTGCCTTCCTTCAGTTCCCATGTATTTCCTGCAGGCGGAGAGAGCTTTTGTACTTGAGCATTGCTTATGGGATAAGGACTTGTCTTGAGAGAGGGGAATGAGAGACGAAGGTTTCTAACCATTAGAGGAGTGAAGTTCTGGAACAGCCTTCCAAGGGGAGTAGTGGGGGCAAAAGACATATCTGGCTTTAAGACTAAGCTTGATAAGTTTATGGAGGGGATGATATGATGGGATAGCCTAATTTTGGCAATTAATTTGGCAATTGATCTTTGATTATCAGCAGGTAAGTATGCCCAGTGGTCTGTGATGGGATGTTAGATGGGGTGGGATCTGAGTTACTACAGAGAATTCTTTCCTGCGTGCTGGCTGGTGAGTCTTGCCCACATGCTCAGGGTTTAACTGATCGCCATATTTGGGGTTGGGAAGGAATTTTCTGCCCTGGAGGTTTTTCGCCTTCCTCTGCAGCATGGGGCACAGGTCACTTGCTGGAGGATTCTCTGCAGCTTGAGGTCTTCACACCACAATTTGAGGACTTCAGTAACTCAGACATAGGTTAGGGGTTTGTTGTAGAAGTGGATGGGTGAGATTGTGTGTCCTGCATTGTGCAGGAGGTCAGACTAGATGATCATAATGGTCCCTTCTGACCTTAAAGTTTATGAGTCTATGAATGAGAGACTCAATAAGATATTGCAACTATCTGAGGATATAAGCACCCAGTGGAGAGTAACTGTTTGTGAGGCCTGAAGGGTATAGCTAGGAGGAGTGGGGTGAAAGTGAGCAAGGAAAAATTTGTGCACATCTTTAAAAACAAACACTGACGGTGGGTTTCAGAGACTGTGGCATGGTATCCCATGAGAAGTGATGGATGCCTTGCCCCTGGAATGAGAAGCCCTTCAGGCTGGGCTTTGCCTTCCCCAGTTTGAGTCAGATACAGTTTGAGCTTTAACCTCCGCTCTTAACTGGAGCTGGAGCTGTATTTACAATACATGTCAGTTCTGCAAGCTCCGTATCGATGTGCTCAGCCTCCACCAATCTCTGGCGATATTTACAAGCGGGCTGGACAAAGCACTAGAGAATATGGACCAAGGATCAATCATGAATGAGCCAGAGGGATGGACTCTTCTTCTTCTTTCTTGCCACTTCCTTCTTCAGAGTTAATGATGTTTACAGCCTTCTTCCAAAATGTCTGATCATATGCCAGGCTGTCATGCACATTGGTCTCTCTGAGGGGAGCTGATGTACTGAGTTGGTGTACTGAGGCTTTGGTCTCCCTCTTGCTTGACTTCCATCCGACAGTCACTGCAAGAGTCATCCTACTGATATAGCTCTTTGGTCTCCACTAGGTATGCCCATAGCAACTGAGCCTAGCCTCCCTCAACTTATCTTCACTTGGATCAACCTGCATTAGGCACCTTACACCTCATTTTGTTTCCTATCACGGAGCACCCAACCATTTGGCTCTATCAACATCTTTGTTTCCGTGGTGGACAGCATACTGACAAGCTCTCTTGTGTCAGGCCAAGTCTCTGTTCCGTACATTAGAATGAACCGAATTACGGTTCTATACCTTTTAACTTTATTGGCACCTTTCTGTCACAAAAAACTGGTGTCAGCTTTGGTACACTGCTGGGATTCAATCAGCAGAGCCCCACCGTCAGCAACTCTTCTAAGTTCTCTGCCTAGATATCCTTTACGTGAGTCCTCCTCCCTCTGTTATCATAGCCTTGGTCTTACCATTGTTCACTCTAAGTCCAGCCAGCTCAAAACTATGTTGATGCTGTTCAGGGTTGGTTGGCAGGGTCCCACAATCTTCTGCATATATCACTAAGTCATCAATGAACAGCATGTTCCAAGGCCCTTTGTATATTCTCATTTATCACATCCATGACAATTGCAAACAAAATGGGCTCGGGGTTGACCTCTGATGCAGGCCAATGTCTACTGGAAATTCTCTACTGTAGCCCCATTTAGTTCTGACTATGGTAGTCGTTCCATGATACATAGCCTGGGTAAGATGGCTATATCCCTCTGGCACACCTCTCCATCGCAAACTCCACCAAGTTAGTTCTCTTGGTACACGATTGCATGTTTTCAGTCAGAGGGATGGACTAGCCATCCTAATTGGTCTTTGGTATCTCTAGCTTGGCTGATACATTTGCATGGGAGTTACAGAGGGAATCCTTTGAAACTTCATCCGGAAAGCAAAACAAGCACATTCCAGTTTTTTCCGGGTTCTGAAAGGGGCATCCATTTGACTGATGTTGGTTGGAGAGTTTTCAGTCAGCCCCAAAGGGGACAGGAGTAGGGTGGCCAACTTTCTATTGGCACAGAACCGAACACCCTATCCCTGCCCCTTTCTCGAGGTCCTGCCCCCCGCTCACTACATTTCCCGTCCCTCGGTGGCTCGCTCTCCCTCACCTTCATTTACTTTCACTGGACTGGGGCAAGGAGTTGGGCTGCGGGAGTGGGTGAGAGCTCTAACTGGGGGTGTGGGCTCTGGGGTGGGGCTATGAGTTGGGGTGTGGAAGGGGGTGAGGGCTCTGGGGTGGGGCTTGGGGCTGAGGGATTTGGAATGTGGGAGGGGGCTGAAGGTTGAGGCAGGGGGTTAGGGTGTGGGAGGGGTGAGGGCTCTGGTGGGCTAAGGTAGGCTAGTCTCTACCTGTCCTGGGGCACTGCGCTGTGCCCCGGAATTGGCCAGCAGGCCTGGCTCCTGGGGGTGGGGGGGACAGGAGGCTCCACAGGGTGCATTGCTTTCACTTGCAGGCACCTCCCCCAGCTCCCATTGGCCAGTTCCCAGTCAATTGGAGTGCGGAGCCGGTGCTCAGGGCAGGGGCAGCACATGGAGCCCTGGCCACTTCCGGGGCGCAGCGCGGTGCCCCAGGACAGGTAGGGACTAGTCTGCCTTAGCACCGCAGCACTGCCGACCGGACTTTTAACAGCCCGGTCGGCGGTGCTGACCAGAGCCACCAGGGTCCCTTTTTGACCGGTGTTCCAGTTGAAAACCAGACACCTGGTCACCCTAGACAGGGGAGTGGTTGCCAAACTGGCAAAATGACGACAAAGTTCCAAAGCGATGGTGAGAATTTGGAAAATGCGCCTGAACAATGAACAGCTGGAAAGCAGCTGCCCCTTCTACAACCTGCCCGATTCCTCTCTGCTATTTGACAAATAAACTGACATCACATACAGGCATTATGTTTAAACCAGGAAAATAAGCTTTCCCCTGCAGTAAGTGAAATGTGGATGACAGTGAGGCTCTGGAATGTAAAGCCTCTTTCCCCATAGCAGGGCCCCTGAATGGGACCTATCTCTTGTCTGTTCCCCATCAATTTCGTGGCTGTGGAGCCCATAGCCATGACCCATTAGGTACCTGAGATGTTGGATACAGCCCTGACAGCCTGAAGAGCCTGATGCCAGGCAAGGGAGGGTTTAGTTTGTAACTACAGTGAGATAGGGGTGTCAGGGGGCGAGGGGGATGACTGTGTTGCAGAAATTGGAGTGAAATTTCACCACGCTATTTGGTCTAGCTAAAAAAGTGCTTGCGACTGAGCCTTCCCCAGGCTGCACGTCACAGGCTCTGGGACACTACTGAGTACCATTAAAGGTAGCCAATTCTGTCAGCAGTGCATGAGACACAGGAGTACCCAGCTCACTCCCCCAGCTGTGTGGGCTCCGCAGGGCTCACAGGAGTGAAATGTGACTCAAAGTGAGCAGAGGTGTTGAGGGAGGAGGAGCCCCATTTGCAAAGTCACTTTTGGGACCCTAACCACTCTTTAAAATGGAGCCGACTCTTCAGTATAGACTCCAAGAGCCAGGTTCATCCCTGGGCTGGTGCTCGCCCAGGCTCAAGAGAAGGGAGCTTGTGCCTTCTCTAATCAAGGCCCAGCGAGGTCCCCGGTGCAGATTAGGGTTGCCCTAACTTGTGCACCTGTTTCAATTGTCTCCATGGACCACTGACCAGTACATAGGTCAGCCATGACCATGTCCCCTCCCATCCCAGTCTGCCTCTTCCCGCCTCTGATCTGCCGCCACTCTGCCCCAGAATGCCACTTATACCTAGGGCTGCTGCAGAGGCAGTGCAGAGCTGGCAAAACCATCTGTGTGGAAGGAGTTGCTGATGGTATTCTCCAGGGGCCTCACACCTTCCCTGCCGCCCCTATGCCCCCTCTCCATTGGCATAAAAGGGGTACAGGACAATAATGAATCGGGACCCATATTTTTATTCTACACATGCATTGTTGGTTGTTTGCCCACTCACAATAATGTTTTGTGTTCCAACATCTCAGACCTGCTGAATATTTTATGCCAAAACACTGAGCAAAAAATGATGAGCCCTGGATGGTGAAAACAAGGTCCTGCAATAAAATGAAACAGATGCTGTAAGGAGCTTCCTGGAGATCGCATGAGGCAGTCTGGGATGGGAGGAAGCAGGGAAGAGGGCTGGTCTGTTCAGTTAACATACTGGCAGGATCTCCCAGTGTGAAGTCAAATGCTAGAGAGGTCTGGGGGAGAAGTATCATTTCAATTCCACGTAGCGTCTGGTTCAGACACTCGGCACAAACCACAGTTCACATCTCAGGCTCACCAGTTATGGCTAATTGGCAGCAGCCTGAAGCTTACCGCCAACTTTATATAATGAGCGTAGAAATATGCTTTGGATTATGGTGAGGAGGGTTTACATTGTTCTGCTAAGAAAAGCAAATTTGTGAGTTAACTGAAACTCTCCTGTTCTTATTGACTGAACTTCTGGGTAGCAGCAGTAGAATTGGTAATTATAACTGTTAAAGACTGTTGGCTGTGGCAGGTGAATAGGGATCAGACATCATGACCAGCATAATACACTGGAACCAGCATAACACACAGAACTGGACTTTGGCCAGGATTCTTGGGTCTGGCTAAGTTCTATTCTGCACAAGACTTGGAAGGTGGGAGGCAAAGGTGCCTTAAGGAGCATTTGCACTTCCCTGAGCCAAGAGGGAGCTGGTACTGCCCACAGCAAAAGTTAGAGGAGTCCCAGGGCTGCTCTAACATATCCTGGTTGGTAAGAGCCTCATAGGAGCAAATATATAGCTGGGGATCACTGGATTGCAAGATTCTTGCACCAAGCTTCTTGCTATCAGCATTCCCCTGGTATTGTGTCTGAGCTGAGCTAGTTGTGGCTAGGAGAAGAGCGAGTCAACATTTGTTCATCAAGGCATTTTTTCAGCCTGTTGGTTGACATTTTCCAGATTTCTGACCAAAAATGGAAACCGAAACCCAATTTTTGTTCTGTAAAAATTTTAGGTTTTCAGTAAAAAGTGAACCAAAATTGGTTTTCAAAAACTGATTTTTTTTTCAGTTTTAGATGAAAACCAAAACATATATTTATGGGAAATTTAAGAAAAAAATGTTTTTTCAAGATTGCCTGTGAAAAATAATTGGCATTTTTTGGCCAGCTGTATCTGGGAGGCACATTTTGCAGATTTCATACACGGGGTGAACAAACTGGTCATCAGTAAGTCTGGCTCGCTCACACTCATCCCGGTGATATCTGAGAGCAGAGGCCCCCATCTACGAGGCATTAAGTGATCCATTGGAAGGTCTCCTTTGTTCCAGGCACAACACAAAATCCAAGACATTAATTCCCACTTATCTCACTCTGCTCCTGCCTTCCCCTCACACACTGTTCCATCAGCCAGGGAAACAGCATCTTTTGCAGTTTGGAGATGTTGATCCGCAGCAATGACTTGTCAAGTCAAGGAGCTCATTTTCATTTGCTTTCTCTTATTAATTTGAAAAATCTCTCTTTTATAATGGGACTCAAGGGCTGCAGATGCTGTTATAATTAGTTCTTTGTTGTAATAAATTAGGGATTCTTCCATGTGGAAAGCAAAGGGCACAAGGAAGGCCTCATATCCCTCGGGACAGCTAGCAGCTCACATACTGGCTGGGGGATATTGCTGTATATTAGTGAGCAGTTTCAAAGGGATGACTGGGCAGTCTCCCAGACATGTGATTGACATGCTGCCTTGTGCAGGTGCACAGGAGCTGGGAGTGCTGCTGAGGGAGATGGACAACCCATGGGGAGTGAGGAAACCAGGACATCTCCTTCCCTTATCTTTTCTGAGTGACCCCCTGTCAACTGAACCCCCAGTGACAGTGATTGGCTCTGACTAGCTGTGGGAGAGGCCTTAGCTAGAAAGATGGCTGCAAAGACCTTGATGGAGAGGAAAAAAGAGGAAATTCAGAGGTCTTTGCACAACCCACACACACCCTCAGGTAGAATCAGACACACCAGTGCACTGGAACCCCTAGGTCAACAATTCAAATCCAGCCTAGATCAATACTGATGGTAAGTTGATACCATGCAACAGCTGTTTGGTGGGCTGATACGTCTCAGTCCAGTTTCTGATGGACATCAATCCACACCACAAAAACCACCACCACAGATGGCTTTCATATGTCCCCTAGGTGACAGTCTCAAGTGGAGTCGAGGGATTGAATGAGCCAAGAAGACTGAAATATCATCCCACTCCCAGAGATGATCCCTCCAAGTCAGGAGTGATATTGCCATGAGAATGGGTGGAAATGGAGGGTGAGGGGTCAGCACTGTCTCTCCTCATGCACTGCTTGTTCTGGGGATAAGCCTCCAAGAAAGTCAGCTTTGCTGCTTTCACCAGCAAAATAGGAGAAGCCAGCAGTGTACTGGGCTGTCTACTTGATGGCAAGGCACCAAGAGAAACCCCCAGATTCCAGGACACTCAGAGGCAAGATGAGAGCTCCAGCAGCTTCCCCAGGGGGACAGACATGAGGGTAACATGAGAGATACAGTATGTCCCAGTGGGTTTCTCACTCCCTTGTGCTTTCCTTCCGGTGCGGCATGAGTGGCCATCCACAAGACAGCCCCATCCCAGTGTATTTAGTTCTTCTCTCTCCTCTCCCCATGGTTAGTGTTGGTGTGTCTTTGTTCTCCTCTATGCCACAGCAGTGAGCCCTGAATGCTGATGAGATGGACTTTAGGCAAATCTTTCTTGAACGATTTTGTTTGCCTGACGTGACCAGTCACTCTGCCTTTTTGGTACCCAGCGCAGGTAGCAACAGTGGGGAAGTTAGCAGCTGCTGTATCCCCAACTATCTCTCCATTGTTCTTTGACTTCCCTGCTCCAGAAAGCAAGACTTTTATTTTACAGTCAGAATCAGTTCACAGCTGAGCATTACCCTGGGAACCATCAAAGGCTTGTGTAGTTTACGAGTTGCCCAAATCATTTCCTATTGCTAGTTACAAGATTGCTACAGCCAGACAATGCCTTTTTATACTGTGGTGGCTCTCCTGGGCTCCAAGGAGATTGCACTCTCTCACACACCTCTCTCATCACATGCAGCCCTTGGATACACTGCACACCCAGCTCACAAACAATGAGCTGTCACACTGCATAGACATGGCGACATGTTCAACAGAGACAGAAAGTTGGAGGGAGATGGCTACAAGCTGCCCAAGATGGGACTTTGCACTGAGTCTGGGGTTTTATCCTCTCTCTCTGTTTGGTATTATTTCTGGCTCCCCGTTATCTGTCGCATTCTGTTATCTGTCGTATACCCCTTCCACATGCAGCGTGCCTCTCACCTCACCCACAGACACTCACATAACATACGAAAAACATACCTCAGAGCAGGGCGGGTGCAAGGATGTTTTGCGCCCTAGGCAAAACTTCCACTTTGCCCCCCCCACTGAGCCCTCTGGCAGCCCTCCGCCCTAAGGCGCACCCCCCCTGCAGCAGCTCCCCACCCCTCCCTTAGGCACCCCCCCCACGGCAGTTCCCCCACTCCGCCCTGAGGCACCCCCGCCCGTGGCAGCTCCCCCCGTCCCGGGGAGCCGTGCGGCAACTCCCCGCCCCAGCTCACCTCTGCTCTGCCTCCTCCCCGAGCACGCCGTCGCCGCTCCACTTCTCCCACCTCCCAGGCTTGCGGCGCCAATCAGCTGTTTGGCGCCGCAAGCCTGGGAGGGAGAGAAACAGAGCGGGGCGGCATGCTCAGGGGAGGAGGCGGAGCAGAGGTGAGCTGGGGCGGGGAGTTCCTCTGCATGCCACGCCCCCCCCTTACTTGCTGCAGGCGGCCCTTCCCCCCTGCTCCAGGTCCATCTGCTTAAATGCCGACGGCAACCGGGGTGGCCGAAGATTCGGCCACCGCGGTCACCGCCGAAGGACCCAAAATGCCGCCCCCCAAATGCTAGTGCCCTAGGCAACTGCCTAGGTCGCCTAATGGGTTGCACCGGCCCTGCGTCAGAGCCATCTCCCTCCCCCCACATCCATTATACTAGCCTCTCTCCTTCTCAGTCACTCTCTCTCTCTCACACACACTGAGTAAAGACTATTCTGTGCAAGCCTGAGGCCAGACCAGCATCTGGCTCTGCATCTGAATCTCCTGCCTTTCAGCTAGTGGCTATAATCTCTTCTTGTGTTGGGACTTTCAGAAAATCCACCCAAGCGGCGCTCTGAGCATGCTCACTAAACAAACCTGACTTGTGCTTTTCCTTCAAAGTTTTTGGTCCCTTGCAATTGTTCAGACGTTGGTAATATTAATGTGCAAGCTGTAAAAATAGAGCCTGATGCCAAAAGACCCATCTAACACGTCTTTGAACTTTATGTCAGCCTCCTGGCAGCTGTAGGCCTCCCTCCACTGCTTTGCGGGGACCGCTTAATCCTCTGGGTGACTGAGCCGGCTTTTGTGACTATGGAAAGCCACAGAGTGAGGAAAAATGAAGGAGGGCAGGTATGGTGGGAAAGCCAGAGAAAGAGCTGACACCTTTTTCTGGAAGGTGTTTAAGATGTGACTGGCTGCTGCTGCTGGTGCCATGGTGTCAGGAACGCAATGAAGCTGCATGGACGTCTAAACACCTCCAGCTTCATGAGCAGCTGGGAGATGTCAAAAGAAATGAGATTGGACATGGAATAAGCCATTCCCCATCTCCTTTGTGCTGCTGGAACTGCCTCTTCACCTCCCAGTTTCAATGCTCATCTGAGTGGGGCAGGAAAATGGTTCATTGCCAAATCCCAGCCTGGGAGTTCAGAGCAACGAGGGACCGACGGACATGAAGCATCCTCTGGATCTAATGGAAGTGAAGTAACACAGAGAGCCAGGATAATGGGGGAACACAGCCTCTGCAGCTACACTCCCACCCAGGAGCATCCTGTGGCCTAGACCTTTCCATGTTGTTTCCCAGGAGCTGGGGTCTCCAGGAGGGAGTGATTCAGCAGCTGCATTGGGACAGAGCTAGCTGAGCCCTCCTGCCCCACTCCACTCTGTGGCACCAGGATTTCTGAGACATAAGCCCCCCCAAATCCCCTGCTCCGAGCCTCTGGAGCTCCCCTGATGTCAGCAGTTGTGCACCTTGTGCGAGTTTGTGGGGATGGGAGGTTGGTATTTTGGAGAGGAGAGAGGCGGTAACATCTGGGGAAGGGAGCTGGGCAATGGGCAGGGACTCAGCACAGCTAGGTGCTTAATCAATGGCAATGGGAGAAGTGAGCGTTGGAGCCCAGAGACTGGTTCTGCAGCTGCCCCAGCAAACAGTATGGCCTAGGGGAATGACCTCCACTACCCCTAGAGCCCCCTTATCATCAATAGTGATTTTCCAGTCTCCCGTGTCCCTATAAACAGGGAAAGTACCGAGGAAGGGGGAGCTTCTGGGCAGGGAAGTGCAGAGCGGACCCAGAGTAAGAGACTGGCTGAGGTAGGCCCGGGACTCGGGGGGCAGGGCCCAGGGGATAGTATAGCGATGATTTTAATGGTGGTTGAGAAACGATAGGAAAATGATCACAGTCATTTGGGTTTGTAGATGAGGGCTGCCTGGGCCAGAGGCTAACAGCAGCTGTGGTGAGGGGCAGCTGGACACCACACCTGGAACTAACCAGACATGGCCTATCACCTGCCTGGCCACTTTGCTGCCATCTTGGATCCTGATCTCCCTCTTCTGACCTTTTACAGTGGGGCAGGGAGTGTGCCTTCCTCTGTGCAGGCACTAGTACATTTGGGGAACTACTGCAAGACCCAGTGATAATACTCATAATTAACTATAATGCATGTGAGTCCCCAAACCCACTCACTGGAAAGAAAGACTCAGCTAGAAACATGTTAAATAAATAGAGAGGGTTTGTCTAGAGATGGTCAGTGTGTGGCACTGCTGGCACAAGGGGTACATATAAGGAAGGCCTGGGGTCCGGTGCGACTGGGTTCACAGGTCATGTCTGAGCAGAGCCTCTATCAGCGCCATATGGGATATGTCTGGGGGAGGCGCCTGGCTTGTGTGGCTGGGCAAATGCAGCTCTGCCTGATGCAGCCAGAGAAAACAATCCACAATAGGAAAAAATGTCAGGCTCGGGGATTTAGGGTTTCATTTCTCCTACGCTTTTTAATATTGCGGAAGTTCAGCAAAACAGCCCTAGTCATTAGTGCACAGCATAGCAATGGCATCACCCGGGATTTCTAGGGCGCCTCTGGAATGAGCATCTTGCAGCACTTCACAATATGCAAACTAGTCAGCAGCCGGCTCCACGCGAACACTTCCCATAAGGCCAGGAGCCTGTCAGAGAGCGAGGAGCTGAAAATAGAAAGCGCTATTGTTTTCCCACCTGTCCGAGTTACAAAGGGCCAAATGGATTTTCAAGAAATGTTATTAAAAAATGAAAAGGGTTTGGCTTCGGGGCCAAGGCCCTGTTTGCCAATTCAGCCCCAGGCAAAGTTTTATGACTGAGTATATAATAAAACCCTTTGAAAGAGAGGCTTATAGGAGAAGACTCCACAGACCGTCTCCTCTCAAGGGCTGCATATGGTACTGCTATAATACAGGAGGATTGCAGTGCATTCATATCCCGCCTGCACTGTCCTCTCCAGAAGGTATTTTTCCATGACAGGGACATAATTAACCTCTAGACATACTCACTGTTCCCTGCATCATTACAGCACTCACTTGACTGACACTCTGTTGCTAAAAGGTGTCATGATCAACTGCTGTGAAACACAATGATTGCTCCTCTCTTAAAGGGGAAGGCTTAAGAAAACACAGGAGGAAAAGGCACCTGTAGGAGTGAACCACAAGGGGCTGAGGAAAGCAGCAGTCAGGCAAGCATAATGGGGTCCACTGTGCTGTCCATATGCATGGGGAGTGGGTCTCCCACTGGCAGTAAGGGTTAGAAACATCTGTTCAATGGATGATGACACTTCATAAAGGCAGTAAGTGCCGGTAGAGTCATAGCTCTGCTAGTGCCTCTAAATTCAGTTCCACACCCAGCCCTGCTTTTCTAGTCCTTTGTCCCCCTTCAGTGAACCTCAGTCCTGACATACAACCCCAAGCTGTTCCAGACTGGTCTCAGCCTTGACCTTCAGTGTCCTGAGTCCTGGTCCTATGTCTTGGTCCTGACCTGCTGCAGCCCTTGCTATTCCAGCCCTGGTCCTTCCTCTCCCAGCTCTGCCAACATACCTGGATCCTGACATGCAATATCTCCAGTAATTCCAATTCTTTCCCCTTTCTAGTGCCTCCGAACTCCAAAACCTTTCCGCGCCCACCTGTAACTGGCCTCTTGGTGCCAACATAACTGTCCTCACTCCAAAAGAAACACAAGTGTTTGCAGGCACTAGACTTCATGTGCTCATTGGCCTTGGATCCAGTGGGATTGCCCTGCTCACCATTCAAACCAACCTGCTGGAGGGGAAGGCTGGTCCAGTGGCTAGGGCATTACCCTAGAACTTGGGACACTTACTTGCTCTGTCACTTAGACTTTCTGTGCCTCAGTTCCCCATCTGTCCAATGGGGATAATAGCACTGCCCCATCCCACATTGTGAGGTGCACAGATACTGTATATGATGGAAACCACTTCAAGCCCGGGAGTGTTGCTGCACCCCCAGCACTTCTAGTCCTAGCACCCCCCTGACTCTACATTGAACCTAGGTGAGCTGGCGGGAAATACAATGCATTGTAGAACTGACCTGATTACAGACTCAATAAATCAAACTGAACAGACTCAGGAGAATGAGTCGACTTCTCCTCAGAAGCTCAGAGTGGGCAAGACAAAATGACCCACTCACCAACGAGGCCAAACTGACTTACAGACCCCTACAATATGTGCGCAGAAAGAATAACCCTTGCATTCTGATTCTGAATGGCTGCTTAGGGAATGCCTCTCTCCATAATAACAAGAAACACCATGCATCACACATCACTGTACAAGCATCCGAAGTGCTTAATACATGTATTCGAAAGCCTTGTGTAAGCATTTGAAAGGTATAGACATTGAATGGCTTTGGGAGGTCCCTGGGGATATAATTTGGACAATGGCCAGTTGAATAATTCATTGAAAATTTGCTGCAACATTTGGCATTGAATAATTATTTTCAAATAATTTTTCCATTATTTGAACAGCTCTAATTAGAAGGAAGAGGAAGAAATAGAGCATTTAGGCTGAATACCAGGAAAACTTCATAGCACAATTGGCTATATTAGATTGCAGATTAGTGTCCCAAAGGATGTGGTGGAAACCCTGAGCCATTTAAATGGAGGCTGGAAAAAGTCCTGGAGGTTAAAGCACAGAGAACAGCCCTACACCGACCCGAGGGGGATAGACTAATTGATATACAAGGTCTTTCCCATTTCTCTCTATGCATCCCAGTGAGGAACTGAAGAGAAAAATTCATATCCTCCCTTCCCACGATTGCATGCTTTGCCCATGAAGAATAAATTCTTGGGCACAATTCTTTTGTGATAGGGCTTTAAATTGGCATTTAACAAGATCACTAAAGCAAAGTAATGAGACATCACTTTAGCAGCAACTACCAATCTGCAGTTAAAAGGTGTGTGTGTGGATTGATGGCTTTGTTTCCACAGTTGTTTTGTTATATGTCAATCACATGGCTAAGCAAGCCTTTCAAACAGATAGCTAGAACTGTGAAGGATATAAGTGTAAGTGAGTGGGTTATGTATGTTATTTTGAGTTAATTACAGAGTAAGAAACAGCAGAAGCTGAATGCTGGACATTGAAGCCTGGTGGAGTGAAGCCCGCTGGAAAGACAGAAAAGCAAACAAACAGGTATGTAAGAATAATGCATTGGTTTGGATCCTGACCAGGATTTAGGAACAACCAAAGTAGAGATTCCATCTCACATTTTAGATAAGACAGTGCACACTGGGTAGGGATTTGGGGAGTTATGATGAGTTCTTTGTGGTGTCCAACTTGGATAGATGGGCTGAATAAACTCGCTGGTGCCTGACCTTAGCTCTGAATCTTACTGAATAAGTCCAGTGGCCCCCAGCAATTGGGGATGCACAGGGGGAGAGAACAAAAGGAATCTGAAGGATACCTTGCAAGTTAAGTGAAAACGTGATGGTCCAGGTGTTGTTTCATGAAGAAGAGGGTGAGGGCAAATGGACTCTGGGAATGATGGGAGGAAGAACTAAGGGCATTACAGGAGATGTGATAGGAAAACCCACAGCAAAGTTTTCAGGAGCTACACGGATGCCTTTGGGCTATGTGAAGCTGGGGCCCTGTGGGAGAGATGGAGATTACAAGGAAACATCAGTAAGTAGGTTTATTTTTTCTGTGCCTGTTACATTGGAACAGAGCACTGTTGAGTCTCAGGGACACTTCCAGTGGTTATTGGGGAAGAAGATGACCGAGGGAGTCTGATGGCAACAGAAGCAGGAATGTAGGAGGCAGGACAACCCCACTGAAGGGCTTCAGTTTCTTACTCTTGCTTTTACAGACTCTCTAGTCCTAAAACTGGATATTCCATGACTCTATGGTTCCTGGCCTGGGCAGACCTGACTAAAAGTACTTGTGTGCTGACAGGCTACAGCTGTCATCCTATTTACTAAAGGTACCTCTGAAGTGGGCATGGAGTTTACCAGGAGTTCATGGGACCAGAAAGGACCAATTGAAAAATGAATCACTCTGTCTCTGACACTCTCCAGCCCCTCCCCCCCTCAGCTCCTCTCTCCCACCGGCTGCCTGTACAAGGGGAACAAGACTCATTGTTAGAGGCATGGTGCAAGGTTGTTCCAAGCATTACCCTCACTAACATGTCCTGTTTCAATGCCAGTTAGGGGTGCAGTGGAAGCTTTTAATACATTCCCTAGAAAAGTGATCACAAAAATACAGTGATCTCTCTCCAGTAGTGTTAGTCCTACATTCCCCTGTTTGCAAACTGCGGCACTGAAGCTTACCACAGTCTCTTTCTTATCTTCTTAGGTTCTGCAAGAGTGGTGCTCAGAAGAACCCAGGGTCTTTGTTTAATCACCTCAGCTGTCCTTCCTGCAGTTTTCAGAGTATCAAAGGAAGAGGGGACCGTCTGCTGCTCACCTCTGGG
The DNA here is from genome assembly GCF_020497125.1 of Mauremys mutica. Classification (NCBI taxonomy): domain Eukaryota; kingdom Metazoa; phylum Chordata; order Testudines; family Geoemydidae; genus Mauremys; species Mauremys mutica. The sequence continues at coordinate 24,093,949 of NC_059080.1, forward strand.
ACACCCAGAACAGAAAGGCTTCAGCTTTCATTGCAGGCCTCTTTGAAAGCACCGTCTTGGCTCATTTACTCAACGAGGTTGCAGGATGGAGCCACATGGGGGCAGTGGTACCTCATGAATGGCTCAAGGACGCTTAGATGTATAGGGAGATTGAGATCCCCCTGAACTTGTGGTTTCATTAAGCTCTCTCCTTCCCCTCCCCCCATCACCCGAGCAAACATCCACATGCTCATTTCCTCTTGGAAACCCCTATAATCCTTTTATTATAAGGTCAGAACTCCGCTCCCGGTAACAAATATGTTTCACTTTTAGTTTTCCCACCATCGACTCCCCCCCCACGCCCTTTGGGATGGGGGTTTGTGACTCCCGTTAGACTAATCTGATTATGGAACTGCTTCTTCCTCTCTAGACTTTCCCTCCTTCTGTCTCTTTTCCCTGCTCTGTCATCAGGCCGGCTCCTTCTTCCCTCTTGCACATCTTCGTTGCTGAGCGCTTGGGCTCTTGTTAGTTTCTGTTCAGGAGGCAGAGCGCAGTGAAAAGCAGACACAAAAGAGGACTGTTTATTTCACTACCATAAGGAACAAGTGCATATGGATGAGAGAGAGGGATCAGTCCTCAGCCCCTACCCATCCCTCAAGGAACCTCACCCTGCGGAGGCAGTGAGCAATCAGGTAATAAGGGACAGAGCTTCAGCTTCCCTGGATGCCAAGTTACAAGCAGAGATGGGGCCCATGCAGAATCTCAGATGCAAACACAACTTTCTCTGAAACTCTGGGGGGTTTGAAACCTGGATCTGAAATGCTGCTGATTACTGAGCAGAGCCTGCTGGCAACAGACTAGGGGTGGGGAGTTAGGTTGGGATAGGTAGGCTGCATTTTGGGGGCTTTCTTACTCAGCTAGAAAAATTGGCTCCAGGCTGAAAGGCTGCCTGAGCAGTGACTGCATGCTGGGTGGTAGGCCAAGTGCATTTCTGCCATTGTCATAAGGGTCACCGGACAACCTAATGTGGCACATCACCTTGATAGCACCAGGACCCTGTGCCTGCCTCGCTCCCCTCGTTCCAGGAGGTAGGATCCAACCTAGAGCCAGCCAGAAAATGGAAATCCTTTCCCTGGAAAAAACTGATGAGACCCTTCCAGTCGGTGAGCTGGACAGCCTCTATTTCAATTTTCCCAACAGGAAATTTATTTTTTTTGGCAAAATTAAAATTTTCCTATGGAAAATTTTGAGTTTGTGAAAAGGGCTTTTTATAAAGGAAAGTTATTCCAATGGAAAATCCCTGACCAGGTCTAGTCCTATCACCTCATCTTCAGTCCCCTTCTGCAGTTCCCTATCCATCCTTTCCATTCTCTGCACTATCTTCCATCCCCATCTCCCCCCACCCCAATTCCATCTCCTTCACTGGCTTCCTATCCGTCTCTCGACCATTCATGTCTTTTGCTGGCTTAGAAATGCTAAATAATCTATAATAAATAACTACACAATGCCCAGCCTGTGGTGGACTGTGCACATATGGGATTTATTTATTTATTGTAAGGGAAGGCAGAAAATGTAAGATTTGCTGCTAACAATCCACTATGCGGTCCGTCCTGTCCTCCACCCCCTGCCCCACTTTCAAAAACACATCAACCCAACTTCCTCTTAAGGAGTCTGGAAAATGTAGTCCAATAGGCATTTCCTGTTTTCAGAAGTACTATAATTAGGGGTACCGCTAGAAGGCATTCAAAACACTAATGGCAAGACTATCGAAAGCACCTAATGGATTTAGGAGCACAATTTCCATTCCGAGTCAGCCCCTTATGTGCTTTGGGAAAGCAGTCTCTAAAAACTTATTGTACTGCACTACAGCCTTTGCCGCCTGCCCTGGCTTACCTATCCCTTTACATCTGTGCATCCCCTTTGACTTCAGTAAAGCTGCATGGGTGGAAAGTGAGGGTAGGAGAGTGGATCCTGGAATTTGTGTGGATCTGCCCAGCATCCTGCAAAACCTGTGCTTGGCAAAACTCTGAGTGTGTGACTCTTGAGGAACCCAACTGATTGGTGCCTTTTTAGTGGTTGGCTCGGTATAAATGAAAGTCTAACGGGACACAGATAAACCAGCTTCAATAGCACAGAAAATCTATAATAAAACTAGATAAGGATTAACTATAGAAATGAATTATGGTTCTAGCAGACTCCAGTTCACCATCTATATCTATATCACAGACCTAGTGCTGTAGAATGTATTTTGGTGTTTGTTAAATCACTAGATTTCTTTGCCTAGGAGCCACAAGTTATTGCACGCATGTGTGTGATCCATCAGGTGGATATTTCCTCATTTATGATTGTAGACATCTAGGAAACACACTGAGAAAATGTAGGCAGAAGGAGGCACGGTTTGGTCACACCTGGTCTTCTGTCTGCAGCTGACTGTGTCAGGGCTGGCACAACAAAATCCATTCTTGTGACTGAGCTAGAAGAGAATGGAGACTAGAACAGCACTGATTAAGTCTCATGGCAGCCAAAGGACAGGAAAATTGTGAGCATCCAGGGATGCCATACAGCAAAGAAGTGTGGCGTATGCATGCATCAGAGACTGCATCATTCAGACTTCTGCATACAAATGAATGGCAAGTGACCTTAACTTTCTCTCCCACTCTAATATCAGATCCTTCCCTGTCCTTACCCCAAGACATTCAGTACAAAACAAAATACAACAAACAACTTGCTCAATATTGCTATTTAATGGAAAATATTATTTGAAATGAATGCAGTTAAATAATTGGCCGTGCAAATGAGTCTGTTGGTTTGGCAGTAGTGTGTGGTGCTGCCACCGGAGGGAATCTGTGTTCAGAAGAAAAGTATCAGTACCCCCATGGGTGACTGCACTCAGTTGCTTTGTGAGGAGCTTGAGATTTTGGAGTGGAGGAAGGAGAACACTGCAGAGGGTGTGGATCTGCTGTGGGTCTCCGGAAGTCTCATACACTCTCTAAGTTGCGTGATGGGAACCATTTCCTAGAAGGAGGGGACTTGGAGGTTTAACAATGGCTGGGAGTCGGGAACAGAGGATAGCCCCAGTACAAAAGGGTTGTGAGAAGTTGAACCATAACACGGTAAAGTCCCACGTAGATGCCTGGTGGCTAAGCGCTATGGGGCATCCAGTCCTGACTCCTTCAGCAGATTGAGATGGAAGAGTAGTCAGCTGTCTCTTCTCCTCAGAGGTGATACAGTAGGTCTGTTAAATGTCAGCCCAGAGGGATGCTACAAGGAAACAAATACGTTTTGTGCTTAAGCTATGGACTCTTCCTCCGTCAACCTCCCCCGCACCACCAGCTCTAAGTCCCCTCCCCTTAACGCACCAGTGAAGAGCAACTGGTATGTGGTGGGGAAGTTCCACAGGGGAACCAAGCATGGCACTCCCAAAGCCAGCCAGCAGCAGACTGAACATTTGGAAGGGGGAATGTGTGTGTGTGTGTGTATGGTAGTGCAATTCACATTCCTGTCTCTCTCTCTCTCTCAGGTTTACACATACTCAGCAGGAGATGAAGACTGCAAAGCTTCTGGCCTAGAGTCTGGAGGTTGTCGCATGACTCTCTTGGCTCCCATGCTTTGGAACTGCTAGTATCTTGGCAGCTTGGCAGCTCCCAGCCCCTGGTACAATTCCAGACTGGTACTTCCATTTGTCAGTGCTGTAAATGATTTATTACTAATTCCACAGAGACATCACTGCATGATCCTTGGAATGAAAGAGTGGATGGAATTCAGCAGCCTTGCTTACAGAAATCCCACAAAACATTGATTATGCTTTCACCGAATTATTGCTGTGGTGGACTTCTTTGGCATCAGCAGTAGGGTTGATCTCAATTGAACTTTTGCTTTTAGACCTGTAACAGAGATCCACAATATGGCTCAGAGGAGAACTTCCACAGGTCTCAATGCAGTTCCTAGAGGACAGGTGTTCTGATCACAAAACCCAACATCACTATTGAAACACCAATGCTGGCAGACTCAACAAAGAAGCTGAGGACTGAAGGGGCTATGGTGACATTGGTGGAGTCATTTTTAGGGAAGTTGGTATTATCCTTGCCCATGAACTATCTCCTCTATGAATAAGTCAAGGACTTCACTCTCCAAGGAGGCCCATTTGGTACCTTCCACCTGCACCACATTCACCATCTTAAGATGTTTCAGGAAAAAGAAGAAGGAAATTTGCTTAACAATCTGCAAAAATCAGTGACAATCACTATATTATTATTATTATTAGAACTGGTCGGAAGACAACAATTCCGTTTGTGTCATTCCATTCTGCATTGGAATGAAATCAAAATCATTTGAATGTTGTTGCAAAACAATGGTGTTGAAATATGTGATTTCAGATGGAGAAGGCCAGGCGTTTGATTTGTTTCTTTCTCTGTGGTCAGAAGTGACTATAGAGCCCTGTACCTCAGAAATCATCCTGTCAAAAACTTCATCAGAATTGATACATCACCACAAAATGTTTCCGGTTTTATGAAACAACATATTTCAACACTATTACGTTGTAGTCAAAAATATTCCAACCAGCCCTAATTATTATTCTTTGTTACATAGCATCACTGGTGTGCCTGGCACACTATGGAAAAGTAAGAAAGCCAAAGCCTTGTCCCTAAGATCTTCTCATCTAGATGATTATTATTACTTACTTGTCTCACAGTGATATCTTGATGCCCTAGCCCCATTGCGCTATGCACACATAACAAGAAGTCCCTGCCCCACATTGCTGATGATCTGAGTTTAAGACGAGAGAGACAACAGATGAATGCAACAGATGGGGCATCACAAGGTTACAACAAGATGATTATGGTCTACACAATAAGCTGCCATCACAGCTCACCAGATGCTAACAATTGTTGAGTTTTTTTTGTAGGCATCACGGCAGAGGAGAGTTCTAAGGAGGGCTCTGAAGCAGGAGAACGTGGTAGCTCTGTGGATTTTTATGGAAAGGAACAAAATGGGAGGAAGTGCAAAAGAGCTAATTTGGACTCAAAGTCACCCTGGGAGTAAAACCTGCAGAGTCAACTGAATTGCACAAGTGGTTAATTTGTATGTCTGCACACTGGTGAAAAACTTCTCTCTCTCTCCTTCAATTTCTTACTGGGCGGAACAGCTGTTGGGGCAGGTGAAAAATTCTAATGAAAAATCCACACCAAGATACATACTTTTTTCTGTATGGAAGAATTTTGACCCTTTTGCCACACAAAAGCTCATCTGGCTAAAAGTAGGTAGGGAAAAGTGAAATTTCAGCTTGAATCGGATTTATGAGCACTAGTGAAAATGGCAGTTTCTACAAACAAATCCTCATCCACAGTTGCCATGTTCCTTGTAAGAGGTGGCTGCATATCATTGTGGGTGGTGGGTTTTGTTTGTATTCTGTTTGAAAAGTTTGTTTAGTGCTTTGGATATCTGGATGGAAAAAACAAAACAAAAGGAAATGCCAGTTATATATGGCCAGTCAATCAGGAATCATACATCATGACTTTTTTGATGGTAATGTAGAAAATCTGAGTCATTCTTCACATTCCACTTAGACTTGGTGAATCTGAGTCTACTGTCAGATGTAGAGGGTCAGATTCATACCTTACTTGCGTGCATCGAAATCTAGACTGACACCATTAACTTCAAAGGGGTTATTTTAGATTTACATGAGCATATAACTGATATTTATTATAATTTATTATCATAAAAGTCAGTCAACCTGACAATTGCATCAGGTGGAGAGAGTCTGAATCAGTGCAGCTGTACAACCCAGAGAAGCTGAGTCTGTGTCCCCTTGCATTCCTGTGTAAACATGGTATGTTGGTGATGTGAATCACTGAATATGTACTACTGTTAGCCATATACCGTTCCTTTCACAGCTCTGTCCCCTCACTGTGGCTGGCACTGATTCTCAGCATGAGCTATTACCTTTCCCTCTGAACCTGAGTTCTCATGGACCACTGTGTCCCAAGGCAGGGCTGACATTAGAATACATCCTACGTTAGGGGAGAGAACTAAAATATGAGATAAAAACTCAGATGGACCAAAATGGGTGACCTCTGTTATTTTGCAATGGCCTCAGTGCGTGAACTCCAAACTGGCAGCTCCACAGCACACAGGCTAAAAATTCAGCATGGTTGGAATGTGTGTGTGTGTGTGTGCATGCAAGTGTTCATGGCATTTTGTACTCCACAGGGGATCGGCTGTGACAAAGGACAATTATGAGTAAATGTCTCTGTCTTTCCTGTGACCCCGGCAGACCCGATGGTGTTGAGCTTTGCTCGGTTATTTGCTCCACATTAAATGAAATGGCACATGTGAGCCAGTGTATTTGATTCTGGGAGGGTCAGGTGGATGGTGCAAAGATAGTGACACTGATTTGGTTTGATGGGGTCAGATCGGTCACTGCTTGCTGAGAAGAGGCTGGGAGAGACTGCTGGTGAGTCACGGAGATTGAGATTGCTGAATAAGACCAAGGAGGCCCTGCTTTCTCAGGAAGCACACACAACACCGGAGGCTATGGTCTGAATCGAACCTGCTTACCTTTGAGCACCCTGCAGAGGTATCCAGAGCATTGGAGGGGAGGGACCAATTTTCTCTTTCGACTTACCCTGTACTCATCTCCTCTGTATTTTGGGATCCCTGGGATCCATAATGCCTGAAGGAGAACCCCAAACTCTTGGGGACAGAACTGGATAGTGAAAAATAAGGAGGTGATTTTCACTGGAAAAGATTCTGTGGTGGGTTGAATGCAGCCACCTCCATCATTAGTATGACAGCGTAGCCTATGGTGAAAGCAGATCCCATCGCATGATGCTCCACCTTGATCCAAGCAGCCAAGCAATTGGAGCATTGTATGTTGTGAGCTGGCATCTCCTTGGGCTGCATTTTAGAACCCCGAGTCTACATTGGGCTGCACTCTGGCCAAACCCCATACAAACACAACATATTCCAAGTCAAAATGTAGCACTAATAAGCCACACTTTTAGATAGGATTTTAACATGTTCATTCAGAATCTGGGTGCTGCTGGGGAATCTCGGCTAGGACATGCATCTGGCAATATTACAGCAGCCTGCACTGGCAGGCTTCACTCTAGTGCACAGGCAGAACTCATGGCTGTATGCTGAGACCCACTGAGGGAGGGCTAGATAACCCACACTGCACACAGCCTGGGGGGGTAGGGATTTTTTTTAATGTGTAAGGGGTGAAAAGGTAAACATGGTAGGCCGGGCTGGCTCAGAAGGCTGGGAATGGCTAATGGCATGTTTGGCTTTAGCAATAACAATCCAGCTGAGTTTGTTAATGACCAAAGATGCTAGCAGAATCTGGTGGCCTTTTGGTGCCATATGTGAACCGTGATGCTCAGTTCAGCTCTTAGATGTGTACATGCTTCACAAAAACCAGCATAACAACTGGCCCTCGTGACTGGCCTCTTTGATGGCAGTGTCACAAAGGAGCGAAGCAAGGATGGAAGGGGCATAGGCATTGACTTCCCTTTTTTTGGCTGGAAGCTCCCCCTGGCATGGAGTTGGGGCGGGTTTGGTGTGTGGGAAGTTGTCACAGCTGCCCGTGCTGTACCTATCCTAAGGATAAATGGAGGAATGCAGACTCCAGAGTTGTCAATCTGGCATGACTAATATCAGCATTTTTAGAAGTGGGAACTCTCACCCCCCCTCCCCCCAAATAAACCTCAAAGAGGGGTGGGAGAAGGGAAATGAATGTTTGGAATTGCTTGGTACAAAGTCGAGTGAGCTGAAAACTATGTCAGGCTCTGTAAATATTTATCAGATGTATTAGAGCAGGAGTTTGAAATGTTAGACAGCTGAGAAATGAGTGTTTTACTAATTCTCCTGATAAATTAAAACTTGGGGTGGGGGGAGAAGTTGTTTGGGAATCTCAGCACTAGAGAAGCCCGATAGATCTGATATGTGGAGCTGCAGCTGTTGTTAGGACTTGACTTGTGCTCTTTACTCTGAGGATGAGATGCAAGCATGGCTCACAGCTGCATGGGTGACTGGTGGCTCATTCCAAAAGGGAAACCATTCGGCGGTGGTTAGGAGCTGCTCTGTGTGTTTGTCATCTATGGAGCTGATGTACTCTTCTCCATTACTTGCAGTTAAGGCTCTCACCGTGTTGGGTTTAAAGAGGAACTGCAAAGCTCAAACACAGAGAACTTGATTCTGATCTCACTTACATTTACTCACATGGATCAGGAGTCACTCCATGGAAGTCAATGGATTTACGCTGGTGTAAGACTGGTGTGAGAGCAGAATTATGTCCAAGCAAAGCAGTTTAAGACTACAAATAAGAAAACCTGGGCCAAATTCTCCTCTCATTTACAATGGAGCAAATCAGAGCAGATTCTTTGGTTACAACAGAGTTGCTCCTCATTTACACTGGCGTGATTAAGAGCAGAGTTTGGCCCATTACATATAGACTTAAGAATGACAAAGGAATGGGTCCAAGTTCCAGCATTTGGACCTAGAATTGATTCTGTATCCAAACTTCCCCAGAGTATATAGCAGGGGTCAGCAACCTGTCAGAAGTGGTGTGCCGAGTCTTCATTTATTCACTCTAATTTAAGGTTTCGAGTGCCAGTAATACATTTTAACATTTTTAGAAGGTCTCTTTCTATAAGTCTATAATATATAACTAAATTATTGTTGTATGTAAAGTAAATACATTTTTAAAATGTTTAAGAAGCTTCATTTAAAATTAAATTAAAATGCAGAGCCCCCCAGACCGGTGGCCAGGACCCAGGCAGTGTGAGTGCCTTTGAAAATCAGCTTGCATGCCGCCTTCAGCACGCATGCCATAGGTTGCCTACCCCTGGTATATAGCATCTTTATGTACAGTTCCCTCTCTTTCCTCTGCACCCAAAGCAACAAATACTTAGTTCTGCCTTAGTGCAGGGCCTGGACTTTTGAGGTCCCTTCCATTCCTACATTTCTATGATTCTATGTGCAGGGAAAGACACTGGGTCTAGCCCTGCAGCCGCCCATTAAAGCTATTGGGAGTTTTGCCTGAGTTAAGACCACAGGATCTGACCCACCATTTCTGGTAGAGATAAAATCAGTTCTAACAAGGGGTAACACAACATCAGAAAGCCAGAGCTTTCCAGGGGAGCGAAGGAGAAACTGAACTTCAAGTATTTTGTTTTCAAATGCATTTGCAAATTTGAATTCTGCATGTAGGGTTGATTAATTGCTGGGGATCTTGGAAGGGCTTTTTAATACTCTTATTTTAAACAAATAGGGCTGTCAAGCAATTAAAAAAATAATCACGATTAATTGCACAATAAAAAAATTAATTGTGATTAATCATGTGATTAATTGCAGTGTTAATAATAGAATACCATTTATTTAAATATTTTAGATGTTTTCTACATTTTCAAATATATTGATTTCAGTTACAACACAGAATACAAAGTGTACAGTGCTCACTTTATATTTATTTTTTATTACAAATATTTGCACTGTAAAAAACAAAAGAAATAGTATTTTTCAATTCACCTAACACAAGTACTGTAGTGAAATCTCTTTATCATGAAAATTGAACTTACAAATGTAGAATTATGTACAAAGAAAACTGCATTCAAAAACAAAACAATGTAGAACTTTAAAGCATACACGGCCACTCAGTCCTACTTCTTGTTCAGCCAATCACTCAGACAAATAAATTTGTTTACATTTGCAGGAGAGAATGCTGTTGCTGGGTCATCATCTGAGACTGCTATAACATGAAATATATGGCAGAATGTGGGTAAAACAAAGCAGGAGACATACAATTCTCCACCAAGGAGTTCAGTCACTAAATAATTAATGCATTATTTTTTTAACGAGCATCATCAGCATGGAAGCATGTCCTCTGGAATGGTGGCTGAAGAATGAAGGGACATATGAATGTTTAGCACATCTGACACGTAAATGCCTTGCAATGCCGGTTACAAAAGTGCCATGAGAATGTCTTTTCTCACTTCCAGCTGACATTATAAATAAGAAGCGGGCAGCATTATCTCCTGTAAATGTAAACAAACTTGTTTGTCTTAGCTATTGGCTGAACGAGAAGTGGGACTGAGTGGACTTGTAGGCTCTAAGTTTGACATTGTTTTGTTTTTGAGTTCAGTTATGTAACAAAAAAATTCTACATTTATAAGTTTCACTTTCATGATAAAGAGACAGCACAAGAGATAGTACTTGTATGAGGTAAATTTAAAAATACTATTTATTTTATCATTTTTACAGTGCAAATATTTGTAATAAAAATAATGTAAAGTGAGCACTGTACACTTTGTATTCTGTGTTGAAATTGAAATCAACATATTTAAAAATGTAGAAAAACATCCAAAATATTTAATAAATTTAAATGGGTATTCTATTGTTTATCAGTGCGATTAAAACCGTGATTAATTGCAATTAATTGTTTTGAGTTAATCGCATGAGTTAACTGCGATTCATTGACAGCCCTATAAAACAATCTTTTCAGTTCCTCTTTAAAGGAGACATCTGGGCTCAGCATGGCAGCATGGATGAGGCTGTATGAGCAGAGATGATCACCCAGAGAAATATATACAGAAAAAATAAAATAACTAGGGAGAATTCCTTAGACAGCGCCTGGCTCCTGTGTCTCACTCTCACTGCAGTCTTTACAGCTCTCAAGTTTTCCTTAGATGAACATGTGTCTCTTGACTTTGGTGCTGGCATCTGATGGCACATTCTATCACCTGCTCCTTTAAGAACAAAACAATCTGAAGGCATGGGGCAGGGCTGTTGTGGGAATCATATACAACAACTCCAAGATTCATTTTATAATTGTGACAGTGGCCCTTGATTGTTGGGGAAGAGCGACAGCGTTCTTGAATTGTGTAGAGGACTTGGAAGGGGCTACTCTATGGAGGTGTAAGAGTTTAGTGTGCTACTCTTATCTCTGACCAGGGTCAATGACTTTGCAGTACTCTGCCCTATAATATACATCCTTCTGGATGAGGCTTTTTGGTCTGTGTCCTTTGGGGTGGATGGGATTCTCCCTGCTGCCTTGGGGGTGGAGCGTGGTTGCCCTTTGCCCAGTCTGTGCTGATTAGCATTTATTTCTCTGCAGCTTCCAGGCTAGAGCACTTTAGAAATAAAAATGATAACTATGCTTATTCAAGGTACTATTACAGATGAAATAGTAATCGTAATAATAATGCTGTAGGCAAGTTAGAAAAAACACTGGGGAGATAAACCCTCCTGTTTCAAGTGTAAACCAGCTCCCTGGGGTTAAGAAGAAATGTAGGTTACACAGGGGGGAGGGATAGCTCAGTGGTTTGAGCATCGGCCTGCTAAACCCAGGGTTGTGAGTTCAATCTTTGAGGGGACCACTTAGGGATCTGGGGCAAAAATTGGTCCTGCTAGTGAAGGCAGGGGGCTGGACTCAATGACCTTTCAAGGTCCCTTCCAGTTCTAGGAGATTGGTATATCTCCAATTATTACCTCGAGGGCAGGTTACTTCATAATTGTCCTTGACAAGGGTCCTTGCACATTCTACTGCAGCATCAGGCAGTGTCCCTGTCAGGAACAGGCTACTGGTCTGGATGGAGTCCTGGTGTAGCAATTCCTATGTTCCTCAGTGGCTTGAGGAGAGCTGGAGTGTGGCTGAGGCAGAGGGATATAAGGTGTTTTTTATTTATTGGTCTTTTAATGCTTTGCCACATCCACCTTTCAGGAAATTCCTGTCTGCATCCAAGTGGCCTGCTCCAGTCTTATTCTCTGCACGCGGGCTTCACGTGGATTCCTTTTCCTCACCAGTAATAATCAATCTGTTAGTGAAAGCGTTTGCTGGAGGTGTCTGCTTCTCAATAGGAAAGCCTCCATTGCCTGCACAGGATGTCTGTGTCAACAGCCTACAAATCCTGCTCCTGCTCTGGCCCCTCAGGGTAATGGGGCTCAGCTGCACTCCCGTCTGTTTCACACATGAGCTTCAGTCTCAGGGACCAGATGAGAGGTGGGACTGGGAGGTGGGGCCTTTTGCCTCCCCGTTGGGATGTTTATTATTACACTGTCAGTAGATGTTTCTCCACTAACATCACAAGCAGCCCAACCTAGTTTGCTTAGGCCTCTGGAAACTTCCAGAGCATCACTCCATCAACAGCAACTGCATGGGTGGTGCCGTAGAAAGTCTGAGGACAACCAGATACATAGACACGTTCATCACACATCACCTGGCCTGGAGAAATCAAGAGCAAGCACAAACCTGCCCCCAGAGCTACCGCAAAGCTTCCAGTCACTTAACTTCCATATCGCCAACCCCATACGTTCATAAACCATGGGCCAGGTCCCCAAAGCCATGGGTTTAAAAACATCAATTCATTCAGGGTCCTTTGTATTTGGCATTTTGAGCCTTCAGTGGTCCCATTTTCAATCTGTGCTGTGAGGGCTAGAAATGTATGTTTTTATTTCATTGTCAGCTGTGATTCTCACGCGCGCCCATGACTCTGGGAGCTGGGGCTTTAAGAAAAACACCAAACGTCTCGAGAGTTGCGATGAAATCGTGAGAGTTGGCAACGCCATTTGCCCTTTTTCAAAGTAATGCGATTGGTTTACTGTCCCCTCCGCTGTGGGGAGAGTGCAGAGGCCCCGCGGGGTGCAGCTTGAGAGGCTGGGGGCCTGGACAGTGAATGAAAGCAGTGTTTATTTTGGGGGGAGGGGAGGGGAGGGTTGGCAGTGGCACACTTGAGGCTGGGCAGGTGTTTTGGGGTGAGTGGTCTGGATGCACTAAAGAGTGGTGGGGTGGTCAGACAGTGCTGTCGCACCTCATTTATTCAGATACCACTGATGCGTCACGAACATGTTTTTTCATGTTCATGCTGCCTCTGTATTTCCAGGTTGCATCCTTTACTGAGACTGGAGGCACTGAGAGACCGTGACGGAGGCCATTCTCATAGTGTTTCCAGGGCGAGTCCTGGAGATATTTTGGCTGGATTCTGGCACACACTGAGTCCTCTTTGTGACGCTCCAGCAGAGGGGATTGGAAATTCCCCTAAATGGGCAGCTGGCATAGTACAGAACCATCATCGCTGTAACTACATCACCCTCCCCCAGTCCTGAGTCCTTGCCCTCCAGCCAATGGGGAGTTGCCTGGGACAGGAGAGACCACGGCTGGAGTGCCTAGGCTGTAGGGCCTTTATGAGTCACTATAACTTAGAGTAGCCTTGAGAATCAGGATGGTGATGGTGGAAGGGTGGCATACAGCCAGTTGCTCCCAGGCAAACCAGCCTGCCTGAGGATTGAGCCCATTAGTCAGTGATACTGCAATAATCTCTCTTCACTCCCATCTCTGCGATGTTCCTTCATGCAATGCCCTCTCCCTCCTGGCTCCCCAAGCTGCCTCCTTCTCCAAAACAACATCCTTCCTAAAGATTCATTCCTTCTGTCATGCCCACAACAAGCTGACAATACAAACCAAGCCCTCTGACATTCCCTCTGCCTCCAGGCTTCCCAGGGACTTCTGTCTCCTCTGTGTCTATCTTGTAATCTGGGAGCTCTTTTGGAGCAAGGGCTGTGTTAATTTTGCTTCTTGTACAATGCTGAGCACATTCCTGTTAGCACTGAAGAAATTCAGTAATGATCACAATTAAGACAGTGTGTGGCACATTACAGACACACCAGAACACAAGCTCATTTCCCTGAGGAATTTACTATCTAGTCAGATGCTTACGAGAAAACCCATTATCAGGAGCTGAAAAGGCTGTTTTTTAAGGCCCAGGAGGTTAGGACAGGTAAGAGAAGAAGCCAGACTTTGGGGGCCTCTTTGAGCCAATCCTTCAACAAACATATGGGGCTTCTCCCATAAGGCTTTGGGACATTGACACTGGCCATATCCTTAAAAATGACATCAGCTCATGGCTCACCCTTAAACTGACAAAGAATTGCAGGGGCATAGCTAGTCAATGACATTTAATACCCGTCCCTAGGTCATTCCAGTGTTAACCAAAATGGCAGTTAAGTCCCAGATTAGTCAGCGTAGGCCAGGAAAGAGCAAGAGTATTGGTGTGTCTACACCTGCTTTGCCTCTGTGTGGATAAGCAGAGCACCTCAGCCTCTGGGGCTGTCAATATAACACCTTTCACCATCAAGAAAAGGAAAAGAAATATTATAAAAAAGGCCAGTTCCCCTGCTGCACCAACAGTGTGAATCCTGTTGTAGGAGATAGTAAAGTGGCAGAACAGGTGTTCCCGGAGATAATAATATCTCACTATCTAACCCCCTCGCTGGCGCGTCTGAAAAAAGATAAGAAGGAGATAGAAGAAGAAGTCGTTTTCTAAGAGCACAAATCAATATTTATTATAACGAAAGGCAGAGATTGATATCAAGAAGGGAGATAATAATAAAAAAAACAAGACTAAACTTATTATTCCTACTTATTCTCCAGGGGGGAAAAATCACCAAAAAACAGACTTTGTTGATTTCTTTTGGTCTGTAGAAATAGCTTCCTCTGATACCCTCACTTAGATTTTCTCTGACACCCTGCTGAGGTTTTGATGTTAGACTTTCATCAAGAATATTGAGCATGAAATCTAAACATTATTTCTGGTGTCTGGTGACAGCTGATGAAGAGATAGAATAAAGGATAAAAGAGGATTTAGACTGGGCCAATCTGCTACCTGTAGGAAGGCAGGAGAACCTAGAGTAATTAGGACATGGTGATGGGAGGCAGGGAGTACAGGGCAATACGTGTTTACACCCAAGGTGGGGGAACCATTTGAGGCAAAATAAAAATTGGCTAAAAGGGCAAATGAATCTTTGCTTTATTATTGGTGTTATTGGTACTACAGTAGCAGGTCGAGAGGCGGTGTGGTCTAGTGGAAAGAGAGTCAAGAGACCTGAGTTCTATTCCTGGCTTTGCCATTGGCCTGCTGATTGGGACCGTGGAGCTTTACCCAGCTTTCTCTAGGCCACACTCATCAAGGATCATGCAAAAGGGGAAGAGGACTAGCCATTGTTTGCCTTGATTTTTCCCACCTTCTATCTCTATGTTTCTACACTGGACTTGGCAGAGGTGGGAGCCGAAGTATATCCAAATGTCAGAAGAGAGCCTTATAGGCAAAGCCTTCTGTAGGCAACAGTTGCATTCTAGTTTCTTCTTTTGGGGAAGATGGAGGAAGTCCATAGTACAGCTTGGGTGATGGAGCTCTAGGCGATGCAACTGAGGGGGTGGATTAAAGGATAGTACAAGACGCTATAATTTGCCAATTCCCTGAGCTAGTCACGGGCTACACCCCAAAATCCCTGCTGTTTGCATTAATCACTCTAAGGAGAGACACTGATCGAACAAGAACAAGGTGCCTGTTTAACAAGACAAACGTTATTGAGAGGAGAAAGCCTTGTTATTAATCAATACGTTAAATCACTGTTCATTAAATCCTCATGATTCTTGTCTTTTTGTAAAAACAAGAATTTGCTGATTCCTCCATGTACAGTATGCCCCTATTCAACTACCATTTTCAGTAAAACACTTGCCATCTCATGTTTCCTGTCTTGCAGTTATTTATTTATCCACATTTAACTTCTCTAGCAGCAATTCCGCAAATGAACAGCATTTCAGCAACAAGAACTTCACAGCTAATCAATGCTGGAATTCAGATACTATTTCTCCGAGGTAGGCGGAACATCTTGATGTATAGTGTTTTCAAATCATTCAATGAGTTTGACTCAATGTTATGCTGTTGAGGCGCTTTCCATTCTTTCCCTATTTGCTTGGTTCCTCTTTGTTTGGGATTTTATACAGGGTTTCCCCCTTTTAACCCAGCATCTGCCTATTTCACAAATGTACCTGCTGTAACTGCAGTTAACAGCACAGTTTCTTCCTTTGCATATTTCATTCTCATTCAAGGTACTCTTCTGAAATATGTTAAAGCACCGAAGTTTGCTTCTTCAAAGAAATTCAAACCTTTCCCCTTCTTTCAAAGATTAATTACAGTGGCTTATAGCTTCAAATACTTCCAGTTACTTTCTTCAGTTACTGCATCTCTACCTAGTAACTTTTCAAGGATTAGAAGTTATTGTGCCTTTTCCCAGGGAATGTCTCAGATCAAATATATCCTCGCTCTGTCAGCTGTAGCAAGTAAAAGCTTTTAAAAGTGTGGTTATATGCTGAAAAAACGGCAGTAAGATGTTACTTGTTGTCTCACAAAGGATTTTAGATCATGTGTAGTTTACAATAGATTATTTTTCTAGCTGCCAGCCTTGCAATCTCAAAATGGGATCTGAAAGTTAAGGTAGGTTTTTTCCTTTGCACACATCAATCACTAGTAAGAAAAAAAGTTCCCATTTCTGATCTCAGGCATGTCAGTGGAAATCAGGCATAGCTTCACTGGAGCCCGTGGAATTGCACTGGTATGCAATGGGTGTAAGTGAGGTGAGAATCAGGCCCTATGACTCTGCAATCAGAAGTTAGCTGATGCTTTGGTAGCTAGTGTGAAAGCTGGGATAGGATTGCAGCTCAGTTTCCCAGTGTTATATTGGCTCATCAGGGCTGACCAAAATAGAAGGCAGTAAGTGTTTAAATTTTATTTTAAATAGTCAAGTACCTGCTCCTGGGACACACAAGGAACAGGTCTGTTAATCCATTTTTATATGGTCATTTTTCTGACCATCACTTCATTTTAAATGTCACTTGTTGCCCATCCAGAATTTTCCGTCTGGAATGGTTGATAATCCTGTATGTCCATTATCACAGCCAACCTGAATGCTGCTTAGCTACAGGGAAGGGGCTTCAAAAGCCCAAATGGCAGTTCCTGTTCCCATCTGTCAAATCATTCCTTTGAGTACCAAGTGGTTTCACCAATGAGTGGAGTGGATTCAGTAAGGAATTGAGAGGCAGAACCTAGCATTTCTCCTGCCCTCCTCTTCTATTTCAAGGTACAGTTATCTCCTAGGATAGGGCCAGGTGCATGGATGTCACCCGTTGGGGCATCAGGCAAGCTGAAGGGCTGTGTGTAGTGGTTGGAAGGAGATGGAAAAGGTACTAAAGAAACTGGGCCTTGGGAGTGAGACCTACAGACCCAAGAGGGCCAAGTCTGATACCCTGGGATCTATTTCGGGCCTAAGACAAGGTTGCTGCTTGTCCCCACCTCTTCTTCACCAATGTCTCAAGAAGAAAGGGTGGGGAAGTAGAGTGGAGGGGCACAGAATATGCTAGTTTTCTTCTCATGGTAAGTGACACGAGGTCAGGAGAGACCCTATCAATAACTGTGCTCAGATGAGGAATAGTGTCCCAAGCAAAGTGGTGAACACTCCATCCCCTGAGTCAATTAAAACTATGCTAGATGAAGCACTGGAGGGTCCCCTCTAGGGAACTATCCTGGTCTGCCATAGGAGGGAAAAGATGGACTAGATGTCCTAGCGAATTCTTTTCTTTGCTAATTTCTATGGGAGAAATTCTCTGCCATGTAAATGGGCAAAACACCATTGTGTCCACTGACACAATCAGAGAATTTGGCCCTATGAGTCTTGATGTGTAGAGAGCTTGGTCTCACTACCCACAGGGGTATCTCTGGCTACCCAGTCCTGCTGTTTGGAAGTTGCCTGCAGCAGGATTAATGACTACCCAATGTGCAATGTCATTTGGAGGCCATTGCCTGATTTGATGACCTTTTCCTTTCAAGGGGGTGAATCCAGAATGTATTGCATTCGCATCACCATCCCAGCCACTGAAAGCAACCTGGAATGAAACACAATTGATTGATATTTGCAGAGACAGCAGGATTACACCGTTGTCTGATTAATTGCTTCTTTCTCTTTTAATTTTAACAATGTTAATACCATATTAAATGAACTTTTCCCAGAAGATGAACTGTGGAGTCAATTGGCTTTGTTTGCTTTGGTTATTTTGCTAAACATACAATTTGTGGTACCAGGACAGATGCCCTCCTGCTTCCGGGAAGTGATGATGTAATTTATATCATCCCAATGAACTGATTCTCTTATCTACATTGTCTGTACAGTATCTAATGAAGTAATGAAATATGCAACAATTCAGCAATAGAAAAGACCTCACTTTTAAATTAGCACTAATTAGAGATAATTATCTTTGCTGGTTTGATATTTCTATGTAATGAGCCCGAGTTCTCTTTCGTTAAGGGTTTAGTGTGGTCAAATAAATGAAATGCCGCATTGAAGATGCACAAGTACCTTTTAGTCCGGATTTATTTTCACATTTCCAAGAGCTCCACTCTGCTCTTTGATGACATTTTGTTTGATTACAGATGCTGGCATTTCTGAGAATGGCCATTTTTTATGCAGCCCACGCCTGGGTGAAAACAGTACAATTCCTGCAGCTTTCCCACACCCCTTTCAAATGGAGCAGTGAGGAATCGTCTTGGGACCCAGAACTTGGATCCTATGCGTTGTCACTAGAATGCTGCAGGTCCCCACAGTGCTTCTATGTCCTGCTGGCCTGGTCACTGAGGGCTGGACATGGAGCCCTAGGACATGCTCTGTGCTGTCATAACACTGGCAGTCTTGCAGCCCTTCCTTGCTCTGCCTAACAGCCTGAATAGTGATCTGATTTCTGATTGTTTTCCAAGATGACCCCTTCTCTTTCTTGGCAATTTTGTCACTCCAGTCCTAAGTGTGACTGAGGATGTCCCAGTATAGCAGCACCCAGCACCCCACAGGCTTGCTGCATAAATCATATACTTAGCAGAGAAGTGATCAGGAGCCTTGGACTCTCTATTATCTCTGTCCAGCCATCTGTTGTATTTCTAATGCACCACCCATGTATTTAGCGGTCTATCGTATTTCTAAGGCATTTTGCACTATCTGATGTCTCTCTGCCTGTCTTTGTGGGGTATTTCTAAAAGCTTCTAACACCGTGTGTCTAGCTGTCCCCGTACTGTGTCTCTACTATAGCACCGTCTGTCTATCAGCCTTTGGTGTTTCTAGAGCACTTATCACTGCAACTTCTAGGTGATCTATCATATGTCACATGATTACCTTTTCCATCCAGTAACCAGTCATTTGCAATAGATTCCCCATTTCTCAAGGGAACTTTAACAGCCCAGCGGGTGACAAGTTGCCAGGGTGAAGTTCAGTGAAGTGCGATAAAACTAAACAAGCCGCTGCCCCAGAGCGAGGCTGGCTTTACTCTCCCCCTCCCGCTTCACACGTCCCTAACCTGCAAGGTGCAAAGACACCAATAAAGTGAGAGTACAGCGGGTGTGCTTGTGTGAACACCCCCCTCCCCCCGCACTGAACTGAGAGCTGCTAATCGGCACCCCCACCCCAGCTGGGAGAGAGGGAGCTGTGGCAAAGCGGGTTTTGCTTCTAGAGAGGCCACCTAGTAAGTAAAGGGCTACTGGCTACAAACTGCCATATAATTCTGTCAGCACCTGCTTTATGGGCCCGAAATGGGGCAGAGTGAAAGGTTTCCTTTTCTTTACGACTCACGCCCAGTCCCCGTTAATGAAACAGCAGGTCCTCCCCGCTTCCCTCCTCCTGGCTTCCTCCTAGCACTGCTGAGCCCAGGCCTTGATCAAGGCCTGATTTCCCTCCCTTTCTTAGTGCAGGAAATCACTGGCTGGTTCGCTGAGAACAATGTATTCTGTGCACTTCCCTGGCTTTCGTCGCTTAATTGGAGTGATGCCTTGAGGTCCCCTGGCACGGAGCGGAAGGCCGGTGGTGGCAGGCAGCCAAGGTAATTATGGTTGAATGGTCCTCTCAGAGTCCCTGAAGAGTCTTTACGAATCATTGGGTAACGGCTATAGTTCAAGAGAGCGCAGTCTTTGGGGAACTTGTATAATTACTGAGTTTTGAGCCCTCTCTGGCAGCACTTCCCTCGTCCCCCTTATCCCCTCCCCTGCCACCCTCTTTCTCCCACCTCCTCTCGGACGCTGTTTAGCCACATCATTGATGGGAAAGGCCAGCGTGTACTATGTAATAACAAGACTGCATTTGAACTCTTACTTGTAAGGGCAAAAAGGAATAACTGACCCACAAGGTGCTACTTATTTTCTAGATTGTGTCTGTCTTCCATTTTAAGCATGTGGGGGGGCGGCTCTGCAGATGGCACCCCTTTCTGGGGAAACCCAAGTGAGGGCAGAGAGCATGGTGAGTGGTTCAGAACAGGCACTTGTGCCCATTTGGTCTGCAGGGCAGCTCCAGCAGTGGAAAAGCTGCAGGGCATGGACCACGAAACTAACAACAGGGCAGGTGAAGGGGAACGGCTTCAGTAACCAATAGACAGAAAGCAATATCACAATATCCAATTATATTGAACACGTGATATGACATTACTGGAAGTTCCTAGATGGCACTATAAATTTGGCCTAACTGACTGTACAGGTAGTTAGCTCTTGGAGAAATACTCAGTGTTGGGTGTGGTGCAATTCTTTTTAGAGTTGGAGCATATCATTAGTAAATTTTATTCCTTGACTGAATGTCTGACTGTTTCTTAGGTGTTGCCTACAGATTACAGCCACATAACCAAACAAAACATTCCCTCTATCTATGATACTTACCTTTCCCCCATTACAATGGTATTTAAGCTTCTCCCAATCTTTAATATATTTATCCTTGCTGTAACCTGGGGAGGTAGAAAAGTACTGGGAACAGAGGGACAGAGAGGCTAAATGGTTGCCCAAGGTAAAATCCAGGAAAGCTGTGGAATAACTTCAGGTCTCTGGAGTTATACGCTGGTGCCCTAACCACTGAACTATCCTTCCTCATGGTGTCAAAACAGTATCTGGCAAATTAGAAGCATGAGTTTTAATCAGTTGACAGTAGTATTCATGTGGGGAAGATCCCCCCAGGATT
Organism: Mauremys mutica; assembly: GCF_020497125.1. Taxonomy (NCBI): domain Eukaryota; kingdom Metazoa; phylum Chordata; order Testudines; family Geoemydidae; genus Mauremys; species Mauremys mutica. The sequence continues at coordinate 24,114,736 of NC_059080.1, forward strand.
CTTCACCGGGAACATCAAAAGAAGAGCATGGCCCCCTGAGAACCCATAATAATTCTTATGCTGTGCATGCTGGCTCGGAACTTTGGGAGAATACTCATCCAGTGTAGACACGTGCAATACAGCTCATAGCCATGCACCTCAATACTGAATCTCATTGTTTTCGTTTAAGGAGAATATAGCCACATAGGCCACAATATCACCAAAGTGGAAAGGCCTCTGGGCACCTTAACAGAAATAAATGCAAACAACAGTACTATAAAAGAAAGGGAAAGTCTCATGCTCCCCGGAGCTGGCAAACTAAACAATCAGCATAACCTTCTCCCCCTGAAAACAGCAAGGATGCAAGACTCCCAGAAGATTGACTCTTCTGTGCCTGGGGCATGGGTGGGAGAAAGGGCAATGTTAAAATAGATAACAGGATATCAGGCCCTTGTGAAATTGGGAAGGCAGAAGCGTAAACTAAAGTAGCAGATGGCTCAGACAGCCAGGCAGCCTCTTCCTTCTGCTTCACTTCACAAACTGATTCCATTTGCCATTGCAGCCTTAGCCTCCCCTTCCTGCTTCTTCTGTCTTGAGGCCTGAACCCTGGGACTTGTGAGGCCAGATGTTCAGAAGTGCTCAGTACCCAGCAGCGCCCATAATCCAGCAGAGTTCTTTCAAAGATCTGGCCTCAGTTGTGAGTGATGAGCCCTTCTGAATATTCTGGCCATAATGGACATGAAACCATCTCACTGGGGACTGCTGGAACCAGCTTATCACAGTCCAAGAGCAGATTCCTTCGTGCTGCCAGCTCGTGCAGTTTGCACACAACTCCTGATGAGTGGTCCTGCAGATCTGGAACACCTTCCGCTTGGCTATTAAAGAGACCTGCTGGAGCAAACTTAACTGGGAGTGCACACAATCCAGAGACTGAAACTCTTTGTCTGTGGCAGGTCAGTGGAAATGCTGAGAGTCTCCAAATGTTCCATCCCCACTGTGTTCCTAGCACTGATAGAAACTCTTACACTAGCAAGATGAGATGATGCTTGTCATAGGTTTCTCCAGCACTTAGAGCTGTTGGGTTCCAAAATGGGGACCTGCATGGACTCCCCTAAACTAAAATTTTAGTTTAGATCTGGTAAAAGCTGCCACCACCCAATAATGTACGTGTATTGGGACACAGTCCTTCCCCAAAATCCTTGGGGATCCCAAGAGCCCCAAATCCCTGGAGTTCTTACACCCAGGAGAAATAAACCATTCCCCCCTGCTTCCTCCCCCCTCCCTTTTCCTAGGAGAGATACCGGGATTCAACTACAGAGGGATGCCTTCCTCCTCCCTCCTCCCCTTTCCCTGAGAATTCACCCAAGGAAAGATCAACCAAGTCCTTAACAGAAAAGATTTATTAAAGAATAAAAAGAAAGTAACTGTCTCTGTAATACCAAGATGGAACAATACACAGGGTCTAAACTTATCAATCTCTGGAGAGAATTCCCCCTCCCTTCTTTCTCAGTAAAAGCAATAACAGTACAGAATTAAAGAAATTCTATAGCAAAACACACAATTGCAGATATAGAAAGCAACTCAAAAGACTAATCCGCCTTTTTAACTAATACTCACTATACTAGATAGTAGGAAATACTCCAGGAGAACTTGGAGACATGTCTGGTCTTTCTTAGATCCAAAGAGAGCATGAACAATCCAACAAAGAACACAGACAAAGGCTTCCCTCCACAGAGATTTGAAATTATCCTGTCCCTTGATTGGTCCTCTGGTCAGGTGTTTCTCAGGTTACTGAGCTTGTTAACCCTTTCCAGGTAAAAGAGACCTTAACCCTGATCTGTTTATTTATGACAATGCTATTGCAAGGACAGCAACCTGGTCTGTTGTCTGGATTGCAGGAATAGAGAATAATTCTGAATCTATGGATGGCATGCTTAGGTATACTGTCAGTGACAACAGACCAGGAAGCACCAGCTCATTGTTGGACTATGCTAATAGAGGCTTATCTATGGGAAATCCAAGCAAAACCAGGATGCCCCAGGGAGTCATAAGAGCCAAAGCTTCAACCTCCACAACTAACATAAGACTGTGTTTACAGAATTTATTCGATATGAGGAGAAAAGGGGGTGGCAACCCACCACTCTGTGGGCCAGTTCAGGCCTGGTGCCTGGGGAACATCTGCAGCAAAGTCTGGGGAGCTGCATTTGTTTACTCCAGTTTGGAATTTGCCTCATATCTGCCAAAGAAAGTGTGAACAGGGGAACAAGGTCCCTTGAAGGATTCCCTGTCCCAGGAAGTTAGGAGTTCAGGCCACAGTCTACATTAATGAACAGCAATCTTCATCCAGAGCCAACCAAGATCCCTCTCACATCTTCATGAGGGTGGACAGAAAATGAAGCCACGTGCCTCCCCTTCTTTCTGTATGTCAAAGTTCCTCTTCTCCACCCACCAGAATGGGGCTGTGTGTGGGGAGGTGAGGTTGTATTGGCCATGATTTGTATTGCCTGGAGAGAGGTTTTTTTTTTTCCTTACTTTCGAAGCTGCGTATTTGAAGGATAGAGTATTCAACCTTGGAGCCATGATGTAGAAATGCCTTACGTCTTTGGCAGGATTTTCTCTGCACATTGACTCCAGAGAGATGAATTTTCTATTCCAAATCAGCAGTCATGATTACAAAGATCCACGTCAGATACCACCAAAGAGGCTGTCTGCATGGATAACAAAATTGTATTCAAGATCTCTCCTTTCCACACGCCAGGATTTTCCGGATCCAGGTGGCTTTCCCCACCCACATTCTCCTCACTTCATATTTCCGAACTTAAGGTCCCACCTTACTGCAGTCACTGGCCAGTCAAGGATGGCAGGACAGGACTCTTTGGGGGAGACCTGCTAGCTGAGGTCTCTTAGCAAGCAATGAGTGGTACATTAAGAATTAGCCATGTATCCACTTACCTACCTAATCTGCCTAACCATTTCTCCCATGGTATCAGAGCACCTGAGAAAGGCGAAGGGATGCTGGGTGCACACAAAGGAAAAAGGAGAGCGTGTGAATCTAGTAGATGGGATTGGCTGGGGAACTACCTCTCAAAACATTCCTGGCTCTGCCTCTGCTGCTCTGTGGCAAGTCAATTAACTACTCCATGCCTTAGTTTCTCCATCTGTGCACTAGGGCTAAGGTTGCCTACCTGCCTCCTAGATGGTTGTGAGCAGTCATTTATTTTTCATACACTACTTTGGGTGCTTTAGATGAAGTATTCAAATATTAATATTGACACAAAAAAGTCCGATTCACGTACATTCAAAAGAGGCGTTTTCACCTGGGGTTTCAGGCTGGAATTGCCTGTTGCAGGCAGCTCCTTGTAAGGATTAAAGTAAAAAAAGCATCTAAAAAAAGTAATTATAAACTGACTGGACTGTAGAGTGGTGACCCAAGCAAAGATTGGCTAAGGTGCCAGGTACGAAGTCTCTGGAAATGCCCTGCCTCACTCATTAACAAACCCACATGCTTGAGTGTAGCTTTTCTCTTCCATTTCCAGTTTATGATGGTAATAACACCTTCAACACAGGACAATTGCTGTGGCCCCTAAGATCCCTCTGTCACACCATCAGCTCCACCCAGCTGGTCATTAGTCCCTAGGAAATGCCCTGCACTACAATTATTATTGTTTCATTAAAATCCCCAGAATGCCAATTACACTCTATCATCCCCCCCCGCCCAGAGCAGCTCATGCCACAGTGCATCACCAGAGCCAGTATGAAGACCCGCTTCCCCCACGGCCCCAGCTTTTCCAACATGAGGGCTTGGTCACCAGGGCGGTGGCAGGGACAGAGCTCCTGCCAGTTACTTGGTCAGACAGGTGACACTGTAACCTCCCCCACTCCCATAGTTCACGGCTGGATCCCCACAGATACACAGGAGGTCAGGGTCATATTCACAGAGGGCCTCTGCAGCCACACTGGCTGTGACTCCCTGCATTCAAAAGGGCCGTATGGGGGACGCCTGTTGTCAGTGGCTGCCCTAGCATCCTGGGTGGAGGGAACATTGTGGAAACGCTAATACAGGCTCAGGCTATCTTGCCATTTGCTGGAACTCTCTATGGGGCCCGAGTCCATTCCTCCCAGCCCCATCCTGGGGCTGCCCACTGCCTCCCCTTCCTACTCAGTACACATCCTCCCCATGTGGACATTGGCCACCCTCTGCAAGGTCCCAAAGGGCGGGGCTGGGGATAGTGCAGCAGAGATGGCTGATGCCCTTGTCAAATGGATGGGGGAGATGACCTCTATCTGTTGATATGGAGGCAGTGAGGGAGGCGATCCCACCCAACACCGTGGAGCATCTCCAGACAGTGTGCTTTTAGGGCCTCTGGTAGGTACCACATTGATTTCAGAGGTGAATTTGGCCTGGCGGTTCTTATAAACAAAGCATTTTCTATTGCAAGGATGAACATAAGTTAGGTCATTATGATACTTGGCTTCCTTCTTAATTTGCATATATAAATTCATTCACATCTCATGAAATCCTCACTTGTCTTCCCACTCCCTGCATAGGTGGCATCTCCCCTTAACTCTTTCGCTGCCATGCAATAATCCATGCAGCAAACACTGACCAGGGGGTTTGATGTTTGTTAATTATTAACACTGTAGATTGGAAGGGGCTGCTGTATTAGGGCCTAAGTAGCTCCTGTGTGTTTCTGTCTCCTCAGACTTGATCAAAGCTGCAAATGCCACCTGCGGTCTTAACCAGTAGCAAATCTGTGCTGGATTGTGTACAGAACGGCTGTCTTGTACTAGGAAATGTTTGCTGCTCCTGTGTGAGTGCTACACAGGCTCTTGTTTAGATTTACATTTCAGAAGGAACAGGCCTGCCAAGTTTAATGTTGCACATCTCATCTGCTTAGTGTATTTGCATACAGTTCACAGCAAGACAACATTCCAGCTCTGGGCTTTTTTGTTATTTTGTTTCTGCTGGGTTTTTTTCAGATGTTCTGTGCTGATGCCTTTCCATTCCCTAATTCCACTTCTCTGGCAGACGACACAGACTCTTATTCAGTCAAACCCTTTAGAGCTGTTCTTTAACGTCCATTGGTTTCAGGTGGATGTTGGCTTTTTGGGACAGTGTGGAGACCAAATGCAGAGAGAAAATAGCCCCCCACTGCTGTGTACTGTCGCCGCAGGAGGGATAGGATACCTGCCGGGATTTTCAGCTCGCTGGGAGAGGTTTTCAGCAGCAGGTGATAGAGGTGATGACATGCTTTCGACCCATTTATCAAAGTGCCTGCAGGTCCCATTTCAAGGCTGGCAAAACAATAACAAATGCTGAGCAATGAAAATCCATGTGTGCCATGATTGGAAAGTTTGTTTTAGTTAAAAATACGCAACATGCAAGCTTAGTGATGTAGCTTTCCTTCTCCTGCTGCTTCCCCTTTGAGCAAGGATTTGGGAGAGAAACGAGACGCTCTAATACCCAGGAAAGAATCCCTTCCTTCTCCCCCACCAGGATTTTGGAACAACCGGTGTAGAAGCAAATGCTGGATGAACTGTTCCAAGGGTTACAGCCAAGTTTTGCATACAAACCAAGAGTAGCTATGATTTTTCGGAGGTGTGAGGGAGACTTTTTTGGATGATTTTGCCTTTGTACCATTTCCATTTAGCTGGGCCATAGAGCAGAATAATCCCACCCACTTAACCCTCTCTAGCACCTTCCCCAAGTGCCGCAAAAATGTTATGCAGCGATTTCCTTTCGCATTAAAGCTGAAGGCGGGAGCGCCACCCAGAATTAACAGCACTGCAGCAGAATGGATATTAGCCTCTTACAGAGGGCTAGGAAAGGGAATTGAGTGCAAAAGATCAGACACTGAGATTCTCATTAACTTTTGCTAACACCTGAATGACTGACAGACACTTGCCTTTTCAGATTATATTCTGCACATTTCCAGCCTCTGACCTTGGGTGCTCTTCAGCCTCTGTTTACTTAATATGCAATGTCACCAGAGCTTAGGCTATTCAGTGATGCAGGCTCATCTGAACTGTACTTAAACTGGAGCATCCAAACCCAGATGCGTATGTGAGCATCTGTGTGGAATTTCAGATATGCTGTCTGTGTCCTTAATTCCTTCTTCTATTTCTCTCTCTCTGTACCCTGCCGTCCTTAAACTGAGTGAATAGCGGAGAATTCAGGATTGCTAAAGGATTTACTGCTGCTTCTCCTCATGACATGCTCCCCTCTTCACACTTAGAAAAGCCAAGGCACAGACTGTAGGAGAAGCCAGCTGTAGTGCTAATGATGCCAGGCAAAATTTGCACACAGCTGGTGGCGTACCTTTAAGGCATGACCTTTCTGGACACACTATGGCACTTTATGTTATGAGGTAACGGGTAAAATGCCTTTAGACACTGGCACATCGGGCCCATTGTTCAAAGTTCATGCTTCAAGAGCATCAGACAAAACTTGGCGAATTGTGTAATATGCATCATAAAGAGACAGGAGGATCTTGGCTAGTGCACTAGCATTTCTCCTCTGCAGGCCCAGATTCCAATATGCTTTATATTATGCACGAGAATGACTGTGATAGGTTTTCATACCAGACTCTTCGGAACGTGCGTGCATTCAGCACATACCATTATGCCCACCTAACGCGAGTCGCAGTCTTTGCTGCAGAGAGAGGCTCAGCACTGGAACAGCAGATGCTGTGGCAGGTTGGGGCTGTGGGGGCACTAACAGCTATGTGAGGGGTCCAGGACTGGAATCAAAGGGGGTTCTACAGGTTGGGATTGAAGTGCATCAGCAGGACTGTGCATGGGGAGCCCAGGGATAACACAGGGCAGCAATGAGGTTCATTGGCAGAGAGAGAGAGAGAGAGAGAGAGAGAGTGTGCATGTGTGTGCGCACTGACCCCATGACCTGATCATGATGGGTCTATAAGTTTTGTGTACAATATAATTTATTGGCTAATCATGCTTACAGAGGTAATAATGGAAGTTATTGAAGCTGTAATGGGCAATAGGAGAATATAAATAATTGGGTTAGTAAGCCTGTTTTATTGGTGTGAGGCCTAGTGTGAGAGGTTTGATGGTAGTCATACTAAGGCTGGGTTTTTTTTTAGTTAACATGACATAGGCCTGAAGGATTTATAATCCAGGTCACAATTTATGCCTTCTCCTTCTGTGCAAGTAAACAAATGACCACAAGTTGTTCAAGTTAGAAGGGGCTTGGAGGCTTTTTGCAATATGGTAACTAGGCAATAACTATGTGGTTAGACCAAAACAATGTATAGGAATTATTAAGAATTGACTGGTGCAAGTTATTAATATTAATGATTAGACGCTAAGGGATCTCCAGAATGCCACATATAGATTATGGGTAGGTATTAATCTTGTTATGGTCACAGAAGATGATTAAAAACGGTTGTGTATTCAAATAGTTACATAAAGAAGGGGTTTAAAAGATCCAGTCTAGTTCTCTAATTTTTGGGTACATTGGTTCCCCGAGACAACGTAAACTGAAGCAGGACCACCTCTTTAATGTGCTACGCTTACTTTTCCTTCCATCTTTGTTTCTAATGGTCTCCACGACGTAAGATTGTAAATATGAACAATACAAGAAACCACTTTACTGTATCAGAGGGGTAGCTGTGTTTGCTGCTTTTACAGATCCAGACTAAGAGTCCTGTGGCACCTTGTAGACTAACAGACATTTTGGAGCATGAGCTTTCGTGGGTGAATACCCACTTCGTCGGATGCTCATGCGCCAAAACGTCTGTTAGTCTATAAGGTGCCACAGAACTCTTTGCCACTTTACTATACTTATTTAAGTATTATATTTATGTATATTGATTTTTCTGTATTAACTAAAGCCCCTAACTTTCTCTGTGTTCCACCAATCTTATCTTCCTAATTAACTCTAAGTAGCCACCTGAAAAGAAACCTGTTATCTGTGACAAGTGCATATTTCACTCCAATGAATAATTTTATAATTAGCTACATGTGTGTGTATTTTGGGACTGAACATTGGAGTAGCAAGTGTCTGGATTTCCCCCACAGCCATCTGTCTTCATTAGCTCTTTTGACTAATAGCAGCTCCTCCCAGATTTTTAATACAACCTTTTGGGGATGGGGCAGGTGCTCTTTAATCTCACTCACTAACAGACTTGCTGATGTGAAGCCTTTCCTCAAGTTCTTTTCTCTAGTCTTTGTTCCTGGTGTGGTTTGATATTTCTCTCACCTGCACTCACAGCCGCTCCAGGCTCCTCTCCACCTGCCCTGTCAGTCTCCTTAGTAGCACAGCAGCAGAATGTTAACCTTGTTAGATTTCCTGTTTGTCTTTTGTTCTTTCTTTAAAATCATCCCCCCTCCCCGCTGTGGCTTTTTGCTCTTCTGAAGCCAGGCTGTGATTGTTGGGAATCTTAGGAAAGGGATCTAATACAGCTTGAAAAGTGGAAAATGTTCTCTGTGAAGCCAGGCCAACCTTTAGGGTGTGAATGGCCAAAACCTGCAGCAGGCAGCCTCTGGCACTGCAGGATTGGAGACAGAGCATTTACAGCTGTGATCAGGTTTCTTGTGCTAGCTGCCTGGACCCTCCTCACTCTGCACTATAAATAAAGATACAATGTCGACTTTGAAACCCCTCTTACTATTTCCCTCCCAAACACACAGAAATCAAAGTTTATAAAGATCCATCTACTATATATTACAGGCCTGCAATAACAAGAGTGCAGTTGATCTCCATGATATAAGTGTTAGCTGTGAAACACACTTGGTCATGAACAAGCTGCCTTAACTGAATGTGTAGGGCCCAGGACTAGTGAGTGGAGTTGTGCACAGAGGAAAGACAAGCAAAGAGGCAGCTGTAGTCCTTTTGAGCAAGGGGACACTGCTAAAAGTCCCTCCCCCAGCCTAGGGAGGGGCTACTAAACCCAGAACCCAACCGAGTTTGGGGGACAACAAATGCAATAACAGGAACAGGCATGGGGGTCAAACGGCCAAAACTAGGGAACCAGAAGGGGACACTGAGCAGAGAACCCCGGACAGTGCCCATTGCTCCTCTAAGGCATTGAGAGAGCCGGTGGACACTGCCCAGAGGAACTCTGCCCGGATATGTGAACAAAAAACAGCCCCACAGTTGCAGGTCCCTGCCTCTGCCAATCTCCTCTCCCTGGTGTTACAAATGGTCACCTTGGCCATGGCTAGGAGGAAGATGACAAGGTGGTCCCATGACTTCCTGGGGCCTCAAATCGGGTGTGTGTAAATAAACAAGTGCAGGGAAAAGTGCAGCCAGAACGTCAGTAAGAGGTTCTGGAGGAGCTGGAAGACAAGGCAGGTAAGTGCTTTACTGAAGAAGTGAGAGTTAGCGCTACAGCCAGGTGTCCTGGGATCTTTGATTAACTCTTTCTGCGCCTAGTGCACAGTGGGGTGCTGTAGGTCAGGCATGAGGTGCATTAGAAGAGCTAACAGGGTTTGCTGGTGATTCCCAGGACTGGACTAATCGGATGGAGAAAATAGCTCGCACTATGCCTAGCTCATAAATAAGTTGTTTTCATGAAAATGTATCAAATTAAAGTCTTTAAACTAACAGCCGTGAAAAGGCACTGGTAGCAAAACTGCTTCCCTTGTTGACATTGCAAGCTGTAAGATCCATCTCCGCTCAGCCTGTTAATTAAAGTTACTATGACGTCTCCTAAGACCTGGCTGTGTTGCTTTTAAGCATTCCTGTCATAGGTTAGTCAGCTCCACAGCCTTGGACTAGCCATGCATGTGGCTAATGAGAACAACCACATTTACATTAGCTAGAAAAAAAGGATTTAAACCTGCATGCTCCAGGCCATAAGCCAAGCACTAACTGATGGGGGCTAAGGAAGGAACATCCCCAAAGGGCTGGTTACTACATAACTGTCTAGTATGGAGTTTCTTGCACCTTCCTCTGAAGCCACTGCTAGTGCTGAAGACAGGAGACTTCACTAGTTGGATCCCAGGGCTGATCCAGTGCAGTAATTCCTAGGTTCCTAGAGTGCAGGACAACTGGCTGGTCAGAGGTACAAAAGCCAGAGGTTTAAACAGCCCTTTTGCCCATAGGCCCCCAAATAGGATGGTCCCACAGCCCATATATTAAGAACAAATAGCAAACTGTCCCTTTGGGGATCTGTGTCAGACCCCAGCTGCAGGGTCACAGAACCCAAGTGGCTAGGCGGAGAGTAGCTAAAAATGAAATTAGGAGGCTCCTGTCAGAAACAAACACTCAAAAGACCAGAGGCAGAGGCTTTTCTGTCTGTTAAGTCTGCAGCAGTTCTGGTCTGTATTTTTACCCCAGCAGGCCCCAGGGGATTATTTGAATATTAACACACCCTTCCCACTGGCTGGATTTATCCACCCCATGGCTTCCTCCTCTCTCAGTTCCACTTCACTGCCCCTAGCAGTAACTGGTCTCAGCTGAGCCCAACTATGCTCCTCTCTCACAAGCTATGCAGTTAGTGCAGAGGAAGTTTTAACCCTAACCTTGCCAGGTGCACTCCAGCCCTCCCCCCCCCCCCCAAAAAAAAACTTTTAAAAATAACTAACTAGTTCTCAAATTAACAAAGTACAAAGATGAACTAATTCACCCTCATTGTAGCATTTATGCATCCCCAAGCAGTGCAGCTAGGGTGACCAGACAGCAAATGTGAAAAATTGGGACAGGGGGTGGGGGGTAATAAGAGCCTATATAAGAAAAAGACCCCAAAATCAGGACATCTGGTCACCCTAAGTGCGGAGCTGGCTGCTTTCACATTTCCATCACTGCCCATGAACATGGAGTTTTCTACTGAGTGCACAGAGAACAAGAGAAGCACTTGTGTGAGTGACTATATCCTTCCTGCCCAGCTGCAAAGTATAGGTGAGCAAGGGAAACAAAAGGCAAAGCTCAGCCTGATAGAGCTCTGGAGACCTCCAGGAACCAGGAGTGATGCTGTCCCCTGCCCTCTGAGGCCTGCAAAGAAGGGAATAGGAAAACTGGTTGGGCAGAAGAACTGAGCCCATAATCTGTGCCCAAAAAAGTTCTAGAAAACTCAGCTAAGTATTTTAGGGCTACCCTCAAAATCACATAGCAACATTAGCAGGTGGAGGAGGCAGCTGCCTACTCAGGAAGCATATTACACCTGTGCTTTAGAGACAGAACTGTCTGACTCACACCCAGGTGCAACTCAAGTGTTGGTTTTAATCTGTAGAGCCCTTCAGAGTTTGAAGTTATCCAAGAGACCTGTAAAGACTTGCACAGAGGAAGCCATTTGCAGTCATTCTTGGGTTGGGGTACACCACCATCTGAGGTCAACTGGGATTTACAACTCCTTGATTGATAGGTTGAGGGGTAGGAGTTGTGTGTTTTCTGCAGACAGTCCTCAGCTTTGGAGCTAGCTTTTTCCTTGTAGTTCCAACCAGCCTTTTGACTTTTTGGACGTAATGCAAGATGCATCTGTTTGCTCAGGAATGTTTTTAGAGGGTGCTGGTTTAAGAGTGGAGGATTTCATCTAAGGATTCCAGTGGGAAATACTTTCAAGCATCTTTGGGTCATTCCGGAGCAGATTCTGATTTCAGTCACACAAAACCAGAGCAACTCCAATGAACTGACATTGGATAACTGAGTTCAAATTCCCTCCCAGTATGAATTTGGTTGCGTACGTAGTCAGGGTTTCAAGGAGTTGTTGATCAGCACGGAACAGGTGAATGACCAAATGATCTGAAAACAAAAAATCCCCTGCACCTTTGAGCTTTTTGAGTTCCATAGGGTGCAGAAACAAAGGCTGAGAAATACTCAGCTCCTCAGCTGGTGTAAATCAGCATAATTAACTTGAATGGATCTACATCAGCTGAGGATCTGGCTAGAGAGGAAAGGCTCTTTTCAGTATATTTACAACAAAGCTCAGCTAGGGACAAAAAAGGAAAATCCTGCAGAGGAACAGCCAGGTCTCCTAAGATTTCTACCCCATAAAATGCCTTGAACAAGAAGCCCCTCTGAATTATTCCACCCTGTCCCCCTTCCTTTTGCATCCCTACACAGGGCTGTGAGCTATGCAAATATTGGGCTTCCTTCACTGTGCAGACCACTCCACCCCATCATCTAGCAGAGATCTGGGCCTTAAATAAATGTGACTATGTAAATAAACCCAGTGTAGGCTGAGAAGCAGGGTAATGGCTGGGGAAGCCAGGCATGACCTCAGTGACATTTCAAATTAGTTCTGCTGCATTGGGCTGGGGCTTTGAAGGGATTTTGCTTTGGCTGAATGTGGCAAGAAACCTTAAAAAGCATCATGTGAAGAGTCTCTCTAGAGCTTCCATCCTCTCAGGATTAACATGCATGCTCAGTCCAGGTTAGGAAAGGTCGAGAGTTCAGCAAAATGATGCACACAGGAGGCAATGCTTGGAACTGTTCCATACTGAGTTGTGACCCCATCACAGCTGCACCGAGAATGACAAGCACCAGCTGAAATGAGTGGAACTCTGAGGGGGTGGGGAGGAGCTGTGTGGCACAGCCGCATGAGGGCATGGAAAGCTGGTAGAAAGGAACCCTATCTTAGTGACCATGAGAAAATGGTCCATGTAAGGGTGTGGGACTCACCCCTGTGGCACCCCCCTGCTGGTCGTCTCCAGGAATTAGCTCTTCCAGCAACCTGGAGCACCCCCTGCAGGCTGGTGATCCACCTTACCGCTGGTCCCCACATCCCTCCCAGACCCCATGCCCTGTTATCTGGGGTGCTGCTCCCTGGCAGTAACCCCTCAGTCTTTGGGTCTCCCCTCTCCAGGGAACTCCCCACCACAATTATCCCCACCTCACCTCAGTATACAGCTACTGCCAGTCATTGTCTAGCCCCTGCGCCCTGGGGCAGACTGAAGTATCAGCCTACTCATCACTGGCAAGGAGGGTTTGGACCTGCTGCCTTTGCCTACCCCTGGGCTGCCCTCTGCAACCAGGGGCGGCTCTACAAATTTGGCCGCCCCAAGCAGTCATGCCTGGGAGGCGCCCCCGAGCCGCGGGAGCAGCGGACCTCCCGCGGGCATGACTGCGGAGGGTCCGCTGGTCGCGCGGCTCGGCTGGACCTCCCGCAGCTGCGGGCGGTTCGCTGGTCCGGCGGCTCCGGTTGAGCTGCCGCAGTCATGCCTGCGGGAGGTCCAGCCGAGCCGCGGGACCAGCGAACCGTCCACAGTCATGCCTGCGGGAGGTCCACTGGAGCCGCCGGCCGAGCGTCCCCTCCACAGTCATGCCTGTGGCAGGTCCGCTGCTCCCGGGGCTCCGGTGGACCTTCCGCAGGTATGACTGCGGCAGGTCCGCCGGCCCAGCCTGCCGCCCCCCCGGGAAAGGGCCGCCCCAGGCGGGTGCTTGCCCCGCTGGGCTCTGGAGCCGGCCCTGTCTGCAACCCCCAGTACCTAATAGCCCAATGCTAGGCCATAGCCTAGGGTTTTCCAGGCTGGAGCTCCCCAGCTCCTCTGCCTTTCCCCAGCCCAGCCCAGCCCTGCTCCACTCCGGTACTCTGTCTCTAGCTCCCTGCAGCCAGGCCCTTCTCCCTCTACAGCCAGAGAGAGACTGTTTGCTTGAGCTCCTGGCTCAAGCCTTTATAGGGCCAGATGGGTCCTAACTGGGGCATGGCCCCAGCTGAGCCTGCTTTCCAATCAGCCTGGGCTGTTCTCCCAGCCCTCCAGCCCTCTCCCAGGGCTGGTTCCAACCCTGTCAGGGCTGGAGCAGGTAACCATCCCACTACAGTCCACAAGGACATTACAGGCTGAGTGTGCAGGGATAGCATCATCTGTGAGCAATTCTGCATAGGCAGGCCCATTTACTGTAAGCCAGAACACTAGCCTCATGCCCCAGGGAGTGAGTGACTCCATGCGGTTTGTCTCATACCTTCAGGAGTCCTGCCAAGCTTCATACTAGTTGATTGTGTGATCATTTCACATCTCAAAAGAGGAGCAGAGTCAGCTAAGATGGAAGGCCTTCATGGACCATCCCAGTCCTGCAGAAAGCAGTGTAGTTCTGAACCACCGCTCCAGCATGGTGCTAAGAGGCCTTGTGCCCCACAGAGAGGAGAAGAATCCAAGCTCCTGCTCACCTGTGATCAATACAGATCCCATTGCACTTTTTACAAGTGAAAGGAGTGTGGCTCCAGCAATCTTGTCAGGTTCCTGCCTGAGTACACTCTACCTCCCAAATCCCCACTGCATGTTCAGCAGGATACAGAATTCTTCTCTTCTTCCTGTATTCAACTGTTGTATAGTGCTGTTGCAGTCTGCTAAATAGTTGTTACTTTCCACTCCAGAAGTGGCTGCATTTCAGCAATAGGGGAAGTGAGCCATACAGCATGTGTGTACTGTTGTGTTTGTATATTGTGTACAAAAATATATTAAAGAATGGCAAGGTTGCAAAGTCCAGCATTCCAAAGATAGGAAATGCCTGAATTAAGGTCTCCTCTGCAACTTTAATTCATCCCTTTGACATATGCATTATGATACAGTCTTTACTTAGCTGATAACATACTATTATTTCTACAGGACCACATCTCTGATACTAAGGCAAGCCCTTGTCAAATTTCAAGTCCCTGCTCCACAACCTCTCAGCAAAATGGATGGAGGTATTTTGTCAACATAGCAAAACAATATATTTTCCCCTAATCTCATTCTGAGAAGCAGCTGAACTATTTTTGCTGAAATTTAAAATAGGGCTGTTGATTAATCGCAGTTAACTTACGCGATTAGTTCAAACAAATTAATCGCAGTTTTAATCGCACTATTAAACGATAGAGTATCAATTGAAATGTATTAAATATTTTTGATGTTTTGCTACATTTTCATATATGTCTTGTAATTGAAATCAAAGTGTATATTATTTTTATTACAAATATTTGCACTGTAAAAATGATAAAAGAAATAGTATTTTTCAATTCACCTCATACAAGCACTGTAGTGCCATCTCTTTGTTGTGAAAGTGCAACTTACATATGTAGATTTTTTTTGTTACACAACTACACTCAAAAACAAAACAATGTAAAACTTCTGAGCCTACAAGTCCACTCTGTCCTACTTCTTGTTCAGGCAATTGCTAAGACAAACAAGTTTGTTTACATTTACAAGAGATAATGCTGCCCGCTTCTTATTTACAATGGGCTTGTCTACACTGGCAATTTACAGCTCTGCAACTTTCTTGCTCAGGGGGGTGAAAATACACCCCCCTGAGCGCAGCAAATTTCAGCTCTGTAAAGTGCCAGTATAAACAGTGCCCCAGCGCTGGGAGCTATGCCCCTCGTGGAGGTGGTTTTTTTAGAGCACTGGGAGAGCTCTCTCCCAGCACTCTGCCACGACCACAAAAGCCACGTTATGGCAGCACTTTAGTGTTGCGAGTGTAGACTAGCCCAATGTCACCAGAAAGTGAGAACAGGCATTCGCATGGCACTTTTGTAGCTGGCATTGCAAGGTATTTATGTGGCAGATAGGCTAAGCATTCATATACCCCTTCATGCTTCAGCCACCATTCCATAGAACATGCTTCCATGCTGATGAAGCTCATTAAAAAAATAACGATTAAATAATTAAATTTGTGACAAAACTCCTTGGGGAAGAATTGTATGTTCCCTGCTCTGCTTTACCTGCATTCTGCCATATATTTCATGTTATAGCAGTCTTGGATGATGACCCAGCACATGTTGTTCATTTTAAGAACACTTTCACTGCAGATTTCACAAAACACAAATCAGATACCAATGTGAGATTTCTAAAGATAGCTATGGCACTCGACCCAAGTTTTAAGAATCTGACGTTCCTTCCAAAATCTGAGCAGGATGAGGTGTGGAGCATGCTTTTAGAAGTCTTAAAAGAGCAACACTCCAATGCGGAAACTACAAAACCTTAACCACCAAAAAAGAAAATCAACCTTCTACAGGTGGCATCTGATTCAGATGATGAAAATGAACATGCGTCAGTCTGCTCTGCTTTGGATTGTTAGCAAGCAGAACCTGTTATCAGCATGGATGCATGTACTCTTGAATGGTAGTTGAAGCATGAAGGGACATATGAATCTTTAGTGCATCTGGCACGTAAATATCTTGCGATGCTGGCTACAACAGTGTCATGAGAATGCCTGTTCTCACTTTCAGGTGGCATTATCTCCTGCAAATGTAACCAAACTTGTTTGTCTGAGTGATTGGCTGAACAAGAAGTAGGACCAAATGGAGTTGCAGGCTCTAACATTTTACACTGTTTTATTTTTAAGTCAGTTTTTGTACATAATTCTGCATTTGTAAATTCAACTTTCATGATAAAGAGATTGCCCTACAGTACTTGTATTAGGTGAATTGAAAAATACAATTTCTTTTGTTTTTTTACAGTGCAAGTACTTGTAATCAAAAATAAATATAAAGTGAGCACTGCACACTTGGTATACCATGTTGTAATTGAAATCAATATATTTGAAAATGTAGAAAACATCCAAAATATTTAAATACGTGGTATTCTATTAGTGTGATTAATTGTGATTAATATTTTAATCATGATTTTTTAAAATCACTTGCATCCGAAGAAGTGGGTATTCACCCACGAAAGCTCATGCTGCAAAACGTCTGTTAGTCTATAAGGTGCCACAGGATTCTTTGCTGCTTCTAAAATCTCTTGATAGCCCTAATTTAAAATAAATAAATAAATTCAGCCTGAGGCAGATGGCTAGTATGTCAAATTTCCACCTGAACAGATAAAGTTGGGCAAAAGTGTAAGCAACTGAAAACAGGGTTTTATAATGGAAACTATCTGGCAACCCTAACTATAGACATTTCTATCTGCGCTACCTCTAATACACATATAGTCACAGTAGTCTGTGAAGTGTATTGGGATAATTTAAGAGCCTATATACTTATGTAACAGGTTGCAATACTGAACACAGCTTGGAGAGGGGAGAGAGAGAGACACACACACACACATGCAAGGTCCTACACAGTCTAGTCTGCCAGTGACGGACATTGACAAGGATGCCATTATAAGCATGAAACCAGATGGCATTAGTAAGATTAGCTCAAATGAGGGCCGTGCCTTAGGCAAACCTGCATATTTTTAACAGGGCCACAGACCATTCATTCACGGCTTATCCTGCTTTCCTTTGAATCCTTCCCATTTTTCTGTCTTGACATATTTGTTTTCTTTCCTTATTAAAAGACTATTAACAGTCTGATTAATGGAGAAACACTGGTGGGATTTGTTTCTCAACCACCAAGTCTGATGCAGAACAGCCCCTGTTTGAAATAATTAGTTGGCTGGAATTGTTTGACAGAGGGAAAAGGCTGCCCTCCCCATTTACTCCCCCCACCCCCCACGCCTGCCCGGGGATAGGGGCTGCTGAGGGCAAGTACATATGGCAGTAATTTCATGGCACAGTCTGTCTGTCAGTCAGTCTGTCAGTACTGTGTCACTGGAAAGATCTTTAACAGCAAAACATGTTAAGCAGGAAGAGCTAAGTTCTGAGGTGAAATGAAAAGGGCTGTAAGTTACACATTGCTAAGTGGATCTACAGGGTATAAACTAGCATAGAAGCTCTCACACAGTACAGGACTACGTCACTGGGGTTTCACCAGTGTAAGAAAAGTCAGATTTGTCCTTGGAGAGTCTGGAAGAAGGTCTATATGACACCAGTTCCCTTATTCTCCTTTGCACCACTGTACATACCGCCTGTGAATTTGGCCCTTGGTGTCTACTCAGGAGTGTCCTTGGCATCTTTGATTTCACATCTGTCATGAGACAGCTGGTTGGGCCCTTGTTCCCACCCTTGCCCACGGTATTAGTCAGATGCCCTCTAGTCCCTTAGCCTGAGAGGCACACAAACCACCAGCCAGGGATGCATGTCCACTTCCTTCTCACCGGAGCAGTTCCAGGTGCATCTCCCACCAGGGAACAGAAGTCTTCAGGGTCAAAAAAGCAGCATTCTCCACCTAAAACCCTTACAACTATGACCCCTCTTTGTCCATCTCATGTGGCAAGACCATACATAGAAGTTTCTTGGTCTATCACTACCTCTGAGCTAATAGAGCTGATCTTTGGCTTGTGATGCCCCAGGTTTCATCCCTGCAGCTGACCAGTCCAGGGGCATCTGTAAATTACTTTGAGCGACTTCACATCCATGGAGGGCCCTATGGCTGCAGCAAGCATGTGCTCCCAGCTAACAACCCTCGAACCCAACTATCTTGGGTTCCAAATCTTCCCCCAGAGGCCAGAGACATCCTTGTCTGACAGGAGGCCAGCGGACGTCACTTCCTTAGGTCCCTCTCAGAGACTCAGCAACCTAAGGAGGATCATCCCAGGGTATCAGGCAGTTTTCCTTGGGATGCTGGGATCAGCTCTGGGTAGACATGAGATTCATTCCTTTACACTGGTCCATTTGTGACCAGGCTGGAAATATCATATGGTCAGCCTTTCCCAGAGGGGAGCAGCACTTCAGCTGCAACCCAGGATAGATGCAGCTGCAGAGGAAATGAAAAACAACCCCTATTATCCACCTATTTCCTCTCTAGGGCCAGGTTGTGACCTTGAACTTATCTGAAGGTTCAGGCTGGTTGGTCATTGTACCTCCCCATAACTGTGACACTGCCTTGCAACGCTGGAGAACTCTTGCTCTTCTGGTGAGCTGGGGTGAGAGCGGGTGTGGGCATATCGGGACTGTCACCTGCAAGTTATGGTAGGGTAGTGACCAAGGTGAGCCATATTACCTGTGTATGCCTCTTTTAGAGAAAGCACCCATTATCCTTCACCATGCCTCCATGGCAGTGCTGTTAGTCCTTGCTGTCACAAGTGCAAAGGCAAGCTACTAGGCGCACAGAAGAACGTTATGCTCTGGCAGTTGAAAGTTGAGCTGAGAGGATTCCATCGTATCCACCTGAATCTCTCTGGTTCCCCAGAAGCCCTCTGCCCACTGATGTCACTGGTTGCTCCAAAGCTACCTCACTAATGGCCCGCTCCCCACACCACCCATACAAAATGTTCTGGTGCTGGGCTTCCCTCCAGGAAGGTGGCTGCACTAGCTGGATCTGCCACTGCCGGGGTACCGTTGGTGCTACTGATTGGGGATGGAGTGGTATTCAATTGACTTAAAAGTCACATGTAAGCCTTTCTTAAAATCCCAGAAAATTCAGTCAGGGAGGAGGGATAGCTCAGTGGTTTGAGTATTGGCCTCCTAAACCCAGGGCTGTAAGTTCAAGCCTGATATTCTGTGATAAATGACCCACCACTCATTTTTGTAGACCAGGGGCCAGATTCATTCTGGGTAGCAAACAGAGCCCATGGGCATTGCACCTCTTTATACTGTGGGTGCATTTAATACTGTGATCCTGATTTTCCATGAACATATGTCATAGAATCATAGATTATTAGGGTTGGAAGGGACCTCAGGAGATCATCTAGTCCAACCTTCTGCTCAAAGCAGGACCAATCCCCCAATGGCCCCCTCAAGGATTGAACTCACAATCCTGGGTTTAGGAGGCCAATGCTCAAACCACTGAGCTATCCCTCCCCGCTTGTTCTCTGTGCACAGTGTCAATGTCATTTATCTCTGTGCACAGTGGGTGTAAAATGCAATCACATTGGGATACTACTCGATTCATTTACACTGGTGGTAGCAGTGCACACCGACTTTAAATGGCTGAACAACAGGATGCGATGCAAGGCAGTGGTGAATCAAGCCCTGTAGGTTTGCAGCACTGCATAAAGGAAGGAGGAGTGTGTATTTCAGTAGCTTTGGCTTGCAGAGCAGTTAGCAATTGGGGAAGATGAATCCCTGAGTGACTGCAAAGAGGAATGGGCCTGGGCTTGCAGCCTTCTGAAAGTCCTCCAAGACCCTTGCCACTCCATCTAAACGGGGATTATTTTGTCCTCTGAGAATGGCTTAAGCACTAATAAAAGTCATTAAAAATTAATTTTCCACGCTGTCTGTTGGAGTTTCTTCCATCCCTGGAATGCGCTCAACAAGCAGAACTGATAAGCAAAACCCAAACGACGTCTTCCATGCTAATGATTCTTTCCCCTTTGCCTCCCCCATCACACAGGCGCGCCCACACCAGCCAGGATTTCATTATTAGGAGCTGCTGTGCAATTATTAAAATTCCATCTTTCTTCCTTTCTTATAAAAAGGAGATTTTGTTGGCAGCTCATGCTCCTGAAAAACAGCACGTACTAAGGAAATTTTATATATATATATAGACACACACACTGCGTCTCTGCCTCTTTGATAGGTCTTTCTGCATCTCCACAGTGCCAGGAGGGAGTTTTGCAGAGGGTAAAGTCTGCAGAAGGAGAAAGGAGCAAAGGAAACAGAAGGGTCCCAATGTCAGCCATAGGGCTGTGCGACACAGTTCTGCACAGAAAGTAAAACTAGCTCGGTTGGACTTTTCATTATGTGTTTGAACAATCCCTGCCCTGGGCCAGAAACGCTGCAGGAGGCAAAAAGGGACTCTCTAGTATCCCCATTTGGCCAGCTCTAGGACCAATGTTAATGTCCTCTTTAGCAGTCTGCAACCTGCTCGTTCATACAGAGGGAAAGTCTGCTGCCGTGATGTGAGGTCTCTGAATTTCAGAGAAGGTGGAAATAGAGGTATTGTCCTTTCAACATTGGCCTTTGGCCTGCACAGTTTAGTAGCAGATGTGAGTAAGTAGCAAGCAGGAAGTGTGAACAAAAATGTCTTTTTTACTTTGCAGAAGAGTGGAAAAAACGATGATATTTCATGCACACGAGCTCGCTCAGGAAATAGAAAAGGCCTTGAATTCCCTCGTGTAGCCAGAACAGACACTGTTGTGTCCCAGTTCCTGAGATCCTTGAGTAAATACAATATGACTCTAAAACAACAAAGATCAGAGGTGAGTTAAGAACACTGTCCCCATTTCTACTGATAGAAAAACCGAGGTGCAGAGAGTAGAAAATGGCTTCCCCTGGCCGCACAGTCGCATTGTGACGAGTGCTATAAGCAAATCTCCCTGGCATAAAATCCTCATTACTGCCGGTTTGGAAAATAAAGATGAGTTTTTGTGTGTGTGAGTGAGTGAGGGGAGGATATGGCAAAAGTTGGTTTTGCAGACGTGGCAAACTTTCTCTTTCCCCCAGACACCCTCCCAGGAAGGGAAAGCAACTGGCTGGGCCCAGCTTTCTCTCCCACTACCCCGCTAACTCCTTTGTAAAGACCTAGGGAGGGTGTACAGCCAGGGAAAGGCACAGATACCCTATTCCCAGCCATCCACATTTCTGAGGCTGCCTCATTCACCTTGGAGCCACCCAATTAAAACTAATTAGCTTTTCCGCCATAAAACCCCAAAGAGGGAATGGAGAAAAGCCTCCTGCCTTGGACAGTAATGAAGTTAAATAGATATTTATTTATCCTTTTATTAGACAAACCAATTATAATTTTACGCTTGAAAAAGCTAATTTTTAAATGTGGTGTCTGAGCATATGTATATACTAATGTAATATATAGCCAGACGTGGCCTATAACAATCCTGCCTCATTAACAGCATGGTTAGGGTTATATTTAAATATACTCTAATGCACCCATTCATAAAATGATAATTAAAACTAAGCTGAAATGAAGCTATTAAGACTAAAATCTCCTTTATGTATAGCCTCTGTTTTTCTTTTGGAATGATAAAACCTGGAGTAATTGCCAGTGTTGGGTGAAGTTTTGCTTTCCCCACTGCTCTGGCCCTCTGCACCTTGGAGATTAAATGTTGCTCTTTCCCATAGATTTTGTTATTGGTCTGATAAAAGATATTCTGCACCTAGGTAAATCTATACATGAATATATGCATGGGTTTATTTAATGTATATTTAGTGCTGGTGAAAGGTGCCATATTGGCAGCCCTGGAGATTGAAAGGGCCTGCCTGTCACTTGTTTCCTTTCTGCATTTGGGTAGGAACAGAGAGGAGCAGTATTCTCCAAATGCTACCTGCCTCAGGACTGCTCTAACTTACAATCTGCTTCCTGGGGCCTCTGGAAGCAGAGAATGCCCATAATGCTCCAGCCATGTCTCTAAGATATCCCTACAGTGGGGCTGGGAGGAGGGCCATGTTAAACCCTCATGCTCCTTCTACATCTGCCACAGAGCCTCCTTGCACTGGCAATATTCTTAGGGGGCTGTTTTTGCCCACTTTGAGGCCTAAGGGGGCATTAGGGCAAATGAGGGTCAGGCCAAAGGTCTCTAGATAGCCCCAGTACAGGAAATGCAGTGTAAGCTTCTCCCACCAATGTGCCTTCTTACCTGCCCTGAGGGGAGAGCTCCTAGGTCTGGGAGAGCAGTCTATTCTCCACAGAGCATTTAGTCCCTGGCCTTGTTGTTGAGGGGCCCAGAGAGAGGGACAATTAACGCAGGCTGTGGTGGTGGCTTTTGTGATGTGGACACGCATCCTGCTAGGAACTGACTGACACTGCCAACTTGTCTTGTATAGGGGCCACTGAATAGTCATCAACTGCCAGTCACTATAAGCTGTGGATGCATAGGCGTTGATTCTGTGGGTGCTCTGGGGCTGGAGCACCCACCGGCAGCTCCCCTATCAGCCCAGCAACAACAAACCAATGAACACAGCCCAGGGCATATGAATAACCCTACAATAACAAGCCAATCAGCCCTACAATAACAAACTAATAACTATAGTCCAATGCCTCAAGAATGACCCCACAATAACAAACCAGCACGTACATACCTAATAGAGAAAAAACATTCCTGTGAGACAAGAAATTTTGGGTTAACGTTTCCAAAGGTCTATTATACACTCCAGCAGGTGAAGCAAAAATGCTTTAAAAATGCTAACAAAATACCTGGATAGTGAGTCTGTTAAAGAAAAAAGAAACAGAGAAAAGCTTGTAGTTACACAATGTGTTATTTTAAAGTCTGCGACAAAAGGAATAAGAGAAATGATAATTAAGCCACGCTGGCTCTCAGCATTTGCAAATGCCTAATTGGAAGCTGGAGGGAACTGGTAATGAAGGGGTTTGGTTTTGGTTTTCTTTCAATAATCAAATGTTTAGTGTGTCTGCTCCAGGGAAGCTTCGCCTTCACCTTTCTCTCCAGGTCAGTGACCAGGCTGGCTTGGAGCCAGAAGCACAGAGTGTCTTGGGAGCATAGATCCACTGCATGCTCAAATGATCTCTTCCCAGCACAGACATTGAAGGGGCAGGTCAGTGCACAGAAAACAGAGCCCACAGGACTGGTAAGAGTGTTTCAATCTGGCAGCTGCATTCCTCAGTCATCCGCAGCATTTGATTCCCCATAAAGCACCGTGTCTGGGTCAACAGGCAGCATCCTGGCCTCTGGGGCAAAAAGCCATGAATTCAAGTCCCTGCCTGGGGCCAGGGTTGCTTTCCAATGCTGACAATATAGGGCAGCACTTCGCAGAGATGCTTAGCTGAGAGCCTTTTGAAGCACCTCGGTAGGGCTGCCCAGGGACCAGTTAAAGATCTGTAGGGAACTTGTTGTACAACGTGAGAGATAATCCTGTAACAGTGTCTGATGTCCAAGTCCCTGTGTGAGCTCTGGTTGAGCACTGAATGGCTGCCACTGGCTCTTTGCCCCCACGGTTAGACACTGCCCTGCCAGGATCTGACTTGTGGCTATGAAGATACCTCAAGCATGAAGAGCATTGTATTAACCAAATGCTATTCTGAATGGGCACCTGCAAGTCAGGGCTCAAGCCCAGCTTGAAGTCTTACGTGATATGAGTTTGATGGTCTCAGCTCAGCCCACAATAGACTTGTCAGGCTGGTATCTCTTTGCATAGGAAACTGTGGTGGTGGGAGAACTCCCTCTAGACCTTACAGAGTGTGGAGTCCAGACATAGCAGTGTTGTAATCATTCTTTGCCCAGGATAGTGAAGCTCTTGCTTCACTTATCTGACTGCATTTGTCCTATGGGAAATAACAGGGAATTAAAACTTTCACTGATGCCTTGGGTTTTACAATTTGCACAGACTTGCTGCAGCTGATCTCATGGAACTCGTATGCCTACCTCCATTTTCCTTCCCTGCCCTCATCTCCCCACAACTATCGAGCACTCCTCTGCACCTGGTCACTCTTGGCGAGAGAGCCTTCTCCTCTGCAGCTTCTGGAACAGCATGTCTGCACCTCTCTGGCTCAGCAGCTCTATTTCATTTTCAAAACTCCTTTGCCTCTTCCTCTTGGCTTCACCCGTCTTCGGCTCTCATTTATTACTAACGTTGTCACTTGCATTATTCAGCCCCGTAGAGCCTTTTGGAATAGAGTTTGTAAGAATGAAGACAGACCAAATTAATTGTGTTTGCATGGAGTCTGATGAAAAGCAGAGAGACCACGCCAGGCCTTGCAACTGGATGTCACTGTGACTGGGGCGCAGCTGGACTAGCACGATGCTGTAACGCAAACCGACTTTGATTTTATTCTAGACCATAGTTATTTCTACATGTTCACCAAATAGTTTAACTACATAATTATTAGGTTATGGATTGTTTGGGAACTGTTCGCTTGGACTATTTGCTATTTGCATCATGTGGTGGATCACCTCATTCACATGGCATTGCCTATCACTCCTTCACTTGATGAATGAAACCTTAGAAGCATAACAAACAATCCTTCCCCGCCTCCTCTCCCAAAATGTACGTTCTCTTATAGGAATTTTTGGATCATGCTTGAAGCTTCTGGGATTCACAGACTTTCCCACAAGTACTCTGTGGTTGTACAAATCCTCACAAATACCCATTAACAGCCCATGAGCAGTA
This sequence comes from Mauremys mutica, assembly GCF_020497125.1. Taxonomy (NCBI): domain Eukaryota; kingdom Metazoa; phylum Chordata; order Testudines; family Geoemydidae; genus Mauremys; species Mauremys mutica. The sequence goes on from NC_059080.1 coordinate 24,139,433, forward strand.
GGAAACAACTCAGAACTTGTATTGGTCAAAATATGACTAATCAGGTTTTCACTGTGAGACCAACTCTCCCGCCTTTGCAGGGTTATTACCCTGCCGTACAAAGGCTTTCACTGCAGTGGGCACTGTTGCTACCCAGACATGCTGGCCCCACTTCCCGCAGCTCCCACTGTCTGGGCATGGCGAAACACGGCCGCTGGGGGCTGCAGGCCGCTGGGGCTGCAGACAGTCAATGTAAACAAATTGTCTTGCAGCCTGCCAGCGGATTACCCTGACGGGCCACATGTGGCCCATGGGCTGCAGGCTGCCCACCACTGCTGTATATGATGGAAACCACTTCAGCCCAGGGGCTGTGGCAGCACCCCCAGTTCCACCACCTATGCCTAATTTACAGGGTTGTTGAACAGAAAAAAAGCTGAATAGTAGGTGTGACGTTCTGTACGTCAGGGGAACACCCTGCACCCCCATGTTCATCCTTATGATATGATTGTGTGGTATCCAATGCAAAGTTTGTCATGCTGGGTGTCTTCGGAAGGCTCATGATGCACTGAGCATTGTTGTTATAGTAATGTTATAGTAATGTTATAGGTTATGAGGCTGAAAATGTGTCCTCATGGCTTAAAGCAAGCTCAGACAAAGCTCTCCAGGTACAGAGGGGCAGTTCATACCTCATCAGGTCATGTATGGGACAAACCCAGCCCAGCCTCACAGGAACAAAGGACACTGGCCTAGGCAGCAACAAAGGATCTGTTGGACTCTTGAGTGAGTCACCCCCTTCCCTTGGTCAGTCAGGGACTGAGATGAGTTAATGCTCACCTGACCCTGAAGGGGTGTGGGGCAAAGCCAAGAGGGAAGAAAGAACATGATAAAAGGGAGAGACGTTTACCATGATCTTCCTCTCTCTTCCACCTCCATCTACAAACATCACCACCAAGCGACTGAAGCACTGATCAAAGGGGCGAGCCTGGCTGAAGAGCCATCAGCCAGTCTGTGGTGAGAAGCATCTAAGTTTGTAAGGGCACTGAAAGTGTTAAGATCATCTTAGAATGCGTTTTGCTTTTATTTCATTTGACCAAATCTGACTTCTTGTGCTTTGACTTATAATCACTTAAAATCTATCTTTGTAGTTGATAAATTTGTTTGTATATTCTACCTGAAGCAGTGCGTTTGGTTTGAAGCATGTCAGAGACTCCCCTTGGGATAACAAGTGTGGTACATATCAATTTATTTGTATAGGCTTGCAACGTCCAGCGGTCATAACTGGACATTGCAAGATGGAGGTTCTTAGGGTTGTGTCTGGGACTGGAGATATTGGCTAGTGTCATTGGGTTGCACAATCCAAGCAGCGGCTGGCCAAAAGTGCCCACTCATGTAGCTGGGAGCAGCTTACATGCCAGAGGCTGTGCATGAACAGCCCAGGAGTGGGGGTTCTCACAACAGTGGAGGGTAAGACTGGCTCCCAGAGTTGAGGATTGGAGTGGCCTAGCAGACCACCGGTCCTGATAACACCGGGAAACATCACAGTAGGTCACCTTCTGAGTTGGCCAAGCAAGTCAATGTTCCTATCCCATTAGACCATCGATGCAACTTGCTCCCCTCTAAGTCAGGGTCAATGTGTGTTTCAGTCATTTCCCCGTGGCTGGATTTCCTGCCCCATTTGCTTTCTCTCTGTCTCATTCCAAGTGTACACCTGTAATTTCTCCAGTCCGTGACCCCTCAGTCCCAGTTTGTCTGGAGAGAATTCTAATCTCCTAGTGTGTTTCTAACTATATATACCCAACCATTTGGATGTGGGGAAGGGTGGCTGGAGACTATCTGACGTCTCAGCCAAACACAAGACATCACAGACTGTAGAAGAGATTTTTGTAACATTAATTTTGTTGGCTATAAAGCTCTAGAGAGCATAATTCAGTGCTCAACTCAGCTGACCACTTCTGTTTAGGGCAGCTCCAACCACAATAATACATGAGACATTTTAGGAACATCAAGGTCTAATAGGTCCAAACTTGAAAGCACAAATCCCATCTAGCTCAGTGTACAGGTCCTGTTTCTGCATGATCCCATCTTCCTGCTCTTCACCAGATCAGTTCCTCCCCTGAAACAAACCTGGGGATCTCTTGCACTCACTTCTACCCTTTGCTTCACTAACCTCTCCTTCTCCTGTGACTCATTCCCTGTCCTCACCCTCCTGTGCAGTTAGTAGTTCTGTCTGAATTCCTCATTTTCCTCATTTTGAGATGAGGGGGCCTAGTTTCTATCCCCTCTTCTCCTGCCGACACCCCCCCCCCCATTGTGAAAAATGCATTTCCAACACCTTTCCACATCTCCTTTATCTATGTGAACCCTCTGGCTCTGTCACCCTCTTTTTCCTAATGAGAATGAGTTTAACTACTTTTACATTTCCCTGGAGCTTAGATTCCTATGTTTGTCCTCTCTAGAGCAATGATCACCTCTATGTGGGATAAGACTCAGCACATGAGTTCCCAAGTGGGATCTAATAAATGCTTTAGAGTCCCAGTATCACCTAGTTTAGGTCTATCTTCATCCTTCTGCTCATACAGCCAAATATCTTGTTTGCATTTCTCGTGCATATATGCCCTGAGATGTTGTTTTAATAATTTCCCTTCTAAAAGATCCTAGTCCTTCTCTTTATCCATTTGCTCAGTTTCCATCAGTTGGCTCATTGAACGAGATGCTTCCTCTGCTATGTGACATGTATGGAAAGAACACCGTGAAAAGGGGGTGGGGAGACCATGCAGACTGCAGAGGTGGCTATGTGGCTTCCTGCAGCCCATCCTTGTGCGAGCTCAGTGCCATGTGACAGGCACTGTGGCCAGCTAGAGTGCCAGTGGATTCATGGAAGTATGAGAATATCCACTTGGGTTTTTTCCCCCCTCTGAGTTATTTCTTGCTTCTTCCTCCTCCTCTCCCTCCCTACTCCATCGCTTTCAATCTAACAAAGGCCAAAGAGTCTATTTAAAAGCGCGTGTGTGGAAAAAATCCCTCAAATCGATGGAGGAGGGAAGCACCCCTAGTCACAGAAATCATATGGAAGCCAGAGGTTTGACAGCTAGTTGTGGTTTATGTTACAGGACATAAGTATCCCAAACAGGCTCTCCAATGGGAATTCTCTAGGGCTTACTGGGTGAGGGCCAGCAAATGTTAATTTATCTTCCCACTGCCCTATAGCAATTCCAGTCCTTGAGCTCCTGACACACAGCTCTGTCTGTGCATTTCAATCCTGACCAATAGCACCCCCAAGCTATCCCAGTCATGGGGATCTCCAGCCAGCTGTACCAATGCCTCTCAGTCCTGGGCTTCCCAGGCCCTTCAGCTTTGAGCTAGAGCTTTCCACCCCATTTCAGTCCTGCAAATCATGTATAACCTAAATAGGTCTGAGATCTCATCTCCCCAGACGTGGTGCGATACCATCACTTTGTCAATCGGCATCCCGAGTGGGCTTGTTCTGTCTCTGTTGTAACTATTGAATCTATGCATAAATTGGTAAGTCACCTCCCAGTCAGTTTTCATCTGGTGAGGCGATGTTAGGAGACAGGTGTCTCCCTTTGCGGGGCTGCCTTTTATCATTTGATGTGTTCACTTGGGTTTGGTATCATGATCCATGTTATCTCTCAGCTTCTGTCAGCCGACGATGGAGATCTGCTTTTGATTATGACAAGAAGTGCCATCGACGTGCATTGCAATCAGACACACACCCGAGGGTCTGCCGGGGGAAAAGGGGAGGGATGTTGTAATTAGAATAATTCTTCAGGAGATGTTCCAGATCTGCCCATATGTGACCACCCAGAAGATACCTTGGTTGTAGTGATTTTAATTGCCTTCATCTCTACTACTTACATTTTTGTGAAAGCGAGTGGCCGGTAGCACTGGCTGGAGGAAGACACAGTGAAAGCAGGTCCTGGGTATATTTCCACACACTGCTCTGCCAATGCACATCACTCCTGACCTGCAATAGCTGTTGCTGGCCCAGTCCTGACCTGCTACCCACAGCCAGAGCTCTGCCAGTGCCCTCGATCTTACCCTGCTAGACCATCTATAAGCCCCCCAGTGCAGGTCTGGTAATCCACCTTGCTGCTGACTAACAGTACCCCTGTCCTGTAGCCCCTCGGGACCCGAGCCTGTCCTGCTAGTCCAGCCCTGTCCTTTTCCTGAGCACAGTCTGCCATCTGTTCCAAACTGCTTGAACATTTGGTGGCCTGGTCTAATGTTCATTGGAGAGAACCTTCTTTTCACTTAGGACCTAGGATTCGAGCCTAGGTCTCTGTGGAGATAAAAGCATTAACCTAGAGTGACATCCACCCTCTTTCGCCTGTTCTGCCCCTGTCTCCACATGGAGAGAAGACTGGAGGGAGCATGATGTCGAAGCCTGCACTTCATTCAGGGGAGCACTTGTGTCTGGTGCCCCTTTCCCATAGATGTAGGCCATAGCACCAAGGGAGGTCAGGATTCCTTTTAAAGGTGTGAAAGGTGGTGCATACATCTCGCTCTCTCAGTCTGAGACTAGCTGATCAGCAAAGGAGGAGCCTTGGGTCAGGCTGTAGGTAAGTGGCTCGGCAGCAATGCAAGCCCTGAATCTCATGGATGTTGGGGAAGGCGCGTTCAGGTTAGTGGGGCATGAACTAATCTGTGGTGTCTAAGCAAAGTCAAAGCAAATGGCAGTGGATTAATTCTAATTCTGCGGTGCAGCCATTATTGACTCCTCTGCCACTTCTTTGCGCTTCTAAAGAAAGCATCAACAAGGGCGTCACAGACAGGCATTTAATCAAGGCTCTTAGTTTCTCTTCCTGCCACCCTCCCCTGTGAGGTATGTTATGTATTATTATCCCCTTTTGACAGTTGGGGAAGCTGATGCAGTATCTTTAAGTGAGTTTTCCAGAGAGATACAGTGAGTCAGTGGCAGAGTCAGCAATAGAACCCAGGAATCCTGACTCCCAGTCTCAGTCTAACCACTAGTCACTCAATACAGTTCCTACTGTATTCACTCCAGCCAGAAATCCACCAGCTTTACGTCCTCCTACAGAGCACAGACACACACCACTTAGTGAGCTAAACAGGAACTGCAACACATCATTTATTAAAGGGATGCTGTCAAGGTTGACAAGCCCCCAAATTAAGTACCTTAAAAATTCCATTAGCTCAGGTCCTCCTGGTGCCATGTCCTATCTTGCTTTTGTTTATCACCCTTCACGGTTCTGACTATCTAGCAGCAACTCAGCTGTATCAGAACACTAAAGAGCAACAGGAAAAGAGAATTCACACAGAGCAATAAGCAAGCACAAGGATTTCACTACAGTGGTGCACTGGAACCTAGTAACATCAGCCTGTAAAATTATGTCCCCTACTTCACAAATATAAGCAGCAAAACAGTAGTTTAGATGGAGAAAAAAATTCCCAATAAATTGGTAAATTGGTTTCAGTTTTAAGTTTCCAAGATTCTGAAGATTGCGATCTACACGCCACCATTCCCTTTGAAGATAGCCCATCCTATCCTGAATCCTGAGGCTGAAGTTTCTTGGCACGCTGAGTTTGTTTGCACCACTACATATCCCTAACATGGATGTGCTGCATTTGTTTCAAGCCAAGGTCCGCTGCAGTGGTGCAAATCACAGTATACAGTGGTGCAGCGTGCCTACAGCAGGCACAGCTCTGAGACTGCAGCACCAAAAAGTGTCACCTTTGCTAGCTGACCTTAATAGACCTACCTGTTGGAGACACCTGGCCAGGCACACTTGTGGGTGGGGTTGCTACCTCTCCTCTCAAATCCAATATGTAGGATGTGGAAAGAATTCCATGTTTAGTTAAGGGATGATGTGGCATTAAAATATACCAAAGCATGATGACAATGTCCTGTCTGGGGATGCTGCTGCCCCCCTTGTATTATTGGGCTGTTGTGAGGCAAAATGGGATACTATTGGCCCTCAGAAGTAAGAAAGAAAAGGGTCAGAATCCTTTTCAGGGGATTCAGAAGTCCATTTCTATGGTCAGGAGCAGGGTTTAACTCCTTTGGACTGCAAAATGGTGTGGGCAAAATCAGGGCTGGATTTAGGGGCAGATGACCGTGGAGTGCCAAGCTTGGTGGGTGCTGGGCTTGGGAAGCTGTTTTTGTTGTTAGCAACAAAAGGGAAATTAGAACGTTTGAAGTAAAATGTTTCAGGCATTCCCTATGTGGATTCAATTTTCACTAACCTCCTAGAATGTTCTGGACCTTTGTAGAATCCTGTGGAATCTTCCAGATTTTCTGAGAACTACATTTTCCTCAGACCTCCTGGAATGTTGTCAGCCATGCCCTCGCGGGTATATAAGTAGCGGGGTGTTGCCAGTCAGTCAGTGAGATATAAAAATGAAGTGAAGTGAGAGCCCAGCTGTGGTGTTGTGAATCTTGTTTTATTATGCACACCTCTACCCCGAGACAACATGACCCGATATAATACGAATTCTGTAAAGCAGTGCTCCCAAGGGGCGGCACTCTGGTGGATCAAAGCAAGTTCGATATAACGTGGTTTCACCTGTAACGCGGTAAGATATTTTGGCTCCCGAGGAAAGCATTATATCGGGGTAGAGGTGTAATTGTGAAAGTGTACCTGTGTTTTAAGACTTGAAGAGTGTAAGTAGCTACTAATAAAGGACATTGTTAATGAGACTGCCAGAGATATCTATCAACTCCCTATCTACACAACAATATAAAAGAAATACTGTTACTTCTTTTGCCATGCTTAACACGTAATGTTTGCTGACTTTCTAAGACTGCAGAACATTGACCTTTGCTCTCCCTAATACTGTCTATTTTCAATACAAATTCAATAAAAAATAAGGTATTCAAAAGGTTAACAAATGGGGGGGAGGGGGGGGAACCTAAGATACTCCTCGCCTGGGGCACCTTTGGTTTAGGGCTGGCCTACTGTGAAAATAACCTGGAAGCATCACAGCAGCTATGAAATAACTGATGGGGTGTAGCCAGTAGATGTCATCTATTCTGTAGCATGCCGCTTTCATTTCTTGGGGGAATATTGTGTTTGGGTCTTTATTAGGCCTTTCATCATCACATTGCTAGATGTCCCTATGTAACTGCACCTGCAGGGCAGGAGAACATAGTATGTGTATTATAATGGCAGGTCTGTTGGAGATATTATGGGAATATTGTGGGTTGCAAGGAAGGGGCAATGGCTAAGCCAATGTGTTCACAGACTTCAAATTGCTACCTATATGCCCTGGAAATAACATGCTTTGATCTGCCATGGGCTAAAATTATATAGTTTAGCTGTAGATTTTTGCACTTGCCAATGTGGTATAAAAATCTCTCTCTGTACGGTACATGTCAGAAATACAAACTTTCTATCTGCTGTGAAATGTTCAGCCCACTGCACTGCAATTTTCCTGAAGGCTGGTTTAGTAAGTGCTGCTGGAGGAAGCCGTGTGTTTCTCTGCTCTGAGCTGCGACCAGGCTGTGCTCACCAGTACTGGAGCTGAGTTCACAGGTGAGGGGTGGATTACAGAGGCAAGTGGGCATCCATTCCCACTAGCACAGCCCTCTCCCAAAACCCAGAAAGGGAAACCTCGGGGCTCCTCACTTGACTGAAAACAAAACCTCTCTCCCAAGCACTGAGGAGAGAGGCTGCAGACACAGGTGACTTTGCAAAGCAACAGTGACCTGTTAGAAATTATTCTGTTCCCTGCTCACAGAGTTCAGGTGTTTCTCTTCCTTTCTATTTTCATCACCTCTGACAGTTTCATACAGGAGATTGATCCTTTAACTCCCACTGCTTCTGCTGCTTGTACCTCACCCTGCATCTCTCTGGGTCACATCACTCTAGGGAGTTCTGGAAATGGCAGCGATGTCCCAAACGGAGGAAGGAGTGCAGCTAAGAGCGCTCCCATTCAGATTAAGTAACCAGCCTGACATTTTTCCCCAAAGCTCAAGCTAAACCCATCTCTAGATGGTAGCAAAAATACCAAGCAGAGACAGCAACCTGGATGGACTGTGGAAACAGGGCTACACAGCGGTTTTTGGAAGCCAAGGGCAAAATCTGAAAATGAGCCGTTCCCCGCATCCTCCCCAACCCTGAACCTCCGACCTCAAGGGGTAGGAGGTTGGAGAGCGAGTCCTCCCTGCACTCACCCGACAGCAGTAACTCCTGTCCTGTTGCGGGCAGTGAGACCTGGCACATGGGGTCACCACACTGGCTGTGAGTGTGGAGGGGCAGCTGGCTCAAATGTAAGTGAATGGCATTGCAACATGGCACTGCAACCCTACGTGCGAGGTCATGATGCCACTCACTCAAATTCCATGGGTTTGGAGGTAAATTCCTGGGGCAAACTGCCCCCCCTTCCGGACTCCTTCTGGGTGGCTCTGCCTGGGAATATTGTAAATGTCACCTGAAGGCTTAATCTCATATGATTCCCAACCTGATTTCCAGACCAGGAAGAACTGGATGCATTGCGAGGATCAACCAAACTTTGGATGCTTTTCTAAAACATTGTTTATTTTTAAAATGTATTTGTTGCACCTGTTCCCACTCTCTAAATGCAAGTACAATGGTAGATCTAAATACAGATCACATTAGTAATCCAAATGAGTATTGTAAAAAAGCCTTAATCCCCCATTGACAGAACTACCTGACCCATTAAATTCCTCCTTCCTCAACTCTCCCTCTCTGAAGAAGCATGAGGGACTGCATGGGTCCTGTAAGGAAAGTCCTATTCCTGGACAGTCAGTATATTGGGCTTTATGGGCCCAAGATGGTAGTTAGATGCAAATCTGAATAGGCACCATGAGGAATGCTCATTCCCCATTCCCTGGATTTTGAAATCTAGGGATCAGAGCTGTGTGACTAACTCCTAATAAGTCATCTGTTTGTCAACCTTCTGGCTGAGAAATTCTCACATGTATTGGTTATTCAAATTCTTCTAAAGTGAACCCCCTGGTTTTGTGAAAGGTACCTGATCAAATGTTTCTGGCCAAGTTTTCATCTTAATGAAGTGCCTGCTGACTTTAATGGGCATCAGTGGGGTCAGGATTTGGCCCTTAGAGACTAGGGGCCGTATTCTGCTTTAGGGATTGCAGAAGTCAAACTAAGAGCAGAATTTGACTTAAATCCTAGCCACGGCACAGGTTCAGCACAGAGAGCAACTTTGCAAGCTTTTTCCTACACACTTTGCTGCCAGCCAGTGTGCCTCTGCCTTGACCTGGAGAAGACCATCTCTACAGCTGAGACAGGAGTTCAGTCTCCATGACCTACTAAGCAATTAAGATCTCTGCTGAAGCTGCCAATTTGCAGTTGTTGTTTTTCATATGGAAACCTATCACTAAGACCTGGACTGAGACTCACAACATGACTCATCGAACACCCATCCAATGGGAACATCTTCAGTTGACTGATTGCACTGCATGAAGAGCAGAAAGGCTTATCCACAAACGTTCACTAAACCCCCATTCATTCTCCTGAGAAAACCAGGTTTTGTTTGCATGGGTATTTGAGTGGGATATTTGCACAGTTGTGGCTATTTGTGCACAAACAAGTGAATGTGTGCAAGCAGGAATGTATTGCTCACCCAGCCAGTCTACCCATACACGCAATTACTTGGTGTAATGTGTTGAGGAAATTGAATGCAAAATTGATTAGCTAGCAGATACATTTGGGTCATATCCTTCCCTCTCTCTCAGGCAGGAATGGACCCAGCTATTTTTAAGTCCAGCATCCACATATGAGGCCAGCTATAATGCTCTTTCTTCTACAAAAGAATCAGGAGAAATGTTCTATGTCCGAGACCTGCCTATTCCCTGTATCTCACTCCCCAGCCTCTCTCTGGCACACTTAAGGCCAAAATGATTTCTCTCAAGGCACTGCTCTTGCTTATAAAGTTCACATCAGCCAAGCAGGAAACAGAAACTAAACCATGTGACTTCAGTGGCCAGTCACACAGACCGAATTCCAAATGTGGAATATTTGAAGGAGACCCTCTCTAGAATAGTATGTGAAACTGTGACAGGGTGCTGGCTAGGAAACCCTGACCATGAGAACCCTAGACAACAGAGCTCGGAGAGGGTAGACAGAGGGAGGAGGTGTGGGGGAGATGGCCAGCTCAAGCCCCTTAGAGGGAGAAAAGGGGCAACTGGAGCTCCCCACAGTGCAGCTCCCAGGAGAAGAAATGGGGTCCCCGCTTGGTGGCTTGGGAGAACCTGAGGCCCAGGGTGTCCAGCAGGAGGTCGGGATTGGTCTCGACCCCCTACTGGAAGAAAAGGGGATAAAGGAGAAGGGACGCCCACAGAGGTGCGATTGGTATGAGGACCTGTGGTGGCAGCAGAGCTATGGGGACATCACCCCCCCGACCAGTAGTTTTTGTGGGTGGGGGATGAAGGAACCTCCAGGAGATGATGCCGGTGATCGCCCAAAAGAGGGGGAGAGGCTTTCCTGGACAAACCCCACTGGATGGGGGGGGGGTGGAGAGGCCGAGGAAGGACAAACCTGGTGGTTTATAAGCGGGGAGGTGTGTGACAGGGTGCTGGCTAGGAAACCCTGAACCAGCCCTCTGTCACGCCAGCTCCAATCACGAAAGGGGAATTGAAGCTGGCTGAGTAAGCCCAGCCCAGCCCTGAATGGCAAAAAGGGAACAGCTGCCAGCCTTGTTAGCCAGCCAGGGGCTACATAAACGCTGGCAGGAAAGAAGCCAGAGAGAGAGGAAAGGGGGGAGCTGGAGAGTTAGAGGCTGCTCACCCCTGCAGAAGCTAGCAGTCCCTGAGGCTGTGAGCCTGACGCTGTCTGTAGCTACAAGGTGGTGGGAACTTGTACTGTTAATAAAGAGCATGGGTGATTGCACCAAAGTACAGGTCTCTGGTTGGTTTGTGGGCACAGAAGGGGCCAAAGATAGCGGGGCCCACCTGTGCCCTGTTACAGAAACCCACTGACCCAAATATTTTGATTCAGAATTATTCATTGGGCAATTAGGAACAACAAACAAATGAAATGAAATGGTGAAAATCAAATGAATACATTATTTGCAACTAGTAATCAGATGAGCTCTAGTTACTAGTACTGTTGGGCCCAATTCAAAGCGGTGCTGAGTGCCTCCTGCAAGGTGCTGAGCACTATTTGATTACACTGGGGTCAGCTGGAGTTGAGGTCACTCAGCTACTCTGATGACGGTGCTCATGCTAGTTTTAGAACCCTGCCTGCAAGGCACAGATACTGCCCATGCTAATGAATACATTAGAGAGAGGGGAAAGGGGAATAGAAAACCTGTGTTCACCCAAGTCCATTACTCCTGTTGCTGATGCCTATATAACTTAGGGCAACTTGTATTTTTGGACAAAAAGAGGCTGCAGGCTCCAGTGTTCGAGCTGAGCCGATGGAACTATTTGTGCCTGGGATTATTGCCTCCTCTCTTGGAAATGATCGCTTCTGACAAGCTCGCTGCATGAACAAAGCAATGTGAAATTGACCTCATCACCACCAATCATATCAGATTGTTTAGTACAGTGGGAATGTTTAGCCTGACAATGACCTAGTTAGTTCCTTAAAGGAACAGTATTCCCTGCTATGGGAAGATGGCAAGGGGCAGAGGTTGAGGGGCGGGGGAGAGGGAGAGACGAGGAAGGAAAGAAGCAAGACATTATAAAATATAATTGCCCCAAATTGTTTCTTTAGAACTTGTCACTTGACCTTTAGCTCCAAAGGGTTTCTCGGTGTGTCACAGACCCATGGGAATTGGCACTGGGGAGGGCCGGATGCTCTCGAAACGCAGAGAGAAGTCTGAGAATTTTAAAACTGAACACCCAAGAATCTCTCAGAGGGGGCAAGGGAGTTGTGTGATTTTTAAAAGGATCAGATGAGATGCCACGAGGGGGTTGGTGTAAAGGTTAGGAACATCCTCTGCCTGGCAAAGAGGAATGTGTGATGTCTTTGTCCATAAGCTAAGTCCCTTAGTCCTGAAGGTTTTTCAGGTGCTCAGAGCTAGCCAGACCAGAAACTCGAGGGGCTGACTCAGATTCATCCTTTGAGAATGGCATTTGCAGAATGCTGCTCTCCTACAATGTAGTAATGTGATCGCAGTGTGCATACATGGTGGAGTAGCTAGTACGGGCCGGAAGGGGCCAATGCCTTCCTAGCTCTAATCACAGAGCCACAGCACCTCTTGAAGGATTCATGCCCCCCTGAGAGCTACAGCCAACCAATCCTGTCACTCCATTCACTGAGCATTCCAATGGGATGATGGCTCCTCTGGAACAGAAGAGGTTCTGTGACAATAGCTCATTCTTTTGGATTGTACCAGAGAAGGGTTTAGTTTGGCAACAATGGTCTATTACACTTGGATTGCACCAGAGAGACCTTGGGTATTAATTGTGCATTCCAGTGACACTGCATCCAAAGTGTCTTGGAGTATGTCTACATGGCAAAAACCCCACGGTGGCAGCAAGTCTCAGTGTTCAAGTTCGCATCATGGTACTAAAAAGAGCAGTGTAGACATTTGGGCTCAAGCTGGAACTCGGGCTCTGAAGCTTTGGGACAGGGGTGGGTTTCAGACCCTGACTGTAGAATGAACCACAACATTCTTCCTTCACCTCTCCTACCCATGTAGTTTCTATTAAACTTAATATATTTTAGTTCTTAATAAAAAGCAGTTGTTATTTTTTCCAGTTCACCTCCAGAGTGTTATGAACAATTATATCAAGCACAACATAAGCTAAATAAATAGAAGAACCATGTATTTTGCTGTTTATAATTATTAGTCATATTTATTATGGTACTAATCGAGCCAATCAAGCATGGGGCCCTATCATGATAGGCACTGTATTAACACAGAATAATAGTCAGACCCTACTGTGAAGAGTTTACTCTCTAAATATTAAATGTAAATCTTGCTCCAATAAAATTTCCTTAGTATATTAGAAGATTCTTCTTCCCTTTCAGGCATTGGGATAGACTAACTTTTCACTGTGATTCTCACAGCCTCAGCACTAGGTCTGAATGAAAAACTGGAATTATTTTCTGCAAAAAATTCATATGAAATGAAAATTCTCATTTTGTTTGATTTGTGTGTTTGGATTTTTCTGAATTCTCAATCAAACAATTGAACACAAAAACACTGTTTAGAACTGAATTGAAGTGAAACATTTTTCTTTCAAAATTGAATTGAAAAGATTTAAAAAAATATATTTTTTTGTTTTATTTTCCTCTCTTCTCTCTCTGTTTTTCCTTTAAAGGAAAAAAACAACTCAAAACAATTTTTTTGAGTCCACTCAATTAGAGCTGAAATTATTTGTTGTTAGAATCTTTCCATAGAAAAATCATAAAGTTTCAACAAAAAATGTTCATATAATATGAAAAGCGGTTTTTTCATCAAAAAACCCTCTCTGATTTAATTTTTTCCACCACCTGTAAGGAGCACACAGGGCTCTTCTGAGACAAATACAGGAAGGGGACGGGGGACTCTCTTCTAGCAATGTAAGGAAATCTCCATTACTGAAACAGGGGACACCACCCAAATCCAACGGAACACATCATCTTTCTCAGGGTGCTCCAGATGGCCGAGGATAAATTGGGTTAATGGTAACTACTCTCACCATGGCAGGCAATATCCAAATATTTCTATAATTATCTGTTGTTAAAACCAAACCAGATTTGCCACAGGGTGACCAGTGCATTCTATTTTTTTTCCTGGAGGGGGTTGGATGGGATTAAAAAAATTTAAATCCACTCACTGATCAACCCTGTATTCTGAACTCCACAACACACTTAAACAAGCTTTCTTCACCCACCCTTTCTGTCCTCTCTTCTCCTTGCTAACCTGCTCAGAGATGTCAGTTTTGTGCTGTGCTGCTTGACCTAAAAAGACACAAGCTCCCTGTTGCGTGGAATTCAGTTTTGTTTATGATTAGGGCTGTCAAGTGATTAAAAAAATTAATCGCGGTTAATCACGCTGTTAAACAATAATAGAATACCATTTATTTAAATATTTTTGGATATTATCTACATTTTCAAATATATTGATTTCAGTTACAACACAGAATACAAAGTGTGCAGTGCTCACTTTGTATTTATTTTTTATTACAAATATTTGCACTGTAAAGAACAAAAGAAATAGTATATTTCAATTCACCTCATACAAGTACTGTAGTGCAATCTTTTTATAATGAAAGTTGAACTTACAAATGTAGAATTATGTACAAAAAATAACTGCATTTAAAAATAAAACAATGTCAAACTTTAGAGCCTACAAGTCCACTCAGTCCTACTTCAGCCAATCGCTCAGACAAACAAGTTTGGTTACAATTTGCAGGAGATAATGCTGCCCATGTGTTGTTTACAATGTCACTTGAAAGTGAGAACAGGCGTTCTCATGGCACTGTTGTAGCCGGCATCGCAAGGGGGGCGCCAGATGTGCTAAAGATTCATATGTCCCTTCATGCTTCAACCACCATTCCAGAATACATGCATTCTGCCTGATAACGATCCAAAGCAGAGCGGACCAACATATGTTCATTTTCATCATCTGAGTCAGATGTCACCAGCAGAAGGTTAATTTTCTTTTTTGGTGGTTCGGATTCTGTAGTTTCTGCATCGGAGTGTTGCTCTTTTAAGACATCTGAAAGCATGCTCCACACCTCGTTCCTCTCAGATTTTGGAAGGAACTTCAGATTCTTAAAACTTGGGTCGAGTGCTGTTTCTATCCTTAGAAATCTCACATCTTCTTTGCATTTTGTTAAATCTGCTGTGAAAGTGTTCTTAAAACCAACATATGCTGGGTCATCATCCAAGAATGCTATAACATGAAATATATGGCAGAATGCAGGTTAAACAGAATAGGAGACATACAATTCTCCCCCCAAGGAGTTCAGTCACAAATTTAATTAACGCTTCGTTTTTTTAACAAGCATCATCAGGATGGAAGCATGTCCTCTGGAATGGTGGCTGAAGTATGAATACAATAATATAAAGTGAGCACTATACACTTTGTGTTCTGTGTTGCAATAGAAATCAATATATTTGACTAACTAATCAAAAATAGTTAATACATTTCAATTGGTATTCTATTGTTTAACAGTGCGATTAATTGCGATTAATTTTTTAAATCGCAGTTAACTGCGATTAATCAACAGCCCTATTTATAATCATTGTACTTCATATCATCATTTTAGTGATTGTCCTTTTAGAGTTAATTTTGTATCAACTGTTTTAAAACTAAAAGAGTTAATTAAATATAAGAAGGAAACAAAGTACTGCTAGGATTTTAAAACAAGTCACCTGTTCCCCATTTGCCTGGTAGTGAATCCCGAAAACCAGAGTGTTTAAAATATAGATAGGCAAGACTACCATGATATATATAAAACCAACAGGAAACGGCAAGGGTTAGATGCTAAAAAGAGACTAGGATTAAATTTTTTTACAAAACTGAAAAGCCAAGAGACAAAGTAGGCATAAAAAAAGAAAATGGCAAACGCCAAAAATAATTGAAAAAGTCGAATTAAAATTTAGAAAAACCAAAGTGCAAAAGGAAAATACTAGGGTTAATTATAAACAACGTAGAAAAACATTCTCTATATACACACAAAGTATATATATACAATTAGGCAAAGGAATAATAAATAATTGTATACACACACAAGGAAATAACCAGCCATGAATATATATTCACGCTGAGCACTTTGCTTGTCTGTTGTATCCTGCTCGCTCTCCCTTCCTTTACTGGTCTCTTTAAACCCTGATCCTGTCATCGGTCACATTAGTGTGGATCCCTCCTCTCATATGGAGCCCCACTGACTTCAAAGGGGGTCTGTGAGCAGGGCCGGTGAGGGCACAAGGGTCTGCCTGTGCCAATGTGATCACAGATCTAGTGTGTTAGAGGCAGGAATCATGTTTTCCTATGTGCTTGTGCAATGCCCAGCACAATGGAGCCCTGATCCTGATTAGAATCGTTGGCTGCTACAGCAAAATAAATAATAAGGAAGTGCTCAGAATGCTGGGAAAGGGCAAATCTGTTCTTATATAGTTATAGCCCTGACCTGCCTCCTCTCTCTGCCTGCCCGACCCTGGTTACCTTTCCCCTGCTAATGAAAGCCTATACTGACACCATTGCTGCAACATACTTTTTTAACCCTGCTTATTACCGCTACATTTCCCTGATGCTTTAATTTCTTCCCCGTCTCTCTTCATTACACTCAAGGGCTGTGTTTCTCCCAGCGGGGAAACGGATCCTTGCAAACATTAACAGCCATTTACATGGAACAAATGCCTCAGAGTTCACGTTGTGGTTTGCTGACATGATCTCAGTCTGTGGCACCGAGGTTAAATGTACACACAGACTAAAGGAAGGGGAGATGGCCTTGCTTCTGGTCTCCTTTCCATGTTGGAAGCTCCTGTTTTCTCAGCAGAAAAACTGCAATGAATCAGAAAACCAAAATCTCAGAACCGCCAGGCTTGGAGGTTTGGAGGCTGGTGGTAGTGGCCATCTTGATGATGTGAAGGAACAACATGCCTGACTCCAGCAGTGCACAGCGGGGGGCCTTGTGTGTTTGAGATGTGAAAGCAGCCTCCCTGCAAACTGCAATAGAGGCTTAACAAACAGAGGAAAAAAGTTACTGTGTAAACATGGAAAGTCGTTACTTAAACATTAAGAGTTCTTCTTGTGATGTTCAGCCAGAATCCCAGCTGGATGGAGACACGTTTACACTAAGGATGGGAGGAACAGCTGGGATAAAATAAGGACTGATCCGACCCTTCATCCAGAGCTTAAGATGGATCCTGAATGTCTTCAGAGCTTCACAGCATTGCACTTCAATAGTCCTGTCTGTTAGTTTGAAATGTTACCCTGAGCCGCTGCTTGGCTCAGTTTCTCCTGCGGTTGAAGAACAAATTTATGTGTGGTGACAAGCCTGTTCTGGAGAGATTCCCAAGGCTCAAGAGGTTCAGATGTGCTTCAGCACATATGCCAACTTTTGGCTTCCTCTCTGAAGCATCCAGAGCCTGCAAACATTCAGAGGTTCAACTCTCACTAGCCTCCAGTCTCTGATGTCACATATAATGTCACCTTTATCATTATTTATTCTATGTATTGCCGTAGCAACTAGGAGCCTCCGTCGGAGACCAGGACCTATCATGCTAGGTGTTGTACAAACACAGAACAAAGAGATGGCTCTGCCCCAAAGAGTTTACAATCTAAGATGAGACAAGACACAACAGGTGGATGCAGACAAATGGAAAAGGCTACACAAAGAAACAATGAGGCACATCTCAGTAAGCTGGCCACTGCCAGCACAGATGCCCTCTGTGGAAATACAATTTTTGTTAATTTCAAACACACATCACAGATTAGAGCCGGTCACTTTCAGAAGTTTTTCATCAGACAGTGCAGCTTTGTCAAGACCAGAACATTTCACGGGAATATGTTCATTCTGACAAAATTTCTGATAGGGAAAATGTCAATATGAAATTTATACTTTCTCATTTTTTTCTGATAAGGTAAAAATTTTTCATTTCCACATTATTGTTCTGATTCATTTCATGTTTAATATTATATTAAATATTAATTGTAGTATGAATTATATTATCATTGTCCAGGTATTATATATTAACTAGACAATATTATAACTCTATATTTAATATTATATAATTATGTTTAGACATTATTGACATGTAAGGTTTTTACCTTATCGAAATGAAATGATTTGACATTACTGAAACAAAACTTTTCAATGGTTCCAAATTGAAATTTTTCAGAATTTTCATTTTATGGGAAATTTTAGCATTTTGTTCCATTTGGAACAAAGAGAAATTTTGACATGTTGAATTTCCCATGAACAGAAATACCACTTTCTGACCAACCCTCTCACAGGTTATTATACCTTTCTCTCCCCTTGTGAAATCAGCCTGCTGGGCTTACTGAGACAAGCGCAGCCTTTCCCCTTTAACCAAGGCAGGAAACATGGTTCAGGACCCCACTTAAATCCCTTTTGACCTTTAAAAATGCTTCCTCACAAATTAACTCTTTCAGAGACAATATAACTGGGTTTCTTCCTAATCAGCAGGTTCTTCATTATATGAGACTGTAGGGCCTCATTGTTATGAGGCTAGGGTGACCAGACATCCCGATAAAATTGGGACCATCCCAATATTTAGGTGTTTGTCCCGCATCCCGACCAATCTTTGGTCGGGACGCAATTTGTCCTGATATTTCGCTCTGCTGGCAGCACTGGTTTTCCTTTTTTTTTTTTTCGCTCCGCCGGCGGACCCTCCTCACCCCAATGTGTCCCGATATTTTCTTCCTCTCATCTGGTCACCCTATATAAGGATTATATTAATGTACATCCTAACCTTTAAGGAAGATACCATAGGCTCTTTTCTTCTCTCTCTACCACGTGCAGTCTCTTGGGGGAACACCCAGTCACTTGATATTGAGATATTATTATTTAGCTCAGCTAAAACAGACCAAAAAATCAGTCTCTTAAGCCCATTTTGGTCTTCCTTAAATTTGTGCTGATGTAGAGGGAAACTGTTCTCCCAATTTTAGCTGCTTCATCATTAATTATTATCATTACAAGCATTTGTAAGGTGCTGCTTATCCTCTGTATTTATTTTCGTATTCCCCTCCATGTAATCTAGGCATCTGTATGTAGGGCCCTGATCTTGCAAGTGACTGTGAAGACGGACTTGTATATGAAGAATGACTTGTAGGATCAGGACCCAAATACTTATCTTGCTGCCCATCACCTTACTATCTGAGTGCCACCGTGCACAGAGAGGAAACCCCTCTACAACAGTAACCATTGTGGCGTGCTGTGTGCGGCATTAACACATGCGCGCGCACACATGCCCTTCTCCTTGTGATGCAGACCCGTCACTTTTATTCTGTTTACAATGCAACACACATACCTGGTACTGTACAAATAAATAAAATACTAACCCCACTCCCACCCACACTGAGAAGCCAGGTGGGACCCCTCTCTGCTTGCTGTGCTGTTTGCCCCAAATTATTATTGTGCACATTTTAAAGGCTCTAATGACCAATAGAGAATTAAAAATACACAAACAAACAAACCCCCTCAAATCGACTTTTCTTTAAAAATTGCATTGGCTCTTTAAAAAAAAAAAATGATGCTCGCACACATTGGTTCCAAATTCAGGCCACTCTCTTCAACCCTGATATCCAGAAAGGAGGGCGCAATCTCTGGCAGCGGTTTGGTTAGCCCCAGAGGGGAAGAAAGCAGGACCTCACAACACTGATCTCTAGCAACCTCTTCTGGTGGCTTGAGAACACTGTTGCTGCACTCTGTGTCCCACTGAGGAAGATAGGACGGGTGGGTTAGCATGCCATGAAACCTAGAGTGGGCAAGGTCCAGAGGGGAAAATGAGGGGTATCCAAAAGGCCACCCCCTTTAAAAAGAAAGGAGGAGGGAAGGGGTTAAATCAGATGAGACATTTATAGATCCCATGAGTTTTTTAAATGGTAAGTTTCTGATGATCAAGTGCCTGAGTGCTCCTTTGTAAACTTTCTGATTTCAGCGAACAGAACCTGAACTCAAGTGAAACCAGAAGTGTCTCTGCCAGCCACTGAGTTTCGCAGGGCAAAGCATCTCGCTGACCCCCTCTTCCTTTGTCTTCCTTTCTGTTGACTCAGGGCATTTTTACATCCCCATTGACAACGTGTTTGGGACGTTCAGACATTACAGTGACAGTGGCATTTCTATGACCTGAAACCAAAGACTCTGTTGTTGCGGGCTTTGAAGACATTAGCTGTCCATAATCATGAGTTAGAATTTATCAGGCTTTTAAAAAGCACATGATGAGAACAGCTAGTGACAAAGTGTTTCTACAGAGAGTGATCTGGCCTGGCAGTGTTTATCTCTCCTAGCCCTTGGAATTTGCAATATTCATTAGGAGTTGGGGAAAATGTGCTTCCTTTGGAACAATGCAAATTCTTAAAGAGAACCTTTCTCACTTGTAAGCCCTGGAGTGGTGATTCTAGCCGTGGGGATGGCAGTGTGTGGGGAAGCAATTAAAAATGTTCTAGCCCATTAATGGCCTAATTCATTAGATATTGTTGTTATTTGGAATGGGGCGCTTTGTGGTGGAGGCAATAGAATGGGATGAAAGCATTCAAAAAAGGACAGAAGCGGCACAAAATACTACTTAACAAATAAATAACACAAGAAGGAGAAGTAGGTTTTCTTTTTTTTTTGCTTCTTAAAGGAGCCCTCCACCTATGTTGCTTGGTATAGAGAAGTCTGAGAGTTCACATGATTCCCTGCAAAGGGCTTGTCATCAGAAATAAACAGTAAAATGTATTTGACAATAAAGTGTTTAATTGCAATCAGGGTGTCAAAGAGCCTGCTCGTGGCTGCAGCCATCTTGGTGAAGTTGACATGATTGGGGTATGTCAGGGGACGACCGGCAGTGAGTAGGAAGCTCAGTCGCAGAAAGCATTAACCAGATTCCAACTGGCTTTGATAATGGTTTATAACTAGACAATTAACTGTAATGTTAAGGACCTTACATGTAGCTTCAAAACGGAGGATGTTTGAAGAACTTTATACATTAGAAACAGCAATAACTACCCCGTCCCCAACCACTTCTGGGGTGGAACACAGCAGATAATTAACAGTGCACAGCAACGCCAGTCAACAGTCCAGGCAGAGAATGAAGAATCCCATGTCCAACTGAAGTCACAAAGGTAATTTTAGGATACAAACGGCAATGAGCTGAGTTTGAATTTGGCCACAACCCTGTGAAAGGGCACTGTTGTGATTAAGGCATTGGACCAAGACTCCAGAGCGGGGTTCTATTAACAGCTCTGCCACAGACTTCCTGCGTGCCTTTTGGCAGGTCACTTAGGCCCAGATCCACAGAAGTATTTGGACTCCTAAATTCCATTGATTTCAGTGGAGCCTAAATACCTTTGAGGATCTGGGCCTTAATCACTCTGCTGCAGTTCCCATCTGGAAAATAGGGATCCAGTACTGCCTTTGTATCTATTGAGATTGCAAACTCTTGGGAACAGGGTCTGTCTCTGATATCTGCACATACCATGACTAGCACAATGTGGTGCTGATCTTGGGCACAACCTCTAGTGTTAACAACCACCATCAGTCAAACGCCCCCTAGCTCTGACAAAGAGTGCCATGGGATCTTTCATAACCACAAGTGGTTGGAAGGACCATGGCTTTACAGCTCATCTTCTCATATGCAAGACGCACTTCCTTAAGGACAGCACAGCTAAAACCACCCAAGGGAACCAGTTCAGTAATGAGTCAGAGAGAAGACTGCCACTTACTAAATGAATATCAACTCCTACAACAACTAGTCCCGTGTGGTCTCCCATTCAAATGTTCACCAACCCTAACTCTGTTTAGCTTGGGAGGACCAAACACAATAACAAGTTATGGTGGTATAAGTGCAGGCCTGTATTAAATATTTCACAAGGGTTTAGCTTTTAAACATGAAAGTTATTTTTTGGATTGCTGAGCCAGTAGGATCACAACCAGATGGAAACTGGTTTCGATTCTCTGACATTAGGGCTGCTCCGTGTCACGCACAACATCACTTTGCAGCAAGATGGTGGCCACCGGACTCCAAAATGCCATGAAGTATTATTACCAAAGAATGGACATTGCACAGTTGACTCCTGATGAGACACGCTGTTTAGCATGGGAACGTTCAAACCCAGCCACACTGAGCAAGTTTTGGGGGCGTTTCCTTATAGGGAAATTTCCTACAAATGAAACTATTGAGGAGTTTAGCTGTCAGCCAATCAGACGGGCCTCCTTCCTTCCACACGGCTCACTCCTGCCTGCCCGGGGTGCTTGTGCAGATGATTGTCTTAGCCGCTGCCAACATTCTGGAGGATGTGGGTGGTAGGATTTTTGCAGAGAAGCTCTCCTCCCACTCCCCCCCATTGCTTGCCTCCACACCCTGCTACCAGATGTTTGATTTTCATCTTTTATATACACATATATGTATATTTGTTGGTTTGACCTTGGCTTTCCCCCCAGCCCCTGCAGAAGGCTTGGCAGATGTGACTTCCATTTCCATAATGAGTGTCAAAAAGAATGAACCAGGAAAGGCTGAGAAAACTTTTCATCAAAATGGCCTTCTTTCCTGCTGAGGCATACAAAGCCTTTTTGCATTTTCCAGCCCAGGCTTAGGGAATGTTGTGATTCAAACAGCTGCATTATCCAGCTGCACCCTTCCTCCGATGCAAGGAATGGCACCTGATTTTAACTTCCCTGCCATTCTGCTCAACCTGCCTGGCAAGATTCCAGCATGGGACAAAGAACCAAAATATGGGACATGAAAAACAACAACATCTGAGTGAGGAGTTGGGAAGGTGGTGGTGGCGCTGGCGGGTGTTTAGGAGGGAGGGGTCCATTTTCTATCACCTTCATTTCCTGATGTCAGTGGTTTGTAATAACAACCAGTGTGAGAGGCCATTGTAGGTCTGTGCCAAGCAAACTTTACTTTGGTTCTTAAACCAGAGATTTGATTCTGTCAGTCGGTGAGTATCTTAATCACTGTTTTGGAATCAGTAATGTCTGGTCTGCACTACAGAGCTATATCGGTACAATGACATCGCTCAGGGGTGTGAAAAATCCACACTCCTGAGCACCGCAGTTATATTGACCTAGAAGCTGCCTGTGTCAGCGGGAGGGCTTCTGCTGCCGACATAGCTATTGCCTCTTGGGGAGGTGGATTAACTACGCCAACGGGTGCAGCTGTGCAGATGCAGTGATTTAAGTGTAGCCTTGCCCTCAGAGCACAGTAAAGACATTAGCTCATAACCCCACTGAAAGTATAATGGCCACCATTCGAAATGTCTGCTTTTCAGATGGGGAAACTGAGAGACAGAGCAGTGCTGTGACTCGCCCCAGGGCACGCAACAAGCCAGCAGCAGATTCACAATTATATCTCAGAAGCTCCTGATTTCCAACCCATGGCTCATGCCTCTATACCAAGCTGCCTCTTGTAAATGTTTTATCTAATGAAATTTCTGCTGCCACCCCATCACTCCTCGACCCCCTCCATACAGGAGTGCAACCTTCCATCCTCCATAGCTGATTATGCCATCCTGAATGGTCTTGGTGGGCTCCTGGAATGGGCTGTTGGCAGCTCTTGTGTGGTTCTCTCTGGGACCTCTTTCCCATTTGGTCATGTACAATATATGACCTGTGTTGCATGATGGGCCAATGGCTCCATCTCAGGTGACATTCCTGTGCAGATCCTGTCTCTTACACGGCCACTCGCCTTTGCTCATCAGTGACATTGCTCCTTGTTCAAGCATCCCCACAGACAGCTGCTGATAGGGGGTGAAGAAGGCCCTGTCTGGAAGGACACACATACTGGCACTCAGGTGAGGCTGAAAATTGTTGCAGACGAAACCTGAAGAAAGGAACCCCAAAAAGAAGCAGTGGACTTGTTAATGTGTTTGATACCATGCACTGCATACACAACACACCATGCTATCTCTAGAGGGAAAGGGAATTGGTCTCAACTTGGTTGATCTCCATAACAGTTAATATACTGTGCGTGGTTCAACACTATTGATTTTGATAAGTGCACTACAAAATCACTTTCCCTTTCCTCTCCAGACTCATGGCCAGCTGCTCTGCTCCCCTAACCTTCACCTTACTTCTGTAGTTCTATGCCTGCCTACTCCCCGCTTCTACCTCTGCCACTTTGAACCTCTGCCCCCTCCCCTGGACTTTCCACAATGATGTGTTTTGCAACCTTCTCTCCCCCTGTTTACCTGGAACCCCCTCTCCGAGCATCTTGGAATTTCCTCTCCCTTTCCTTGGTGCTTTACCTCTGAGACACTCAGTGAAGTATTTTGGGATGCTGTGTGTGACGCATGCTCTGCACATCAGACAGTGTGCATATTTCAAATACAAGAGAAAATAACCCAGTTTCACAATATTTTAATATCTAATATAATACCAGATGCAATTTACATTTGACAGTAGCTACAAATTGTGTACAGTATCTGATATGTGAACACTAGACAGATAGACAGATCATGTGCATCTAAATGGAGCAGGAAATGAGAGCCCGACTGCAGCCTAATGGCTGTTGGTGATTGCTGTATCCTTCTTCCCACCTATGTCTGACAGAGGGTCAAGTCTCTAATTTTCCTTATGAAATAACTAGAGCTGGGTGAAAAGTAAAAGCCTGATTCACAAATATTTTGTTACTAAAAGTGTCAAGTCGGGTTTGCTGTGATTCACGGGGTCCTACTAGTCATTGTTCAAGAGCATTCAGACTACTGCTGGGTATCTGTGAAAATAATCACGAATCCTGAAAGTTTCCCAAAGCCAGTGGGGAACCTTCGGGCTGTGATGTGCTGCACTTGGGGAATATGTCCGAGCCACACATGCATCCATCAAGACTGGCTCACGAATGATTCAAAAGACCCAAACTTCCAAAACACCATTATTCAAAATGAATAGTTCAACCCAGTCTAGGAGTTACTGCAGGATGCTGGAGCCCACTGGAGCTTCCTGCTGGCTTTCAGTGAAGTCATACGCATGCTTAAATAGTAAACACATCAGGCCTGTCCAGTATATTTAAGTATAAACACCCATGTCACAACAGCAATAAGTTCCTCTCCAGGCAGCACAACCCAGGGTGATGATAACACTTCTTGGGTAGTTCTCGGGTTCTTTGGCCTGGTGCTTTATAACATGCCCAGAGGGGGGCTAAAATCACCCAGAACACACAACTGTCATGTCTGATTACTGCACTGCAAAGCACCTTGTGAGGCAATGCCAGTCAGACCACTGCACATTTTTAACCCTGGCACTCGGCACTAAGGGGCAATCTCAGGCCCCAGAGTTAGCTGCTCTTTAGATTGTTCTACTCCCACTGCTGGTCTGGTCCATTCAAAGGTTACATTGGAACGGCATGGGGAGAAGAAAGCAAACACGCTTAGCCGTGTATGTTAGCTGATTTCATATCACTGACTTTGTTATTTCAAGGAGGTCATTAGTACTTGCTGGCCCCACAGCCTCTGGATTTTCATTGCAGAGTGTGTCCCATACTCAGCAGGTCCCAGATAACCACCCCTCATTGTCAGTGCATGCACAGCCTGCGCTGTAATGATTCGATGCCCCTTCTGTTTTTACAGAACACAGTGGAGTCTGGCAGATTCCTCTTACGTTTGGAATAGGAAAGAGCTGTGTGCTGCTTGTTGGTAAATGTTGGCAGTTTAATGGTGGTCTCCATAACATCTAGAAAGGAACAAGCTGCCCTCAGACGGTCCAATGAACCATGAGGTTCATAACTTGTCATGAGGGTACCTGTTAGGACTACACAACCTCTTCACCGTCTAGATCACTGTGCCACAGCCACACAGGGGAGTTTTTAAAATGAAGCAACATTTTTATCATTTATTTTTAACTAAAATGTCCTCAGTTGAAATCTTTTCCCTTGTTTTCTTGCTGCAATAAGCACACGTCTGCAAGTGAACATGTGTGTATGTAAGGCAAATGTTAAAAATCCTTTTCTTCACCTCTGATTCCTCCTGCCTTCTCCCTCCGTCAGTCAGGAAGGCAGATCAGAGGGTATCTGGGAATTAAATCACCTGTAGTTATAGCTGCGGACCTGTGGATGCTACAGGCAATTAGAATGGTTGCTTGTGTCTGGGGCACCCAGTTTTCCAGCTCTCACGCGGCTGAGCCTGTAGAGCTGTCGTGCAAACACACAAGGAAACTGTTTCGTTTGGTGCATGATATTTTGCATATTTGGTTTATTTCAGTGTTTTGAACAGGTTCTTTCTTGGTGCTCCATAAGCCATTTTCTAAGCAGAGGAACAAGACACAAATTCTAAGGGTGCGTGAGTGTCCATCAGCCAATAGACACCCATCCATTCCAAGCCCCCATGCACCCTGCTGCCCTTGCCATAGGTCCAAGTGCTCAGCAGAGCTGTGTGCCCACAACTCCCGTTGGCTTTCTTGATTCCTCTCAGGATGTAAACCACTGTCCAGGAAAGGGTTAATCTAATTCATTGTCATTGGGTTTTGGAAAGTTCCTTTTTTTCCAGGAGGCTGCCTGACACACATTGACAGAGGCCTTTCACTTGAGCACAAAGGCAGCCCTCTCCCCTTGCCCTCTCCATCTCTTCCAACCGAGCCAACAAGCGGCTATAATCTCACTAGCAGAGGCTTTTACCGCTGTCAGTTTGAGCCTCTTTTGCAATGTGAGTAGCTCAGATCTCCAGCAATGCAAAAAGCTAATGAACTAGTAATAAACAAGTGTAACCAAGCAGAAAGCCTGCATGCAATGACATCTGAGCCAACTCAGCTTTTAGGCAAAGCTCTGAGACATGACCGACAAACACATATCTAATTATAGAACATCTAATCTTCACTGGTATCCAGAGGTAAAAAGGGGAGATGGGGAAACAGAAGGAGAGCAAGAAACTGACAGAGAGAGAGAGAGAGACAGAGGAGGAGGAGGAATTGTGAGGGTAAGAGCGAGTGACTGAGTGAGGTCAGGACTGGAGGACAAAGAGAGAGGAAGACAGGCGCTTTCATGGCATGTATTTTATATTTATCCCAGTCTTCTCCCAATAAGATAGAGCAAAGCTAGAGATCCCTTCTAGGTGAGTCAAAGTATCTGGGAGCGTATGTGAGGTATCTAAGCTTGACATAAGCACTGGCCTCAGATAAAAGCTGACCAATCAAAAAAGAACATGGCTGGATTCTTTTCTCAGCCCTGCAGGCTCTTCCTCCGTCGACGTCTCTTCTCCTTTTCCCGCTCCCATTCCTCCTCCCCAATAACACCGGGATGGTGTATTCAGCAGGATGATGCCTTATTAAGCCCGCAAATATGGTACCATTGCGCTAGACAGAGCTTGTATAAACAGCAGTGACCTGATTCTGTTTTTGGCTCCTCGTCGAGCTGAATTGATCACCTCTAGGGACCAGCTGCAACATGCTAGCACAATCAGTCATATTTTCTCAATGCTGATAAAGAAAAAAATGAACAAACAAAAAAATAAATGCAGGCTGTCTGGCAAAGATTTAAAAACCCATTAAAGTTACCTTCTTTCTTCTTACTAATCATAATTACTCATTACAGCCCTTAGGGGTCAGGGATCATCAAACAAAGGGACTAGTTCTGCTTATGTCAGCAAGCCCTAATTGTCTGAGTTTTGCTGCTGTTGATCAGCTATTCCTTCAGCTGCCCCTAAGATGCTTCTTTATAGACCCTGCAGCGATACCAGCTATGATAACAGATGACAAAGGCTGTCCTGGCATAAGATCATCTCCTGGAAGTGTAGCACAGGGGTTCTCAATCTTCACTGCGCCGCGACCCCACGCTGACAACAAAAATTACTACATGACCCCAGGAGGGGAGACCGAAGCCTGAGCCAAAGCCTGAGTTCCACCACCCCGAGCGGGGGCTGGCAAAGCCAAAGCCCAGTCCCCACTTCCTCAGGCAGGGAGGCCAAAGACTAAGCCCAAGGGCTTCAGCCCCAGCTGGTGGCCTGTAACCTGAGCCCCGCTGCCTGGGGCTGAAGTCCTCGGGCTTTGGCCCCGGGCAGTGGGGCTCGGGCTTCGGCTGTGGCCCCTGGCCCCAGCAAGTCTAAGCCAGCCACTTTGGGGTCCCAACCCATAGTCTGAGAACTGCTGGTGTAGCAGATTCTTCTGCATCACTTCCAGGATATTTCCTCCATTACAGCTACACGCGCACCTCTGTGCTCCTTGCTTATACCTAATCACAACCCAATATAAGGGAATCTTATGCCTAAAAGCCAATTGAAATGCTTTATAAATCCATGACTAATAGTCCTTGACCCACATAGCTCAAACTCTATCTGCTTCATCTCTTTCATAACACTGATTATAAAAATATGGTCAGAATGGCATGAGAGAGAGACTGAAACTGTGGGAGCTCTCTTAGACAATGACAATCTTTTAACATTTGATGAAGTGGCACCCATGTTCCAAGGCCAGATGTCATGATGTTTTTCCTAATTCCCACAATTAAAACAAAATTGTACCCCAACCTCCAACCCCCCTTGAAATCAAATCACTTAAAGAAATGGTTGATCTTGTTACCACAGACTGAAAGTCGAAGGAAAGCGAACTTGTTGCATCAACTGTTTACAAAAATCTTGATACAGGAAGCTGAACAATTTGAAATGCAACTAAAAGGACTGGGGAAAGTAACTTGGGCCCTGATTCAGCAAGGTGCTTAAGCACAGGGCTAACTTTAAGCATGTGAGTCATCCCATTGAAGGAGGGCATTGAAATCAATGGATCCAGTTACATGATTAAATTCAGGCATATGCTTAAGTCCCTTTCTGAATGAGAGCCTGAACAATTAAACAGGCATGGACCCATCACAGTGAAATGCCTCCAGGATGGGTAGGGGTTTCTCTTTCTCATCTCTGATGATCAGGTTCTATGTTGCATGCACAAGTGTCCCCTCCACACACGTGGTATACTCCAACCAAACTAAACTGAACTGAATTATCACAGTCAGAGTTTGTTGACCATATCAAAAAGACTCTGGCCCTTTCTTTTTAATGTGTGTTCTGTGAATGGAAAGTAGTTCATGGATGTTGGATACAATTTTACTCTCAGCCTCCCTGGATTTTGAATCCTACATTATCTTATTCAATAATAATTGTAAAATGAATTTTCTCACCCATACAGCCATTCCTACTAAAAATGGGTGGACATCTTTATAACAGCTGCCCTGTGAAATGCAAGGAGAAAGCTGAAAGATGAATCTAAATGATTGGTTACTGAGTGGTTTAATAAAATCTGCTTAATGCATAGGTAGGAAAGTAGCGGCAGAAAAATGTTGCCACAATCTCTGTTACTTGAATCTGGAAATGTCAGATTTCATAGAAAGAGAAAGAGATATATTACTTTTGGTATTTTTTTTCTAGTTTTGTTTAGCCTTGTCCTGGTGGTCCTTTCTTAGTAATATGTTTTATTATATTAAAATTTATAATTCAGTTTATTATTATTATCACTCAAATCCTGAAATCTGTACTCAGTCCTAATTTAGGCAAAACTCTTCTTGACATCAAAGGCAGATTGCTTGAGTTATATCTAAATGAAAATTGAGTAGGGAGTTCAGAATTCGGCCCTTTGGAGTTACTTTCAGAAAAGCAATATGATCCCATGATTAAAACAATTAAATACAATTTAAAAAAATCTCTGAGCCTTGCACACAGATGAGCACCTTTTGGAACTACCGGGTGACCTCAAACAACTTCTGAGACCTGATCTTGAAAAAACATTTCCGGATACAGGAGCATTTGTGTTGTAGATGGGTCCTAAAAAGAAAATTGATCCGCTCTATTTGGGTAATTCCAATGTATTTAGAAGGGACCAAATTCTGACCTCCCTCTTCCCAATGGAGTCAATGAGAGTTTTGCCTAAGGAAGATTAAATAGGGCCCAGGATTAGGGCCCAGATTAGCAATGTTTGGGTAAGTGACTTGACTGGCATCATCTCAGTAGGAAGAAGAAGAGTGAGTATTTTTTCCTCCTAGTCATACCAATAAGCCATCCAGCATGTGTGGGAGCTCTCAGGAACCCTGCAAGCTCTGTCCCAGGAGGAAAGGAGTTAATAAAGCTTCAAGGAAAGCTGTACTCTAGTGTTGTTATGCAGAGCGGCTGCAATGAGGTTAAGTTGTGGTCTGGTATCAAGCTAATGGTTAGTAGGAACAGTCTGCTCCTCCATATCCTGTCTTCTACTCAGTGGTTATTTGGCACAAAATTAGACACTTCATCCTTTCAATTTGCAGAGTAAAAATAGACTGACCAACATTTCCTTAAAGTATATCTAGAGTGAGTGATGTATCGTCTGCAACTGATTCAGCCAGGCCTGGGAGAGTTAGCAAAGAGGGCTGGGCTTCCTATAGAATATTACAAGACAAATACTGACACTCATTTAATGTTATCAGTATGAGCTGAAACACTAAGAAGTCAGGAAATGAATATGCTTAGTTTCTCAACTCCTCCTCCGAACATCAGCTCAGTCCCATTGCTGGATATATCATGGCATGTGGATGTAGCAACGTGCTTACAACTATATTTAAGTATGTATGTCAACATAAAATGTGTGCAGAAAACAACTTCTTTGCAACACAGCTGAGATGTCTGACAACCTTCTCCTTTTGATTTCCCCGTGTTTTGGCATTTAAACTCACAACATGAGCATTGAGCATTTAAGCTTGTTTCCTGAGATTCTGTATTTTATTTTTAATCCAAAAAATCCAGAGCTTGACTTGAAGACAGAGCCGTTCCTAGGCGACCACTCTGGGCCCCACACTTTGGGGGGCTGGCACGATTGGCCAGCCTGGTCGGTCCTAAACATGACGGGTTGGTCTTGGAAGTGACAGATTCGTCACTTCTGCCCCAGGCCCCGGGCACCCCTATGGATGGCCTTGCTTGAACAGATGATAAGCTCCTTGAAACACATCTAGTGGGCTGGCAAAGTCTGCAAACTCCTCAAGAGAAACAGCTCCCTTTTGTGGCAGAGGCTCTAAGCAGAGCAGGAGAATAAAAAAATGCAACTTGTTTCTGTGATAAAATCTGGCTGCAGGGAAAGTTATCTGCATTGAAATTTTTATTCACAAATATTATCTTTGTGGCTACCTTAGTGTCACAGTTTGCACAGTTTCTCCCAAACTATAGCTAAAATTACTGTTGTGCATGCCGGAAATCAGGTTTTTTTTAATGTTTACAACTCAGTTTGTTTTCATTTGTTATATACTGCAAATAAGGAAAGGAGCCCAGTGTCCAGAAATGAGTAGCCGGTCTGAAAGTTGATGAGGGTAATAATATTTATAATAATGCCAAGAGGCAGCTAGATCCTTCTTCACAGAAACAAGGAAAACCATGAGATTCAGACACGAAATAACAAGCGAGGGTCATAAACAGGCAAAAGAGGGGAAAGGAACAGGAAGGATGAGAGTAACAGGTAGCTCAGTTAGGGGCCTGATCCAAAGCCCTTTGACGTCGGGGGTGGGTCTGCCCATTGATTTCCATGGCCTTTGGAGCAAGTTCTACACAACCCTGTTGCATTGGTGTAGTTTAATTCAGTTCTTGGGGGCAACACAGCAAGAGTGAGTTCTGAGGAGGGATCTGAATGAGGAGCGGCCATTCCAAGCTTAGGGGACTGACTGGAAGAAGGTGCAGAGGCGGCATTCAGGAAGCACAGCCTCCCCAAATTCCATCCTACTCCACACAGAAGCATCACTGTATGTGGGGACCTCTAAACTGGGGGAGGGGTGGGAGAGGGCAGGGGTTCTCCTGGTAAGCAATTCCACTCCATGCTCTTGTTAAATCCATTGTGTACACTCTTTCCTGTTGAAATTCCACTCCCAGTTTTTCACTTTCTTCCACTTCCCTAGCCTGTATGCTTCCGACAAACCTGGCTTAACCACATACTTAGGACACCAGGGAGACGCCTCAAAAACGTCTGTCCCAACAACATGCAGGTTGCTACCCAGCAGGGTGACCAGACAGCAAATGTGAAAAATTGGGACGGGGTGAGGGGGTAATAGGAGCCTATATAAGAAAAAGACCCCAAAATCGGGACTGTGCCTATAAAATCGGGATATCTGGTCACCCTACTACACAGTGAACTGATGGAGCAGCTCTACTCGTTCAGCGGGCCATGAGACTGAGGATCACTTAAGCATCTTTGATACACAGTCCAACCAGTAGAGGGCAGCAGTTTGTACTCCCAGCACATTGCAGGCTATTTTGCCAGGACCATAGCAGACATTATGAAGAAGAGCTGAGATAAAATTCTCTGTTGTAATGCAAACATTTCCAGGCTCATTGCATTTTCATTTATCACATCAGCATGTCAAATGTCATTCTATCTGTCAGCGAACCTTGCAGTTTGATGCCTAGACCAGCTAGTTACCTTCCCCTGGGACAAGCTTCGAGAAAGCAATTTAGAAAAATAAGTTGTTGCAAATATTTCTTACATGTTTACTTCTCACAGAACCTGGGTAATGGTTATTATTATTACTACTTATTATTTATATTGCAATAGTAGCCAACGGCTCCCAGTTAGAATCGAGACCCCATTGTGCTGGGTGCTGTACAAACACACAGGAAGTCATAAACCCTGACGAGATCAGAATCTAAATACACAAGGCAGTCAAAGGGTGGGGAAAAAGGAAGCCCTGCATCAGCTTAGTCATCAGAGTGATGATTGTCCTTTTTATATTTTAAAAATATGCAGGGGGGATGGTAACTCGGAACAAAGGAACAGGAAGAGAAGGAAAGGAATGGGAGATACCAAGTTGTGGGGAAGGTAAGATGGTAACAAGCAGGAGTGAAGCTGGCAGCAGATGGACTGGGCAAAAATCAGCAGAGGGTAAGGATATCCCAGTCACTAGATTTGTGCTCCGTGTTATATTCGGCATCATCAGCATTAATGAGCTCCCCCAAGGATCTGAACTTTCTGCTTCAAACACATCAACCTCTAGAGCTAGAGCAGCAAGTCCTCCAGCTGAGTCTGTAGAGCCAACAACAGTTCTCAGGGACTCTTCATAATGCAGTAGAAGACAGTGTCTTTCTTATACACACACCAGCCAGTCTGTCAGGATGTATCATTCACACAGCAGGAACCCCTGTAATTGCATTTTGTTTCATGCCATTTATCTGGGTGGCCACTGTCACCCCACTGGAATTTCAGTGTTATCATTGCAAGTTTCTTAGGATGAACTCCTATACACACAATGGGTGCAGAGCACTGGACCCCTGCCTTGCTGCTCTCTCCCTCAGAGCAGTGGAGGCTGCACATATTTGCATTAGAGGCTCTGCTAATGTGCCACTCAGTTGCTTGTGATTGCCCTGAATATTCAGTTGCTTCATCTCTCTGGGAGGTTTGGAACCACTGACCATGTGACCTTTCTGATGTGCTTCCTCCCATTTCCTACTCATTTGCATACCTCACATCCTTGGTGTCATGTGACAATGGCAAAGCATCACAGAAGGAGTTGCTCTCTTCTAACACTGAACAAGAAACTTTGTCAGAATGAGGAAAACTGTATTATCCCTAAAGCTATTCTCTCTCTCTCTCTCTCTCTCTCTGTAATTCACTGTCCAGAATCTTCCCCAGTGTCTCTCCCAGCTTCCTGTTTGTTATAGAATTAAACCACGAAGTTATAGGCCCATGACCACTCCCACTTATCCTCAGCACATGACACTCTCCTAGAGACTTTACTTTTGTTCTTTCTCGTTCTCAGTTTAAGATAAAGGTCATTCCATCTGTTAGTCCTTTGTGTATGGCAAATCAAAATAGAATCTGCTCAGTTAAAGGCCACTTGTTACTAGGGTGACCAGAGAGCAAATGTGAAAAATCGGGACTGGGGTGGGGGAGTATTAGGAGCCTATATAAGAAAGAGACCCAAAAGCGGGACTGTGCCTATTAAATCGGGACATCTGGTCACCCTACTTGTTACTGGATGAACTGAAGTAGCAGAAGCCTGGATAGAGAATCATGACTGCTGGCTGGCTGTGTTCCTCCAGCTCCCCTGATCTGACACCCGGAGGGCCATGGTGTGCTGCACTGAGACCATGGGGTTAATGTTTTATGGCAGCACCAGTGAAGGGGGAAAGAGGAAAAAGGTTCTTAAATGTCAACCAAAAAAAAGTTATCTTTTGCAAATAAACATAACAGAGGGATTATCCAGTGTTTGCTCTCAGAGAGAAAGAATTGTTTGCTCAGAGAATTGCTGGAATGCCTGCCTGACACAGGACTCTCCCAAAAGCTGCTGGGAGTCTGTGCTTGTATTCCACAGGGTGCTGGCTCCAACCCTCTTAGCTTTTTGCCTTGTGCTTTCAGAGTGATTTGCCTTGGGTTCCTTTTCCCAGACTGTGCTCTGGGTACATGCATACTGCATGATAAAGCAACTGGGGACGTTTCAGCCATTCACATCATGCAGATGTCCCAATGTACTTCGATCTGCTGTGTGGATAAACAACAATGCAAACCAGGACTTCGGTCTGGCACCTTCTGGCTGCGCAAAAATCATCCCTTTAAAAGAAAAGAATGGGGAATGGCCGGAGAGAACACAAGGGCTATAATAAACAAACAAACAAACAAACAAATTCAAGTGTAATTCATTTACCCTGCTGCCTGAGGATTTCAAAGCACTTTACAAACACTGATTTAATCGGTATAATTAATAAAGTATAAATGAATAATAATACATAGCACTGACTCTCAATGGTGCTTTATATTCTGAAAACCCTAAACAAGATTCATGAATAATTGTCTGCAACCTGTGGGGAAGTAGGTCATTATTATCTCCATTTTACAGATGGGGAAACTGAAGCAAAGAGAGTGGAGGTGACTTGCCCAAGGCAGCTTGCCTATGTGAGAATGGAGGGAGCCCAGGGACTACGGTGACCAGACAGCAAGTATGAAAAATCGGGACAGAGTGTGGGGCGGGTAATAGGTGCCTATATAAGAAAAAGCCCCGAATATCGGGACTGTCCCTATAAAATTGGGACATCTGGTCACTCTTCCAGGGACTGCACAGAGTTTCATCTGCTCCCTGCTCC
Organism: Mauremys mutica; assembly: GCF_020497125.1. NCBI lineage: Eukaryota > Metazoa > Chordata > Testudines > Geoemydidae > Mauremys > Mauremys mutica. The sequence continues at coordinate 24,173,984 of NC_059080.1, forward strand.
AACCACTAGATCACATAGCCTGGAAAAGCTGGGATAATGGCAATTGCTGCTTGAATACTGGTTAAAACCTGAGATGAGCTGGAACCCTGAGATTCTCCACCACATCTGACCTGTCCTCAGGTGTAGTGAGCTGCAGGGAGCCTTGAGCCTCAGGCACCAAGCCCTGGCAGCAGGGGGTTACTCCAATTTCTGCTGCTGGCCGTAATGGAGCTTCCACCTGTGGAAGAGCAGCCCATGCCCCTCCCCTCTATCTATCCCAGGGAGGGTGGCTGGCAGTGGGGGTGGCGGAGCTTTCCACGGGGAGAGTGCTCCTCTACACAAGGAGAATTCCGCATTGGCTATGTTCAGAATTTTTAAGGCCACTTTGCACTGAGCACACTGGAAAATTGAGCCCGAATGTTGAGATCTGGATTTGAATCTGAACTTTAACAGAATCTGGGAGGCTCCAGATTTGAAGTTCCAGTTTGGCCCCGGGGGGCCCCACCTGTGAAGTCCGGCTCTGAATCTGAACTTTGAGAGTATAGTGGGGCTCAAATCCACAGGTCCATCTCTAGCTGGGAGACTTGTGATGGGGTGAGAGGAGACAGCAGGCACAGGTCCTGTCCCCACTGCCTGGCTCAGACCACAAAGCGCATTAAGATTCATATGATTCATATGTGATTTCCAGCTCACACAGATGTACCCCCACTAGCTCTGCTCCACCTAGAGTGCTAAAAATAGCAGTGTAGCCTGGGTAACACAGGCAGTGGCTTGGGCTAGCTGCCCACATACATACCTGCTTGGACCCCATGGGTACATACTTAGGCAGCTACCTGTGCCACCCCCCATGTTCCCCGGCGACACTGATGTTTGAGGCACACAAGGCCAAGCAGAGCTAGCACGGGCATGTCTATGTGAGCTGGAAATCATACTCCCGGCTCAAATGTAGACATAGCCACAGACACGCACCTTTAGGTTCATGCAAACACATGTGCACTACAGCAGGATAGACCCTTGTGTGTTATACAGATCAGACTACATGATCTCATGGTCCCTGCTGACCTTAAAATCATTGAGCCTATGAAACATGAGCACATGTGCACAGTTATGTTTGCACACACAAGGATCACAATGGTCCTTTCTGTGAATCTAAGACTATGAAACATTGTTTGGATGACACTGTGAAGGGTGTCATAAAGCACACTGCACAGCTCTGGTGCTATATAACTAAGAAGAGCAGCTCATGTGGTTCGTGTGACATCATGGTCCCCCCTAGACTTATTCACAGTTTTCCTGTGTTGTATTTAATAGAGTTAATGGATCACACAACATTTTAACAACAATCCCTCTGTGTTTTTATTAAAACCACATACAAAAATCTCCCTTTGCCCTAGCCCTCCTCCAGAGTTACTTCTGCTGAGATTCTGTTTCTGTTCAAGACAATCAGGGGGAAAAACAAAACAAAAAGAAAGCAGAAGGAAAATTGGGGGATACTTGGTTTCTTTAAAATAAATAAACCTACAATTTCATAGAAACTGTGTTTGCGCTGCAGGTAGTGAACAGGAAGGGGATAGAAAGGGGTTGGGATTGTGACCTCTGCAATGACCCAGCCAGTTAGCAGAGAACATTTGACTACAGCTCATTGATGCAGCGAAACGCTATTGGTTAAAACGCTGCTAATGCAGTGTCAGGTTGTTCCCACGCTTTGAATAATTTCATAAGCTATGATGCCACATCTGTATGTTATGATCTTGTAATGAGAACACAGAGGGGAATGGGATTTTTATAGTTGCTGTCTATGATTTATTTGCTATATCCGTGAAACTTATAAGCAATGCCACGGGAAGAAGTGTTTCCTCGTGCCTTGATCTGTGCCATCACCTACCTAGTCTTATATTTTTAATTATTAAACATTTAATAGTATGTGTGAGCTGGGAAAAGTCACTTAGCCTTTCTGTGCCTCAGTTCCCCATCTGTAAAATGGGGATTACAACACTGCTATGCCTCACAAGGATGTTGTGGTGATAAATACATTAAAGACTGCGAAGTGCTTGCGAGTCACTGATGAAAAGCACTACATAAGAGCTAGGGATTATCATCATTTATCTTCCAATTGCACCAGGCAATAAAACAGATTTGGACTCTATTGTTTTAGGTGCTGCACAAACATGGTCAATCACAGTCCCTGTCCCAAAGAGCTTAGTTTTCACCTCCACGCCACCTTTCATGTAAGGCACTTCAGAAACTGATATACAAACAGTATCTAGAAATCTTTTCACCCACCAGTGAAATGCAGCCACCCCTGGAGAGGGGCGGGGTACCTATTTAACAGTGCACAGCAATACCTGTATAAGAGTTTAGGACAGGAGGTGTAGAATACCTCACTCAGATTTTTAAAAAATGATTATTAAATTCAAGCAGTGTGGCTGTGGCACAGGCGGCCTGAGTTGTGAAGCCAGGGTCGCCCAGAGGATTCAGGGGGACTTCGGCGACGGGTCCCAGGGCGGAAGGACCCCCTGCCGCCGAATTGCTGCCGAAAACCTGGAGCGGAAGAAGCTCCGGAGGGCCCCAGAGTAAGTGAAGGACCCCTCTCCAGGGCCCCCGAAAAACTCATGTGGGGGCCCCTGCGGGGCCTGGGGCAAATTCCCCCTCTTTCCCCCCCGGACGGCCCTGTGTGAAGCTGCACTGGATAACTGGGCCACCTGACAGCCATTTTATCAATGACATAACAGAACAAGATGAGAGATGTGCTGTGTGTCTGCCACCTCCTCTGGGCTGTGTGGAGGAAGGACCTATAATTGACTGAAGGGAAGTTTAAAGCTTTTATCTGCCAGGAGATTCCACAGACACTAACTGTGGCACTATGGAAGAGTCAGAATGGGACACCAGAAAAAAAGTGCCCAAACTTTAGAGAAATTTGGATTGGGATACAACTTTGAAAATTAACTTCACACAACTCTAGCTCATCTTCATCTTCACATGAAACAGTAGTGCCTCTTCTCCTCAGGAAAACTCTGTGCCTGTCACTAAATTCTCTGGAGGCAGCTGCTGACATTTTTGATGACTCAGCTGGACTGAACTCCCCCACCTTCTGACAGGTGCAGTGCAGCAGTTGCTGCAGGGTTAATAGCTGTATGCATGTCACCTGGGCTTGTCACGGGGCCCTTTGCTACATGCTCATGGGCAGCACCTACAGTAGCAAAAACCTGTCTCTGAACCAAGGCTGGGGGCATATTTGGTTTCCTGACTAGTTCTGGAACTCTGAACATTTTTTTAAAAGCTATAGACCAGAATTTTCAAAAGTGACCCCTGACAACTAGGTGCCTCCCTTTCTGGGTGCCCAGCTTGATACACACAGGTCTAAACGCTAAAAAAGTCTTTAATAACCAGTATTGTTTTTATAATACATCTGGGATCTGTCATCTATTTATATCTATCAACAGTCTGGCTGACTGTCCCTCGATCATGTAATGGAGTCTTGTAGACTTGGGGCTGAGATGCTGAGGGTCAGATAGGAATCTCTTTGAGGTAGAGATCTCAGTTTTTAACTGGAGTTCTGAACCTTCCTCACAATTCCCAGGGACTCTGACCAGATGATCCCATCAATCAGCACCCACAGCCCAGCAATGGGGTTTGCTCGTCCATCTGTTTCACTGTCCCAAAGAGCATGATGATGGATTGGATATTTTAGTCTTTCTGGTATTTGGGTATTCAGAGTGGAGAGGTTAATATAGACATGCCATATCATGCCAAATGTTATGGTTCCTAATGTAAGGGTGCCCTCCTGTAGAATCAAGGAAATGACACAAAGCATTGTGGGTAAAATATATGCATGACTGTTTGGTCTTTAGTTTGATTTGGCAGTTGCCCCTTTCATTAGAGCAGGATATTAAGAATTTGTCAGCACTGAATATGAGCTGTAGAGTCCAAGACGATCACAAGGTTCCCTTGGACCAGCAGATTGCAAAAAGCTTTTCACAGTAAATGCTCTAAGCACATATTACTCTTGGGGAGAGCAGGTTGGTCTCTTGGGTTCTATTTTCCCATTAACTCTCTTTCTATGTGACTGTGGCATGTCTGTTCCCCTCCTTCTGTATGAGCTTTCAGAAATTGGGGAGATCTTCTCAAAGACTTTAGGGGCTCCGTTAAAGAATCTGATTTATGCCACTCTAAAACTTACTTGATTGAAAATATCGGGAGAAGACCATCATACCTCTCCTGCCAAAGTGGTTCACTAAACCCTAAATCAAAAGAGACTGTTTCTTACCTCCCCTTTTCCTATAACAAATCACAAACCATTTCCATTTGTTCTTAGCCAGCATGCTGTTCTTAATGCGCTAAGCTTCCCAACATGATGTTTAGCACATGTTCTTTCACACTGCCCCCCTCTGCTCAAAGGCAGCCTTATAGTTTGCAAATGGGATGAAACCACTGTGCAGCCCGGTGTCTTGGCTCTGTTCCTGCTGTACTCTACTGGTGCCAGAACCTTTAGTGTACCTTCCAAGCCGTTATGTGCGTTCAAAGTCTGCCAGAAAAACTGGGAGGATAAAAGCAAGTAAAGAACTAAGCACATAAAGGAGAACCACTGTAACTGAGGCATTACCTCCATGGGGGAGCTTTACCTGCAGGGTTCTTGCCTGCAGCCATTGTTCCACAACCTTCTTCAGGTGGGTCTCCTAAGAAGCTTGCCTCCTGGAGAACAAAAGGCATACTTGCCCTGGAAGGAAAATCATCACCCTGATGGATTTTTCTGGGATGGTTGCCATGATCAACATACCTGAGTCACTTGTGAAAGCCATAGAGGGATCTGTCAGGGGAAGATATGAACCTCTAAGCTTAGGGCTCTGTCCCTGCTTAGACAATGAGACCTTAACATGGAGGTCAGAAATGCTTCAAAGGAGCTTATAAAAGCAAGTATATTGAACTGTGGCTGCATACATACAGACAGACGCCTCAGCCATCATTAGGGATCAAAGGCAGGGTATTTGCCACCAAAACCACAGGCCTCCACCACTTAGGCTAGAGAAGAACTCCTTAGCTGTGAGAAAATAGCAGGCTATTGTAGCAGGTGGGGCCAGCTACTAAAAGGGGAGAGACAATCACACGTGATCACACCAACTTCTCCACAGGCACCTCCTTCCTAATTGTTATTTATGTTGGAGTCGTGCTCACGATGTGCTGGGCTCTGCCCACACACATAAAAAGAGACGTCCCTGTGTAGCAGACTGTAGAGTCTAAAAAGACAGAACAGATGTGGAGAGGGGGCCAATGGGTACAGCATACCAGCCAAGTGACTGGGGAAATGATGGAGCTCATGGCAGGATAGTCCTGTTCTCTCAGCACAGCACGTCTGTCTTTGTTAGCTTTCTTTTGAGGGAGAAGGTGGGGGGAAAGGCAGGGGAAGCATTCATGGGACGAGAAGGAATGTGAGCCAGGGAGGATGAAAGGGAGCCTGGAGAGTGGAGGGGAGTGTTGCTGGCAGCGAAGAGACTGGGAGATAGACGTGGGGAGGAGGTCAGAGCACATGGCTACTCAGCAGACAGAGAAAAATGTCCAGAATTCTGCCATTATCTCTGGGGCCCAGGGGCTGAGAAAATGACTCAGCACCACTCACCTTTCCACTTTGGAAGTCTGTGCGCTCCTAAGGGCTGGTTTCACCCCCAGCACATTGCTAATGAACTGGGGGAGGGGGAGGCAGCTTGGGGCCTGCTGGCCACTAGAATCTGTTTCTGGGGGAATCAGGGGAACATGTCTGGATCTCAATTCCATCCTACCCTACTGCACCAGCTTTACCTATGTATCTGCCTACAGCAGACTGTGCTAGTCACCTCAGGATTGGAGCGCCTGTGCCTCAGCACCCTGAGGGGCCACCCTTAGCGTCGTGAGGGGAGTTCAGTCTCTGAACTTAGCACCATGAGGGGAGTATTGTGAGGGGAGTTCTTGGCCTGCAAACAAAGGGGCCTGCTGGTTTCTGTGATGTGCACACGTGTTCACTAGCAACTGAACTGGCACCACTGACCCATTTCACATACAGTAGCTGTCAGATGAGGAGACCCCTGGTCACTTCTTGCCTGAGGCCCTGGACTCATACCAGTGACCTGGTGCTGTTTTGCAGTGTTCCTAGAGAAGACCAATTCTTAGTGCCAACTGAGCAGCTGTATAAATGTTCCGTGACATTTTTGCGAGGGAATAGATCATGCTGGCTAAATCTTTCCTTACAGAAAGCACCCAAATAATACCTTTTTCAATTTAAAAGAACTTTATTTGCTTTAAAGATTTTATTATAATTTCCAACAGATGCCAGTAGACAGCCAATCTGCTTAACTTCTCCATACCTCCGAATGCTCCCAGCCTATCCAGCATGCCTATGCTTGCTCGTCTACTGAAACCTGTCCTCCCTCACACCCACTGCTCTGCTACTGGAACCTCCCCAGCTTTTTTAAATCTTTCCCAATATTCAGTGGCTATTCTAGTTATTAACCAGCCCTTTCAAAATATACACTAGATTTGATTCCATTTTTCCAGCTGCTAAAATGTGTGCCTGCCCTATTGTCTCTGGGCTGTGGACAAAAGCTAAGAAACAGCAGCAAATCTGTGAACTGGTGTTAACTACAAACAGAGGATTTAGCTCCCAGATTAAGCTGTTCCATATCACATCAATGTCTCATCGTCAAACCCTCGGGCAATCCCCCCCATGACAACAGACAGCTTTACACTGGCCTAGAAGGTCAACAGACTTGGACTGTACTGTAACAGTTGGAAAATTAACTTTAGAATTGGGGCCTTTTGCTGTAAAAATACCCTCAAAATGTACAAGTTGTTAGTACAATGCATAGGCTAATCTCAACTGTCCGGCACTGCAGATGGAGGGAAACTAATTCTCAGCTAGCTGAGGCCCAAAATTTGTATATAAAGATCTATATAAACTTTGACTGTACCTGAAGAGACTAGGAAGTCAATTATCAGAGGGGTAGCCGTGTTAGTCTGGTTCTGTAAAAGCAGCAAAGAATCCTGTGGCACCTTATAGACTAACAGACGTTTTGCAGCATGAGCTTTCGTGGGTGAATACCCACTTCGTCGGATGCAAGTGATGCATCCGACGAAGTGGGTATTCACCCACGAAAGCTCATGCTGCAAAACGTCTGTTAGTCTATAAGGTGCCACAGGATTCTTTGCTGCTTTTATAGGAAGTCAATGCCATCTTTGGAGCACTGGGATAATGTGCTCCATACTGGCCAATTAGTTAATGCAACAGGACCACTCTATCTGCAGTGGGTGCAGCTCCTGAGTACCTCTCACTTCAGCAAACGAATAAAGATTGACAATGGGCCTTGATAACTGTGATGAGGTCCCTGCACAATAAAGAACATGCCTCAGTCACCACAAATTCACATGGAGAGGGCTGTTCTGCCTCTCAATATCACCTAGGACTGCAGGAGCAATCAGGGATCCAGGTGTCTCTTAAACTGCAAACCTCTTTGACCAGGAGTGGGCAGAGCCACTCAGTCTTGGGAGCAGACGCCATTTCCACCCTGGAAGCTTCCAAAACCAGCCAGACCATCTTGTCTGGATTGAGCCTCGCTCAGCTAGCCCTCATCCCAGGCTCTGGGGAAGCAAAGACAGTGGCATCATCCATGTTTAGTGTACAAGAGACTAGAGCTGTGTGTTATCCTCATACTGAGAACAGGGCTTGTGTGCATTGCAGGCTGCAAGCACCCTGTGTGGACTTGGTTTGGTTTGCCTCCTGATTTTTTGGAATTCTGGGGACGGACAACCTGACTTCGCCATCTGTCAATGAGGCCGTTGCTCTGGACCTATCCCCAGCTGCCGCCAAGAGGATGGCACAATCATGCAAGGCTCCCCAGCTGGCAAACTCACCCCAGTGCACCATGGCATCTTCTCTGCTTCTCCTGAATTATATAAAAACACTTCCCTCAGTGGCAGCCAGAGCATCCGTCCCTGCAGTAAACTTTTGTTACACACGGCTGTGGTAGGTGTCTCCAGGCGGTGCTGTTATACATGGCCTTCCAAGTTCTAGTTCTTAGTGTGCAAGTGAGCTTTGACCCTTGGGAAGATGTGTTGTTAGTTTTGAGTTATGTAAGATCCTGCTTAGCAGCAGCCTTGGGAGAGCAGGAACTGTGCGAGCAATGGGGAGGTGGCTCTCTGCCTGGGTCTTTGATTACAGTCAGAGCTGCTCCCTTGGAACAGGGTGTTGGTGCTGGAGTGAGATCCCTGCATGCCTGCCGCAGGCTGTTGACCATCTCATTTCCGGGGTGGTGCACGTGTGTAAATAAAGCAAGATCCTTTAGAGTGTCACTGATTTCTCTTCCTCTGGGAGACCAATCTGCAAGGCCTTCTGTATCTGCAGCCACTAGGAAGAAGTTGGTGTCAGAATGGGACACTGGCATCAGAAGAAGTGGGCAACAGTACTAATGAAATGGCATAATGGGGCAATAATGAAGCTGGGACTTGTTTGCAAGCACTTTAATCCCCATCCTCTGCTCATACCCAGCCATTAGAAGGGGACGGAAGAGACCTCAGTCCAATGTTTCCCACAGAGGACAGCACTTCTGACAACACAGCACATGTAAGAGCACTGCGACAGTGTCAGCAGCGGGGCTGTACCCAAGTCCTGCTAAGGGGCTTGAACCATGACCTCGCTTCAGAGACAAAAGAGCTGCCCACAATACCCCTAGGCTCTGACACAAGAAGCAAAGCCTACTGAAACAAAAAAGCCAGCCAACAAATACAGCCCTGGCACCTGCAGGCAGTGAGGGGAGCAGTAGATGGAGATTGGCTATGGGTTAGCAGCATTCACAAACAATTCATATGCCTGCCATATGCCATTATTTCTCCAGTTTCCATGTTTGGACCAGGGGGCATATTAGCTGTATGTTTATTCCAGAATCTTTTCTTTTTTCTTTTCCAAAATATATTCAAATTCATTATTACGAAGTACAATTATTAAAATGAATTCTTTCCCCAAAAGCTTTCACAGCAGGGAGACGAGGCTGCTAAATGCCGAAATATTGACTCTGGTTTTACAGAGTCTGAGCTATTATTGAGCAACTTTCAGCTGTGTTAAAGTGATCACTCCAAGACACTGTCTTGGCTAAAACTGAACCTGCCCTGAAATGACTTATACCCAGGTGGGAAATGTAACTTAGATGCTAGCTTCTCTTTTGAAAGAAGTCATAAATGTTGCTGAGAATTTGCCAAACAAAGAAGTCGTTTGTTTATGTAATGTAGGAGCTACAAATTGTGAGCACTCTGGGGCAGTCCTGAAAGGAGCACAGATTAACGAATGAAACATTTTTTTCCAGAGCTGTGCAGTCACCATAAATAAGAAAACGACTCAAAGGAATTAGAGGTGCAGAAGGCCCACATTAGCCCTGCTTGTCTATTTCCCATCCTGTGCCTCTATTTCCCATTGCCAGGAACCAGTGTAGAGTTGTTCTTTACAGTGAATCCTCCAGGGCTCTGGCCAGTCCATTTGTAAACTGCTCGTTCAATTGGCCTTTCAACATTGCCCTTTGGGGACTATTGTATATCAGGGATGATGCTGACGCTAGGCGGGAATGAGTCTCGGTTGCCATCCAGACAGTGTTTTATGTCCACTGCTGGTGTGAGGGTCCCTACCGTAGCAGCGAAGGCTGGGTCTTGGGCGGCACTTAGCACACATATGAAAAGAGATTGCTAAAAGCAACGTGACAGCCCAGAAAGTGAGAGGTAGAGAGGGGCCAGAGCAAAGTTCGCAAAATCACGAGGCGTGGAGGGAAAAGTGATCAGTTCCTTCTCGCCCATCCCATCATAGGAAGGAGGGGGATCACTCATTGACCCTCCAGGCCTCTTTTCCTGCAATATGGGTAATGGACACCCCCAGGGAAACTAGCCATTGTGCACAATTGCACAAAGATTTGGAGTCCTAATTGGAAGTGTCATAATTTAGTGAACCAGACTATTTGTTTTAAAGGGCAAGACACCTTTTCCCCTTCAAGGGCTTTGACCATGTGGCATTGAACCCTGCCAATGACACCGGGAGTGAGAGCACTGGGGAGACGTTAGATATGTGCAGGTGGCATGGGAGCCATGAGCAGCAAGAGCGAGAGAGATAGAATTAGGAGAAGTAACAGGCCCCCGAAGCATGGAGAACCTGGAAACACTGCGCAGCAAATCTAGCGCTGAAGGTCCTGAGGTGGATTTGTGGGGCAGCACAACCTAGGGGACTGAGTATAGGGCTGTGGGGACTGGCTTTGCCTGCCACCCTCTCCTGGTGTTCTGGACCCTGCTGTTTCAGAGAAGATGCCAGTGATTTGGGGGGAAGGGGTGGCAGATAGATAGCCCCACCTGGTGTTGTAAAGTGTGGCCAGCCCTTCTTCAAGCAATCACTCGTCTGACTTCCCTGTCTGCAATGTTTCTAATGCACCTGTGACTGAAGCATCTTGGCCTCTAGTATCTAGTAAACCTTCCCCACATTCTGCAAGGTGCTAGGAAGATCAAGACATTTAGCGGCAGGCTGTATCGCTCAGCTGTGTTCTGAGGATATGATTTTAGCACAGAATTTTCTTGGGGCCTCGGGTGGGATTTTTTTTTTCAATAGCTTCTCCAGCTGCATGGGGAAGGGTTCCCCTTCTGGGGAAGGAGCTGCTTGGGGAATGAAGAGATTGAGCCAGATGAACATGGGGCTTTGACACCACACATGGCAGATTCTCTCCCCCACTCTGTCCCCTTTTTGGATATTCATGGTGCTGGGAAAATGGGGAATGAATATGATTCAGTCATTTTGCTGGGTCATTCTGGACTCAACTTGTCAATGCGCGTATTTTAGAGTATGGGATTGGGAGGTTCAGCTCCGTGAGTGAATGCTTATTGAACAGAAAGCGTGAAAACAGTGAGCATGGCCCACCTCAAATAACTGTCTTGTCTGCGAGACAGACAACATGTGAGACTTCCTTTCCACATGTAGACAAGAAGCTTTTTAGGCAAAACAATGAATGATGCAATCTGAAGCTGGTATTGCGTCATACATGATATGAATTGCATCATGTTATTCCTAGAAGTCATGGATGATGTAATCATAATGAAGCTTACATCACTCTGCTGAACAAATTGCCCTATATCAGCTCTAGAAATCATACAGTGTCGTGCTCTCTTATTTGTCAGTGTTTGATTTTGCAAAGGGACACATTTCTGTTTAGCCAAAGTGAGCAGAGATGCCTCGTACTTGTGTGAACAGTGCAGATTACTTCTGCTATGTTTGTGGTGAAATGACTTTTGCATCACAAAAGCGCAGTATAACCACTATGGTTAAGAAAGCCTATCACCTTTATTTTGGCTGCAAAATTGGAGATCAGGACAAGAGGTGGGCCCCACACATATGCTGCAACACTTGTGCAACAAATCTTCGCCAGTGGTTGAACAGGAAAAGGAAAGCTATGCCTTTTGCAGTGCCAATGATTTGGAGAGAGCCAACAGATCATACTAGCAATTGTTACTTCTGCATGGTGCCTCCAGTTGGGAAAGGTGTGTCAAAGAAGAAAAAGTGGACTGTGCATTATCCAAACATTCCATCAGCTATACGCCCAGTACCCCACGGAGAAGGACTGCCGGTTCCTGATGCACCAGAATCATTCTCACTTGAGTCAGACGAGGAAGAGGATGAAACTTCTGGTCCTGAACCATCAATGTCACAGGACCCACATTTTCTCCCATCCTCCTCCTCTGAACCACACCTCATAACACAAGGTGAACTGAATGACCTTGTCAGGGATTTGGAACTACCCAAGAGTAAAGCAGAGCTGTTGGGCTCCAGACTACAGCAGCGGAATCTCCTGGCAAGTGATGTTAAGGTTTCCATGTTCCGTGACTGTCAAAAGGATCTTGTCCCATTCTTCTTCATGGAAGGTGATCTTGTAGCCTGCAACAACATCGATGGTGTGATGGCAGCCCTCAACATCGTTCACGATCCAGATGAGTGGAGACTGTTCATTGATTCATCGAAGACGAGTCTTAAAGCTGTTTTACTGCATAATGGCAATGTTTTGCCATCAATTCCAGTTGGTCATGCAGTCCATATGAAGGAAACCTATGACAACATGAAACAACTTTTGAGGTACATAAACTATGACCAACATCAGTGGCAGCTTTGTGGCGATTTGAAGGTTGTTGCTCTCTTGCTTGGTCTGCAGACTGGATACACAAAGTACTGCTGTGTTCTCTGCGAATGGGATAGTCGTGCAAGAGATTCCCACTACTTCAAGAAAGATTGGCCACTCCGACAGTCATTGGAACCTGGGCGGAAAAGTGTTCAGCATCCACCACTTGTTGAATCAAGGAAGATTTTGTTACCACCCTTACACATCAAGCTGGGTCTGATGAAGAACTTTGTCAAGGCCATTGACAAAACACAAGCAGCTTTCAAGTACCTCCATGGAAAATTTCCAAGGTTAAGTGAAGCTAAGATAAAGGAAGGTGTCTTTGTTGGTCCTCAGATTGATGAACTTCTTCGAGATGATGCATTTGACCATGCACTGCGTGGCAAGGAAAAGACGGCATGGAAAGCCTTCCAGTTAGTGGCAATAAATTTTCTCGGAAACAACAAGGCAGACAACTACAGGTTGTTGGTGGAAAACCTCCTCAAGGCATACAAAAGCCTTGGTTGCAACATGTCACTAAAGATACATTTTTTGCACTCTCATCTAGATTTTTTTCCACCGAACTGCGGAGCAGTGAGCGACGAGCACGGCGAGCGATTTCACCAGGACATTGCAACAATGGAGAAACGCTATCAGGGCAAATGAAGCCCATCAATGCTTGCAGACTATTTCTGGACAGTGACAAGAGATGCTCCATTTAATGAATACAAGAGACAAGCCAAGAACATAAGAACATAAGAACATAAGAAAGGCCGTACCGGGTCAGACCAAAGGTCCATCTAGCCCAGTATCTGTCTACCGACAGTGGCCAATGCCAGGTGCCCCTGAGGGAGTGAACCTAACAGGCAATGATCAAGTGATCTCTCTCCTGCCATCCATCTCCATCCTCTGACGAACAGAGGCTAGGGACACCATTCTTACCCATCCTGGCTAATAGCCATTTATGGACTTAGCCACCACGAATTTATCCAGTCCCCTTTTAAACATTGTTATAGTCCTAGCCTTCACAACCTCCTCAGGTAAGGAGTTCCACAAGTTGACTGTGCGCTGTGTGAAGAAGAACTTCCTTTTATTTACCCTCTCTAAACCCCTAATCATTCAATAATATATTCTCAGTCTTATTCTCTATCCCCTTTTTAATGATTCCTAACATCCTGTTTGCTTTTTTGACCGCCTCTGCGCCGAGTAGACACTGAATAGGACTAAACTATGTACATAATAGTTTTTTTCCTTTTGTTTCATAATAAATTTTATTTATATAACCCTTTTGCTGATTTTTAAAGTGTTACATAAACAGGACCGGTGAAATATTATCATGTAAAGCAACCATAAACACATGAAAAGACCTAGGTTTACAATTTATGATTAAAACGCTACTATCTACACATTATACATAGACATAAAATGTAAAAACTTAAATATATTAGAAACAGTAGCCAATCAGTTGTTTTAATTGTCATATTTGAATTCAGCACATCAAAATACATAATAAATAGCACATTTTATCTCTGAAGTAGACAACTTCTCAAAAATTGTAGACCAGTGTAATCTGTCAGGGATGGTCTAAGTGTACTTAATCCTGCCTCACTGTTGGCGTGTGGGAGAAGGGGTTGGACTAGATGAGTTCTTCAGGTCTCTTCCAGCCCTATCTTTCTATAATTCTGTGAAGTATAACTAATAATGTTCCTACTCAAGTCACAGAATTTGGCTCTGGCTATAAAAGTGGATCAGAACATCCCCAAAGTTTTAGCAGTTCTGATCCAGTGTCCTGCCTTTAATTCCTATATTTGCCATCTCCTCAGGGGCAATGGGTAGAGCTATACCCCTGACAGCTATCAGCTGCTGCTCCAGCTAGAACTACTGGTGAACCCCTTGACACATGTCTTGAGTGTGAGGGAGGTGTGAGGCAGGAAGGAGGAACAGAAATAGCTAAAGGAGTGAAAAAGATGCCAAAAAACTAGAGAAAGTCACCCAAAGAAAAGTGAATTGGAATGGCAGACTGCCAGTAACCCTCTTTTGTCTGTTTTTAAAAACCAAAAGCCAGCCCAGAAGGAATGTACACAGAGTGCATGAAAGTCTCTTCTTCTCCTCTGACAAAGAACATTTTCCATAATCTCGGCTTCATGCATTCTCTCCCTCTCCTGTGGCTGGGGGAAAAGGGAGGCAGAGGGCAGGACTGTAGGCATGCCAGCTATTGAAGTCTCTTCCAACAGTGCCACAAGCTTTCTCCGCTAGTTAAAAGCCCAAATCATATTTCATAGGTTCACCCATCCCATCACGAGTAAAAAGAAAAAAACTCTGCCTGTGCCCCAGAACCCTGCAAATCAGGCTGTGTGGCAACAGCAGTCCACAGCTGGGTGCTTTGAACTGAGTGAGGCTTCCTTTCCTGTCTGAAGAAGCCCTGCTTCATTTGCTAGTGTTCAGAGAGCTGGGTTTAAACAGAGTCCTTTCCTTCCACATTCAGCCACCTCTCCATCTTTCCCAGGCATTGACTTTTCCTTTCTTCCTTCTCCTCAGGTGCAGCACTCCTTGCCACCTCTTGCGGCCCTTTCCCCTTTAGGGTTGCAGGAAGATTTCTCATGACAGAACCAGAGTCTTTGGAGTTCAAACCTGTTTGTTTGAATAGTGGGTTACAGCTCCTGATGTTCAAACAATTCACTCTCCTGTTTCAAGCAGGGCTCGGAAAGGCTTCCATAGCTCCAGCAGCACAGGTTGAGACAGAAATACCAGCCAAGCTCCCAAGCAAATAGCAGCCAAGGGGAAATAGAGAATATGCCTCTGAACAAGGGGAGTATCACACACAGGTGTATCTCCAATTTGTTCCAGTGTGAAAGCCCCTCTTCCAACACACTAGACATTACCATCTGCTGAGGATAGGTTATTTTTGTGCACATCCTAAGTTTGTGCTGGAGAAGAGAAGCAGCGGGCACTTCAACCACTCTGCCGTCTGCTTCAGACTTGATCTGGAGAGACTATCTTCCGCAGCCAGAGGTGAGTTCAGTGGCCTCTTTACTGAAATGGTCACCAGTAAAAATCACATCCATGATGTAGACACTTGTGCACTAGATCAGGACTGAAATGTATCCAACTCATTTCCTATAAATAAAGATTGCCTGAAGCCATAAAGTTCAGATCCTATTTCAAGATTGTTCTGCTTCCACCTCCTTGTCTGTATCTAGGCCTTTGAACAGTCATCAGTTATTAATAACTTTTAGTTATTATTCTGGGCTGGATTTGAATCAGCAACAGTGGTAACATGCTCTTAAACCATTGGCAATTCCCTTAGCCTTCCAGCCACCTTAGATGGGAAATAAGTCTGTCCTTATAGTGAGCGACCACATGACGGAGGGTCACATTTTGAGAGCCAACATTCTCATTTTTTGTTATGGAGTCTTGATAATGCCCCCACAGCAAAGTTTGTAACTAGCTTCCCATCAGCAGCCTAGTTTAGAAGCCCCTCTAACTTCCTCAGCAAGGCTGCCTTCCAACCTGAAATTTTTCAAGCATGTCCTCTAACTACAGGATAATTTTTTCCTTCAAAGTTTGAGTTTAATTGGACAAGGCATCTTGGAGATTCATAAGTCTGAAAGCTGAGACATTTGTCACTCTGGGAGAAGTCTTCTAACATTGTTTTGGAATGTCATATGTCAGACGGCTCAGTCTAGAGATTCTAAATACACTTTTTGAAGTTGTCCTCAGTGTAAGCAAGTGCCTAGGTGTATCTTTTAAAAGTTACATGGTTAATTATGGACTTACAAGTTGTGAATCTTTGAAAACTCCATCAGATGCTGTCAGAGCAGGTAATTTTAGATGGTTAACTCTCTAGATGTCATGGCTAAAAATCAAAAGTTATTCCTGCTCCTTTCACAACTGACCCTTTCTATCACCTGTTCTCTCCTCAGGTGCCAGAGGACATATTGGGAATGTCTGCTCCTGGCTACTGGATTTTTCACTACATACATACCTCCCACTAGGAAGGAAATTCCTAACTCCACAATTCTAGGCAGCTTCTAACTCTGTGCGATGCACTGCTCCCCCAGCAGCACCAATGACATGATAAATATCTCAGTCTGGTGGACACCTTCTTCTATCTCTTTGGTGCCTAAGTTACATCACCTAACTCCTTTACATTGCCTTAGTCTCTTTCACACCCACTTATAGATATGCAGCTTACACTGCTTTATACACCACCTCTGGCATCACCTAGGTTTTCCTCTGTAATGTGTCATCAGAAAGGTCATTTTCAAAAGGACGGCAATAAGGTTCCAGATTTCAACATTCAGGAGACTTCAATGATTTCTGTTACTAAAGAGCCTGTCCAGAAAAAAATTGAGCACCTCTCTCCAAAACAAAAGCTCATGTTTAGACCTAGAGCAGGAGAGGGAATGACGTGGGCTCAGAATAAAAAACCTATGAGCACTCCTGGAAGAGAGTGGAGAAGTAAGTGTCCTGAGCAGGAATCACTGTTTTCTCATGCAGCACTTATATACTATTCTATAGTGTTTCACATTCTAGGAACACAGACAGACACAGAGAGAATAAACAGGTAACCATGATTTGTTTATAAGTTTGCTAGAATTTCATTAATTCACAAGGTTGAACTTAATTAGAAGAACTCATTAATTTCTCAAACGCAACCTATTTGCACTGACGTGGATGGGGAGCTGCACTAATTATTAATGATTATTTTGAACAGTTGCTGTCTTTTGGAACGTTCATCAAAGGTGCTCACACAGAAGAGCTACCTGACAGGAATATGGAAGTCACAGCTGCCCCTCCCAGGGCATGTTTACAATTACGCCTGATATTACACATCCTGCATCGATCGGGCTTCCTGGCACATCCTTCCCCTGACTCTGCCTTGAGTTTGGAGACATCCGCGTAGGGATCGTTTGTCTGGAGATGGTGACCTAACTCCAACACTTGGCAATAGTGCAGCAAGGAAAAGGTTTCACTTTCAGTTGATCCCCTTCCATGTGGTATTTGAGACTCCCACAAAGCATACAGGCCCCTGTTTGTATTTTTAAGTGAAGTTAGTGCTGGAGAATAATGCCATGCAGACAGCTGAAAAGGCGGAAGTTCTCTATTTACACTGGAACATCCCAGGCCCCACGCACAACCCTGCCACGGTGTCTTAAGCCTGCCCTGTAGCAACTCCCTCTAGGGAAGAACTAATCACTCCTGGGTGTCTCTGCTGACTGCTGTAAAGAAGATAAAATTGTTATGTGGACGCCTGATTGGGAGGAACTGGACTGAAACACAGCGTGTAATATAGGCCCCAGGACAGTCAGTAGCAGTCTTCTGTCACCACCAGCAAGGACCAGCAACCAAAAAGTGAAAGGTTCCATAACCCATTCACAGTGCCTTGAGCCAGACGGTCCCCAAACTGCACCATCTGCTTTTCAATATGTTTGGCTGACTGATAGCTCTGAAGAAAACCTACCAGATTAAATGGCTGATGCAATGGGATGACAGCAGCAGAACTATGAATGGGTCTTAGTGTAGGCATATGCAATGTGTCTATAAACTTAAACAACAAAACCGTCATTGACCAGGAGAAGAATTGCCTCCTGCGAGCCTGAGTTACATCTGAGGGGCTGTGACTGATGTATAGTTTTTAAATTATAGAACATAACAGCTGCAAAATAAAAAACTGGCCAAACACTCTCCAATCCACTTTAGTGATCTATTCCTTCCTCACTCTCCCATAATGTTCAGCTTATATCTAGGTAGCTCGCTGTGTTGCAGATTAACAGAACACACAACCCCCTCCCAAACTATTACCTGGATGAATAGGTTTGTAGCATTGAAAGATGTCTTCATTTTAATAACTCAGTGCTAAACGGATTACTGCCTTGAGACCAAATTCAGGCTGTTCCCAGAGTGGAGGAATGTCACACATTTGTGTGTGCCATTGGAGTCATCAAAGATCAGAGCAAATTTTTCAAATATTAATGCCCCTCCCCCTAAAAAGTTAATTAGGTCTTGAGGGGGTCTTGGTGCTGGGTTTAGCCAGAGAATGTATCAGATGCTACAGCAGATTTTATGCATTCATAGAATCTCCAATTTAATGGTTGAAGCTACAGTGAATGTATTTTGAATGTTACTGCAGGTCAGGATCAAAGTGAATTAGCAGAGCTGGGTAGGCCCAGAACACAGTGGAGGTCAGGACTGAGGTACATTAGCTAAGCTGTAGAGGGGTGGGGGGATCCCAGGATTAGAATAGCAGTAGAGGCTGCAGGCTGGGCACATCAGCAGAGCCATCAGAAGGACCAAGGATGGGAATAGCTAGGGGTATTGAAGGTTGGGACTCAAGTGCATTGCCAGAGCTAGAGGGTAGGAGCCTGAGTAGCACCTGACCTGCCCACTCTGTTTCTGGCTGTAGCTCTCAATGTTGGTTTTACATATCTGAAGCTTTAGTGCAAGAATTTCTTAGGAGGTTTCAGTTTTTCCAGTCCACTCCTCTCCTGCCCCATCAGGAATAGCTCTCTATCTCTTTCTATGTTCTTATGCTGGTGCCATCACTGTGTGTCTCAGTGGCTCCTGCCATTCAAACCAGTCTCTCCAGGGACTCCTGTCACTCTCACCCCTTATTTGCTTTTCCCTATTTTTTTAAAAGCACCCAAACACAGCCCATTGCCCCTGCTTCTCAGTCCTGCACTTTGCTTGCCGAATGGGGCTGCCACATATGACAGACTCTTAGCACAGCCCCACGACCAGCTCTGCCCCCACAGGCTTCACGTCACAGAGCATTACGTTTTCCCATTGGAGGTGATGAAACTTGCACTGGAAAGCAACCAGAACAACTGCCCATCCCAAGGATGAGAAGTGAGCTACCAAGCTCTTTACCTGGGACACACATTCTAATCCTTTTCAGGCTGGTAGCTTCATGACAGGCCTGGGCCATGAGATTCTGATTGGGACCAAGACCTCCCCAAAGTTTGGAGGGGGTCAGATCTGTTGCTGTTTGGGCTCATATTTTACAGTGACTGGAAGTCATTGTCCTGTCCTGGTCTTTTGGAAACCTGTGTGAAATAGGCTGGGAAGACTTATTAAATGAACTAGGAGGAATTGAATACCAGGGTTGGAAGGGACCTCAGGAGATCATCTAGTCCAACCTCCTGCTCAAAGCAGGACTAATTCCCAGACAGATTTTTGCCCCAGATCCCTAAGTGGCCCCCTTAAGGATTGAATTTACAACCCTGGGTTTAGCAGGCCAATGCTCAAACCACTGAGCTATCCCTCCCCCACCACTGATGGCACTGGTTCACTCCCTTGCTGACAAGACTCCCTGCTTGTTCATACCTGTGACCTTCCCAGGTCAGGGTGGAGTGGGCAAGCTTGCTTTGCTAGAGCCCAGGCAGTTCCTGGTCTGAATGGTGACAATTAGAAGACTGTCTCTAAATAGGATGTAACCCTCCACAAGCAGTGCCTACCTCACTCCACTCCAGCTCCCAGACCACAACAAAACAGAGGCCTTCTGTTTCCAGGGTTATCAGTCTGGCACCTTTCACAGGACTGAAAACAACTGGGGCTCAGTCCCCATAACCTAATCCCAGTAAAGGTCCTCATTCACACAGGGGAAAATCCACCCCCTGCACAGAGGGCCAGCAGCACTTAAATCTCACTTAAGCCCTCAGATAGAGCTTACATGGTGCATAGCATTCATGCTGGCCTCCTGCATGGGGCTGCATTCTGCCTTTGGTTCTGAACGTGCTGGCTTATATATTGGACCTACTTACAAGACTCCACATCCCCACACCAAGAGGGAGTCTCCTGGTGTGTCTTCTGCTTCAGGATATAAAGCAGGCAAAATAAAGATGCTGACTTACTTATTTCAAGTTGACACAAGTGTTTAGGATTTGAAAGGCCTGCCAGCTGGCTGTCTCTACAGGGCTGCCACTCCTCCTGGATTCACAGCCCCACCATTACCCAAGATAACCTGAAACAAAGACAAACAGAAGAAGAGCCAGAGCCAGAGCTAGCTAGCTAGATAAAAGCAGACAGATTAGAAGGTGTTTATGTGTTTGCAGAATTAAAGTCTTGGAGGCGAGACAGGTTTACACTGACAAAGAATTAATGGTTTGATGTAGCGCAAGGGGGTGGCAGGAGCAGGCCCATCTATCAACGGGCACTGATGGCATGAAGGAAGGAGATGCGAGCATAAATCAGGGGGAGTGCAGGAGCAAGCAGGATGGATGACACACAATAGTTAGTGATCTGTTATTGCC
Source organism: Mauremys mutica (assembly GCF_020497125.1). Lineage (NCBI taxonomy): Eukaryota > Metazoa > Chordata > Testudines > Geoemydidae > Mauremys > Mauremys mutica. Next base: position 24,194,349 of record NC_059080.1, read on the forward strand.
ACATTTGCGAGGGGATGCAGCATATGACTGGGCGCTTCTGGGTCTCATTTCCTCGAGCACACAATGGGCAGCATCCAGCAAAGCCTCTTGGGTAGGATGGAACCTCGCCTGTGCCCAGAACCTGGGCAGAATCATGGGCAGGGACAGAAGCACACCCTACCAGCTCGCCCACCTTCAGCACATGCCCTCCTGTGAGGCCCCTGTTCAGGCAAATGCAGGTACCATTCTGCCCTGACATGGACAACAGAACCTGTTTGAGTTAGAGAGAGCCAGAATACAGAATCCATCCCTCTCATACTCTAGGGAAGTCTGCAGCTGGATCCCATCTCCAGTTTTGCTGACACCTTTGAAGGGCACCAGATGTATCCACCAGTCTTCCTAGAAATACCCCCTCCCCGCCACCCCCCCCCCACAGACCTAGGAGGTTTAACTCTCAGGTAGGTAATGGCCTGAAATGGAGCAGAAGGGACCTTATGTTTATGTGTCTCCCAAAGAGCAGTTCCATAACAGAGTTGAATCATGACCTTTCCCAGGACTACACCAGTGTCAGCACTAGGAGATGCTGGTCTCCAGGTTGAGCCTGGAACCCTCTCTCCCCTGTCCTTTCATTCAGAAGCATGTTGCTAATTCAGGTGGTATGCAGGGAGGGCAGATGAACACAATGGGGAAGTTAAACAAACAAAGAAAAAGTCCCCAAACATTGCCGAACCTCTGACAAGGCTTGGGCCACAGCTCCAGGTTGCTTCTAATTTCAGACCCTGTCTTTAGTTGGTGACCCTAATTCCAGCACTCTTGGGCCCACCTTATCCGGCTACTCAGAGAGCTCACACAGAGCAGCCCCTTGTGCTTTGCTGTCCTTCAAAGGGAAATGAAACCTTACACATTTAATTGAAGCCAATTTCCTCCATGTTGTCGGGTTGGCAGAGGGAATTAGCAGGGTCTGTGGCTCATTCCTCCTGAGATACCCAAACTTTTCAACATGTACAGGCAGCCCTGGAGGAGCGGGAGGGGGCGGAAATAAGGGGGAGTTGGATGGGATCGGGATTGTCACAAGCTGATGAGATACATAAATCTCCCCAGAACATCCAGGGCTGTATTGTTGTTGATATTATTAGAGCTGGATTTTCAAATGAAATGTGAAGCATATAAATTCTCTTTCATCAGAGCCCCCATCCCCTGCCTCACCTCCCTGCCAGTGATATCAGAAGGAAAGGGAAATGGGAAGGGGATGCGAGGAGGGCTCCTGCAGGACACACTGTAGCGTAGGGATGCTGCAAGTGATTAGTGTCACTCCAGCATGATCACTGGGAGCCAGGCCTTTGAAGGGAATTGCCTTTGGAGCCTGGGGGCTGTGGGTCCTTTGCTGGGGCCTTGCCTGCCCTCCTCCCCAGCTCTGGAGTTTGTCCTCTGCTCAGGCTGCAGTGAGAAACTGACTGCAGGTGCGAAAGCTGGGAATGGCAGCAAGCCTGGAAACTGTGGGAGCCTCTCATGTGGCTGGGCCCTGGGGCGAACAGGAGGGAGAGTGGAAACAGGGGTGTGAGGCAGTGTGAGGAGAAAAGAGGTTGCTTTTGTGGGGCAGAGGGATGGGGCAGTGAGGAGTGGATGGGAGGGCAGGGCAGCCTTCCGGGGAAGATAGAAGGGTCCTCCCTATCTCCTGTGTGGCTTCTCACTTCATACTCAAATATGACTAACACCTCTCCTGAAAAGAGAGCTCCCCACTGCCTTCTCCCTAGGACACAATGACTCTGGAGCATGGATCATTCTGTTTACCACAGAGACACCCCTAGTGGCAAGGGGCTGACTGGTCACAGGAGGATATCCCCATCCTCCCACAGCTCAGACCCATCTGCCTCAAGGCCTAGTATCCTGCCAATCTTCCTTTCACCCAGGGCTGGGCATCCCTCAAGGTCATTCCTCAGCTGGCCAAAAGGGGGCATTGCAGAGTGCTGGGGGAGCCCTGGCCTGTTGCAGCATAGCTTGAAGACTGCAGACCCTGCTAAGTCAAGTCTTACTGGTATGCCCACTTCTCTCCTTTGTCTTTGCCACATGAGACTCCTGCAGCACCCCTAACATTAAGGTTCCTCCTGTAAGCAGTCGCGCAGGGGTTCTCTGAGGGAACAAGCCCACTCAGCACTTCCCTGTTTGCTATAAAGCAGATTTAGTGATAGATCATATGTTGGCCAGGAATGCTGTCAGACTGGGGTTTGTTTGGATGGTAGAAGGCTTGCTCCAAGCATCTGGGAGAGCCAGCTGCTATCAACAAAACACAGGCGCAGCCCCCTGGATGGAATGGGCCGATTCTCTTGAATGTCCCTATTGTAGGAGGCCGGGAGTTTTGAAGCCTTCCTGCTATCCTAAAAGCTCTCTCTCCTGGCTAGAGAGGAATTTCGCCTGCTGTCCTCCAACCTTTACTCTTCACCCCGGTTCTGCTCCCAGAGTCTAATGCTCTGTATGTTAAAAACAACTAGTGTTTGTGAAGGGCAACATGCAGGCTTTACAAAACCAGTGCTGGGGACTCCTGACTCCGGCCTCAGGACTGAATTTTTCACTGCCCTTTACTAGATCTGCCCTTTTCTGTTCCTGTGGCTGAGCCTAGTCAATTGGCCGGGTCTGCAGTCCTGTATTCAGGGAAGGACCTAGGACCCATTCTAGGAAAGACTGTGGGATTTACCTGGGAAGCTGCAGGTGGGAAGATGTGGTTCAGATGTAATTAGCACTCGCTCCTTGCCTTGGGCAGGCCCAGCCGACTCACAGACCAGAACGCCTTGTTTAGGTTAGATTAGGGTTACTCCCCAGCTCGGGTTAGGGCTTTTCTCCTGGCTGTGGTTACCATGATCCCAATTTGGGGACGATGGGTCTGTCTACACTGCAAAGAAAAACCCATGACACCGAGTCTCAGAGCCCAGATCAATGGACTCGGACTAGCGGGGCCTGAGCTGTGGGGCTAAAAATAGCAGTGGAGCTGTTCCCGCTCAGGCTCCAGGACCCCCTCCCCACATTTCAGAGCCCAGTGTGAAATCTTACCCTGCTCTTTTTAGCCCCACAGCCCAAGCAATGTGAACTTCAGTCAATTGACCTGGGCTCTGTGACTCAGCACTGTGGGTTTTTCTTTGCAGTGTAGACACTCCCCGTAAGGCACCTTGACCGTGTGCCTATATACACATGCACTACCAAATCATATAGACCAGTGCATTCTCTCACATACATACATGTACATGTGTGTCCCTGTGCACACAGTTACCCCTAGGTTGTAGCACACAAATGCCTAATCACTCACACATGGACACTCACAAAATCATACACACCTGCTCACACTGCTAGCCACACTTGGTCATGCGCACACTCACACAGACACATCCTTGGCACACGTTTGCAAACAGAACCCACGCCAGCCCGATTGCTTGACGGGGAGGCTCCTGCCACCACGAACTGCAGCTGCTTCTTTCAGGGAAATAATGGCCATTGGGAAAAATGCACTGGCGGAACCAAGCACCTTTGTCTTTCTGAACAGGGGCTGGCTTGTGCTTGCTGTTTGTTTTCAAATTGCTTCTAAAGCTGGTTTTTATTGAACAAAAGCTCCCCCTGAATTCATCTGTGCATAGATGGCTCTGGATCATGGTCTGAGACCGCTGAGAAAGAAGGAGCTGTGGCAGTGAAAGGCTTTGGGAGTGGCATGCACTCTCTGGCTTTGCTTTGACATTAATTTACCGCTGCACTGTCCCTAGGCCAAAGGCTTGGGCTGGAGGTGGAAGATCAATCTGCTACTGGATCTGAGGAAAAATCGCAGCCAGCGTCCATCTATCTTGCCTGCAGCATCTGGGTTTAAATATGTAAGGGGCTCCAAAGTCTCCACTGTGTTGTCATTATCTCTTTGGACCTGCCAGGGCACTCATGGTCTATATCTCTGAGGTCTGTTAGCAGCACAGCCACAAGAGGGGGATACAATGGAGTCATTCTAAGTGTGGCACATTTCTCAGCTTGATCCAACAGGAGAGCTTGGGTTTCGGAGATGGCCCAAGAGCAATAGCCACCGCAGCTCTCGTGTGGCAGCAGACTTTCCCTTTCAAATTGTGGGGATGCATTAGCCCTTATGTAACTAGAGCTGGATAGGTAGTGTAGTATAACGCACCCACATGAGATAGCTTGGCTCAAGCACCTTGATCCCATTCTCTACCCACCATGCTATTCCAATCCTGCCACCCCACACAACTCTGCTGATGCACCCCAATCTGAACCTGCAACCCACTCACTCATCTTTGCTGAGACACCGGACAACTGACCTGCTGCACCCCCTACTATTCTGGGCCTCTCCTAAGCCAAGGATGAAATCACCCCAAATTGTGGTGGTTTTCTGATGCTCATAAATGGGGACCTTGGGTGAGCGACATTAACCTCAGAGCCAAGATTTAAACTCAAGTCTCAAAAGCCTTGTTTCCACTAGAATTTTCGCCTGAAATTTCCCACCATTCAGCTCCACTGATGCTAGCAATGATGGGAGAACTAATGTGGACAAGGCAGTTAAGTTGCGGCTTTTGTAAAGGCTGTGTTGTCTAGACCTGCTCCGAGTACGCTTAGATGACATGGAGGTAAGCATCAGAAATTTTTCAGGCAAAAAATGAAGATTTAGCTACATTGAAACATTTTGCAAATTTATGTCAGTTTCATTGAAATGCTTGTGTAAAAAAAAAATCCAGACAAAGTCAAAACATTTCATTTTGTCATTTGATAAACAAAATGTTTTGATTTTTTGTTTCCAAACTTTCTGCAAGTTTATTTTATTTTATTTTAAACATTAAAACACACTCAAGATCTAAACAAAATGTTCCATTAAACCTGAAACATGAGAGGGATGTCGGGCGAGGGGGTTGTTTGTTTAATTTTCAATTTGCCAAAAACAATTAATTTTCAGTTCCACCCAAACAATTTGTCGGAGTTGCCAGAGAACCAAAATATACATTATTTGCCCAGTTCTAATTAGCAGTGGAGTCATAAGAACAGAATTTGGTTTGACTAGGATATTTCACACAAAGGCATCATACCCAGGAAGATACCAGCAGCAGTGTGACTGAACACGCAAATGCATCTATATTCTGCCCCCTACAGTGATAGCCCATGAGCATTCACACCTGTTCTCTGGAGCAGGGATGTTGCCGAGGCCAATGTGGTTACTCTTTTCAGAGATCACCTGAGTGTGCGCAGTGAAGGCCAGAAGGAACCTTGATTTAATATCTCCCCTGGAGGACAACACCCTTAGCAGTGAAGCACCACATCTTTTAGTTCTGCTGGATGTAAACACAAGCCCTGGTATGGGATCTGAACCCACAATCATCAGCCTTCTGGCTATAAACCATAATTCAGTGGTGTCAACCACACAGATACTAAATTCCATATTGAAACCCTCAAGGCAACCAATATCAACTGGTAGTAATCAGCCCCTGTTTACCATTTTTGGTGCCATCAAGTGGTAATATTTTGTATGACTAGGCTTGGCAGAATTTGATTTTTTTAATAATAATTTTGGTGGACAATATCGAAGTTTATTTTAAGCATTTTTTCCCATCTATATTGACTTAAATTTTCACAGTTGCATGAAATTATGGGGGTTAGGCAACTGTTTAGTGATAATAGAGGCTGAGATTCAAAAAGTTAAACCTTTATAAACTGTTAAAATACAAACTGTCAACATTACACGTCAAGATATACAGAGTAAATATCCTTATATCAACAAACCATGCCTGTTTTTACTATCCATTCGCTAGTCCATTGGAACAAGCCTAATTCAAACATCTAAATCACTAGATTATGACTCTAAGAACTCTCAAGCAGCATTTTTCATACTTTGCCTATCTGCAAATTTTGATTATTATCAATGGAAGTATATTTTCATCAGGTTGTGTGTGTACAGTGAAATTGACGGTTACTGACTTTGATAAAACTCTAATCCTTCCAAGCCTACGAATGACTGTTTTTTAAAACATCGATGCTATGAGCCATTTGGAACAATCATCTCATTATATCATGATAGCTGGACATGAAGCAACAACAGCATGAATAACATCGAAAACTGCTTTTGTGTAGGTGCATGTGAAAAAATCTCTTCCTGTGGCAGAAAATCCTATTTCCACAGCTTCATGAAAACCAAAACTATCATTTGCATTCACCCTTGATTATCCCATGAAAATGGAGGATTATTTCTGAGAATGAAAAAGTGTCATCCCAACAGAAAAAGGTGACAGGCCATTGTGAAAAAAATATCCTGCCCTACAGGAGGCAACATTTCACCTTGGGTCAAATTTGTGACGCGCCATGACAAGCAACAAGCGCAAATTGCTGGCTTTACTCTGGCTTAGTGATGTGGTGGCATCTCAAGTCCTTCCTTTCCAAAGACATTATGGAGAAACTGGATGAAGCTGGAGGAGCCTCCCACACCTGTACAGACAAAGCTCTGTCAGGTGTGCAGCTTGGAAGAGTCAAGGAAGGAGGAGAATGTTCTTTGCTCTCCTTCCCTGGAGAGCCCTGCACCAGAGGGCTGAGCAAGCCACAGGTTCAGGCGGGAGGGAAAACGAGGCTGGGAATGACAGAAATGACCTCAGCCATAAACACTTTGTGATAAAGCTTCTTTCTGGGGTTTTCAACAGCCCTTATTGCCCACCGGAGAGTTGTGACATAGAAAGAGCTTTTCATACTCCACATCCTGCCATATCCCCCTCTGCAGCCCACCCCCCACGCCCCCAGCTCCTTCACTGCCCCGCGATCTCTCATCGGACAGACGGTGCTGGCTTTATTTTTTCAGTGTGAAGGAAAGTGAAAATCTTTGATGCCAGGAAATGGGGAGAATATTTTGTTTTCCAAAAAAAGAGACCAGAAATATGAAATCGATTCAGTCCTTGCTTCTCCTCTTGCTCGTCCCCCTCTCACTCCCCCCGTCTCTTCTTCTCCCCTTGTCTCCTCCCATTCCCCGTCTCCTTGAGAAGGTGAATTTCCTGACAGACCGAGTTGTCATCCTTTCAACACCTCATTTTCCCCCCTTTCTCCTGGTGCCCAGGGAGTGCCTCTTCCTGTTTACACACCTCTGGGTTTCAGACAGGAGGTGAAACAAAAACATCTTTCATTCAACAGAGGTGAAGGAGCGGGAGCTGGAACAGTCCCAGGCTGTGATATCAGCCATGTCCCCTCTCCTTTCTCCCCCTGACCCTCATGCCGGGGTCAGGTTATCTACCTCTGCTCTTCCTCAGTACTCCCATCCTTCCAATGGGATTGTTACACTTAAAGTGGTGTCATTTCCCTGCCCCCACCCAACAGACAGGGAAAAGGGGATGTTGTCGGAGGTTGTGGAGCCAAGAGGGGGTGTGACGGGGGAGCTTCCTGTCTATGTGTTTCCCCTCACACAGGGTTTGCTTTTGGGCAGCTCGCACTGCGCTCTCCTGCTGACTAGGGTTTTAGAACGACTCAAGCGGAGACAGCCACTGAGGAATCCACCCCAGGTTTTTACACTGGCCTCACTCAGCGTATGCCAAGTCAGGACACTTTGGGAGTGTGCAGCGTCACCAGTTCTGTGGAGACCCCCCAGCTTGACTGGATGAGGCCAATAAAACTGGCAATCCCTTCTTTTCAATGCTGAGGCCTAGTGCAGTTATTCCAGGTGCTCAGTGATACATCCCAGCCCTGCCTATGCCTCCTCCCTCTCCCAGTGCGATGAGTGTTTTGGTTATTGAATGGCAGGAATCCAATGAGCAGGCCCCGCACAGAATGGCATGTGCATATCGGGCCCGCATTAGCCAGTTCCCTCCTTCTGTGCATTCCGTAAGGATCGTCCCGGAGAAATGTACGGGCCGGCTGATGGTCAGAGATAACTACTGGCTGGTGTTCACCTCTCTCCTGCCTGGGATCAACAGCTCTTTCCATAGCAACCTGACAGGGCGAGCTGTTGGGGGTGCATTTCATCCATGTTATTACACAGCAGTGCAGGTTGTAAAGCTGAGTTTTATCAACAACACGCGTGAACCCAGTTGGAAGAGCAAAGCCTATTGAAAGCCACCAGCCTGACCTCTGGGATCCTTTTGCCGTGTAATTTGGGGAAGGCTGGGCCTGTCGCAGCCATGTGTATGCACAACAGGGAGAGAAAAGCGCTTCTCTGCAGCTGCACAATCAGACCCTCAGCACTTTTAACTGGAAAAAAAATACCTCCCCTGTCCTTCTCCTTCTATTAAAGGCTAGTTTCTGCCTCGGGGGGTTGCCTCCAGGGCTGAAGTCCAGGGAGGTTCACAACTGCTTCCCATGTGAGCAAAAAATATATGACTATGGACATCTTTGCCAGCAAGAAATGTATGTGTGTGTCTGTATGTCCTTGAATTGTTCATCCAAGGCCTGTGCATTGTGTGTGCCAAAGCCCATGCACCATGGCAACCTTTGATGGGCAAAGTTCTAGGGAGGTCTCCCTTCAAGCCTTGTCATGAATACTTGGCTTCTACCAGTTTGTCCCCAAGGGCTCAGTGGCCCTGCTAGCCTGAAGGACCAACCAGGGCACTGAACCCCAGTACCCTGCATTGTAGCAACACTAACCGCCAGGCTAGCCCAGAACCGAGATTGCTTCGGTTATATTGAACAGGACCAGTGTGAGTGCTGGAGTGACAGAGCTGGAGAGTGAAATCCTCTAATTATCCACAGCACAGGTAGCACTCTGGTGGCAGCATGGGGTGCTTCCCTCCAGGGGTGGCTCTAGGGATTTTGCCGCCCCAAGCACGGCAGGCAGGCTGCCTCTGGCGGTTTGCCTGCGGAAGGTCCACTGGTCCCGCAGCTTCGGCGGACCTCCCGCAGGCGTGCCTGGTTATTGGTTATTGAATGGCAGGAATCCAATGAACAGGCCCCGCACAGAATGGTATGTGCATATCGGGCCCGCATTAGCCAGTTCCCTCCTTCTGTGCATTCTGTAAGGATCATCCCGGAGAAATGTACGGGCCGGCTGATGGTCAGAGATGCAGGGTACTGGGGTCCAGTGCCCTGGTTAGTCCTTCAGGCGTGCCTGCGGGAGGTCCGCTGAAGCCGCAGGACCAGCGGACCCTCTGCAGGCAAACCGCTGGAGGCAGCCTGCCTGCCGCCCTCACGGCGCTGGCAGAGTGCCCCCCGCGGCTTGCCGCCCCAAGCATGCTCTTGGCGTGCTGGGGCCTGGAGCCGCCTCTGCTTCCCTCCCTGCTGCTGCATCAATTGAGCCTCACCCGTGTCATGGAGAGACCATCGCTGGTGGTGAGGGGAGAGCGTAGGCTCCAAGGACCATTCTTTCCTTGGCCTCTCTCTCTTGCAGATGCCTGGGAGGGGGTCAACTAGTGCCAGAAACTAGCAGAGGTGGTGTTTTGTGATGTGAACACACCTCTCATTGAAAACTGGCCCGAAACCTCCTAATCATTTCCCACCAGACCACTGAACAGCTGTCAGATGGAAGTGACTCTTGGTCATTACTGACCTGGGACTGACAGCCTGGTGGAGAAAGACCTGTATGCCATTCCGAATCCCTGCAACTATCCCATCCCACAGATTATAGTTGTTTGTTATTTTTGCTACAGCTGGTATATGTTTTTTTTATTTATATACCATCATAGTTACATCTCATTCCTATGATGTGACAGAAAACATACAAGGCAGAAAAGTAACATTTGCTGAATTGTGGGGTTTTTGTGCTACTTGGGGGACTGTGTCCTACTTTCTGGTGTTTTGTTTTCTTGTTGACAATACTCCAAGGGCAAAGACTTCAAGGATATCAATCCCATGTCCTTCCCAAGAAGCCAGAACACACTGAGATGAGGCCTCCCTGTTGGATTCTGTACTGCAGTGAGCATTAAAAATGTCGATTGCTCTCATTATAATGAAATGTTTTTAAATATCTTTTCAAATTACTTCCTGGTGGCAAGTAGAGTAAAATCATTCAGGGAAAACTCAGAACATGAAATTTTAATTGCCACCTTGTGAAATATGATCCTCCCCAAGTTAGTAGAGTTACATTTTTCTGTCAGAATAACAAGCTCTCTCTTTTTGCAATGTCATTGGTGTGCTACTGGTGAAAGAAAGAAAGAAAAAGAAAGAAAGAAAGAAAGAAAAAGAAAATCACCAATGGCTCTATTATCTGCACAGAAAGATTAAATGTGGTGGTAGCATTCCATTAAATGTTCTTTCCAGTCAGAGATGGCCTTTGGTGAAATGTTATAGGTGACAAAAATTGGGTTTCCTCAAGCAATTCAGGAGAAACATTTCACTTATCACATCAGTAGTGAGAGGCACCCTGGCCATTTGGTTCCCACTGCTCTTTACGCTTTTGCCTCTTTGACAAAGCCTTCATGATATTTGTATTGATTATTCTTGATGCTGCATTATCACTAGAGCTTGATCAAATAATTCATAGTAACCAATTTAATGGATGAATTTTGCTTATTTTTCTGATTGGAAATTGCCAGCAAGCAATTGATTTTCTTGAATTAATTCTAAAATACTCCCCAAATAGTTTCTGGAAATAATTCTGAGCCTGTAAATTGTTCATGAGCAATTTGCTGCAAGTATTTCAAAGTTTGGGCCGTGTTGATTAGTTTGGATTGGACATGTAAATCACAGGGCTCTGTTTCTGGTCCCTGACTGGATGAGCTTAACTTTTAGACTCAGGTTTCTGGTGCAAATACTTCTTTTTTATGAGTTCAAACTGTGCTCTTTGCAAATATTCTTTTATACTAGTATAATGTTTAGCATTCACCTTGGACTATCCAAGGTTGGAAGTATATGCTAATATCCAGCAGGGATTCAGCAGGCTGAAGGAGTCCAGTCCCTGCTTGACACCATTTCAAGCATTGTTAGCATGTGATTCTGTATTGGGAGAGTTTCAGGTAAATCCCACACCAAGCTCCTTCTCTAGTGAAAATAAAGTCTTGCTACTCCTTTGGTGAGTAGGTACCACAGTGGTCTGGGTTGTAAAGAATCGCTTCTTGCTACAGGCTTTCTGCATTTGGAACTAATTATTTCAGACAACTGTTACAAACTACTGATCTCAGAAGCTGGACTGAATAGAGGATAAATTATTTCTGCTGGAGTGATAAATACATCGGACCTTTGGTTTGTCTTTGAACAGTTTTATTAACCATCACAAAACTCAGAATACTTGGAAGAACAACTTAATGCCAACATGAACATATTAGCAGCCAATTCCTGTATAGAGCAAGTCTGTAGGCTATGACAGTATGGCACAGTGTCTCAGTATATACCTGTATGGCACAGCTTTCCTGCAATTGTTTACTGTATACATGCATTGTATCCTCATTCAGAATATACATATTCAATTGTGTGTGCCTTAGGATCACCCAGGAAAAGCCAACTGCTGTTTAGATGGCAGACAGATAGAAGGTATATTATAAATTTGTCATCGAAATATACTTCTTACATGGAGTTCTTTGTGTTATTAGCTCCTAACGCTAAAGGAAATGTACCTGAGAGCCCCAGGTCCATTAATTAACTCTGTTCCCTTATATATTTATTTGCTAATGAGTATGTTAAGATCACTACTTCCCAGTAGCAGCAATAATGTACCTATGGAAATGTTTTCCAGTGATGATTGCCATGTTTTAAACTCACTGAGATTTCTTCCTTTCTCTAAACCCACTGAGATTTCAAATGGCTTCAGGGAATGTGAGGGAGGGAGACAGAGCCCTGCAGCCGCAGGGAGGCAAGACTAAACATGATGCCACCACTTGGCATAATTTCTCTCAAAAACATAATTCTATAAACTCTTCAACTTTTCCTGCTGGCTCCCTGAGCACACACAATGCAGGTCTACAGTCTTTACAAATGTGCGTTCTCTCCATAGCCACTCGTCTATTTCTGTGAACAAAAGCACGCTGCTGGTTTGAAAGGTTGAGAACAGAACTGAGGAGGAACCCCTTAGAGGTCTCCAACAGTGAATAGAGCACTGCCTGTCCACGGGCAAAAATCCATTAGCTCCGCAGTACCAGCAAAGAGTCCCCTAGGTCTAGAGAACATGTCTGTTCTATCTGTCTGTATAGGTTATTTATACCATGCTCATCAGCACCAGGGTGGCACTGGGAACTGAGCGACCGTTTAAGCTTGAAAAGTTATTATGCTTCCCAAATCCTGGGGGGGGGAGGGAGGGTCCCCCCCTATTTCTGAGATGTTCACATTTCTCCCAGACAAGCGCAACTTCCTTGCCCCTGCCGTTCAGCTCATGAAGCCATTCAGCTCCCCTGGCTTCTAAATAACACCATAGCTACAGCTTGACTTCAGTTTATCTGCTGATCAGCACAACCCTTTTCTCAGCAACAGCGTAGGGATTAGAGCTCACAACTGCCTTTGTGTTGCCAACCCCACAATCTACTGTGCAAACCATCCCAGTCTTTGGCTTCTGTTCAGTCTCATCTGACTGAAGTTAATACACCAGTATTAATGTACATCACTATCTGCTTTTCTGATTGTACCCACACAGATTGGACATTGTGACAGACCCAAACCAGTGGGGTAGAGGAGTCTGGTAGAGGGCAAATATACTGGTCACTGGATGAGCAGTTTTCTGTTCCCTGAGTGACCAGAGCAGGGGCTGCACTAGAGTAATCAGGAACCTGTTAGAACCAGTTAAGACAGACAGGCTGATTAGAACACCTGCAGCCAATCAAGGCAGGCTAATCAGGGCACCTGGGTTTAAAAAGGAGCTCACTCCAGTCAGGTGGGGGGAGTCAAAGGAGAGGAAGTGCATGTGAGGAGCTGGGAGTAAGAGGCACAAGGAGCTGAGAGGGAGAGGCTGTGCTGTGCTGCTGGAGGACTAAGGAGTACAAGTGTTATCAGACATCAGGAGAAAGGTCCTGTGGTGAGGATAAAGATGATGTTTGGAGGAGGCCATGGGGAAGTAGCCCAGGGAGTTGTAGTTGTCATGCAGCTGTTCCAGGAGGCACTATAGACAGCTGCAATCCACAGGGCCCTGGGCTGGAACTTGGAGTAGAGGGTGGGCCTGGGTTCCCCCCAAACCTCCCAACTCCTGATCAGATGCAGGAGGAGTTGACCCAGACTGTGGGGAAGATCACTGAGGTGAGCAAATCTGCCAATAAGCGCAGGACCCACCAAGGTAGAAGAGGAACTTTGTCACAACATGTATAGATCGATATATAGAACAAAAGCATCTCATAGCATCCTGTCCCAGCACTCAATGGGACTAGTGTAAAATCTGAGATGTATTTTCCAGGGGTCTGTCTCACTTCTTTTGTTCCAAAGTCCTGGTCCAGAATATGGAGAGAGTTCACATGAGGGCAATGGAGGTAGAAGTGGGCATGCAAAAAATGTTTTCAAATTTTAAAGTCAGAGATGTTCCTGAGAATATACAAGGATCATTGGATCCCAAAGTGCTGAAGAGCTACAGCAGATATTGGGAGAGAGAACAGCTGTTCATCCGCCTCCAGCCTTGAACAATAATAGTCCCGGACATGGACTGGAGCCATGTGACACTTACTGGCAAACTACTCTATACATATATGTAACATGCCTCTGCAAAAACCGCAGTACCAGATTCTTGGTAGGTAGCGATTCATCTGATGTAGTGAAATCCCTGGGTGGTATAAAACTGGCATAGACAGGTCTATGCCACCTATTCCTTTCTGAGCATATAAGGCGTTCCTGGGTGGGACAGAAAGCATGGCTGGGGGTGGGCGAGGGCATGGCCAGAGAGCAATGCACTCCAGCAATCCCTGGCCAACAGACCGATCCCTTTGGGCCCATTCCAACCAGCACAATTCAGCACAGTCCTTAGGCTGCTTTTAGGAACACCAGGGGTCCTGTGCTAAGCCCACTCCAGGTCTTGAACTGCGTACAACTTGGCCTGGGTCTTGCCCAGCATCTGATAAAATGCACAGAAATGGGGGTTTGAATTAAAAACAAACCTAAAAACACAGCAGAGAATGCATATCTGTTCTCATTATCAGCACCACCACCAATCTCATCACACATCTAAGGTACTCAGATATCATGGTGATGGGCACAGTGAAAGAAAGGAATATTTCAAGAACTAAAGAAAGCCTTCTCCTCACTGGAGACGTGCTTTTATTTTCCTCCCCAAAGTACATCAACCATTTGCACCTGGAAATAGGAAAATTACGCTCTCATGCCATCTTTCCTTTCAGCAAGCTCCTGGCTTCATACAGTCATTTACCTGCTAATAACAGGCAAATCAAATATTATTAAGATAACTAACAACTTACAGTCAGCAGCTAGTTGTCAGCATCCCCCCCTCTTAACTAAGGGATTCCAATCAACAAAATATGCGTCTTTATCTTCAGATATACGGGTTGCGGGATAAGTATTCTTGAGTATATTCTAACCAACATATCAATTCAGTTATACTTTAGCTTTTGTGTGTGTGTAACTTTATTGATTCTAAACCACTACAGTGTGTAGAGTCTGTATAACCTCAGATGATGCATCCCAGCCAAGAAAGCAGGATCCTTAAGCATCTGATGGATCAATAGCTTTCATAAACCAGACTGAAAAATAGGGAAGAGTAATAATGGCAGCAGAAGTGCCAAGCTACACCCACAGAAGAAAAATAATTTGAGGATGACCAAATGGCAGCATTGATCAGACAGCACTATTTTCCCATTTTTATTTTTCTCTGCAAAATTATTCAGCTCACCCAGGACGTACAAGGCTTTATTTAAACGAAAGTGCAATTATATGCAAAATATTGTGTTGCTGCTCATTGCGTTTAGAGGGTGCTAGTGCTCCTTCGAGATAACCCTTGATTTGATTGTGACCAGAAGACTGTAAATCTAAGGAAGCATGAAGGGCCATGGATGTGAGGGAGTTCCTAGTGGGAGGGTTGCAGCAAAGATTCTGTGCATCGCCTGTCTGTCTGAGAATGTTTTTGGATGAGGAGAATCATCCTTGCTTGCAGTGAATCCTTCTCCATCACCAACACAATACAACAGTAAATCCAGATCCATTTGTCTCTTGCATCTACATTGCTATTTGTCTTTGATCTATGCAGCGAATGCTTGATGGACCATTCATACCATAGACAGTGTGGATGGGCTGCTACTATGGGACTTGGCATAAGCATAGATTTTGTGACATGCTGTGGGGCTCCCAGGGAAAATAGCATCCATTAGACATATCAGCCCTTCCAAGAATCCAACCAACATTGTGGTTATGATATTCTGAAAACAAGCTGAATCAAAAGAATCTTCTAGTGAAAGACATCATTATGGATCATAGTTGTTGTAAGGGTCTGGTACTGTTCAGATAGCAGTGTTTGGTAAATAGCCCTGGGTAAGAGGCTTGGCTTGCAGAAATGGACCCAGCATGCCAGTTTTTATGGGATGAACACCACAATGCTAGGTAGGAGATGTTTTTTCTCCCACAAGCACATTGTTAACCATGCACAGCACGCACAGCACTTGAAGATGCCAAGATATTTGTAGACCTAATGGCTGGAGATCCAAGAGGCGACCTGGACTGGCTTATTAATGTCTGGATTCTAAAGGTGGCAGAGACTTGCTATCCTGGAGTGACAGGTGTCTATCGCAAAGGCTGCATGAGTTGTGTTTTGTGCTTAGAAATAAGCATATGCCATTCTTGGTATCAGAAAGGGGGCATCTTCTGTAGGTACTGTGTCTATGACAGATAGCTATATATGCCAAATAGTCTGAGGCCTGAAGTTCTGCGCCAGATATGCCAACAGTGCCTGTAACCTGGGGCTATGATGTAGTCTAGCAAGGCATCTATTAGGCAGCCTGTCAAAAAGTCAATACAGTTTAGTGAGTCCTGCAGCAATCAGTGTCCATTGGATCCTTCATCAGGTTCTACAACATGACTGCCATGGACAATTGGTTAGTTTGAGGCAGCTGGTGAATTTGCTATAGCATGCCAGCTACCTGTTAAAGGCACCAAGAATAAGTGGGGTATGAGGAGTTGGCCTACTCAAGAGTTGTGTTGTCATTTGAAATTCATTTCAAATTCAGGGAGTTAAGTGGGTTTATATGCAGAAAGTTAGCATGGAAGTCATCATAAGGGTAAAAGCAGTTTCAGTTGTGAACTTCTAAGTAACTAGCAGGGCAGTTTCATTCATAGATGTCTCATTATTTTTGTTGGTGGTTCTGTCTAGTGAACATGACAATTAATTAACAAGAAATAACCATTCTTTCCCAAACTTCATACAACATCTGCATAGAGTTTTGGGGCTAAGGCTCAGTTTGCTTCATGCTATGTTATATAACCCGGTTTAGCTGTCTGTACTTTAGAAAACATGCCTGGCTTTTAGGAAACAGGGCTCCATGTCCTTGTCACAGCCAGAAGTTGTATTGGCAATATTTTCCTGACTGAGCTAATGTATTGTTTCCCTTGTATCTCTGTGGAGATTCACCATGACTTAATGCTGTCCAATCTTACAAGAGAAGTTCCTCCATTGAGCTCGACCTAGAGAAATGAACCTATAAAATCTGATCTCTGACCTCCATTGCGTCAATCCTGTCTGTTCCACTGAGCTGTAAAAAATGAAGGAGACCCTGCCATCTGTTTAGAGTTTGCTTTGAAAAGAAAGAGAAACCAATCTTCTTGGACAACATCTCCCTGAACCTGTTACTCATCTGCTGATCCTCTGCAGCCTTGGCACAAGAAGCAACTCAATAACGATTTTTCAGAAAACCAGAATCCAGAGGAGAGCCCACTTTACAATTATTCTTCAGTTACATTGGTAATTTTAACTGGGATTAGCTGATCCTGTACAGTAATTGAAGCCAGGAGGTCTATGGCAGCTGCACTGTTATTATCACCATATGCCATTGGAAAAACAATGGGTGATGGCTGTCTTTTAAAGTGGTTTTCAGGCTTCTCAGGTATGGCGGACGAGAGAAATTGACAGGCAGAGGAAGAGAGAGAGAAGAATGTACAGACAAATGAATAACAAAATGGGACAGCTCTAGTCAGACAGAAGAGCGAGACAGATGGACAGTTAGAAAAAAGCACATGGCTAATGAGAAATGGATCTGATTTTAGGACTGAATTCTCACTCCCAAAATGCTGGGGTCCTATTCACCCACTGTAACCAGCTGGACTCAATGATTGTTTCTCACATTCAGCACTGAAAGGACAGAGCTCATTATTTCTATCGGCTGCTCATATGCTGGGAGGACCACACCCTATAATGCTGACCAATATTGTCTCATTTTAACGTGTACTCCCCTTTTTGTCTATATGTATCTGTTTTCTCTTGTCTTATGTTTAGATTGTGAGTTCTTTGGGGTTCTTTGTCCCATGTTTGTTCAGGACATAGCACTATGGGCTCCTGGTCCACGAGTGAGGCTCCTGGGCATTACTGCAATACACGTAATAATACTGATAATAATAATTCTAACTTAGATCTACACACCTCCTGCAACAAAAATGATTTAAATTAAAAAAAATTTCCTCACTCCCTTACCGTACTTGGGGCCCCCTGCTGTTGACATAGCAGGGTATGTAGATGTCAGTAGCTCAAATTTTCAATGCTGGCTATCAGCCAGCTTGCAAATACAAGGCCTACAAAATGGCCATTGACTACCCATTGTTGCCACCCTAGTAACCAAGCAGCTGTGCAAGCTCTGCCACTGTATGTAAGCAACATGAGAGACTCTGCACTGAAGATGCAGCTTGGGCTGCATGTCAACTTGTTTGCATATTTAGCTCCTTGCAGAAATGATCATGGTCTCCGCGTGATAATCAGCTTTTACCCAAAACCTGAAAAAAACCAAACCTGTGCGTCTTCATTCTACACATAGGCCTGGTCCACACTAGGACTTTAATTCGAATTTAGCAGCGTTAATTCGAATTAACCATGCACCCGTCCACACCAGGAAGCCATTTAATTCGACATAGAGGGCTCTTTAGTTCGAATTCTGTACTCCTCCCCGACGAGGGGAGTAACGCTAAATTCGACATGGCCATGTCGAATTAGGCTAGGTGTGGATGCAAATCGACCTTAGTAGCTCCGGGAGCTATCCCACAGTGCACCACTCTGTTGACGCTCTGGAAAGCAGTCCGAGCTTGGATGCTCTGACCAGCCACACAGGAAAAGCCCCATGGAAATTTGAATTCCTTTTCCTGTCTGGCCAGTTTGAATCTCATTTCCTGTGTGGACATCGTGGCGAGCTCAGCAGCACTGGTAACGATGCAGAGCTCTCCAGCAGAGGAGTCCAGGCAATCTCAGAATAGAAAGAGGGCCCCAGCATGGACTGACCAGGAAGTCTTGGATCTGATCACTGTGTGGGGCGAGGAGTCTGTGCTTTTGGAGCTGCGCTCCAACAAACAGAGTGCAAAGACCTACGAGAAGGTCTCCAAAGCCATGGCACTCAGAGGATACAGCCAGGATACAACGCAGTGCCGCGTGAAAGTCAAGGAGCTGAGACAAGGCTACCAAAAACTCAGAGCGGCAAACGGATGCTCCGGAGCCCAGCCCCAGACATGCCGGTTCTATGAGGCACTGCATGCCATTCTCGGTGGGTCTGCCACCACTGCCCCACCAGTGTGCGTGGACTCTGAGGATGGGATACTGTCGACGGACTGTTCCTCGGAGATGTTCGCGAACGGGGAAGATGAGGAGGACGAGGCAGTTGACAGCGCTTACAACGCTGATTTCCCCGACAGCCAGGATCTCTTCATCACCCTCACTGAGATCCCCTACCAACCCTCCCCAGCCGTTACCCCGGACCCTGAATCAGGGGAAGGATCAGTCGGTAAGTGCTTTAAACATGCAAACATTTTTTCTAACAGAACAGGAATATTAACTATTCGAAAAGAAGGACAATATATATGGGGATGGAACAGAAATCCTCTTGGGAGATTTCCGAGAAGCTCTCCTGCAGGTAATCGAAAAGCCTCTGCATGAGGTTCCTGGGGAGAGCTGCCTTATTGGGTGCTCCGTGGTAGCACACTTTTCCGCACCAGGCTATCATCAGGTACTCCGGGAGCATTGCCTCCACGAGCATGGCCGCATAGGCCCCTGGTTTGTGCTGGCTTTCACGCAGCATGCGCTCTTTATCTGCCTCAGTGACCCTCCTCAGGGTGATCTCGCTCGGAGACTCCTGTATTTAATTACAGTAATTTGTGTACTATTAGTATTGGGAGTGCTTCACTGTTCCTTTGCATAACAATGAGCGTCACTTTACAGCCACGTGGTGGAGGCTGCAGAGTGGCATTATACAGGGATCTTTCCCAGGGAACAGACGCGAGGGGGTGCAACAGGGGCAGAGTTTATGCTTTCAGGATTGCCTGTAGCAAGAGGACAGTGGTATACATTGACTTTTAAGCAGCCAAAAGTTTTTGGCTTACCATGCCTGGCTGCTCCACGGATTCTGCTGTCTCGCCCCGCTTGTCTGGTCTGCAGTGCAATCCCCCAGGCAATGAAAGTGAATTCCGAAAATTCGAACTTTCCCTGAGTGCTGTGCATGGTCTTGTTCACAGAGACTGACTAGACTATGTTTCCTCTTTGCGGAAATGTATCTTTATAAGGAAGTCAATCCCTTTTTCCCATCACACAGCTGCACCTGTATCCCCACCTGCTCCAGCATGCCCCTCAGAGAGGCTGGTGCAGATTAGGCGGCGCAAGAAAAAGACACGGGACGAGATGTTCGCAGAACTTATGGGCTGCTCCCGAGCCGAGGTGGCCCAGCAGAGCCAGTGGAGGGAGAACCTCTCTCAGCAGCAGCCCTCACACAGCGAACGGGAGGACAGATGGCGTCTGGAGGACCAGCAGGCGACTCAAACGCTGCTTGGACTAATGAGGGAGCAAACGGACACGCTCAGGAGCCTTGTGGATGTTCTGCAGGACCACAGGCAGGAGGACAGACCCCCTTCAGTGTATCTGCAACCGCCCTCCCCCGCCACAAAGTCCCATACCCCCCTAACCCAAAATAACAAGAAGGAGGTGTGCCAGGGGCCGTGAAAACTGTCACTCCACCCCAGCAGAGTGCTCAAGTACCAAAAAGCTCTCATTCGCTAAATTTTGAGAAGTCCTTCCCTTCCTGGATCACCCAAGCCCAAATCCCAGTTTCGTTCCCTCACTGTGTAGTTGATTATTAAAAATAGTTTGCTGTTCATTACTGTTTCCGTCATGTTTCTTTACAGAAGACTTTGTGTGAAGGGGGGGGGAGGGGTTTGGTAATTGCATAGGACGGTCGCCATAACCTGGATACATACACAGGGCAGGATCTACAGCAGGTCACACACACATAGTGCAGTCACTAGGCACCCTGGTCAGTCTGGGAGGTGTTTTTCATGTTCTGTGCATAGGCGGAAGGTGCCCTGCTCCAGCTATATTTGGAGCTGGGTCTCTCCCCCGCTCCTGCTTGGATCGGGCCCTGGCCCCCACGGGTCTCCCCCCCGCCCCGCCACGCTCCGTACCTGCCTGACAGTAGAGCGGCTCCCCGCAGAAATGCTGTCTGGTGCCCCAGGGTCCTAGCGCCTGCCATACACAAATGGCAAGACAGGCTGCCCTTACCCTGCCCTTCCACCATAGCCCTGAGCCTCTCCAATGCCCCAAACCCTCAGCCCCAGCCAGAGCCCTCATCCCCCTACAACTCCTCCCCCTTCCCACACACCCCTCACCCCTTCCTACGCCCCCACCCCCAGCCCAGAGCCTGCACCCCTCACCCCTTCCTTCACACCCACCTGTAAACGTCCTGCCCACAGTCCTCCCCCGCCACAAGGCCACATAGCCCCCGCACACAGAGTCCCGAAAAGGAGGGATGGCAGTCTCCGTTGAAACAACCAGTCCGGCAGTGCAGACCGCTCTAGGGGCAGGAGCCTGTCATTCCTAGAGTGTAGAAGCGGTCTGTACATCACTGCACACCCTACCCACCACAGTCTGCGTCCCTGTTTCAACCCTTTAACGCGAATTCATTAGTAAAGAAAACGTTGCTAATTAAAAATATTCCATTAACTTTATTTTTAAACGTGTGTTGGAAGGGGGGAAACGTGGTGAACGGGGTATGTCACCGCAGAAGAAAGTCAACAGTAACTGAAGCAGGGGCAGGTTCAGCTTCTCTGTAAAGAAACTGAAAAGTCACAGGTTACCCTGCTCACTGAGGAACCTAGCTTTCAAAGCCTCCCGGATGCACAGCGCTTCCCGCTGGGCTCTTCTAATTGCACGGTTGTCTGGCTGAGCGTAATCAGCAGCCAGGCGATTTGCCTCAACCTCCCATCCCGCCATAAAGGTCTCCCCCTTGCTCTCACAGAGATTGTGGAGCACACAGCAAGCAGCAATAACAATGGGGATATTGCTTTCGCTGAGATCCGAGCGAGTCAGTAAGCTTCACCATCTCCCCTTGAGACATCCGAAAGCACACTCCACCACCATTCTGCACTTGCTCAGCCGGTAGTTGAAGAGCTCCTTGTCACTGTCCAAGGCGCCTGTATAGGGCTTCATGAGCCAGGGCATTAGTGGGTAGGCTGGGTCCCCGAGGATCACTATAGGCATCTCCACATCCCCAACACTTATTTTGTGGTCCAGGAAGAAACTACCTTCCTGCAGGCGTCTAAACAGACCAGAGTTCCTGAAAACACGCGCGTCATGAACCTTGCCCGGCCACCCGACGTTGATGTTAGTAAAACGTCCCCTATGGTCCACCACTGCTTGCAGCACCATTGAAAAGTAGCCCTTTCGGTTAATATACTGGCTGGCCTGGTGGGCCGGTCCCAGGATAGGGATGTGAGTCCCATCTATAGCCCCACCGCAGTTTGGGAATCCCATCGCGGCGAAGCCATCTATGATGACCTGGACGTTTCCCAGGGTCACTACCTTTGAGAGCAGTAGCTCAACGATTGCGTTGGCTACTTGCATCACAGCAACCCCCACGGTAGATTTGCCCACGCCAAAGTGGTTCGCTACTGACCGGTAGCTGTCTGGCGTTGCAAGTTTCCAGAGGGCTATGGCCACTCGCTTCTGCACAGTCAGGGCTGCTCGCATCCGGGTGTCCTTGCGCTTCAGGGCAGGGGACAGCAAGTCACAGAGTTCAAGGAAAGTGCCCTTACGCATCCGGAAGTTTCGCAGCCACTGTGATTCATCCCAGACCTGCAGCACTATGCGGTCCCACCAGTCCGTGCTTGTTTCCCGGGCCCAGAATCGCCGTCCCATACCATGAACATGACCCATTGCCACCATGATCTCCACGGCGCGGCGTACCGTGCTTTCTGAGAGGTCTGTGCCACTCTGAGACTTCATGTCCTCACCGCGCTGCCGGAGCCTCCTCGCCCAATTTCTCAGCATCTGACTGTTGAAGAGGTGGACGATAAGGTGTGAGGAGTTGACAACGGCCATAAGTGCAGCGATGATCGCAGCGGGCTCCATGATCGCAGTGGAGTGCTGTGGCGTCCACGCTGTCACTAACAGGAAAAGTGCGTGAACTGATTTCCCGTAGGCGGGAGTGACGGTTGAATGCTGACAGTTACCCAAGACCACCCTCAACACAGTTTTCCCCCCAGCATGCATTGGGGGGAAATCCCAGAATTCCAATGGGCAGCGGGGAGTGCGGGAACTGTGGGATAGCTTCCCACAGTGCACCACTTCCAATTTCGACGCTTGCCCCGTTAGTGTGGACTCACAAAGTCGAATTAGTGTCCTTACTGTGGACACAGAAATTCGACTTTGTAAGGTCGATTCTACAAATTCGACTTAAGTTGATTCGAACTACTCTTGTAGTGTAGACATACCCATAGAAATATTTGGAAATGAGAAACTGCTATTGCAATTATTTCACCCAGTTTTATAGGGTGAACGTAAAAGCTGATTGTACAGTGGAATACATAGCTGTGTAAACATACAGAAAAGAAAGCAACATATACCTCGAGTCAGACAGGCACATTAGACAGGTGGATACAGTAGATATTCAGGTAGAGGGCTCACATTTGCCCCGATTACTCCCATGCAGCACCACTGAATTCAAAAGAATTGCACCTGTGTAATTAAGGGCTGAATTGGGCAAATAGAAGATTCTTGGGTTTCCTTGTCAAAGCTGCTGAATTTGCCACTGCGTTGTGGTGACCCACAATTTGTACCATTATTTGGACCTTAAAATGTGATTAAAGTACAATGGACTGTGTGTGTGGAATGTCTTCTCCCTGTGTGTCCTGGAAGTGTATCGTTGATTCTGCTGAGATAAATAAGCTTTTGCCTCTTTCAGCACCATACAGATACAGAGAAGCAAGCTGGATTTCATTCCGCTTCCTGACTCAGTAGCAGGGTTGCTGGCTGAATTCCAACTACAGAATCTCTGATGGTGTGAAAAAGCAGAGAGAACTCAGTAGGTTTCTCATATCCCACAGGATTCTGGGACTCTGGCTCTGGGGTTAAAAATAATGGCGCCAACTAGATCTGAAGTAGTGGAGAACAAATCAGTATGGATACCCACAATGCTATTTTTACAGTCACGTTTCAGGCTATGGGCCCGCTTCTTCTCTCACCGTTCCCATTTTGCGCCCTGCTGATGACTTACTTCTGATTTATACTGGTGCACGTGAGAAGAATGTCAGGCCTGCCAGCTGTACTTTAAGCAGTTGGCCAGCTTTGCAAAGGGATCCCTAGGCAGAGCCATACTTCACAATCCTTAGCACTGCATTGGGCTAATCTCCATTCCTCCCACTGTTTCAAATCTTAACTCTCATGGTATATATTCTACTCAGCAAATTCTCTTTCTGCAGGTAGCTTTTGATCTTGGATGATATGATCACAGTGCCAGGATAGTTATTTACAGCACCCTCTACTGGTGCTCTGGTGGGATAGCTCCCAGTGCAGCAGCAGGGCAGAAATAGTGTAGACTCACTTACAGGAAATCAGGCTATAAAATATTTACTTTTTTTAATTATTATTTTTAAGGATGTTTGAGAACAATGCATGGAATTAAAGCAATTATATGTTTCAAATCTGGGGAACATTCCCCTGTAATCAGGTTAAAATAATTTGCTGGCAGGTCCCATTTTGGGCCTAAACTACATGTCAAGATCCCTTTAATGTCACAATAAAACCAAAAACAAAACTAGAGGAAAACACAATACAATGATTACTTTTGCTGGAATTATAAACAGCAGCAGTTGCAGAGATTTTGCCGTAATGAAGCCCAGACCTGGGCTGGTCTGCTGTCATTTTCGGTACTGCTAAGATGCAATGTGTTTTCTATTTGTGTTGTTCTCCGTTTCCATTCAAAGTATGGGTGAGTCGATCTCAGGATCTGGTGTGCAGGGCCTCGTCCTTCCGCCAGCGTGGGTGAAAGGATGCTGCAGCAAGAGCTTAGACAAACAAACATGGGTGGGATGCGAGAGGGCCTTTCAGGATTTGGATTTCACTCAGCAGTAAACAAACATGCTTTCCATTTAGGGCTGAGCGAAGCTGGAGCACTAGTGCTCCATGGGTATCCAATATCGCCATCTCCAAAGGTTCAAAAATTGTGAGTCAGAGCCCCAAAAAATCATGATTGCCCCTTAAATCATGAGATTTTCAAACACACACTATGCTGTGTGTTTTGGCCTGGCTTTTGATTTTTGAACTTTGGCATACACGCTCCACACAGTTTGCACAAGAGAGTTTATTTAATAGCAAAACCACAGATTCAAAGAAGAAATAGTAAGGGAAGCAAACATATACAAGATACACAGAAAATAAACAGTAAGATGCAACATCAGGCTATACACGGCTATATTAGATAGGTTTCCCAGTGTACACTCTAGCAATAAGGGAGATTCAGCATTTTATGGACAGCTTCCCCCCTAGAGGCTGTCCCTCACAGTTTCTGGATGCATTTCTCTAAAAACACTTTCCCATTTTAAAAGGGATTGCAGTTTTTCCCCTTTAGACACTAGGTAAATCCCCAGTTGTCTCAATGTCTTTCCATTAACTCTAATGGCCCATCATGGTCTTTTCCAGGATTGTACAGTGGATTGTTACTTGAGATCAGTTTTGTGTAAACACCTGGCTTGTGAAGTGTCGCTCCATGTTTGATCACTCACTGCCCTGATGTGAGGTGGCTCAGAAGTTTATGAGCACAATTCTGAGCACACAAATTCATAAATTCAAAGCAGAGCAGTATCTCATATCCCATACTGAGGTTAGAACACTGCAAGCTTTCATAAAAGACCTTACTCTATATTTTTACAGTACAATAACACTGTGTAAAATCAGTTGATTTAACTGTATGTTCTGCGCGTGTACACCTTCTTTTCTGCCCTTGGGGTGTCTGGACCCTGATTGTCACAGCACAGGCATTGTCTATGGGAGGCTAGGGCTGAGGAAACCTGGGTATTCTCCTCAGGCCTGGGTTGATGGGGGGGTATGCAGGGCCTGCCAATGGCTCGGTGGGGAAAAGCAGTGCCAGGCCAGGCCAGGCCTTTATACTGGGCCTAATGATGACTTGGCACTGTGCCCTCATGCTTCTCAGTGCATCACCACACAAGGGGAGGAGGAAGTGGAGCCTCTGAACTGCTGTGCTATTTCCGCTCTTCACTCCCCTCCTGGGAGAATGGTGTTGGCTCCTGAGGGAAGGGGGAGAAAGCACTGACTGCTTCCTGCACTAGCCCTGATTGTCTGCCTTCACCGCTGCCCTTTCTCCTGGGGAAGAGCAGCCAATCATTCTTTCCAGGCGGGACTGAGATTTGCTGGAGGGCTGAACGTACACTCCTGTCACTACAAGTCTGGCTTCAGCTCCGTGACCAGCAAAAAAATCTCACTGAAGTCAATCAGAGTCTTTCTAAGGACTTTGTATCAAATCCTTATACCGTGTTCATCACTGTTGTATCTATCCTGTCTGCCTACCCATTCCTCACTGGATAAAAACAGGAAGTCCCACTTCCTGACGCTCCTGTGTGATGTCTCTACAGGAAACCCTACCTCTTGCTTTATTAAAAATATGCTACTGTATTCAACAAACATAGCATAGAGGTATAACAAGCGTAATATTTTGGAATCTTAGTGTAGAATATTGTAGTTCTTTGTACAAAACCCAAAGACCATGGTAATACATAGAGTGGATCAAATAATGCAAACAGTTATTCACATATATTTTTGCAAATACGCTCAATGAGTTCACCCTGCTGTTATTTTGGGGGTCAGATTATTCAGACAATCCTTCATTTATTCATATAAAGGTTCAGAAAATGTCAATGATTTCATTAATTTTAGCAAAAATATTGTACTAGAACAGAGATTGGCAACCTTTGGCACGCAGCCCGCCAGGAAAATCCACTGGCGGGCTGGGACAGTTTGTTTACTTGCAACATCCGCAGGTTCGGCCGATTGCAGCTCCCACTGGCTGCGGTTCGCCATTCCAGGCCAATGGGGGCTGCGGGAAGTGGCGCGGGCCAAGGGACGTGTTAGCCGCCCTTCCTATACTAGATTTGGCCTGTACTAGAAGGTTCATTATTTGTTACTCCCTATTTTTTATTCTCCTTCTTAAAGAGCTTCAAGTTGTCCAGTCAAGGGACAGAAACAATACCATGTGCCTTAGGTGACCAGTCATGCACCATCCAACTGCATCTCCACGCAAAGGGAAAGTCACAGTGGGGTCATGTTCTAAAAGACAATATACAATATAACCAGTAATTGAAGTGAGCAGTTTGCGAATACCCTCTGGCTGAAATTTGTTTGCCTGAACTATTGGGCAAATTGTTTTGAGCAACAAATAGATTTACAGGAATCAGGATCAATTCATGAAGGCTGCATGAATAGAGAAAATGGGTAAATGAGGTGAAAAACATATTTGCAGGGAGTAATTTGACCAACTCTAGTGAGGCAAAAGACAATAGGCCTGAATATTGATCTGTGAAATGTATTTTTTGGCTCTCAGGTAGCTCTCTTGGCCTCCCAGTGCTGCACTGTGGGCCCGTGATCCATGAATATGGAACCCAATTGGGTGACACCTGTCCTTATTCCTTCCTGGTCCCTCTCTGACCAGGCCCCATTCTGTCTCTGCCCTGTGTCCTTTCTGCTTTTCTGCTCCGTTCCAGGTTTGCTTCAGTGTAGTGGAAGCTGATCAGTTTTCAGGAGACTCATATACCTTATTATAGTGGGATAGCCATTCCCCTTCTCTTCAACCCTTCTTACCTTCTGTATGGGGCAACAGTTGTGCCTTCCTAACCTTCTGGGACTGCTCCCTCCCTGATTGGCTCTCACAGAGCACTCCTTGTTCTTTCACCTGTGGCAAAGTGGGGAGATGGGGCACCCACCCTGAGAAGTGAATGTGGCAGCACAGGGGAAGCGTGGGACATGGCCAGAGATAAAGCTCCAGGACAGATATCCTACAACTGCAGGACACTGGAGAGCAGAGGAGGGTTCTCTTTGATTCCTCCATAGGGAAATGACAGAAGGTTCCAAGTCACGCTGCCATTCCTCAGAAGAGGCAGTGAGGGAGCCAGCACACACTGACCCCAGAACTGGAGAACCCTCTTCAGGCTGGCCTGGTGGGGAGAGGAGGAAGGGAAAGAGGCGAGGGAGTGGGATGTGCCAGTGCAGCGACACTCAGAGGTTTGTGACCTGTTTGTGTTACTGTCTGCAGCAGAAAGCAACAGAGAGTCCCGTGGCACCTTTAAGACTAACAGATGTATTGGAGCATAAGCTTTCATGGGTGAATACCCACTTCAACAGACGTCTGACGAAGTGGGTATTCACCCACGAAAGCTTTTGCTCCAATATGTCTGTTAGTCTTAAAGGTGCCACGGGACTCTCTGTTGCTTTTTACAGATCCAGACTAACACGGCTACCCCTCTGATATTTGTCTGCAGCAGCTGATCCAACACCGCCCCTCCCCCGCCACAGCACATTTTTAATAGGATCCCAGCTGGGTCACGGCTTGTGTTTATTTAACATGCAAGTTTTGGCTGTTTGCTGATTAACCTTGCCAGGCAGCCAAACCATTTCCAAATTTCAAAATAACAAGGGCCGCAGCAGCAGCATTGCCTGTGGACTGGAGAGCTCAATCGAACTCACGTATTCAAATCCTGAATTCAGGAGCCCTCAACGCAGCTTCAGCTGGGATGGGACTCAGCCTTTCTGGGGAGACCTGCACTGCATTATCCTGGATCAGACACTGTTAGGAGCAGGGAGTGGATGACATTACCAAGTGGTAACGCCTTCCATTAATGACACTAGCATTTCTGCTACAGCTGTGGCTGAACATCCTACTGGTCTGTCATGAGAGAACTGACCTTATTAGTTTAGTTCAGTGCACACTGAGCGACATCCTCCTCTCAGTCTCACTTGTGTAAATCCCAAAGAACTGCACTGACTCCAGACTAAATACTCCAGATTTACACCTATGTAAAATGAGAGCAGAACATGGCCAGTTCTCTCCAAAGCAGGATCTTTCAGTGGCTCAGCATATGGCCCTACGGATTTCCACCTTATGGTTTTCTTTGAAATGCTCCAATGAAATGTCCCAGGCAAGCATTTCTTCTGGATTTTTAGTGTCTGGACTCAGATTTTCTGGCAGCTCCCACTGAAATTTTATATTTCCTTCTTTCTCTCTCTGAAGTATGAGAAAGAGAAGGAGAAGGAAAAGAAAAAGAAAAGGGAGGGCAAAGGAAAGAGCAAGGAGGATGGCACACATTTTCTGTAGAACAATCACTGGCGATTCTCAATGTTCCATTTAAAAGAGGTACCTTTCCTGCCTCTGAGGCGTTCAGTATTTCCCACCCAACAGCCATGCCACTTTGTGCTCCCATCTCATAAAATGACACAAGTTCAAGCCTAGTTGGGTTGGGTCAGCATTTGGATGGGAGACTTCCAAGGAACAGCGGTGCAGGAAGTGGTGTTGCTGATTCAGTTAGTGGCTGTCTTCCCTCTATTGGACCAATGCCCAACACCGTGTTAGAGGTTGCTGAGTGTCTGGAAGTACCATATGTCACATGAGATGTACCGCTGAGATCCTGACCACTTGTGGTCACATAAGCGTCCATGGCAGGTCATTACATTCTGCCTGCCTAAGTTCCTCCTGCAATTGTATAGGGCATTCTTCTCCACTTCCTGTCGTAGCCCATTTGGTGGTGTCACCGTATCACTGTTAGCAGCTGCAGCATTTTACCACAGAGAGACCATCTGCTCAATGTGCAGCGGCAGTCAAAAAAGCCAACAGAATGTTAGGAAGAGTTAAGAAAGGGACCAATAATAAGACAGAAAATATCATAATGCTTCTATATAAATCCATGGTACACCCACATCTTGAATACTGAATACGGATGTGGTCGCCTCATCACAAAAAAGATCTATTAGAATTGGAACAGATTCAGAGAAGGGCAACAAAAATGATCAGGGGTATTGAACAGCTTCCGTATAAGGAGAGATTAAAAAGACTGGGGCTTTTCAGCTAGGAAAAGAGACGACTAAGGGAGGATATGATAGAGGTCTATAAAATCATCACTGGTGTCGAGACAGTGAATAAGGAAGTGTTATTACTCCTTCCCATAGCACAAGAATCAGGGATCACCCCATGAAATTAATAGGCAGCAGGTTTTAAAACAAACAAAAGGAAGTACTTCTCCACACAATGCACAGCAACCTGTGGAACTCATTGCCAGGGGATGTTGTGAAGGCCAAAACTATAACAGGGTTCAAAAAAGAACTAGATAATTTCATGGATAATTTCAATGGCTATTAGCCAAGATGGTCAGACTCTTAGTGTCGCTAGCCTGTTTGCCAGAAGCTGTGAGTGGATGATGACAGGGGATGGATCACGCAATGTTTGCCTGTTCTGTTCATTCCCTCTGAAGTATCTGGCATTGGCCACTGTTGGAAGACAGGATAATGGACTAGATGGACCCAGTATGACTGTTCTTATGTAGATGGTTGCATTTCACTAGTAGGTGAGTGATTCCTCTGTACTTTAATCCCACCTACTTAACAAGGATGAGGTTTCATTTTCATAGGACTCGTAAATGCACAGTATAATTAACTACAAGAACTAGGCAAAAATCTGTGAAAAAAAGTCTGTGACTGTGCGGCTTTTTGACGCAGTGGGAGGATAGTGTAGCCCACGTTCCTTGGCAAAGTCCAGGCACAGAGACAGTTAAGCAAGCCAGATGAGGATCTGGTCCCATTTACCACTAGGACCCACATGCATAATCTTTATGTGAATGTGCTCAAAGACAATTTCAACTCTTTACCCACTAGTGTAATTTTTCTTTCACTGATGCCACAGGAAGCAAGGTGTGTGGAAGGAAAAGTGTTTCCATTTTCTAAAGTACCTTAATTCTGCTTATCTGCTTCCTCTTCCTGAACTGCCTGAGAGCTTCAAAGCCCCAGTGGTCTCCTCAAGCCCTCTTCCTGATTAGAAGAGTTGCATTGCCTGGCTATGAAGCAAAAGCATGATTTATGTGGCCAATCACAACAACTATCCAATGCAGTTTGGGTTTCTAACGCTGCACATTGAATACTCACAGCTCACTGTTGACAATCAGTCCACAGAGTAAATAACATTCACTAAAAAAAATGAGTTCCGATGTCTCTGAGAAACTAATGAATCGGTGCAGATTGTGATCTATTCACTCACAAGCAAACTGTGAACAGTGTAGGAGGCAAAATTCCTTCAGTAAATTATTTGTCATGGATTATTCACTTGGCTCAACTCAGGAAGATAGCATAAAATTGCAAAAAAATGTAAAGAATTAGTTATGCATGGTAAATTCTCCATTGCTTTGTCCAGTCTGGTTCAAAGAACTTAAGCAATTGCGTTTACACTCGCTCTCCTTTGGAGACAATTCCACAGTCCTCACTGTTAGGAAATGTTGCCAAGTGTTGAGTCTAAATTTCGTCCCTTTTATTCCGAGCACAACATTTTTTTGATCCACCCTAAATCAGCTTTCTTCCTCCTTAGTGTTTACACCCTTCAGATCTTCCTAGATAGCTATTATGTTCCCCATTATTCTTTGTATAGCCAAGCTATAGGTATTTAGTTCTTTTAATCTTTCCCTAAAAGTCAGTTTCTTCTGCCCCTTAATCATCTGTGGTGTTCTTCTCTGACTTCCCTCCAATTTGTCTAAATC
The DNA here is from genome assembly GCF_020497125.1 of Mauremys mutica. Taxonomy (NCBI): domain Eukaryota; kingdom Metazoa; phylum Chordata; order Testudines; family Geoemydidae; genus Mauremys; species Mauremys mutica. The sequence continues at coordinate 24,225,369 of NC_059080.1, forward strand.
TTTCTTGTTTATGATTCTAGGATCTTATTTAGCATTTGATTTCCAGCAAAAGTAAAAGAGTGCTTGATTGTTTTTGCTGACGACTGAAGGAGACATGAATTGCTGCTCAGAAAACAGTCCTTGAGAAAGCGATATATGAAAGAAAAAATAAAGGAGGCTCCATCAGGCAGACAAATACACAGATAATATCGCATAGACTAGCGCTGGCTAGATTGAATCTCAGAAGTGTGGCTGGTACGTGATGACAGTAATAGCTGCCGCTATTAGAGTGTTTAGCTTTTAAACAGAAATGTGAGTTATAACTCAGGCCCCTGAATAAATCACAGGGCCATGAAAATCTCACAAACACACACCTGCACAACAAAGCAATATGAAATTCCCTGTCCTCAGTGAAATAGCGCAAGAGCGGCTTCTTTTGATTAGTGAAAAATGTGTGTTTGAGTCAGATCCAGCAATTTGGTCCTGGGCAGAGCATTGGAGACCTTTGGAAAATTTATAATCTTCTTTTAAAGAGTCGTTTGAATTGCTACCTGGTATCTCGGCATAGTGTTTGCCGGCAAGGCGACACACCAGAGCAATCTTAACCCATTAGCAGTCTCCCATCTGGTATGTCCTGCACCGCAATGGGGCTGAGATTCAAACCTAGAACAATTGTCATTGGCTAAATTCTTCAAACCCTGGTATCTTAAATTAAGCGCCTAAATCCATATTTGGGCACCTCAATAAAAGTGTCCTGATCTTCACTGTTGCTGAGCTCTCATTACTCCCACTAAAATCAATAGGAGCTGCAGATCCTCAGCACTTCTGGAAATCAGGCTACTTTTATTCAGGTAACTAAATATTAATTTAGGAGCCTAACTTTAGACATCCAGATGTGCAAACATTGGCTTATGGGTGTACCATGGAACCCTCCTGGCAAAGCTGGCCTCCGCTGCCATCATGCTTGCAACTCTCTTTCTCTCACTCTCTATATAATCATCAGTGAAGTTACAAGCTGGTCCTCAGCATCCCCTTAGACCCTGCTCACCTGGGCACTGTAAACAACCTCTGAGACCAAAGTGGGGAGCTTTGTTTTCATCTTGGCTGATCTCATGCCTGGAATCATAATGAGTGGATGGAAATAAAGGGCCTTGGGTGACAAATATGTCCTTCTAGCTAGTGTCTCAACAAGGTCTCTCTCACTTAGTATACATGGGCCAATGAGCTCAGCCTGGAAATCTCCTTTGATAGAGTTCACTCTGACTGGTTCATTTGGAGGCTTAATTCATCATCGCTCCAGAGAAGCCAGGTCTGGGACACTAAAGCTCTTATAATTTGCAGCAGTATATATATTTCCTCGAGTGGCGTTGACAGACTGCAGCCCCCTGCTTAGACTCCTCGTTTCCATGGGTCTGGAAGTGAGCAGCCATAAATCTGCTGCAAGGCATGCGGAATGGCTAAAGTGCAACATCTGCTTGTTGCTCAAAACCCAGGTGAACGATGGGCCCTGAGCAAGTGACAGCAGCAACGGTGTGGAGAGAGTAGGACCAAACTACTTTTACAATTTTGTTAGCAGGTTTACTCTGTGTGTGTGTGACTGTGTTTGTGTGTGCGTGTGTAGGTGCATGTGTGTGTTTATAAGAAGGGGTGCATGTGTGTTTCTGTATGCTTGCGTGTCTGGGTGTGAACATTTGTCTGTGTGTGTGTGTAATAAAATTAAATGAATGTGGGAGTAGGATTTTAGGAACGAAGAACAGAGCCTCTGGAGTCAAGCTATCAGTCAAGAATGCTGGTTCCAGATTGGAACAAACTCCCCAAATTTGAGATCTAAAAAAATCCACATATGCAACAGGGGAGATGGGGCTGTTTCCCGCTGGGAAGAATGCATCTTCTAGTGGGTCCCTGCAAAGAACATGCAGCAGCTCAGAAGGATTTCCATTTAAATATTCATTGGCAAGATGCCCTTATAAAGCTGCTGACGCCTCCTCCAAAGCTTTGAAAAAACATGCTAATTAATTAGAAACAATAGGGTCTCTCTACCCGATATACTGAGTCCCTGTGTTTCTCTCCCTCGCATTCTTCGTCACCACGAGAGGCATTTGCATGAAAACAGGAGCTTTGTTCCCCTGGAGTCTCATCTGCTTCTCCTGCCTATTCCTCCACCTGAAGTCACAATCCTGTGTGGGACACTACAGTCATCTCCACAGGAACCACTGGGGCCCCACACTGTGGGGTGGAGCTGAGTGAACATTCACATGGAAGAAGGAGCTGACAGGACTGAGGACTCAGGCCTGTGAGTGGGTGTCAATTGCTGCTTTACTGGGGACCAAGAAGCTCTTAGGGCAGGGGGAATTGATTATTATTATTTATTGTGTGTATTGCAATAGCTCCCAACAGTCCCAATCAGGGCCAGGCACTCCCTGTGCTGGGGATGTATAAATATACAGTAAAAGATGGTCTTTGCCTCCCAGAGCTTTATTTTAATTAACTTCAGCCTCTCCCCCAACAACAGGGAGGAGTTGGATGCTGAACTGAACCCAAACATGATCGTGCGATGGTGGGGCTCAGAGCCACCTCCCACAGCCCTTCAATCCCCTGCAAAAGGCTGCGCCAAAGCAAGGCAGGTCCCCAGTGCAAATGCCCATCATCCCACGCTGGGAAAATGGGGCACTTTCTGTGGGTTTTGTCTCCGTGCAGTTTGGCTGGTTGTTGTGTAACCTGCTGCTCAGGGGAGGGGAGACGGGGGCTTGACTCGTCACAGACAGACAACCTGCCAGAATTTGCCCAGCAGGCATCAAAGCCTGAGCACATGAGATAATTTACCCTGGGGAGGCCACAGACAGCAGTGCGCTGCTCCTTGGGTGAACTGGCGGGTGAGACCCTCTGGGTGCCTCCTCTTTTCACATGGGAATAGCTAGGGTGAGCGCACCTCCGGGTGTGGCCGGGAGAGTCCCTTCTTTAAGCCCTGTCCCGGCCATCCCGAGTTTTTTGGCAAAAGTGGCCATTTGTCCCATTTGCTCTTGCAACTGGATCAGCTGGCGAGAGCAAATGGGACAAATGGCCACTTATGTCAGAAATTGGGGTGCAGAGGAACGTGCAGAGAAGGGGCAAGCGGAGAGGCAGGGCTCGGGCGGGGGACAGGCAGGGCTCAGGTGATGCCAGCCCCATGCGGGGAGGGGAGCTTGGGCAAGTGGCTTGAGCCAGCCCCACGAGGGAGGGCCAGACTCCAAGGCGCAGGGCACTGGGGCTAGCCCCAAGGGGTGTCCCATTTTCCCTTTGGGAAATATGGTCGCCCTTGTCATAAACAGATACTTAAGGGTTAATGTCTCTTTGACCTGTAAAGGGTTAAGAAGCTCAGTAAACCTGGCTGACACCTGACCAGAGGACCAGTAAGGGGACAAGATACTTTCAAATCTTGGTGGAGGGAAGTCTTTTGTTTGTGCTCTTTGTTTTGGGGGTTGTTCGCTCTTGGAACTAAGAGGGACCAGACATCAATCCAGGCTCTCCAAATCTTTCTGAATCAGTCTCTCATGTTTCAAACTTGTAAGTAATAGCCAGGCAAGGCGTGTTAGTCTTATTTTTGTTTTCTCAACTTGTAAATGTTCCTTTTTGCTGAGAGGATTTTACCTCTGTTTGCTGTAACTTTGAACCTAAGGCTAGAGGGGGGTTCCTCTGGGCTATATAAATCTGATTACCCTGTAAAGTATTTTCCATCCTGATTTTACAGAGATAATTTTTACCTTTCTTTCTTTAATTAAAAGCTTTCTTTTTAAGAACCTGATTGATTTTTTCCTTGTGTTAAGATCCAAGGGGATTGGATCTGGACTCACCAGGAATTGGTGGGGGAATGGTTAAATTCTCCTTGTGTTAAGATCCAAGGGGTTGGATCGGTGTTCACCAGGAACTTGGTGAAAAAGCCTCTCAAGGCTGACCAGGGAGGGGAAGGTTTTGGGGGGACAGAAAGTGATCCAGACACTGACATTTCTGGATGGTGGCAGTGTTACCAGATCTAAGCTAGTAATTAAGCTTAGACGTGTCCATGCAGGTCCCCACATCTGTACCCTAAAGTTCAGAGTGGGGGAGGAACCTTGACAACCCTAAACTAGGGTGACTAGATGTCCCGATGGTATAGGGACAGTCCCAATTTTTGGGTCTTTTTCTTATATGGACTCCTATTACCTCCACCCCCTGTCCCGATTTTTCACATTTGCTGTCTGGTCACCCTTCCCTAAACCAGGCAAAAAGGGAGGCAGAACATCAACCCTAATTTCAGAGCCCCTCCTCCCTCCGGAGCGTTGGGAGTCCACCCCTATTACCCACAAGACACAGTTAAGGTCACGGGGCGGGGGGCACCCAAGCGTCTCTGGATTTGCAGATGACTAGGTTTTTTATCATTATTTAGTCCCAGGACAAAAGGATGAAGGAAGAGGAGGGTGCGAGTGTGTAATGGCCTCCCTGCATTGATTCAAGGCAGCCCCGTCCCTGTTCCCAGAGCCCAGAGGGGCAGCAGCAGCAAGCCTGCTGGAGCTAATATTTCTCTGGTGGCCTTGGCAGTGCCCTGCTGCAGGTGCAGTGCTGGGTGTGTGTCTGAGCATGGGGAGATGTTGGTACCCGGGTCAGGAGAGTCCTTCAGAGGGGGCCGAAGACTGAGAAAGCTCGGTCACCACCAACCATGCAGCCCTCCCCTTCCCGCAGGGAGCCCAGACCAGCATTGTGCTCTGCACGGGTGTGCGTCTGAACAAGGGATTAAACGTCCACGTTGACTCGACGCGCGCTGGAACGCGTCCAGCAAGTCGGCAGCTTTGCTTTCTGCTCTCCCTTTAAACGCGCGGGCTTCCTGCAGGAAAATGAAATCCATTAACAAGTTCCACCCCTGCTCCGAATTCAAGGCTAGAACTGTCAGTGCTTTGGGAACGAGCTAAATGGAGGGATTTCCATAACAATCAACAGCCACAGCATTAATCTATAGTCATATTAACCTGGGATGACAAGGACACGTCTGTCTGTTCTCTCTAATGTAATCTACCATTATACTGGGACTCCATTGAAGTCTGCTTTGTAGCATGCATTTGGCTATGATCAGCTAATCTCTTTGGCTTTAAACACAGTTTAGGAAAGAAAGAGAGGGAGATAGAGAAAGACTGTTTAATATGCATGTGTGTGTGGTTAGTATGTGTGTACAGGGAGTTGCTCTTGTATCAATTGCCTGTGTGTTATGTATGCCCATGTGTGTTTGGCATCTGTGTTGTGTGGGTGTGCATTGTAGGCTTGTGTATTTAGTGCATGTTTGGTGTTTGTTGTGTGACTATATGGACTTAGGGTAGAGGCAGGAATGCAGATTTCAGTTTATTGTGCATTGTGTGTTTAGTATCTGTATTGTGTGTCTGTGTGCTTGGCGGTGGGGGGGCACGTATGTGTCTGTATTTGGTTTTGGCTTTCTGATTCGTTGCTGTATGTATGTTTGTTTCATGGGTTGGGGGTTTAGTGTGTATGCAAATGTGTGTGTGGGTGGTGTTATTTTCCCCCTTCCTGGGGAAACTCTAAGCTGGCATCCTGGTACAGGGAGCAGAGCAATGCCAATCTAATTGGGCTGGGCTGGAAAGGTGTCTGTCCTTGTCACAGGTCGGCATTGGGTCCCATAATGCCCTCCCCCACAGCTGTCAGCACGTGTTGGTGGAGTTGTGCAGCTATGGCAATTCACGTCACTTTCTCTCATTCTGCTTTTTACATCTTCCTCCCACTGTGGAGAGGGCTAGCCCCCTTCCCTGGTGTGAGATGCCTAGGGGGAGCTCTTGGATTAAGAGGTGATTATACAGTCACAATGGCACATACCAGGAATGCTGGCACCAAATCAGCTTCTAGGTGCCAATTAAACTCACAGCTTTGACTCCACATACTGCACTGGGTGCTGTGATCCCAGCTCCTACATTCTGTGAGGAGATTATTCCTGTGCAAGGATTATAGCCTAAACACTGCTGTGTGGCAATCTGCAGGTTCAATGATTTCGCTAGTTAGTTACCTTCATCGCTAAAGACCTGGAAATAAGCTGGACTCTGACAAACGCATTTTGTACTAAATATTCAGTATTTGCCCCTGCCTCACCTTTACCGTAATGGCTAACAGCACAGGGCCCAATCCTTCTCAACTCAGTAGCAAAACTCCTCATGGGCTTCAATAGGGATGAGAGAGGGCACAATAAACATTACCAGACAGTTGTGGGGTGGGCCCCTCTGGGTGCAATAGATGAGCCTTTTTCTGCCTGCCTTGCAGCAGCTGGTCACTACACTCTTGTAGAAGATGCCACTTGACCATGGCAGCTATTTTACGAAGTGAGAGTAATGACAGTCCAGACAAGCTCAGATCCCTCTCCCATGTCTCCTTGTTTGGTCATGGCCTAGGCTGGATGAGAAATCAGTGGCTTTATGGGCAGCTCAAGACGCCTGTCAGATTTCTGTAACTTCCAAAGCATCCGGACTCCTTCAGGTTTCAGTTTATCTTTGATTTCATCACAGATTTGTGAAGGCGGAACAAATTCTCAGTTCTATCCTAACATTCCTCTTGGTTTGGTCCCTCCCCAACAAGGAATGGAAAGGGTTGGGATCAGCCGTTAGCCCAGAAGGAGCACTCTTCTCTCAAACCAAGATGATTTACCTGCTCTGTACAATATATGTCACGGTCCTCAGTCCCTGAAACACAGCTGAATGTCAATGTACCTGCTCGGGGTGAAAATGTATTAACTCAAACCTCACAAGTGATCCGCTGTCTGTGAATACACAAATGACTATGGCAGAAGCCCCCAAAAGAAAATAAATTCTAAATGTCTGACATTGCACATAGCATATCCCAAGGCTGCCTGGAAACTCTGTTTTAACATCCCCTGCACTCCCAGCTCAGGTTTCAGGGCTGAAATCTGCAGTTTCTACTATACTGGATATTATATTAATTAGGGTGCTGGACATATATTGCTGACTATCTGGCTGCAAAGATTCAGACAGGATAAATCTAGTAGATTTGCCCTTCCTATGCTGACCTCAGTCCTGCAGCTGTCCAGCACACTGCAGATCAAACCCCCTCTCCTTCAGTGTATTCTGGACTATGCTGCATTCAACTATTAAAGTCTGCTATAACTCAGGCTATTTCCCTTTCAAATCACTTCCAATCCAGTCCAGAGTTTCTGTGTCACTGGTTTGACATATAACGTGAGGGGGGTGGAAATTCTGATTCACCAGGCTCTTTGCACTGAAACTTCACACACTGGAACAATCAATTATCCATTAATGTTTTTTTGTCTGTGTGGATTTGATTGTTTTAAATTCTTCATGCAGCTACTCACTGAAATAATTGATCACCAAAGTATGAATGTTGAGTAATCAGCTAAAGAGCTTAAAAATGCAATAGGTATAATACTTTGCCCTTATATAGAACTTTTGTGGAAGGATCTCAAAGCACTTTATAGACCCTAATGAGTTAAGTGTCTCAAGGCAAGCATTCTGCTCTCCATTTCACAGATAGGGAAACTGATTAATGTTCAAACTTGGGTAATTAAACAGCCAGGTTGGAATATTTTGGCTTAGGAGGCTTGCCCAAATTCACTTACACATAGTCGGTGGCAGCGCTTGGCTTAGAACCTACCTCTCAATTTAAAATTCTGAACCTGCACCATAAAATCGTCTATTCTTGCATTGAACAGAAGAGCTTTCCTTGTGTCCATAGAAGTGCCCTTAAAGCAGTATAGCCAGCGTGTGGCCCACAGGGTTCTATAATGCAGGCTTCAGCTAGCCCTGTCTTTAATGCAGCCAATGGGGCTAGTGCAGATGACTTTTCTAGCTGCTTGGATTAAGATTCATAGATTCTAGGACTGGAAGGGACATCGAGAGGTCATCGAGTCCAGTCCCCTGCCCTCATGGCAGGTCCAAATACTGTCTAGACCATCCCTGATAGACATTTATCTAACCTACTCTTAAATATCTCCAGAGGCTGTTGCTTTAGTTGCACCACAACATAGGGGGCAAAGATGATTTTCTATCACTTTTCTGCTGCTCTCCTCCCAACCCAGATTCTGGTACAATTTAGAGGTGTCTTGGGGCTTCTATAAACTGTTCTTGGCTTCAATGGCTCCCAGTGCGCCACTGCAGCAGTTGGAGAGAGTGGGCTCTGACCACGCCCTCTTACCACCAGCCATGCACCTGGCATGCTCCCTACACCAGGATTGGGGTGGGTGGTTCTATACTACCAAGGATTTCCCTACACTGAGGAATCCCGTGACCAGGGCCGGCTCTTGGGTTTTTGCTGCCCCAAGGGAAAAAAAAAGGCTGGAGTGCCGCCACCGAAGGTGCCGCCCCTTGAGAAGTGCCGCCCCAAGCACACGCTTGGGATGCTAGTGCCTAGAGCCAGTCCTGCCCCTGATGCTAGAAAAGATGGCTCAAAGGCTTGCCTAATAGTGCAAAGCAGCTTTAATGGGGGCAAAACCCTGACCCTGATTCTTAAATGCTGGGGCCTGTCAGCTCCACAGGCCAGGCCTCCTGTTAAAGGTTTGAGACTGGCAGCCAGTTGAAATCTGCTCCCATTTTAATGCAGATTAGATGTGATCCTCTGTGTCCTGATAAGTTGCCCATGCAGCCAGCAACTGGGCAAAGTTTGGGCACCCACTGCTTTAAGACAAAAAAAACTATCAGTGTGAGCTGGTAAAGGCCATGTTTAATCACAGGAGTTTACGCTCAGTTCTATTTAAGCCATAATGATGGCAGCCTAAGGGCATTTCCTGGGGATTAATGACCAACTGAGGGAAGGAAATGCTTTCATTGGTGCTATTATAAAGTTTCATTTTTTTTTTAATTGTGTGTTTACTCTTGTCCTTGTAGCTCTTAGGAAATAAACCATGTGCACACTCTGCTGCCTGCTCCCTACAGATTGTGTGACAATGGAAAAGTCTAAGTGACAAACCTGAGAAGGTAAGAGAGTTTGAGATGAAATGGGAGGATCAGAGTGGATGAACACCAGGTGACTATTTATTTAAACCTCTCAAGATGGAGCACGGGGGCATTTCTGGGTTATGGCAGCCAGTCAAAACCCTATTTCTGTTTACAATGTTCTCTGAGGTTTATAATTGGCCAAGGTCACTGTACAAACTCCCACAGAGAAAACCATTCAACTCCTCAGTGACGAGGCCCCCTGCTTTGGGATAAGCAGTCCCAGTGCTATCTGCCTCAGCATGGCTGCTTATGAAATGCCCCATCAATCTGGGATTTGCCCAGGCTCTCTGTCTGTGAATATTGGAGATGGCACAGAGCAGGCTGTACTGCAAAGTATACGGGGAAAACTTTTGATCCAGCCCAAGTCTGTAACTCTGGGTCATTCTCATCTGACAGCGCTTCAACAGTCCCTGTGTGAAACTGGTTAGGTGTCTCAGTCCACTTCAGAATGGACAGGTGCCCATGTCAAGAAAGCCACCAGCACAACTGGGACCTGTGTTGGCAGACTCAGCAGAGAAGCTGAGGACATGCATGTAGGCTGAACTGCTGTCGAATCCCAGAAGAAGGCCTATCAGGTCACAGCTCAGAGGCACTAGCAGAGGGTAATATGTGTGGGAAATTTGCCTTGTTGCTACCTGTGCTGTCCCTCTTCTGAGGATAGAGGATATCAGTATCCATAGGGTCCTAATCTCGCCCCATCCCCACCATCATGGAGTTCATTAAAAAACATTTGAAAAGAAGAAACGCATCTGAACTTTATGACTAGGTGCTAGATGTAAAACCTATCAGCCTGTGCACCGCTGCCCTCTACTGGCATCTGCTGAATGAGAACTGGTTGGATTTGAGTCATAGCTCCTGTACAGCTCACACAGATTCATCTTTAAGTTTAGCAGCAGAGGCCTATGCTTTTGGAGCAGGAAGGTGTGAGGTTTCCCCCCATGTGCAGCCATGCGGTGTAGCATAGAGACTACCATGAATTCCATGATAGCCATTGGTTTAATACAATAGCTTAGGATTGACAATAATGTGAAAGAAAAAGTAAGAAATTCAAAGACTAACGGGCCCTCATGAAGCCAGAGCGAAGCTAACATCCTCTAGCACACTCACCCGAAACTTCCCAGCCTGTGCAGCACTCAGACACCAGCCTCACTAGCAAACATCTGTGGACTGGATGAGCCTCTTGAGTAAGGTTCATGCAGATAGACATGTTGAACAAATCACTTTAAACTGACAGCCAAACATAAATGCTGTAACGAATTTTCCTCTCGAGTATTTTGGCAGGGACCTTGGAGGGGGAGAATCTGACATCTCTTTGGAGCAGTGACTGTGGACCATCTCCGAGGACTCAGTTGTGGTACCCCACGTGAACCATCTCCCCATGCCCCAGATGCTTATTCCAATCACTTCCGCGTATGTTTTATGTGCTTCAAATTTCCTGCTGTGTACATGGAATACACTAAATAAAACAGCTGTGAAGCAAGACAGATTTGTTGGCCCTCTGAGAAAAGTGTCACAGTTCTCCTCCCCCTGCCCATAAACTTTCTCTCCCCTATCCCACATTTCTATTGTCAGCTTCTTATTGGTGCAGCATATGAGAAGGAGAAATACATGGTCAGAAAAAAATATATGATGCCTGTGCCCTCACAATCCCTCTGATTTCAGAGCTGCCCAGTCCAGGACACAGCAGGAAATGTCTCCTTTGCTAGTCACGGACCCCAAGGGATTTAGCACCATGCAACAGGCAATGCACGCAATGCAAGGCCCCTGTCTTTAACAGCATGGTTAATCCATTAGCTACTTTTGCACCATCTGCCTCTCTGTGTACCCACATCTACCAGTTATTATACCAAACATTCCATACTAATCTGGCCCTAATTAATTACATCCAGTTATATCTAAGTAACTGTAAGACTCACCATTATTCTGCTGCCAGGCAGCTTGTTTTACTGTGATCCTCAGATCAAAGGGTAGCTCCCTCCCGTCACAGCACATTTCTGGGTTAGGGGAAGGTCTTTCTCACTGTAGTTCCAGACAGTAACACACAAACAGTGAAAACATGATGTATCAAGCAGGGTGTTTGGAAGGTCAGTTTAGATACGCAACCAAAACTGTCCCAGACACACTCTGCTTAGTGAAACTGAGCTAGAATTCTCACCAGCTCAGGCCGTCTATCTCTTGCAATGTCTGGATCCTTCCAGTTTCCAGTTGGGTTGACAATGCCGGGATAATTCTATTCTATTCTATTCTATTTATGTTCATATACTTGGATCCCTTCCCTGGTCTCTGGACGTCTCCCAACATGCTCTAGGGCTTCAGCTTGCAGCAAGATCCCAGGAGCACAATAAACCTACAAGAAGGGACGCAGTCCAAGTTATGGGTGAAATTTTGGTTGGGTCCTTGTTTTATCTCTGGCTCAATTCATTCATCCTTGATTTTAAACTGAAAACATGGCATTGCAGACATGTCCCTGGCATCAGTTAGCGTGATGCTAAGGAGGCCTGTATTTTGCACAGTAGACTTTTCCTCTAATGAAGCCTTAGCTGAAAGCCCAGGGACGCTCTCTTCCCCTCTCCTCAATGGTTTTGAGTAGTAAGCCAGCAATTTTCCAGTGTCTCAGGTTCTGTTGGAGGCAGCAGGTCCCTCTGGTCAGCACAGTGCTCAGAGGTAGTCTATAAATGACCCTTCCTTCCTCTGAATTGCTGCATATTCTCGTACTTACAGGGGAGGCCTGCTTCTCTCAGTGTCGCTAGGATTTCAAAGGCAGCCCTAGTGACATATTCCAGGGTCTGGCCTCCAAAGACACTCACCTCTGACTGATATAATGCCAGATCAATGTCAGACTCTCCCCAAAATAAGTTTCTTCTACTTCTAAGTGATTAACAACAAATAACAGGCAAGACCTTTTTATTTCTTAGTGGTAAAGGTCGGAGCAGCATAGTGACGACAAAGCTCCAGATGGCGATAGTAAGGGTTACTGTCGGTCAGGATTGGGGTGCCTTGGCAGAGTTGCATGGAAAACCCAGGACTAGCTCAGTAAGGGATGATGCAGCATACAAGCCTGAGATTCCCTGTGGCTGACCTCTGACCTCCCGTCTCCATTTGTCTTTAACATCTGTTGGGGGAAACCCTCAAGAAAACAATATATTCCCCACCTGAAGCCCCTGACTGTCCTCTTATTTACATTGTTGCAACTCCCATTGATGTCATTGGCAGGGAGGGAGAATTAAGTCTGTAAGTGAGTGTGGGCAGCAGTTGGGCTCAGGAACACAAGCTGTGTTAGTTACATCTCTACCCTTCCTCTGTTTAATTCCACATCACTTTGACAGCTGCAGTCCCTAGGGCCATGGCACATGTATTCCCTATAGCCCTGACACCAGTGAAAGTCCTGAGAAATGGAGGCTGTTCAGAGGTTCAAGCCAAGATCCTGAGGCTGGGCAGATAGGCTCTCAGGGACATGCTAGGAGGTATTTGACAGCTCTGAAAGGGAGCACAGGATTGCTGCTGGTGCAGACTGGGGTGCATTGGCGGTATTGTGTGGGAGCCCAGGACTGCAGTAGCACAGGCTGCTACAGGTTGGAATTGAGGGGCATTGGCAGAGCTGTGTGGGGCCCAATATCAGAATAGCAGGGGGTACCGCAGCTCAGGGTTGGTATGCTTGGTGGAGCAGATTATGTGTCATGCCTTAGCAGGTAATTAGGCACAATGTAAGTAGTGCCATATATTAGAATGCAGTCTCTCTATACACAGACAGGGGAATGGAATTTTTGGTTTTTGACCTGGTGTGCAGGGGCCCTGGTATGGGGATTGGTTACTTTGGGACTTGCTGGGCAAAAATACTGGAACCTGCAGTGATTGTGCAATTACAGGACAACTCCCCAGAAAATACATATGGATTTAACATGTCAGAGGAACTATTGCTCTCTGAAGTGCAAGGCTGATGTCTGAGCCTCAGGAGTGGCAGGAAATGGTTGCTTAGTCAAGGTCTTCTCAGCATCTGACTACAACAACCAAGTGTCCCCACCCTCCCTAATCTTTACAACTCCCCATCCCCTTTAAGCAACACAAAGCTTCAGGAAGCTAAGAAGGAGCTGCAAAGCGTCACAACAAATAATAATGAAGGAGCTGCTCTGAGCTGTCAGCTATGGGTTTGTCTGACCAGAACATTTGATAAGTGGGTTTAAGGTATTTTCCAAATTAAAGACTAGCAGACTGTGGCTCTATTTGCTCCCGATGGTGATAAGCAGCCAACCCCCACCTCTCTGCAGCCTGCCCTCCCCTCTTGCCTGCTCCCATGTGTCTCCTCATTATGCCATTTTAATTGAGACAGCATGTGCCCTGCACACCCTAAGGAGGAGGGAGCCATTGAGCCAAGACAGGCAGGTTGCTGAGGCCAGGACCAAGACAATGGAAACACAACGCTGACAGACATCAAGGAATTAGTATTCCCTCTGCTGCCCCCGCTCTCCCCACCACTGCCCTCAGCTATGGGGCAGCAAACAATGAAGACAATCACCAACTTGAGACAGGATTATTACCACAGAGGGCAATGTCATTTGCTACTGAGTAGTTTCTGTGCGATTTGTCCCACATGGAGGAGCACCCGGTGCTTGATTCAGTTTGTCCTGGAGGCAGTGAGGAGAGAGAGAGAGAGGGGGATTTGCCCTTATCCACCCACCGGGGACATTGGAGGAGACAATAAGAGTAAAAAAGAAGGAACGGGGAGCCCTTATGTGCTGGAGATTGTGATGTGATAATGTTTCTTTTATGTCCCTTTTTTCACAGCTAGCTCAGACTCCTTCACTTCTAGGCCGCTGGTTTGAATCCAGCACAAACTGGAGACCACAGGGAGTTTGGTGGCCTGTGTGAAATCTACCTACTTACCGTAGGGTTTAATATAGCACTCATTACTATAGTGAGGAGTTGGAGACTCCCTATCCTGCATACCAGTGGATTGGTGCTCACTAATTTCTATCCCTTAGTGGCCATGGAAACCGCACTGCTGCCTTGACCCTTCAGTGCAACGCTGCTGCCCATTGGTGGGTGGCAGTGTGCATGGGAAGGTTGCGCAGTTGTTCCCGCGTGTACCTGCCCTCTGGATGAACAGACCCCTTCAGGAGTTGTTGGTCTGGCACCTTATACTCTTCACACCAGTGATAATTGCAGTTATGAATTTAAAAAAATTGATTTAAAAAAAATCAACATTAGTCACCAGGTTTGACATGGTGACCACAGATGTTTGTTATGGTAAGTGGATGGACAAAGCGTCAGTCTCTGAAGTGCTGCTGTGTGGCAACTGTTATTAGCTGATTTATAGAGCACCGTGAGCAAGGTGCTCTGGGGACAGAAAATGTCCATTGTGACATAGAAACCTGTTTATCCATGAAATTCACCATTTTGCATAGGCTTGAGGAATCTGATTATTTCCCACAGGAAGTTCCTTCTTAGCTATCCTACTTTGCCACATGGCAGAATGTAACACTCATGCTTTGGGTTTCCTAGTGTCTGAATACACAAAAAACCTGCCCGGGTCTGAGTGGGAAAACTGGGACACATTTGCTGACTGGGAGCCTTTTATGTGTCTGTTTCGGCTCCATTTATTAATGAGGAAAGGAACACTTCTCTCACCCCCCTTTCTTTCTCCGCCACCCCCCATTTCTAAGCCAGGTGTAGACATGATTTATTACATTGTTTAGTCATTATTCTCAGTTACCCAATTATGTTTTTTAAAGTTAAAAATATAAGAACTTTGTTGTGGCAGCATCTGGGAATTCTGAAGCATCTGGAAAATGGTAAGGGGCGGGGGGAACAGAGGAAACTAAGAACAACAAAAGCAGCTCCTTGTGTGCTCCTTGTGTGCTACTTCTCAGCATTTCCAGCCACTGGATTTTAGTCAGAAAAGCAGTAATGATCTTCTTCCCTTGGCCTTGCTCATTTTTTATGCTGCAGCCAGAAGCCGAGACTGCAGTGGGCTGATGTCTGAAGGGAGCTGGTGCATTTGAGAGGATTGTGGGGCCAATTGGTAGGAAGTGCTTGTTTAATAAAAGAGCCCTTGCTATTGCACTAAGCTAGAATAATTGCCAGCGAGGTTTTAGCACAAGCTAGATAACACTCTGACTCTCTCCGTGCAACATTTTCAAATACTAACACTTGTGTTAGTGGCTCTGCCACCTTGGGATTGGGGTCATGGTTTCCACAACCAAGTTTGGACAGGGCTTCTAGTAATCTTTCCCCTGATTAGTGTGAACAGATAATTATTTCTTTAGTTTCATGCTAGCCACATTGTGCTATAAATAACCAATCATCATATCTTGATAACATGGATCTATCATGGTTCTTGTCATGCTGTAGTAGAATCCTTCTAGTTAAATCTTTCCCTAGGGGCTGGAAAGTCAACGGGGGTCTTTCTATTGACTTCACAGTGCTTTGGATCAGGCACTAGGGCCTTCAACCTATTCCAAGGACTCCTGAATCCAAAAGTTAAACCTCAGTGCTGGGCCTGGGGTGTGATCTGCCTCCACAAGGTGTATTGTCCAAATTTCAACACCTACAGATTTTGATTCTACCTCTAAAGAAGCCAGCTGAGGTGGTAAGTTTCCACGTGCATCCTATTCTAATTGCAGTTGATATGTTCTCATTGGACGCAGTGCTTCATTCACTATTACACAGAAAATGCCTTGAGTTCCAGCTAGGAGTGTGGAGATTGAAAAGAAGGGGAAAAGTTTTGTTTTCTCTCCTGGGGAAATGTGGCTTGATATGTGGGAAGAGCTGTTTGTATTGAAGCTGTGCTGGGGATGGAAATAATTGTCCCAAATGCATCCCTGGAAACTAGTGGTGTAACCCCAGGCTGAATTTGGCATATGCTGACTAGCAACCATGAAGATGTGAAGTCAGCTGATGTAGTTGTTCTACACAGTATTTAATATTTAAAGATAACCATTACAACTTAGAGATGAGCCAGAACCAAACCCCTGAATCTTAACTCCTCTGTACGTTGGGTGTTTGAAATCTAGATTAGCAACTGACATTTGTGATTCTCGCTCAGCTACCTGTCTTGAAAATAAAGACCCTCTACTTGTATAACCCTATCAGAACATGCTTTCCTACAGAGCATTCAGGCAAGAGAGTGGCTGGAACATCAGACTTGCACTGGGTAAGTGGTGTTTCAGCACAGACAATTTCCAGGACCATGCACATTGAAGCACCTCTACTATGCTGCTCAGCTCTCAAGTAGTTAATTCTGGGATGCATGTTGCAAAGTCTAATGGATGAGGAAATACACATACAGCTTTAAAAAGGAACTGAGTTAATCAAAGACATGCTGGCAATATTAAATCAGTGTGGAGGCAAAAAATATTGGAACCAATTGGTAATTCTGGTGCATTTGCCTTTAATCTTCTCATTTTATACATTTTTAGCTCCCATTTTTCTGAAGTTCTTTGCCCATGTCATGTTTTTGCAGCTGTTTGTTTGTTGATGCAGCATTGATTTGCTTCTAGACATCCAGGAAAGTTCAGAGACTCAACGCCGGAACCCCGAGCTCTCCTCCTCCTCACCACCCTATTCATCTTCCTGATAGACCCCCGCCCCCTTCACATTTTATTTTCTCTTGTTCTCCCTCTCAGCTTGATAACAACCACTCCTAGAACTGTACCAAGTATTGGGATCCCTGCCTGCCCTGATTATAGAGTTTCCGCTGCCTCCTCTGACAATGCTACATTAGTTAGTGTCCAAACTCCCGGTGCTTTTTCATCTTAATAAATAGATGAAATGTGAGGCTGTAAGGGCTGGGGATCTGGTTCCCCGCTGATGTCAAGCTCTAACTAAATAGAGTCTTAGAATAACATCTTGGATGAGATGAAAATGTTTCTTTCAGATTCAATGTCCACCCCATTCCCCATCTCTCTGCATGCTCTCCTCCCCCTCCGAAACAGCCTCCTGAGTTGGAAATATCGCCCCTGTTATCTGAAACACATGCACCTGTGGAGCCAAATGAAGCACCCAATTAAGAGAAAATAATGATTGTTTCCTATCTTAATCACATCATTCCCTCTCCCCCTAGAAGTGGGTAATTGATCAGCTACATCAATACACACAGAGACCAGTGTCTTGGCTTGGAGCTTCTTTTCAATAGTAAATGGACTAAAACTAAATAAAAGGTCCCTAAATCATCCATATTAAAGCTCAGAGGAGCACGCAGCATGTGGTATCAGTGGCTTATAGCAAATAATTGTAATACTGCTATCTTTTTGTAGCCCGGCTGCTGAATGTAAGAAGGGATCTGTGTTTCTTTCGAGTTAGCTATGGCAATGAATGGGTTGTGGGGAGCTACAGAAATCTCCTCAAACATTGTGTGTTGGAAACTTGACAATGGTACCTGTTTAAGGCCTGAGTCGCACTTAATGTTTTCTCATGTAAGATTGACTGGAGGCAGGGCCGGTGCAACCATTTAGACAATCTAGGCGGTCGCCTAGGGCACTGGGATTTGGGGGGCGCCATTTTCTTCGGCAGCGACCGCGGCAGCCGAATCTTCGGCCGCCCCAGTCACCATCGGCATTTAGGTGGAGGGAGCTGGGGCAGGGGAGCGCGGGGAGGGCCGCCTGCAGCAAGTAAGGGGGGGGGATGGCATGCAGGGGAACTCCCCACCCCAGCTCACCCCTGCCCCACCTTTTCCCCGAGCACACCGTGGCTGCTTCACTTCTCCCGCCTCCCAGGCTTGCGGCGCCTAAGCTGATTGGTGCCACAAGCCTGGGAGGTGGGAGAAGTGAAGCAGCCACGGCATGCTTGGGGTGCTCATGGGCGGAGCAGGGGTGAGCTGGGGTGGGGGGTTGCCTCAGGGTGGAGGATGGGGGGTGGGGAACTGCCACGGGGGGAGGGAACTCAGAGCGGTGGGGGGAGGCGCAAGGTGGAAGTTTCGCCTAGGGCGCGAAACATCCTTGCACCGGCCCTGGCTGGAGGAGGGAAGATGGGGGTATTTTGAGTAACAATTCACTTGCTCCTTTTCTCCCAGCTGCCAGCATGGATATACAACAGCAGAGAGGACAAAGGGTGTTGGAAGAAAGGAGACAATATATTATTGTATACAGCAGCAGTGACTTCAGTCAGGAGCACACGTTGTTGTGAGTGGCTGGGAAGTGCCACGTTCAGGAGAGCAGAGGTGGTAGGTAGCACAGAGGTAACCTGGTGAAGAAGGAGAGAGCCTAGAACACAAGGGAGTGAGGTGGGACCTAGGTTACGACATAGAGCTGGTCAAAGAATTTCTGAAATGTTTCAGGGGAATGTGTTACTTTTTATGACATTTTCAGTGGAAAAGGGTCAACATGAATTGCTTTGATTGTCTCCTTTCATTTCGACAGTGTCAAATGTTTAGTTTCAACTTTATCGTTTCATTTTTACTTAAATACTAAATTCAATATTTTATATTATATAGTTTTTGAACATGATTGAAACAAAATGTTTAGAGTTTCAGAATCTATTTTTTTCAGAGTTTCTGTCAAAAATTTAGACTTTTTGACTTTTCATTCTGATATGGAGCTAAAATGAATTTTGAACTATTGGAATGTCACCAGGCAGCTCTATCACAACATAACCAGGTGAAGTGATTGTAAAGGCGCTAATCTGTGTCTAGCTTTGTTGATACGTGATGTTTCTAGTTATGTTAGCTAACCTGAAACACCAGACTTGATTTGAAAAAGTGCCTTTTCCAGTCAAGACAGGGCCAAGGAGTTCATACTGGGGAGAGGAATGGAATCAGTGACTCAGAAGGGAAAAGTGGTTTGGATAAAAAAAAAAGCTGCCTAGAATTATCTCCAAAAATTGAAATCACGGACATTACCTCAGGTTTCAAGAAGTTCACTACACCATCTTTTTAAAAATCCTATTGTCCCGGCAGCCCCTGTGCTTCCCTGTTCTGGGCAGGGCGGGAGGGTGGTGGTGGTGGTGCTGGGGATAAAAGCAGTGAGAAAGGCTGTCCATCCAAACTGAAACTTAGGAAGTAAAAGAAATTTTGCAAGAAAGGCTCTTCTCAAGAGACTTCCAAGCCGAAAACCCTTGGGTAAGTATTCAAAATTAGGAGTGCTTATAATCACACATAACTTCCAAAATGGTGCAGCTTCACCCTTTGTTCATCAGAATTGTCATCACACTCATCACACAACCCCATTTGTTTCCTCTACTCTGGATGGTCTTGTGGTTAAAGCATGAGACTGGAGGTAGGGTTTCAAAAGTATGTAAGGAGCACAATTCCCATTGACCCTAAAGTTCAGTGTTCTACTTTTGTCTCTGCTGCTCACTCATTGGACTATCGTGGGCAAGACACTTACCCGCGCTGTGCCTCAGTTTCTCTTTCTGCAAAATGACAATAATAATCCTGACCTACTTCAGAATGGTTGTCATGAGGCTAAAATAATTGATATTGGTGAATTTGCAATCTTGACCATAAGGGACTAGAGAAGGGTAAACTACTATTACCTGCAGTGTGTTGAGAGGCCTCTACATCCTAACCTTTCAATAGATGATACAGCTCACTAAGCATAAACATCTGCACGTGTTGAGCCAACAACCGATATTCATATAGGACCTGTGTGTAGTTCAGAGGACCAGCCAGAAAGCACCATACCACACACTAGGAAGAAGAGTGAGAGACAATGAACTCTGCAAAATTCACCCAATACATAACAGAAGATTCACCCAACAGAAGAACAAATGATCAGAGTTGCTTCCTGGGCAGGTTGCCTCCAAACCCTGATTCAATCAAATCCAGGGGCACAGACCATAGTTACCAGGGTAACTGATACATTTCTCATTAGGCACAAGGACAGGAAATCGTTGGGAGTGGGAGGACAACAGCTAATGTCAAATCTCACCCTCTTGTTAAACATATTTTAAATCTAGGAGATTTTATTTTCTCTCTATTTCCCTCCCAGGTACAATCCATTTCCATTTATGTGTATTCATATAGATTTCATGAATGGTAAGAGTGGCAAACGCTCTGACATATAACTGAAATTCCTCCTAAGTATGCAATCCATGACTCCCATAAGGAATTTCTTACTCTTTCCACAATTACCTTATTACTCTAGTCAGAGCAGAAAAAATCGTACTCTAAGGAATGTTAGCTCATCTTCTTTCTAAGAGTAAGTCCTAGGGGGATTCTTAGACTCAGGCATTTTCACTCAATTTGGTAATTCTCTACTAAAAGGGGTTTCTTTCGGGTGTCATTTATACAGACAAAAATGTTCATTATATTGGTTGTTGAGATAAGAGATAAAATATTACTTAGGAAACATATAGATTGCCGTGATGGATCAGATCATTAAGAGTTTGCATCTCTACAGAGAAGCAATAATTCAGATGGAAAACACATACATGCGGCATGTATGGATATTGTGATACCATTGTGACAAAATGCTTTTTGTTCATCCACACAAAATGTATGTGACAATACATAAAATAAACTTAAAATATTACCATATGGTCAATTTTTCAAATATTTAAAACATGTGGCATGGGGCAATATATATTGGGTATAATATTTATGCCATTGGCAGCGCTCCATTTCAGTAACTTGGGAACATGAAGCCTTCTGACAGACCTCTGGGATTTGGAGTATCTCAGAAGATCAAGGGTAGACTTCAGGAGGAAGGGGTTGTAATAATTGCCTAAGAGCATCTGATGGACATGAAGTCCAAGGAGGGAGAGGGATTGCCTCAGGGGGTTAGCTAAGAGTAATGGGATTAAATTCAGTAAAGGTACATTAAAGCTGAATGCCAGAAAAAAACCAAAAACTTATTGATGATTCCTGTCAAACTGTGGATTGGTCTCCCAAGGGAAATGTTCATCGACTCATCCTGTGAGATAATTAAAACTCTACTGGGAAAAGGGAACAATCCAGCATCAGGCTCAGAGTTGGACTAGAGAAGGTCTCAGAGGTCTTTCTCCGTCTTTGATCTATATGATTCACCAGGATACAGAAGAGACTAGGGACTCTCTTGAACAGATGTTTTATATTCCCAGGTCTTGTCAGCTCAGCTCAGGTCACTGATATTCAGAACCCAGAGGCAGGTAGGAAACAAATCCCTAAAATTTCCAAGATAATTAAGCTTCAGTATAGACTGCCTGCCAGGCCTCTGCTATGTAGTTCAGTCCATATCTAGAGAGGTAACAACTTTTCGTAGGCTTTCTCCACAAGGGATCTACTCACACTACCTTCCCCTGTATTCATAGCAAACAAAGGGGAAGGTGCAGGTGAGAGAAGGAAAAGAACTAGGGGAAAGAAGGAAGGAACAAAACAGGAGGGAAATGAGAGCTAAACACTAATTAGGAGTTTTGGGGAAAACTAAAATAAGACGTCTGGGCTGGTCAAACCCAAATTTGACCGACTTTTCCTTTCCCATACCCACATCATTCTTCATACATGAAATGTTTCCCCTCCTCATGAGCAACCCTTTCCAGTAACAAACCAATATGTACAGGTTTAATGTTCATGGATAACCCTACAATAACAAATCTGCAACTACAACCCAAATGCTTCTAAGCATTGCAGCAAGCCTAAAATAACGAACCAGTGCAAGCAGACAGGTGCACATGAGCAACCCTGGTTACAGTCGGGGCGGCAGGTTTGTATAATTTTTGGTGGTACCCAGAATGGGTTCAAGTCTGCCCCCACCCCTCACCCCCACCTTGTAAGCCAATAGATATTTTTAAAAATAATGTAAAAAATAGACTGGAAACAGTAAGTGTTTAACAGTTTCCCTATATTGCGCAATATCACTATCGTAAGTAAAATGTATTTAACTAAGAATTTTAATGCTCTTTTGAATACGGAAACAACCAAGCACTCTTGGATCAATAACCCTCAAAAGCAAATACTTCCTAAAATTAAAACAAAATGGAGCCCCTTCTTTTGCGACGTTCTTCAGTAGGCAGCAAACACTTTTCATCGTCGTTCAGTGCGGGAGGGGGCTGCCCCTTGCCCAATGTGGGGCAGGAGTGGTGACTGCGGGGGGCGGGGGGCAGGGTGTCATGACACTCACCGAAATCCCAACTGCTCAGGTCCAGGAAGCCTCTTTGCCTCCATTTGGTGGGTGCTGGGGGATGGGGGCGGGGAAGCTGCCATAATATGTGCGCCTCCTCCCCTGCTGCTGCCCCTCACCATAGCCTCACTGAGGGTGGGGGATGGCACTGCCCCTTGCCAAGTGAGGGGAGGAGTGGTGACTGCAGGGTTGGGGAGGGGCAGGGTGTCACAAGTCCGACACTCACCCAAGCCTCAGCTGCTCAGGTCCAGACTCCAGGAAGCCCCCTTGGAGTCGGAGTCATCCCCCAGTGGGTGTCAGGGGAGGGGAGCTGCCATCACGTGTGCCCCTCCTCCCCTTCGTAGGCGCAGCAGCCACCTCAGCCTGCTGCCGGCGCCGCTCCCTTTGTTGTAGCCAGCAGTGGCAGTGGCTGGTGAGGGAGCGCAGTGCAGAGTGGCAGGGTAGCCACCTGCTGCCCAGGGCACAGGTAGGGATGCTCCGGGGGAGTCACGTGGGGGCAGCAGGTGGGGCCGGTGGAGAGACCTGGCCATGAACATTGGTGGATCCAGGCCCCTGGGCGCTGAATATTGCTGGAGCACAGGCACCATGGGCCCATATAACTCACCCCCACTAGGGTAAACTAGTACACACAGCTCTGGGCTCGTGAGTAACCCTACCAAAACAAACCAGCGAGGAAACAGATTTTGGGAAGAGAGTGGATTTCAATTTCCATATGTCAATCTGGGGGATTATAAAAAGGCAGGGAAGAAAAGATTTTCAAAAATATAAAATTGACCCATGCAGTGTTCCTTTCACAGCAGATATAGGGGAAAGAGTGACCCTGAATTAGAGGACATTTATTTCTAATATCATCTCTATAATCCAGTTTAAGCAACGGGGGCCCAGAGTGGAATTTCCCCTTTCACACCACTAGAATTGTTTGTTCTTGGCTTCTGAATACGACAGCTAATGGATCTGTCTCATCTGTGCAGAATTCAGGTACAATGCTTCTGGCAAAAGGCTTCCATCCCTCTGCAAAGAAAGAAGGCACAAGAAATAACTGTGATTTATTTTTCTTAGGAACGCAAAGTGCAAATAATAATTGTAGTGCATTGTGCAAATAGCAGAACAAACAAAATCCTCAACTTGATAGGAGTATGGGTTGTTGTAACTAGAAAAAAAATGATCAAAAACATGTCACACAGGAAAAGGGTTTCCATTCACAAAGAAATCATTATGGTTAATTTAATTCATTGTAGCGTTTAATATAGAAAAGCTTTTCTACAGAGACTGGGAAAAAAGCCAACATTTATATATAAATGGGTTTTATTTTAAAAGCTAATGCAGTGGGCAGGATGCTTTAGGGTTATTTTCTCTCTCTCTTTCTTTCAGCACATATGCAAAGCTGGTATTGTGTCCAAAAAAACAAGGAATTTACTGCTATCTAAAGTTTACAAATTGCTTTTTTTTTCAAAAGCACAATTTCATATTCCTTAGAAATGTAAATGATGTGGGGGGTTTTCATCTCCTCATTTTCCTTTCTTTCTATTTTTTTTTAAGTTTTTTATGTTAGTATCCAAGTCACTGATTTGCAGAATGGGCTGTAAATATCCACCCACTGTAATCAGCATAGACACTGGTCGCCATTCATGTGAAAGCTTGATAGTACCAGCTCTTATTGAGAGATGCATTTTCAGAAATGGCTAAAATGCTGTTCATCTGGGAATATTTCTATAGTGAATTGGAGAAGGGCATTTGCCGTTACAGAGTTATGACAGGAATGGACTGAATTTGTGCAAGAGACAGATGGTTAGTGAATAACTGGCCTGATCAAATACCTTCAACCATAAAATTACAGGGGAAGGAAACATATGGCATTACCCACTTGGTGCCTTTCAATGTGTGGGTTGGACAGTTAGCCGCCAGTCCTGCAAACACTTAGGCATATGCTTGCTCTTCCTCATTTGAGTAGTCCCATTGACTCATGTGCCTGAAGTTAAGCAAATGTTTGCAGGATCAGGGCCATACTACAATGTCTCCATTCATCAAAAGGTAGAGCATGTGAATGCTTCTTCCATGCACTGCCCATCACCAATAGACCTCAATCCTGCCCTGGTGGGAGATGACCTCTTGAGCTCATAGGAGCCGGCTTCTTGGCCTGACTGCTGAGACTGCCAATAAGTAACCAATTAGGAATTGGGCTAAAACCCCTCAATTTGTTTCACAAGATAAGTAGTTCTTATTTCCCTTTCCCCAGATGCCGAGCGTCACACCACAACAGACTGTTACCAGGAGGGGCATTTCAGCCCTTGAGTGTCTCCAGCAGCACTGCCTCTGCTGTCAGATGTAGAACAGGAAGTGGCCCCGTTACCAATAACATCCCCCCATTTCCTAGCACCTTCCATTAGAGGGTCTCAATGTGATTTACACTCGTTAGTGAATTAAGCTTCACATCATCTTGGTGAGATAGGGAAGGGTTACGATTGCTATTTCACAAAGGGAGATGGGGAAACTGAAGTGCAGAGAGGTTAACTGGCTTGACCAAAGTCACCCAGGGAAATTGGGGCAGAGCTGAAAGTACAACCCAGGTCACTCCCAGAAAACTTTCATTTAAACGAAATCATAAAATCATTTTACATGACTAATCACATGTTTGCAAAATGCTAGCTTCTATTAAAGCACTCCCTGGGCTTCCTAACCCTGAAATTGCATGCATAACCTTCTGTGGTGCTTGGGGCTTTGTTCTGATTTTATTAGCCAGCAAAATCATTCTCCTCATTTTGAGGAATCTGCATAATGCTGGTGGAGATTGTTGATGGAATTTAATATTCACCGTCTCACTGACTGGAGCACATATTCTATGGGCCCAGGCTTGCTCCTGCTGAAATCAATAGGAGCTTTGCCATTAACTTCAAAGGAAGCAGGCTAGGGCCCTATATCAAAGTAAATGTACCGCATGGTTTAGAAAGTGTTTTGGAAGTGCTGCATATTACCGGGATCCTGATTTAACATCCCCATGTTCTGGGGCACTTTGGGTCCAGGGTTCCTGTTCAGACCCACATCTCGCTATTTCAATAACTTTTCGTGGGGTTAGCTTCAGTACAACGGGTATTTGTCTTTCTAGTTGTACCAAGATACACATACATCCTGTTTTGTGATTAATGTACTCTCTCCTCCACATATTTCTCTTAGATGTTTGTTTTAGGGATGGGCAAGTGAGTGGGGAATAAAAAGAACAAACCTGAACCTTCACCCAAACTTGAAGTTGGTAGTTTTGAAGAGTTTGAATAACTCTTTGATCCATGTAATTGTGCACTTTTTGATTCATGAGGCTATCCTGCAACTGTCTGGATCCGGAAGTTCTGAAATGCCACGGCCTTGTCTACACAAGGAAACCCTCCGTTAACATTTGCCACTGTTCAGCCTCACTGGTGGAAGCAACAATGGGAGAGCTAGTGTACACAAAGCACTGGAAGCTGTTGGCATTTTAAGCATGATGTCATGTAGACCTGCTTTGAGCAAAAGGTAGAACAACTGATGCTTAAAACTCTAATGGTCACTAGCTCTCCCATGATTGCTATCACTACTGGAGCTGAATCAGTGGTGGAATTAATGGAAATTATAGTAAAAAGATCTTGATGTGGACACAGCTCATAATCAGACTGTTCTTCCAGTATTTCCATCACAGTCAGAAGCAGGAAGAACCAGAAATCTCCTGGAAAACTTGTTCTTTTGAGTTTTCTAGCCAAACTTTGCAGATCTAAGAGATTCAGATACTTTGTGTTAACACTGTCTGAGCTGTGTGTAGGTCCAAGATGGGAACAGTAAGAGAAGCTGCCAATTAGGATTAGGGTGACCTGGGCCAAGTTTGAAAGTGGAAGGAGAGGACTGGAATAGCAAAGGTACTGGTGGTGCTGCAGGTCAGCAGTGAGGTTCATTGGCAGAGCTGCATGTAATGAGGACATGAGGGGATTAGCAGGAGGAGCTGCGAGCCTGTCCTCAGGGGCATGGCAGAGCTGTTTATGTGTGAATGTCTCCTGCTCTGACACGCTAACCACCACTAGCTAGTGCTATCAGTTACCAGTCTCATTTGCATGACCACTGTAATTCTGCAAATACATCCAGACCATTTAAAGAATGTGGGGAAGGGAGGGGAGAAGACACACACACACACACACACACACACACACTCATCTCATCTCATCTCATCAATAAATGCCTGAGACCAAAATCTCTTGAAAATGTTAGGGAAAGGCCAAAGAGCAGCCCAGAAGCAGATAGCCCATGTCTCTCAGGCCAGCTCTGGGCCCAGTGTGTGTGCTGTGCATTGCAGCACAGAAAGCCCTGGGATTTGTGTTCCCTGAGCGCCTGGAGGTTTGCCAAATCACTGGTCACATCTCGAGCTTTAAATTTCATTGTGATTTGTTTAGAAGAACCTGTCAGTGGCTGGCAGGTTTCCCACCGCTGATGAAAGGAGTTAAGGATGTCTGAGTCTCACAAGGTGATACAGCCATTAAAGCATCACGACAGACTCCGCACAGAGGCTCTAAACACATGGAGAGATTGGCAGCTCTGGTGCCTCAAACTAAACAAGAAATGCAAAATAAACTAAAAAGTGTGCGTGTGTGTGTGTGTGCACGCTCGTGCATTCTCTCTAGGCTCACTTCCTATAACAGCTCGGAACTTGAAGTAAGATGTAAGCAAACAGAAAGAGGGCGAGCCTGCGGTCTCAATCCTGCTCATGAATGATAAAAGGCCATTCACAGACACTCTTTATTCCCTTTAAAATAAATTTTGTGCTGGTGAAAGGCAGATTGACAGCTCCAGAGACTGAAGCCCTCTATTTATTCACAGGACAGGTACAGTGCAGGCAAGGGTAGTGTACACTTCCCTCCACATACCCAGCTGTTACAATAAATAGTTTCCCATTCGGGGGTGCAATAGTGTGATTATGTCTAGGAACTTAGAGGACTCTTTCAGGAAGTGCTTAATGAGAGAGGACAGTATACATGGAGGAAGGAGGAATGCCTGAATATTGCACTGGCTTGGCTCTATCTCTATTGTTGCACACAAAACGTTGCTAATGGTGGGTCTCAGGCCTGTGCTGATGGGGCCTCACCAAGAGTTGGCGTCCAAGATTAGTGTCCACAGCCCAGTGTCTCTACTGAGACTGCCAACCAAGGGAAGAATTAATGCCACCCCTGATGGTTTTGTTTGATGATGTGGATGCCCAGCCATTAGACTAAGGACTGAGTACAACCACCTCATTTCGTATGGGCAGGGCGGGTGCAAGGATGTTTCGCGCCCTAGGCAAAACTTCCACCTTGCGCTTCCCCCCACCCGAGCCCTGTGGCAGCTCTCCGCCCCCCGCGGCAGCTCCCCACCCACTCCTCCCTGAGGGGAGGAGGCGGAGCAGAGGTGAGCTGGGGCAGGGAGCGGTTCCCCAGCGTGCAGTGCCCCCATTACTTGCTGTAGGTGGCCCTCCCCACGCCCCCCTTCCCCAGGTCCCTCCACCTACATGCCGACGACGATCGGGGCGGCCGAAGATTCGGCCACCGCGGTCATCGCCGAAGGACCCGAAATGCCGCCCCCCAAATGCTAGCGCCCTAGGCAACCGCCTAGGTCACCTAATGGGTTGCACTGGCCCTGCATATGGGCCACTGAGCTATTGGGAGCTGAATGGGAACAAATGTAGAAAGTTTGGGGAAACTGCAGAGCTGCCAACCTCAGGCATTCAAAAATGATGAGGCTGGTTTCAGAAATCATCAGATTGTTAACAATGTAAATAATGGGTTCTTTTTATTTGTCGTCTGGTCTCTGAGCGTTTAGGATGCACTTGGGTCATATTCCAGGCTTTTATTTGCAACGATGAAGCCTGGAAACTTAATTTAAAAAGAAAAAAAGCTCAGATTCTTGTATAATTGTTTTCTTCCAGTAATTGGAGCTTTCAGAAAAACACCAACTCTTGTGAGGACTGGAAACCCTGAGTTATCACTTCTCACGAAACTGCCTTCCAAAAATTCCCAGGTGAAGCAGTGGGAAACTACTGGAAAATCATTATGGACGGAACATGTGCCATCAGTGTACTCAAAGCTATATGAATACAGAGATAGGGATGATTCTTATGAAATGCCCATCATGCACTTGGTCAATTGGGTAATACTATCTCACTGGCGCTTATTATCCTTACCCCAGCTGGTGACTGGTGTAAGCAGGAGAGCTGAGAGCCCATGTCATTGCCAGTAACTAGTGTCACTGCAGGTGATATTCTTTATTTATATGTCTAAATGCTTATATGAGTCTCATTAAATTGTATGTTTCAACAATAACCCGCAGCAGTGAATTAATTACATGTTGTTTAAACGAACATGTCCTTTATCCATTTACACTGTTTCTTTTTAATTTCATTGAGTGCTCTCTTGTTATTGAGTTAGATGAAGGGTAAACTGGAGTCTGATGGGCATTCTCTACATCATTAATCTTTTATACCTGTATCATATTTCCTCTTATTCTTCTCCTTTCTCCAGTAGGAGTCCTAGCCCTCTTAATCTCTTCTCCTTTGGTGCACCCTACACACACACACCCACACACACACACAAACACACACGCCTCTAAGATTCCTTCTGGGGCAGCTTTGTTGCATAAGATATGATGCTGAGTATATGAATTGAACCCATAGATTGTCAACCCGCAGAAATAAAAAAATGTAGGCTGGGATTTTCAAAGGAGACTAAACGAGTTAAGCTCTAGGTAAGAGGTTTTACCTGCAAGATGCTCTAGATTAGCAATGATGCATGGCGGGGGAGTGGACGGCTATGGGTCTCCTTCCTAATAGTAAGCATGGGGAGCCACTAAGGGTGAGAGGGGTGGCATGGGTGGGACAGGTTATAGAGAGGGTGGCTATCTCCTTAGAACAGTTATTCTCACCATATTTTTCCCATGATGGTTCAGATGCTGGATCTGAATTTGGATCTTGGCTGCTGTCAGCATCTGAATATATTACTCACACCTTCTTGTCAACTGTTGGAAATGGGCCATCCTGATTATCACTACAAAAGTTTTTTTTCTCCTATTGATAATAGCTCACCTTAACTGATTACTCTCATTATAGTTAGTATGGCAACACCCATTTTTTTTCATGTCCTCTGTGTATATATATCTTCCTACTGTATTTTCCACTGCATGCATCCAATGAAGTGGGTTTTAGCCCATGAAAGATTATGCTCAAATAAATTTGTTAGTCTCTAAGGTGCCACAAGTACTTCTATTCTTTTTGCTGATACAGACTAACACAGCTACCACTCTGAAACCAATCCTCACATTGCAATTTGGGCAGCATCTGGTTCTGGATCTGGAGCCCATCTCAGGTTATGTGCAACCATCACCAGAAACTTTTCAGGCATGGTGAGAAGATGCAGGGTCAAGTGTCTGCATAATCCGGTGACCCAAACGGAGGCACTACAATTCCCTGTTTAATCTGAGCCTTGAGACATGGTTCCCAAGCCTCCCACAGAGCAATCATCTTCTGTGATGAAAGACAGTCAGGAGGCACAGGGTAAGGAGTTGAAAAAGATGCAGGGGAGACAGAGTCAAAGGTCCTCTACCAAAGCAACCCTGGTTCCCATCCTCCTCCTACAGTCTGGGCCGGTTCCATTTGCTCTAATCCCGTCCTGGGGCAGCTAATAAAGAGTGAATTATATGGCTGAAGTGCCATGCTATGCAAAAAGGGAGCATTACTCAAACATTCCTACTTTCTCCTCCCAGGAGCCATAATTAATAAAATTGAAGGCAATTGAACAACAATGAGAAAAAACAAACAAACAGCCCAGACTTTATCATGTGACAAAGTGTATGTATGTGGGGGAGGGGTCCAGTAGTCTAGAGAGCACTGGAAGTAATTGCAGTCATAGGGCGAGAGGCTAAAACAGCATGAAATGAATCAGTTTAACAGATATTAAATTTGCAGGCTTAGGGCAACAAGATTCCATTCAGGTTATTTGCATTAATCAGGTCAGGGAAGAGATTTTTTTTTTTGGTCTGGAGAAAGTGTCGGCCTTTATTTGTTTCTCATGTGAAAATACGACAATGGATAAACACAACATGGAAATGGGCTGTTCGGTCGTGATGCATCTCACTTTCAAGGGAGGGTCTGAAGAGCCTTCTCATTAGCTGCCTTAGCATTGCTGGCACCAGTTTATAGCTATTTGGGACAGGCTTAAGGAGACAGCATTCCCACTCCCCGTACCCCTGTTGTCCAAGGATTAGGAAGGACAGTTTCATAGAAGGAAGGACCCATTACCATACAAAACCAGAGGAGTGCTTGACTTCAGTCAGCATCACCCATCAGCAGGCTAGGCCGCTGTTTCAGGCAGTCAAAGAGAAGCATCCACCTCTCAGACCCAAGCCACACCAGAACTCAATGGGAATCCAAAAAGCAAAATAGTTTCCTAACCAAACAGGTGTTCAAACAGGAAAGCAGTTAGCAGCTTCCATGCTGAACCAGGGATACCTAGAACCCTGTGTGTGCCATAGTAGTTAGTCTTGTAATGCTTGCAGAGCAGGTGCCAGCTCATACCAAGGCCCTAGGCCAGGGGTCTCAAACTCAAATGACCACGAGGGCCACATGAGGACTAGTACATTGGCCCACGGGCTGCATTACTGACACCTCCCCGCCGCCACCCTCAGCCCCGCCCCCACTCCACCTTTTCCATGAGGCCCCGTCCCTGCCCTGCCTCTTCCCACCCCTTTCCTGCCCCCATTCCAACCCCTTCCCCAAAATCCCCACCCCAACTCCGCCCCCTCCCTGCCCCCAGGAGGTGCAAGAGGGGTGTGGGGTGTGGCAGGGGCTCAGGGCAGGGAGTTGGGGTGTGGGGTACAGGAGGGATGAGGGGTGTGGCAGGGGGTCAGGGTGCAGGAGGGGTGCGGCAGGGGGCTCAGAGCAGTGGGTTGGAGTGCGGGGTGCAGCAGGCGGCTCAGGGAAGGAGGCTGAGGTGCAGGAGGGGTGTGGGGTGCAGCAGGGGGCTCAGGGCAGGGGGTCAGGGTGCAGGATACAGCAGGGGGTCGGGGTGCAGCAGGGGGCTCAGGGCAGTGGGTTGGGGTGCAGGAGGGGTGTGGCAGGGGGTCGGGGTGCAGGGTGCAGCAGGGGGCTCAGGGCAGTGGGTTGGGGTGCAGGAGGGGTGTGGCAGGGGGTCGGGGTGCAGGGTGTGGCAAGGGGCTCAGGACAGGGGGTTTGACTGCAGGAGGAGCTCGGGGGGCAGGCTCTGGCTCGGCGCACACCAGAGGCAGGGCAGGCTCCCTACCTGTCTTCCTGCCCTGCCCCCATGCCGCTCCGGGAAGCGGCTGGAACGTGGGGGAGGAGAGGTGCAGGGGTGTGTGTTGCTGTTACTTCAGGCACCGCCCCCAGCATCTCCCATTGGCCAGGAATGGGGAACCGTGGCCAGTGGGAGATGCTGGGGCGGTGCCTGAAGCAACAGCAACACACACCTCTGTGCCTCTCCTCCCCCAGGTTCTGTCCACTTCCCGGAGCGGTGCGGGGCCTGCCCTACCCCCGGTGCGTGCCGGGCCAGAGCCGCTCTAGGTAAATGCTGGGGGAGGGCGGGGGGGGGCCACGAGGAGCTTGCGGGCCACAGAAAATAACCTCGCAGGCCGCGTGTTTGAGACCCCCGCCCTAGGCCTCACTGAACACTGACAAAC
This sequence comes from Mauremys mutica, assembly GCF_020497125.1. Lineage (NCBI taxonomy): Eukaryota > Metazoa > Chordata > Testudines > Geoemydidae > Mauremys > Mauremys mutica. The sequence continues at coordinate 24,257,023 of NC_059080.1, forward strand.
GCATTGCTGGAAACCAGGATGGCTCACCTCTTTGTTAGCATTGTTAAAACAGGTATTCGATTTACAAGAATGTGTTTAGTGTTTAGATTTTGTGAAATGCTTGTAAATTGCTGCATGCATTAATCTCACTTATAACATGATCATATCCCATGTTATAAGGTAATATTTAAGTGTTTTCTCTGTAATTGTGTAAGTCATCAACCAGGAGAGAAGCATTTCCATGTGTGAAATACTAGTTTACCCTCTCCAACCAAAGAAGGCCCATTGACACCAGATAAGCCATTGTGGAACATCTGTGGACAAAAGACTTTGTGGATTGTTCCCCCCGCCCCCGCACACCCATGAAGAAGAGATATGCACAAGCACTTGCCCCATCAGCCTGAACTTTGAGGGAAGGCAATAAAAATCCTTGTCAAGAACAAATTGTTATCTCTATGCTGCTTGAACTCTGAGGGGTGCAGATCTCTAAGCATAAGCAAGGGATCTCCAGCTCTTTGGCTGGGATATATGGAGCTCACACATTACAGCAGCTTGTATTGCTTTTTGAAACTTTAGACTGTAACTTATTTGTGTGTGTGTACGCTTACCTTCTTTAACCTTGTAAATAACTCCTCTCTTTTTCTTAATTAATACATCTTTAGATAGTTTATGATAGGATTGGCTAGAAGCATTGTCTTTAGTGTAGGATTTAAGGTGCAATTGACCTGGGGTAAGTGACTGGTCCTTTGGGACTGGGAGTAACCTGAATAGTCTAGTGATTTTTAGTGTAAGGGATCATCTGTCACAAAAGAAGCTTGCCTGGGTGGCCAGATAGATAGGAGTATCCAGGGGACTGTCTGTGGCTCCATGTTAAGGCTGCTTGAAGAGTTCACACTTGATACTTGAGTGAAATCTAAGTACAGAACTCAGAACCAGTTGGGGTTTGTGCCCTGCTTTTTCACAGTCTGCCCAGAGGCTAGCACTCACGCTCGTGAGCCACTCCAGACAGCTTGAGAAGCCTCACAAACACACACTCATAATCAAGTAAATCTCCTTCACTGTCCAGAGGATTTCAAATGGAGGCTCTTATGGGTAAGGTAAAGGTATCCAGAGAGCCCGCACTCCCAGGGGGCTCTGTCTGATGAGAAAGAGACAAAAGATAATCATTTTAATGAATACAGCAAGGAAATTGAAAAAGACCTCTGTACCCGTTTGAGATTGGCTATAGCGTATTATGAGTCTGAACTGCAGTTTGTGTCCCATCTAGAATGTAAGGGGCTTGGTGCAGGGGCTGTTTTCTTCTATAGATTGTACAGCCCTGGACACATGGATAGCGATCAGCAGGTAACAGCAGCAATAATAATACAGCTTGCTTTCTCGATGAGTGGGAAGCAGTTGTGATTACACATGTGCGCTTCTGCCATCCCCGGTGGCATGTATCAAGAGTTCTGTTTTCTCAATCAATTCTAACGTGCATGGCAGCCTCTTCTCAGACCAGTTCATTCCCAGGGGTCCCCAAGGTTATGAGAGAGGCTTCATTTTCTAACAGTGCCCAGGGAAACTCAGTTGACTGGGTTGGAGTTTCATGAAGTTCTCCCCAGTGGAGTGTTCCATTACAATAGTGAATACCAGGAGTGTTCCTGCCTCCTTGAAACTAAAAATCAGACACAGGATTAAAATGGGATTTCCCCCCCTACCTTTTCTACAATTAGTATTTGTTCAATTGAGGTGTTCCTCTACCCCCTCTTTCCTAGCTGGGAAAAGCAATTACTTGGATACACTTTCCTGCTTACCGGGCAGTTCAGGGCAGGGATGCTGGTTAACCATTCCAGATCCCTACAATAGAGTTTAGAAGCTGAACTCAGATCCTTATTTCTGGGACTAAGAGGCAAATAGTGTTCTCTGAGCCACTTATGCACCCATCTGGTGATGTGTTCCAACTATACAGAATAATAGAAATTAGAAAAGGAAAATCCCTGTTAGGTCACATCCAGTCCAGGATCCTTCCTTACTGTTTCCCAGGGGCTTGTTAAAAAATCTTCAGAAGATCCACATAACGTATCCAAAGCGCATGATCTTCCCAGCCCTTCCTTTCTTCTTTCACCCTCCAGAGTCAAAGTGCCATCCTGAGAGACAACTCTCTTCCCAAATTACTGACCTGCAGAAGTGTCAATAGCAATCCCTCCATCTCTCTCTAGAAGAGAAGAGCCATCAAGGATTTAACCCCACCAACTAGCATGTTGGGTGCATTGGAAGAATATTACAGTGTAAGAAATGTTACCGGCAATATAATGATTCAAGAGAGGCCCATGTGGGGTGGAAGGATAGAGCTACCAAAGAGAGGCTGGCAAATCACAGCAGGATGCAGAATTCATCCCGAGGGCTGGCATGTAACTTTCGGACAAAGTCAGCAGATCTGCTTCTTCTTAACTACCCTACGATACATTTTCCAGTGACTGCTAGGCGGTTAGGCTCTGGTGCTTTTTTTATTTTTTATGTTAAAGGAAATGCTTCCGCTAGTTGTTCCGTGAATGCAAGTCAGGAAAAGATTATATGTGTGTGTACATGCATATTGCTATCTGGGTATGTGGATGGAAGTATATTTGATTTCTGTGAGCCAGATTCGCTCCAAGTTTAACGCTACTGTCTGCATCAGAAATACACTAGGGATAAAGTGTGTGTGTGTGTGTGTGTGTGTGTGAGAGAGAGAGAGAGAGAGAGAACGTTTGTGTGTACCTGCATGCTCATATCCACATTGCTTCATGAGCTTATATAAAATTGCTATCTACTCTGGGGGATACATTCTGGAAAATTCAGAAATCAGTTCATGAGTGGTGTGGATCTGAGAATCATAAAGCAGAATTGAGTGGTCTGGCATCTCACCAAAAGCAAAAGGGCACTCCTATGCACTTAGATGTACTATGCCCTTGATGGCAGGGAGGATAATTTATTATAAATCATGCAAAGGTCCCCTTTGAAGTACTACTCTAAATAGTTCTAAGCAATCCATTAATTCAGTTCACACGCCATTTTGATCATGAGTGAAAATGAATGTTGTGGATCCACTTCAGAATCTCCATTTCTTTACACTGAAGAACCCCACAATTTGGCATTCTCAGCCATTTCTACTCAAGAGTGTCAGGACTGCAGTAGCAAGAGAAGCAGTGTGTCAAGAGTGAGGTTTGTCCGCAGAGCTGTGGGGGGGGGTGGGGGTGGGGGAAGCCCAGGACTGGGAGTGCTGGAGGTCAGGAGTGAGGTACATTGGCAGAACTGGGTGGTTCAAATTCACATGGAACCTACGATTCCTCATTTCAAGCCAACGCTGTTTGCTCATCACTCCAAATAACAGCAGATTCACCCAAATTCCTTTGTTAAAACAAAAGTGGGATAACAGGGAGAAAAGGAATCAACTGCCCCTGGCTGCAATGGTTGGTGAGAGAAGCCAGAACTCAGGTGTTTCAGAGTGACAGGAGTCACTGAGTATTATTTCTAACACTGGTACGTATGCTGTTCTGCTGGCATGACTGCCCCCAGGTGAGGCAAAGTAATCCTGGACCTGCTGCCTGATCCTCTGATGGCAGCAGTGGCAACTGGACTGTGGGCTTGATCCTGTGCCATTGACCATCGTGGCTACAGGATCAGGCAGTGTGTGTGGAAAGAGATTCTTTGCCATTGATTGTTTCACTGAGTGCTTCAACAGACTGGTCATCTGCTGTCTAACTTGCCTCTCCGGTTTGAGTGGCCTGGAATGGGTTTCCCATGTGCTTTTGTGTCTCTCATTTCCACTGGTCTGTGAAACTGACAGAAGTGTTCCCCAGCTCTTAACTGACGGGGCCCTGACGAGAGATCTTGGGTGGAGAGGAGGCTGGCAAGACATTTCAGGGAAGTAGTTGATGTGGGGTAAAGAATAACCGAAGGGGATAGGAACGCAGCATTCCAGCATGAGTTCCTCAGTCTTCAGGGGATGGGGCTCCTTCTCCCTCCTCAGCAATCCCACTGGTGGCTGTGCTCTCGGGAGGGTGGGTCATATTCCTGCCATCCTGTTGCAGTTCTCACCTGCCATTTGACACATATTGCTTAGCAGGGGGTGTAAAGATGATCAGACGTGGAGATCTGTGTCAGATAATAGCGCCTGCTTCTAACCAATGCTGCGCCCTCTGTGCTCAGCATATGTGCCTGGAGCTCCAGAGTCCTGGGTTTCTCCTCTGAGTACATGCACAAAAAGGGTCTGCTGCCTCTGCTTCTCCATCAGATCAGCAGATCAGGAGGTCCTCACCTCGCACAGGCCTGCCACTTGCCTTCATCCCATGGAAACAAGAGGTGCCAGGGAGCTCTCAGCCAGATTTCCCACAGTTCTGTTAGACTAAGAGCTGCTAAGGAAAGAGATACTGCTGGACCCAGAGCTCTGCCTCTGAAGAGGAAGAGGGAGAAGCTAAAAAAGGCAGATACCCTAATACACTTTATTTATGTTCTACAGTAGAATATACCCCACTGTGTATATCAGCGGCTTCTGTACCGCACACCCCGTATTACTGCACTCTCTTTAGAAGGGGTATTTGTTAAGCAACAATCTGTAATAAGACCGGGAAGGTGGAGTGATTGTGCCCTGTGGTAATGTACTTACTTTGTACTTCTGGAGACTTAGCATCCAAACTTAATTTAGGTCACTAGTGAAACAAGTTGGATCTCTTGCTAGTCCCCCATTTGAGCACAACAACAAATCACCGTGTAATTAGGCATCACTGACTCATAAAAGTTCCAGGACCAAACTAGCAGAGATGCTGCAGGTTAGGACTGAGTTTCATGAAGGGAGTGGTGTGGTGGCTCCAGAATTAACCAGCGGCAGTGGTGCAGGTCAGGTCTGAAGTGCACTGGCAGAACTGTGTCAGGATATTTTTCATTGCCTGCCACAATAAGGTATGTCAAGCCACAGAAATCTGCATAAGATTTAGAAAATAAATTAAAAGCAAACTCCTTTATTAGCAGTGCTTACCAACTGTCGAGTAGTGTGTAGAGACGGACACTTCCAGCAGAAGTTTCATGTTACTTGTACTGTCATTTCAGTCACTAAACTGACAGGTTGTTTATTTGCTACAACTTGACTATAACATTCCCTGGTTTTAGTGGCCTGGCCTGTGTTCTCTGTTGGCAAATGCCACTCATCATTTCTACTCTTCTGTGAAACTGAGGGGAATGGTCCTCAACACCTCAGAAACAGTCAGCTCCCTGGAGACAGAGCCTACCACTGCTGCCTAGAGCAGAGCCGCATGCAGGAGCCCCACCAATTCAAGTGAACGAGCAGTGAGCTCTGGAGAATGGTTTCTAGTAGGGCTCAGGCAACCTCTTTCTCAACAAGTTGCGGTGCTGAGATTTTCATCAATGTATTGGTTACCCAAAGCACGGTTTGAGCACTAGCCTGCTAAACCCAGGGTTGTGAGTTCAATCCTTGAGGGGGCCACTTGGGGATCTGGGGCAAAATCAGTACTTGGTCCTGCTAGTGAAGGCAGGGGGCTGGACTCGATGACCCTTCAGGGTCCCTTCCAGTTCTAGGAGATAGGTATATCTCCATTATATAGGCGCATACAGAGGTCTAAATAAATAAATTAACCCTCTGTCTGGTCAGAGAATAAATAGTAGTATATAGCGCCTATTTAATATAGCACTTTTGTAACACACTGGCCACCTGTATGTATGTCTCCCTCTAATGGTGAGTATCTATGCAAGATAAAAGGCTGTTATGAGTATTAGCAAATGGAGTTATTCCTCCAACTCAAATGGGAGAGAATCCTGTACTTTTGGAGATGAGGCTCCTGGTTCTGTCTGTAGACCTCAAAGCAGTTCACAAAATGGGTAAACATTATGCTTGTACATGGAGAAACTGAGATACAAAAGATATATGAAGTGACTTGCTCAAGATCAGTGTAGAAGAACCAGGTGAGAACCCAGGAGCTGTGACTCCCCCTCTCATACCCTACTCACCAAACTATACTGTCTCATACTGTGCCATTCATGTCTGTAGAAAAGAAATACAATAGGAGTAGTCTATTGTAATTCATGGGGCAGGGTGTTCGGTTTTTTTCTTTAAAAAAATTATAACAATTGTTGATGATAATAATTACAGATTTCTACATCAGCATAATTTTAATGCAAAAATTGAGACACTTGCCACACTGAAAGCATCATCTTCACATCTTAAATCAAAGAGCATAAATTACTAGTTCCCCAAAGGAAATCTGCACATTTATAAACCTATAGATCTTAAACTATGATGTGATGCTGATCTCAGTTACACCAGTGGAAATCAGGAGCAACTCTACTGAAGTAAGTCTAAACCAGTGTCAGTGAGATCAGAATCTGTCTCTCATGTCTCATCAGAGGGCACTGCTGACTGCTGACTCTCCATGTTGCCGTGTTTCTCCTTCTTTGCCCTCCCACTTCTCAGGAACTTCTCAGCTCAAAGTCCTGCTGCTGCTGTCTAACTCCTGGAAGTGCTGCAATCTTTCTCCCTCTAACTCCCTCTACTGTTTTGCAAGTATTCATGCCCTACTGATTCTTGGCCCTCAGCTATCACTCAACACAGAACAAAGCTAAGAGAACTCAAGAGGTATAAGCTATGAATTGTACAGTTTGCTATGCAGCCCTAGGTGCACAGTATAAAAGGTGTCAGAGTGGTAGCCATGTTAGTCTGCATCAGCAAAAAGAACGAGAAGTACTTGTGGCACCTTAGAGACTAATACATTTATTTGGGCATAAGCTTTTGTGGGCTAAAACCCACTTCATCGGATGCAGTGGGCTTTAGCCCACAAAAGCTTATGCCCAAATAAATTTATTAGTCTCTAAGGTGTCACAAGTACTTCTCGTTCTTTTTTTTAGTATAAAAGGTGTCATACTGATCTAGTATATATGGCAGGTACATTTGCTTAGATTCTCACTTCTGCAGTTTTCAATGTGTGCTGCAGCAGCGGGGCTCTTTTGCTATGATTAGGAGAGCAGTCAAGGGCATGTTGGTCTCTTGTCCAAACTCCTCACACCATTGCACTTCTATTGATGAATGCACAAACACAAAATGAGATGAGGGCAGTCACCCCAGGCATAAATATTAAAGAAAGAAAAGATGGTTGAAGCCAGCCCGAACCAATAGTGACAAGAGATGGGCCAGACCCAATACTAACCTTTCCAAAGTTTGACAGTTGTTGTTATACAGACACCACCAGCAGTGAAATTAGAAATGAGTTCAAGCTCCTCTGCATCTCATTGGGGTTCACATCCCAAGGTTAGGTTCAGGTGCACCTCTGGTTGTGACCAGAAGTCATCACTAACTGGTGAGTGTTCAGTGGCCTGTGTGAAAGATGTTGGAGTTTCCTAGTGCACAAGCCTCCACAATACAGACAAATACCTCAAAATAGGCACTAAAAAGTCTCTTTGTAACGTGTATTAAAGTAGTAGCTAGAGGCCCCATCCCAGGTCAGGGACCCATTGTGTTATGTGCTTTGTATAAGCAAATAGCAAGCGACAGTCTTTGTTCCAAACAGTTTACTACCAGAATAGATCAGACGGATAATGGTTAGGAGGAGAAACAAGAAGGGGAAGTGACAAATCCAAGGTCGCACAAGAGATCTGTGGCAGAGACAGGTATAGACCCCACAATTCCTGACTCCCAGTCCCACACCAATCCATTAAACAATACTGCCTCTCCTTGGAGAGCCAATCCAGAGGAGCCAAGGAGTGAATCGACTAGGTCCCTTCTAGGGGCTAGATTCTCTGGGTCAGGGCTTGTGCATGTGGGAGCCTGCTGTGCCAATCCTGCACCAGTGGTGGTGATAAACAGAGGCCCTTCCATCTTGTGAAATGACAATCTGTCAATTTCCTTTGGCCACTAAAACTCATTTAAGGATTCAACATTTCTTTTAAACTAATAGATAAAAATAAAAGGAGGAAAGATGGCCGAAGAAGGGAATGCTGGGTAATAGTGCTCGGCCTGTATTTGCACTGGCCTCAGCAGACTGCTGTGTGCTGCGTAGATGAAAGCTGCCTTCCGATCGGTGATTTAACATTCCAAGGGAGCAGATTAATGCCTGCAAACTTCTCAGTGGAAGCATTCAAACACTAATTGGTAGTTGCGAGTAATTAAAGTAATTTAGTCAGATTATAAAGAAATTTCTTAACAGTGATTAAGCAACTCTGGGATGCGTGTAGTTGTTTGTAATCACTCCCCCAGGGGGATTAAAGCTCTTGACTGTATGTAATATGTCTTGTAACACCCTATGGGTCCTGTTGGTTCATGAGAGCAGTGAGCAGCTTGTTGGAGGAGATATAAATCAGGTTTGCATGCACACAGGGTACATCACAGAGAGAGCAGTGCTCCCTCCCTAATGGACTCGGTCTAGCAGCTCAAGCTCCACAGTGAAGCTCGTCATCTCATCAGCTGGGGTCTGGCTCTGCAATGGAAAATCAGTATAATCAAATCATAGACGTTTGAGCTGGAAAAGAGCACAGGAGGGGTGTCACGAGATCCGGGTCCCATATCTGCTGAGTCACTGCCTCTCTGTGCTTCAGTTTCCCCATCCATAAAACAGGGCTAAATGCTACTTCGTCACCTTTGTAAAGTGCTTGGTACTAATTAACACTATTCTAGGTAGTGATATAGCTCCCCTTGGATTGAAAGTCTGGTTTCATATTAGAAACAAATGGCGGGAGAGTCATACTCTTCACTCTAGGACTGGCATGTGTCCCATTTCCCCATGCTCCCATTGCAGACATGCAGGGCAGGCTGGCTATGGAAGAGCAGAAGGAGAAGCTGAAACTGAAATTCAGGCGCATATATGCATTTCTTTTAAGATGTATATTTAAAGCTATCAAAATGTGCATAAAAGAGACAGGCTCCATATGGACTGTGCTTCAGCAAGAGACATAGAGGCCCCAGCCTGCTGACCCCGACATCAGGACTATAGCCAACATCTGCTAAGACACCGGAGGCACAAATATGGAGTGACTCTGAGGACTGGAGAAATCTACACACAGAGACCTGAGCCAAGCCTGTGCCGCAGCCTGCACTGTGGACACACAGAAGGCTTTGGTCTCTGGCTGGTGCTTTTCAGCAGCATGAACATTAATAAAAAAACCCAACATACTGCCACAGAAGGAACAGTAGTCTCATGTTCAGAATGGGCTCGGTTGGGATTGCAAACACCATCTTGTGTTTTTCCCAGAAAACAAAACAGAAGATACACAATTCCCCTATCTGCAGCCTAGATGGTTCACATCATCCTCCTGGTGTCTTCTCTCACACGGATCCCCTTTTGCCAAGGATATCTTGCCACTTCACCAAGACACATTCCAATCCCTGTGCTGAGGTAAGCAAATAATTCACAAGGAAAAATTCACTGCATTAATTTAACCTCCTCCTCCTCATGGGGAATGGTCAGCAGATTGCTACTCTTTCATTACTAGAATTTAATGATGGAATGATTGTGAATATTTGATCAACACTCAACTGTGATGAGTCAGACAAATCACGTGGGATTGTTTATGTTTCCAGACTGGATGAGTATGCAAGTATGTCAGGTGAAAACATGTGTTCGTGCAAATTTTGAGTTCATTATGTGCAATGAATTGAGCATGTGATTTTAACATTCACTTTCTGCAAATGTTTTTGCACACAAAACTCGATCATTTGAACATTCCTGTAAAGGAAACATAAAATATACAAGGAAAATTAGTGCAAAAATCAAATGAATGTCTGCGGAAGATGCTTTGTGTTATTCACCTAGTTCTATCATTACAATACAAAAATATACCAGTGCCACACTGGGGCATATCCTCAGTGGCAGCACTAAAGGTTTTCATTGTGAACTCTGGTATATTTTGCTACAGAGGACATGCTTTCCAGATGCAAATGTAAATAGCTTTCTATGTGCTCTGTGTACTGTGTGTAGAAACCTGATTTTCCATAATGGTCCATTATAAATAGTTCCACCCACCCCCAACTTGAAAGCTTCTCTGACTCACATTGGAAATTAGCTTCTTCCCCTCCTCACTGTTGAGGACAATTACAGGGCTTTGTTCAAAGGGAATCAAGCAGCATGAGGGCTGAATCCATCCACAGAAAAATTGTCATTCTTTTTTTGTTTTCTGCCTGCAGTAATTACCCTGCCAGCCAGCCACCCGCTCTGACATCCTTAAACCTGCTGCAGCCTCCGCCAAAGCATTCCTCCAGCTCCAGTTTGCAAGTTTACTTTATGGTGATTCATTTATATTCATTTGGTTTGTCTGTCTCTATCAGCCACATCTTCGTTAGCATTGCTTCTTGTTTTCTAGTGAAAGGAGTATTTTCCTTTGGGAAACCAGAACTGCACATCACCAAAAGGAACTTGGTCCACATAGATCAAAGCATCAAGATTTGATCAGGCTGAGGGCTGCATTTGGCTCTTTGTCAGCAGTCCAAGGGTCTGACCCCATGTGCTTAAAGCATGGCTGATTGCAGCCAACTTCCTTATTAATATGGAGGGTGAGGCCCATGGAGACTGCAGGTCCCAGTTTACATTTTTTAATCTGGATCCAAACAGAGACTGCTCTGATCAAGAGCAAGCATTGCACATCGGGACTTGCACTCTCCACAGACCACAGCGCTGCACTGAGAAGCAGCCCGGCCTGGGTCTTACCGTAGGACTCTGGATTTCATTTGGCTGCTGGGTTTGCTTTGTCCACTTCTGTTGTAGATGTTACAGAGATGCTTTCACCTGCGTAGTGTCTTAATGAGGCCGTTTCAATACTAGAGATAACATGTCAAACATCAATCCATTGACTTTTCAGTCGTTTCTCAGCCTTTCTTGTGACTCATTTACTGGTTATCCAGAAATCTGTTTAAATAGGGATGCTCAAGCCTCCAGACCACACTTTGCATCCCGCACAGTGCAACCACAAGGGTGCATTTGTGGCACCATGACAGTAGCCCAAGATGGCACTAACATAGCCACCTTCACTCTGCAGGCAGAAGCCTGGCTCAGAGGGAGGCAGATCTCTTGCTTTGGGATAATACTAATGAAGGGGATCTACAAAAGACGGCCAGAAAATCTATCGGTGCATAAATCCTTGTGTATTGCTGCAGTGTGCAAAGCCCTCTTTAAAGCACGACCGAATTCTACTTGGTTATTTTTTTTTAACGGATCCAAAATGACTAACCAGTGACCCCTCCAGCCACACATTCATTTTTCATTAAACCTTTCCTTGGATCTTATAAGGAAAGAGAGCGCAAGAACAAGCGGCCGAGCGAGCAAAAACAATCAACAGCGCCCTGGGGCTATAATAACTGAGGTAGAAACATTTTAAATTATACCTTGGGTCAAAATGATTTTTAGATTGATCAGAAACCAAAATTACCCTTGAGTTCCAGTTGATTGTCTCTGTCTGGAGTTCATCTGGAGGCAGCATTCCTCCAGCAGCTCCCATTGTCATTATTATGAGGAGTGTATATACATTGACCCTGTTATTTTAAGCAGCTGAGAGGAAGAGGAAGAAAAAGCCTTTGAACTTTAAGAGCCACAGTTTGAAGTTGGGAGCAATGTATATGGCTGCAAAAACACACACTCGCCAGCTGTACCTGCCCTAATGAGAACTCTCCCTTTAAACCAGCATCAATGCTCATTCCTTGATTCACCCAACAAAGATGCTGTCTCCCCAGAGCACTCATAAAAAGTCCTCAGCACTCATTGACTCATTACCCCTTGCCCACGCTAAACTCCAGGCTCCCCCATGGCACTAGCAAACATGTCCAGTACCAACTGCACCACAAAAATTGGTACTTCCCATTGCACCTGCCATATTGCATGGTCACTTCTTCTGCCTGCAAAAATGTGCAGTGCTCCTTGCACTAGTCATTAGGCACAGCGCCCTTTCACTCCCAGAGGAGTGCCCCTGTCCGTGCATTGTTAAAAAGAACACCTGAAACACCTGCCAAAAACACCAACAGATATCTGCGTGCACGGAAAAAACCTGCCCTTGGTGCACAAAGTGGGCAATTGACCTCAAAAATTGGTATTTCGACATGTAATCACCCAGTTTCCATATGCAGTTTCCATATACCTCTTTCTCAAGCAGATGTAGCTTTCTCTGGTGCACCTGCTGGATCTTCCTACCATACCTTGCCCTACATGTATAATCTCAATCACTCATTCACACACAGTAGCCAAAAAGTGACCTGCAGCAACTGGAAAGTCACCCAGGCCTTCAAGGACAATACTGGTTTAAAGCTGTTGTTGGTAAAAGGGGGGATTTCTGGGTGGGGTGATGGGGAAAATGAGGAAGGGTAGAAGGGACATTGGGCAATATCACTGTTCATTCTCTCTCCTTTGAGGTGAGAGGAGTCGTAGGCTGTGTCCAATGAGAAGTGAAATAGCCTCCTATGTAACAGGCCTATTGGAGACACTGACAGACGGGTATTGAAATGCTGGGAGACGGGAGAGGGATTAGTATGTTAAGTAACACAGAAGAGAAAAAAAGTTACACCTGCCCTGAAGCCTCAGCCTCTGTTGTTTTTAAAACTCTTACAATGACAGCTGACTCTGTGTGTGGCTGACAAGCTGGTAATGATTGACTGGCCAAGATAAGAGGCTTGTTGGGATCAGACTGAATGAGTGATACATTTAAAACTTCACTCTGAAGGAATTTCAGTGAACACCTGTGCAGAGGGCTTTCTTCTGTCAGCGTTCCAGTCTGTGATTAGCTAATAGCTGAAGATGGCTTCGCCCTAATTATTACCATATATTCGATGAGATCTAATTTGGTGCAGAGAGCTTGCATTTTCCTTGAATCTCTCCCTTGCAGATGCCCTTTTTCTTTATTCAATTCACTTGTCTTGTATTCTGTTTGAAGGCTGGAATCACACTCCTTTCCCCATCATTGTGATGTGTGACATACAAGTGGTACTATAGCAGTGACCCAGCCCAGTGCAATGGGCCAGAAAGATTGCTTTTATTGCCTTATATATAGACAGTATGTGTGTCTTGTTTGTGTCTAACCACAGGATGTTACCTATGCACACACCACACACACACACACACACAGAGCATGTTTTATAAAGCTTTTACAATCAACATCTTTTTTAAACAGCCAGTGAAATACACCAGAGTCCATTTAATTAGCCCAGTGGTTCTCAACCTATTTACCATTGTGGGCCGCATCCAATGTCTCATGTGTCCCGCATCCAATACTACCTGTATGGCCCTGAGGATGTCACATGAGCCGCAACTCTGTGCTGATTGGGCTGAAAACGGCCTGCGGGATGCAGGCTGAGAACCATTGAATTAGCCATATGCTGCAAATTTCAGACAAGGAGCTTTCCTGAGAGCATGTAGCACTTGAAGGCAAGCTACTTATGTTCCCTCTGAACATGTAGGGTTAACCTGCTTGCTTTCCTCCTCACTTATTTTTAGTTCATTTACCCCATCTCTATTGTCTTTTATTTTCTTTGGTTTACAGAGCCCACCTGAAAAGCCGTGATCCTTTCTAAGGCCATGTCTACACTATGAAACTATAGCAGCACAGCTACGGCACCATATCTATGCTAATGTGACACCATAATATAGACTCAGACTACAGTTATGGAAAGATTTTTTTCCCACCACTGTAGGAACTCCATCTTCTTAAGCAAAGGTAGTTAGGTTGACAGACTCATTCTTCCGATGACCTAGCTTCATATACACCAGGGGTTAGAGGTTGTATAGTTATAGCATTCAGAGGTGTGGATTTTTCACACTTTGCTGTAGCTACATCAATCGAAATTTGAAGTGTAGATCAGCCCTAAGAGAAATGCTCCAGCTTAGCCAGAAATTCTGAGCTAGACAGGGGAATTGATGGGTGAAATTCTACGGCCTGTGTTATGTGGGATAGAACTTGATGGGGATTTTCTGACAAAACATTCTTTTGTCAGAACATGCTGATTCCTTAAAACCGAAACTGCTCATGGGAAAGGGATGGTTTTGAGGAATCTCCTGATTCAAACATTGCTGAAAATAAAAGTTGTAATACTGTCAAAATGAAAAGTCTCACTGTCCTGTTTGAAATGGCTTTCATTTACAACAGTGGTTCTCAAAGTCGGTCCATCGCTTGTTCAGGAAAAGCCCCTGGCGGGCCGGGCCAGTTTGTTTACCTGCCGCGTCCGCAGGTTTGTCCGATCGTGGCTCCCACCAGCTGTGGTTCACCGCTCCAGGCCAATGGGGGCTGCGGGAAGTGGTGCGGGCCGAGGGATGTGCTGGCCGCCCTTCCTGCAACCCTCATTGGCCTGGAGCGGTGAATTGCATCCAGTGGGAGCTGTGATCGGACAAACCTGCGGATGCGGCAGGTAAACAAACCGTCCTGGCCTGCCAGGGGCTTTCCCTGACCAAGCGGTAGACCGGCTTTGAGAACCACTGATTTAGAACATTCAGTTAATTTATAGTAAACAAGGGTTACAGTGGCATGATGCTTTTGAGCCCAGCAGTGGGTATACTCTGAATTGCACCTATACTTTATGCAGTTTGTCTGTGTATCTGGACTTATCCCATTTACCTTGCCCTTTTTCAAACCAGGCACAGGCAGATAGGATAGAAGGAGTGGTAGAATGGCTGGCTGAGCAGCCGGAGCCTTAGAGGTCTCTCTGTCTCTCACAAGGCCTAGTTAGTGTCCACTTGCTACTAATAAGAGGGTAACTCTTAATTTAGCTCAGGGAGAAGCAATTGGAGTCATTATCTCAATGTGCTTTAAGGGTGAAGAAATGAAACCCAGGAATTCATGGCGTATCCAGTATTTCATCCCTCAGCAAATCTTCTTTCAGCCCTTGTGAGAGTATTGAGCCCTGACAGAAGCAAAGATTGCCGGGAGCCTTGATTGACTGCACCTTGAGCCAGTTCCATTCCCGGTGTACCTGTCTTTGGGAAAAGGATCAAAGGAAAGGTATTGGGGGGAAATCAGGGAATGGCTAGCATTGAAGTTGCCTCCTGGGGGGGGGGGGGTGAGGGCAGAAAAAGAGAGGGGGCTTTCTATGACTGTATATTTAAAAAGAAAAGCCCACGCTCCTCTTCTGAGAGGGATATTAATTATTATTCTCCCTTTCCACTCGCTGTCTTCCTGTAGCCCTGTCATGGTCTATCCCCACCAGGTCTCCTCACCTCTACAAGATCGAAGCGATATTCAAAACGCTGGAGACATTTTCTTATTCAGCATGTGTTGCTTGACTCACTGAGATACATAATGAAGTTACTGTGCTCTTGATGCCTCAAAGGGCTGTGACATGTTCAATACCATCACAAATTACTGCTTGGGTAATGCATGATTAATCCAGCACAAAGTGGCTGCCAGTCGATGGAGTTCTACAGACAGCGTTGCCAGCAGTTAATATGGAATGTTAACAAGGAGGGCCAGGCTCTGGTTTCTGACAGCAGGCAGCAAAACGCAATCCAGTGGTGGAAAAGTGGAATCATAGAGTGAAGCTGGTGAAAACAAAATCCCACCTTGCTGGGCAATATGGAGCTGTATGGATTGCACAAACTACAGAACTTAGGGACCAGGTTTTTCCTTGTATTTTCTTGCTGTATAATTGGGTTCTCATGAGAACAGACTTTCTTGTGGCATATTTCCAAAGCTGCCTGACTCTTACTGAGTTAGAGAGACTGTGAGAAACATATTAGTTGAATCTTAATTGATGTTTACTTTGAATGAGAAGCCTAATAGGGCTCAACAGCCCTGGGGATCGCTCCTGGTTTACGTCTTATGTTCCTGAAAGCTCATGCTTTAAAGTTTTAACCAGTCCCCTGCAGGGGTCAGGAAGGGATTTTGCCTCAACATATTCTGGGAGGCTTTTTCTTTATCTCCCTTCTCTGTAGCATCAGGGATGGCCACAGCCGGAGAGGACACATTGGACGGGTAGAGCCAGGGCTCTGAGGTAGCACCAAGCATTCTTTCTAGCAGCAGGTGCTTGACTTTCTGGTTCTTGCTCACATGCTCAGGGTCTAACTGATCACCTTATGTGGAGTCTGAAAGGAATTTTTCCCCAGGCCAGATTGGCAGTGACCTTGGAGGGGGGAAGGAAGGTTCATCTTCCTCTTCAGCGTGCGGGTCACTTGCCAGGATAAATCTCACTTAATCATTTCCCTGCAACTGTGGGGGCTTTGGGCATGGGTGCACCTCAGTCCCGCCTATTCTCTGCCTGTGACACATAATAGTCTAGTCTCCTGTGGGCTGTACCACTTTGGTCTGATTTCCATTGTTGGGTTTAGTGTGCAGGTGCTGTTGGTGGCCTGTGATATACCAAAGGTCAGACTAGATGATCAGATTGGCCCTTCTGGCCTTAAACTCTGACATTATGACTCTGAACTAATCTCGACTTCAGGACCTTCTTACAGCTGCAGATTTTTGACCCAATTAACTCGAATGGCTCCTTCCCTTCTGAGCCATTGCAGACTTGTTGTGTAAATCCTTCTGAATGCGTGTCATTATTAGCCAGTACACACCAATCAAGATGCAGTAAATCTGCATGGCAGTGAGATCATCATCACGAGCTTGTTGGCCCCCCATGCATAGAAATCACTTTAGTAAAAGTGAGATGGCTGGTCCAGTGTATTTACCTTTCCCATGATGATATTGAACATTTTTAGATGAAATAATCCCAGGTACATTGTCAGCTCTGGAGAGCAAGGGCCTGACTGATCCCTGGTCACTCCAGCTTTATGTTAGTGTCATGCCATTGAAATCAGTGAAGTTACACTGGTGTGAAGCCAATGTAGCATAAGTGGACATCAGGCCTGAGTCCACATACCAGCTACAGCTAGGGCAGAGGCAATACTAGCATCCTCCCTTCTGTGTCCCTGGTGTTCCTCAATCCTGCTCTGCTGAGGCAGAGAGAGCTCAGACTTTGATTCGCCAACCAGGGCTTGACCTCTCCATGGAGAGTGATGAGCAAAGTTCTCGCAACTGCCAGCTGTGGTGCTATTTTCTGTGACATCGGCACCTGCCTGTAAGGAACTGGACTGAGGCCCCCCAAATCATTTCACACACAGAGAGGCCTCAGTAGCTATCAGACTGGATCAGCCATTGGTTATTATTGACTCGCTTTGGATATCAGCAAGTGACCCAGAGGTGAAAGCCTCCCTATCCTATTACCAGTCCAAGACTTCCAGCCCCCCAATATTTACTTGTGTTGAAACAGAAGGAAAACATCCCAAGGACCCAGAGCCTACAAAAGGAAATAAAAAAGGGGTTTTAAAGAAACAAACAAATTGTAGGTACATTTGTGTTACGTGAACTTTAACTAAAGCCTCTTCTCTCTGCAGAGCAACAGCAAACACAGTGGGAAATAAAAACAAAATTACTGCTGCAAAGCCTATAATTGCAATTCAAAACTTACAGCCATTAATTCCCACAAGTGCAAGGATCAGAACAGCAAATAAGGAAGATGCTGATGTATTCTACGTTTTGGGAGAAGCTCCTAGTGGTAAACAGAAATGCTTTTTTACTTTTCTTTAACCCCAAATAAAGTAATTAATTTGATAAACACCGTTTCCCACATCATTAACAGAATGCAAGGGCAGACTTACATATGAATGCATTGAAAGGTGAACCCAAAGCCCTTTCTCCTGCGCAGACCTGAATGTAGGGCTGTGTTTCAATTCAAGGCTGTAACAATTGATGACGCCACTAACACCTAAAACACTCCTCTCTGTGCCAGCTGCGTTAGGTGCTAGTGATGTCATCCTGCTCTTGTGGGGAAAAGGCCAAAAGGTTCACACAGGGCTGGGTAGGTAAGTAAAGAGGAGAGTGACTCGATTCCACTCCTGCATTTGGTAATAAAAGACCATGTATTTGTCATTTTAAGTCTGCACAGGCTGATCAGGGATATATACTTTTCCACAATGTCAACAACTTTATTGGCATGGCATGGCAGTATATGCAAATGTTGCCAAAGCTATTAACATAGGCCTCTCAGTTGTGCCTCTCCAAAGGCTGAGCTACTCTGCTGAGTGGGGAAAGTGCTGGAGTGGCACGCCTGTAGGCATTATGCAGTGGATCTTGCATTGGACTCCACACAGGCCCCACCCAGAAACACTCCCTCTGGATCAGACAGCACTAGTTGCACCTTCTCCCTTTAGTCACACTGGTCCACGAGGAGGTATCTATCCCTGTTCCTAGCATGTCCTGATCACATTCCTCACTCTAGTTTATCCACCACTCGCTCCCCCATCTAGTGCACCTTGTGTCCAATCTCCGTGCGAGTACACTTGTCCAGGGGGATGCATAAGTTAGCCCCCTATGATCTGAAAGGGTGTTTTGTATTCATTATCTCCACTCTGAAATAACCTGGATTTTAATTCACCTTTAATGAAAGTAACCAGGTAAACAAATCCAAGGACAACAGGATCCAGGGCAATAGAGAAAGGCCTTTGACCCAACAGACCCAACTTTTACAAAGCTTGATTAAAACAAAAAAAGTTCTGCTGCAGAAAATTGCCCAAAGACCCAGTCTTTGAAGAGATGCAATTAAGATTGTTTGGCCCCCATGCAGGATAATCGCTGGTGAATAAACAGCATAAAATGAAAATTGCTTCTGTCCTCCAATTTGAACCAATTATGAGCTTTACATACAGTACGTGGTCCAGTCAGTCATTTACACTGTAGGCAGAGTTCAAACAAAGCTCACATTCCTGTGGGACAGGCAGCTCCTTTAGACCATGAGGACGCCTGTGCATCTCTAGAGAGCTATCAGGTTAGATCTGGCATTTGGTTTCCTTTGGGCCACACCTTGAAGTCCTGATTCAGTTTGTCAGTGGGAATAAGGATTGAGTAAAAACCGAGCAGGGACCTTATATGACTGTTTTGCATGTAATCTATTAGCTGTGAGAGTGAATCTATATGAATGTTCTTGCTACCATACAGTGTAACACCAGATCAGGTATGTGAGACGATAACTGACTTCTGGGAGGAAGGCTCATCCCTGAAAGAAACTACCCAACTGTCCTGTAAGTTTCCAGGATGTCTCGTGAGGTGAGAGGTGAGGGGAGAGAAGCATACATTAGGGGAAGCTATGTTTCAATGCCAGTGCATGGAGTTTGATCCTTTATGAGGAAGAGTGGTCCACTAGCATCCTCCCCACCATGATCCTGTTGTGTCTGAGGGGACAGTCCCACCGCAGCTAGAGTAGAACTTGCTGGTGTGCTCCATCTCCAATATCTCTTGCTATTCCTTTTATTTATTTTTGTCCTAACCAATTTCCTTTAGTTGGAATTCTCCACTGGGTGGAATTCACAAGTCCAGTGAGCACAGTAATACAAAGTTCCCTCATCAGGAATCTTTGTGCTTATGGGGTCACCATAAATATATCACCTATCTTTAAAAAAACTCAACAACAATCAATCCAACCACATCTCAGGGCTGTATGGCTGAGGTGAATAATTTACCTCTTAATCACTGTCTTGCATCTAACTTAGCTAGGTAGTGACAGGATGATGTTAGTCTGAGAGTCATTTGGTGTCAAATGAATTGGTTGGGCTCAGTCCATTTCCCAACTAGAGAAGTATCCACATCACAAACTCGACACCCTCTATTGGCCTCCTTGTTAACAATCTCTGTAGGGAGGCCTGAACCAAATGAACACGGGGATGGAAGTCCATTAGATCTGGTCCCTCCAAGTAAGAGTTGTAGTATAAGAGGCTAGATTTTCAAGGAGGTCAGTGCCAGATGTTCAAGTACTCCTTGCCCACAAGTGTGATCAAATTTTCAAAAGAGCTCAGCAGCTTTATACCATTACAACCAATAGTCAGATTTTCAAAAACTTGCACATGATCCAAGATGATGAATGTTTTGGAAAATCTGGCCACTTATTTGGATGCCTAAATGGGAGCTGAGCTCTTGAGAAAATCTGGTTCATGGTGCATCATTGGGAAAACTTGCCCACAGTATACTTGTTCTCTGGGCAAAAAGGGGACCCCAGTCTCCAGAGCAGTCCTCTGGGCAGCTTCCACTGACTCCTTGAAGTCCTTCTTGGAGCAGTGGATGATGGCTGAGGTTCTCTGCTCAGTTTCCCCCTGTGATTCCTTTGTTTTGACCGAATGACCTGCACCATCATTCCTGTTTGTTCATTTTTTGTCCTCCATACTCAGTTAAGTTCTGGGTCACATGCTCCTCTCTCATCTGAGGGGACAGGCCCTTTTGTTGTTTCGGTGGCTCTGCCTATCATCCCACAATTTAAATAGGCCAGCATGACATTCTCTTGAAAAAAAAGATATTTCACAGTATCTACCAACATTTTTGTTAAAGCTTCAAATAAAATACATTGCTTTCACTGTAAGAGACAAGAATGCGATAGAATTTCCCCTGAGTACAGATGGATTCCTGCTACCACTAGGTAAGAAGTTAGAAGGAGAAAATATTTTTAAGACATCAGAACAAGGAGGGTAGAAAACAGAAGTGGCTGCAAAATAAAATAAAATAAGAAACTCAATCTGTCAGGAATGGAGCTGTTATAGGAATGAAAGGCTGTGACAGGCATGTGTTGATGCCACCAGGCATAACAGAAAAGAAAGAAAAATCAGTATAGATTTTTTTTTAACATTTACCCTAAAAACACTTGCTGCACACCGTACAATCTCTTTGAAAAGGAGGTTAATTGAAAGAAATGACACCGACACCTTGGAACTCATAATCTTAAAATTTCACCTATGGAGCAAACATTTTTTGGGATAGAGAAAGACCAAGAAAAAAATCATATGAGTAGAGGAAAGAGTAAAGCTGGACAAGAGAGAACAAACAGGAAAAGCCCCGAACACAAAGCCCATGTGATGCTGGATGACCTCACATGAACCCCTTTAACCCCTCTCTGCTACAAGTTGCCCATTGATAAAATAGGTGTAATATTATCTAATTCACAGTCGTCTTGAGACAATTCGTTTGTTATTATTATTGCTCCTACAGACCAGGGCCCCACTGTGCTAGGTGTTGTACAAACATATAACAAAGACAGTCCCTGTCCCCCAAAAACATGCAATCTAATTAGCGTCTATAATGTGCTTCAAGATCCTTGAAGGAAAGATGCAATAGTTTTGTAAGGTATTACTATAATTAAAGGTCTAAAGAATCACCACTAGGAATGGAGAACAGATCACCCTAATCTCAGATTTACATTTTCCCAGTCCTTATCCAAGATTTACCCAGTCCTTAATCTCATTGTGCAGGTCACGAACCTAAACTTGAGGACATTTTTGGAAGTCTGAAAAAGTTTTCCAAGTCTTTTAATATTATTTCCCCAAGCTCCTTTGTTCTGTCTGGTTTTGTCCAGAACCAGAAATGAAAACACTGAAATAGTACAAAAGCTATTCTGGGGGTCTCCAATTTGAACAAAAACCATGAACAGCTGTGAATGTCATGGGAAAACTTCTATGCACCAGAGTTGCAGATTGATTTCTAGACTAAAGAGTTTCAAGATAGTTATCTGAACTGTGGGATGCTTCCTTGAATGGAACCTCTGGAAATATTTTCCTTTTTTCTATTCAGCACTTACCCATAGCCAGTTTGTCTATCACTGTATCTACTGATAGGACATAAATAACCTCTTAGATTCACAACACCAGGAATGTTCTTTGTATTCCTCTTCTTGGTTATACATATCCAGTGTGACAGTCTGTACCCTTATGTTCACCCTTTTTACAAGACTAAGGGTAGGTCTACACTTACCTGCCGGGTCGACGGGCGGCGTTCGACTTCTCGGAGTTTGAACTATCGCGTCTAATCTAGATGCGATAGTTCGAACTCCAGACGCGCTCCCGTCGACTCCGGAACTC
Source organism: Mauremys mutica (assembly GCF_020497125.1). Lineage (NCBI taxonomy): Eukaryota > Metazoa > Chordata > Testudines > Geoemydidae > Mauremys > Mauremys mutica. The sequence goes on from NC_059080.1 coordinate 24,278,805, forward strand.
CACCACCGCGAGTGGCGGTGGCGGAGTCGACGGGGGAGCCGCGGACTTCGTTCCCGTGGCGTCTGGACAGGTGAGTAGCCCGAACTAAGGTACTTCGACTTCAGCTACGCTATTCACGTAGCTGAAGTCGCGTACCTTAGTTCGACCCCCCCCTTAGTGTAGACCAGGCCTAAGATAAATGTTGTGCCAAGTAATGCCCTGTGAGGTATCATTTGAAAACTCATAATCTGGTGGTCATTAATGTCCTGGTAAAATACGTATGGCAACATTGTATGTAAACTTATAAGATTCTACTGTATGACTTTACTGAGACATGTTCCAAGTTTAGAGGACCAGATACAAACCAGCCCTTCAGAGACAAAAGACAAACTGATGCCTCAGCCAGGTGTCAACAAAATCAAATGGACTATCACCTGGGTAAGTGGCCGTTCTTTGCCAGGAAGAAGGGTGTGAGTGAGAAATTTACATTTTGGCAATGGAGGTTATCATGCAAATGGACTGGACTCCAGCTGGAGATGATTCTCAAAGAAGAGAATTACTATAAAAAAGGGGAGCCAGCTCCCCAGATTACCTCTTTCCTTCCTTTATTTCTGCCCAGGACATCCACAATGCTTGAAGGACAAGGAAAGGAGCATTGGACTGTGGGAGGGGTCCTGGCTGGAGGGCATCCAGCCAGTCAGACTGCAAAAGAACATGTGGTGAGAGAGACCCTTTTGCTTTAAGTTCACTTAGCTCATTACCTTAGATATTAGTTGCATTTTACCTTTTATTTACTTGTAACCAAATTCTGACTTTTATGCCTCATTACTTGTAATCACTTGAAAGCTTTCTTCTGTATTTAATACACTTGTTTTATTGTTTTATCTAAACCAGTGTGTGTTTGGATTGAAGTGTTTGGAAAACTTCATCTGAGATAACAGGATTTGCGCATCTCATTTTCTATTAATAAAATGACAGACTTTCTATGATCTTGTATTGTCCAGAAGGAGAGAGCTAGGCAGTACAAGCCTCACATTTCTGGGCCCTAGTCTGGGACTGGGAATTTGCTGGTGTTGCTCTGAAGTATAATTGAAAGGTGACAGGCAGGCGGACTGAGGCACTACTGCAGTATAGCTGGGGGGTAATTTATATGCTGGAGGCTGTGTGTGAGCAGACCAAGAGGGGTGTTCTCAGAGCGAAGCAGTGTAAAAGGCACCTCAGGCTGGAAAACTGAGGGGACACAGCTGTCTAATAGTCCAGATTGTGCTCTGGGGAATGTCACACCCAGTCAGCCAACTTTATCCTTGATATAACTCCTTTAAAGTCAAAAGCGATACCTCGGGATGATTCAGGCCCGCTGTACACAACACGAACCCTGGTAGTAATTCCTGATTAGAACTGAGGGACCAATAATTGCAACAAATAATTTATTCAAAGATTTTACCTTCTAACTTATTTGATAAATGTCAATCGGATTTTTTTTTTTAACTCTATGGCTTGATCATCAATATTCAAAACATTTGAGCTATGCAGCTAGGTTATAACTGGCCAAAAAAGTCACATGGTATAGTTTATGTTCCCTGACTGTTTGAACAGGCAACACAAATGTTTCATTGTTTAAACATGAAAATACTTACTTCTATTTCCTGAAATACTCATGAATTGGACTATGAATGTCACTTGCCAAGAATACGTTTGCCAGTAAAACTCAATGAATGTTTGTGGAGTGAAAACACAAAAGAGGAACAAAAGTGGCCAAAGCAATCTCATTTAAACCTTCATACATACGCTGGAAAATGTTTGCATTATTTACCTCAAACTGTCTCTGATGTTTCACCTGATACTCAGCAAGCATTGTCATAAGACTGATAGCAAAATGCCCAGTTTCTTTCTTTCGTGACTGAAGACATGCAGCTGTGTTTCCTTTGTACACATACTGTCTTCTTCAAATGCTGTTGTTGCATCATGGAAGTTTTTGAAAAATATTCTGTATAGAAGCAATTCTGATGATGTCAGTTTTCTCGGTGTTTCTCATTCTTTATTATGAAGGATATTTGCATGAATATGGTGACTCTCTGAAGCTGTCATCTGATTTCTCAGAAGCTGCTTATGCCCTTCACATGAGGTCATGTTCCTCTATACGACATCATAACGAGCTCCAGAGCTACCACTTGCAATGCTGCAAAGGATCCTGACTTCTGGGCCGGAATAGGCAGCAGACTTTAAAAAAGCAGAGGCCTGATCTTTCTTGCAATTTTTCTTAATATTATATAATTAGAAGAAAATAACACAGATTGTACATGAGATACTACTGTGGTTTGATGGCTCTTTCCTTCTGAAAATCACTTTATAAGAGAAAGATCCCCTCATGGGCCATCTCCTCTCTCAACCTAGAAACTCCCCACTGTTTGGTTGGAACATGTTTCATTCTTCAGACTGCTAGGGAAAACTTTGATGACCGTTGCTGATCTGCAGACTGTGGCCTGAGAACTGATGCAGAAGGGGACTTGTATGTAAAATGAATACTTGTCAGAGAACTTTAAGTGCATCCCAGCAGCTTGTTTTCTGAAGAAACTCTGGGCACGAGACAGAAGTAATCAGGAATAAGAACAGAGGAAGTGAAAGGCAGTGCGACTCTCTCCGAGAAGAAATTTACCTTGTCATAAATAATACTTTCTTCTTTTGCGGGGCCAAGCAGTGTAGCTCAGTGGGCTGCCACACTACCCTGGGTAAACAGGTCTGGGTTCGAGTCTTACATTAAAACTCAGCCTTAAACCCAGGGCTGGGTAGTGGCATCACAGGGAGCTGCAGTGGAGTGCTGTGCTGTTGAAGATGTTGTCTTTTGATGGAGAAGTTATCTAGGTAGAAGTTAAAGGTCAATGGGTGCTTCCAGGAAAAGTGGAGGATAACTTTAGATTCATAGATGGGAAGGCCAGAAAGAACCATTGTGATCATCTTGTGTGACCACCTGCAGAACACAGGCCATAAAACTTCACCCAGTGAGTCCTGCATGGCTTCCCAATGCCTTACTAACGTGGTTTCGATACCACATGTTCTAATATCCACCTGTGTGTAAAGGTACAATATTTGCCAGTTGGAGAACAGCTCCTGCATTTTCCTGTACAGCTAGTGCCCCGTCACTCGACATAACGCACTAGCATTTGGGGACACCCAGACTAGATGCAATGCACTATAGTAGCAAAAAATTACTTTGTACCAATACAATGTCCATGCAGGGGCAATGCCCAGGAAAAGCTTCTTGAAGACTGACCACTGCCTGTCAAAGGATCCAAATGCCCAGAATGAAATAGAAATGACTGATGCCAAGTTTGAACTGACCCCACTGCAGAGGAGCTGCTGAGGTGCCGTGTTTTCCCACAGACTTCATTGTTAATAGCCAACCTCTCTCTTGATTGCTGGTTGCAAAGGTCCCCTTCTGCTCTGCCGTGCCTCTTCCTTCACCAGAGTGGCTCTTTAACAAGTCACATCATGGTGGCTATGCATGGTACTCATCGAAATCTTGACAGCCTCGCAGGATCCACCTCATCCTTTAACTTTGCAGCATAAATCCCTACTGAGTGCAAGTGCAAGTGAAAAACAAAAGGACCTCTCCCAGCCCCAACACACATACACCCCCCTCCCCATCGCACAAAACAAAACTAGATTATGACAGACATTGCACAGTGGTGGGACGTCCCCTCCAAACTGCACACAGCAACCTGTTTGTGCCCCGTGTGATGGGCAGAGATCCAGGGAAGGCTCCGGACCAATCTGCTTTAGTGTATGTAATTTTTTTTAAATTTCCCATTACTTTCATGGCCTCAACCTTTCCTTTCTTCATTTTCCATCTGGAATTTTTTTCCATCTTATCTTCTTCTTTCATCAAAATGCCTGTTTCCTCAGCCTGGAACCACCACATACCTGATCTATATGCAGATCAAACCTGGGAACAGATGCTATTGTCAGCTTTCATTAGTTTATTACAGCTTTTTTTATTTGAACTTTTCAGCCATTATAACACCACACTCCCCAACTCTCACTTCCACCAACGAGCCCTCTATCCTGAAGGCAGAAAAAGAGGAACACGGGCTTCTTCATAAAGGAGCAGATCATTAGTGAATCAAGTTCAGTATCTTGGAAGTGGAAATACCTGATGCATCTGAGGAAGGCAGAATAATGCTTGATGAACCAGGCAAATTATGCAATAGAGAGGGGAAATTCTTTCTGGAATCCTGAAATGAGCAGCAGATGCTCTGATGCTTGCTGGTCTTATATTAACCTGCCCAAATGCTATCAGTGGTGGGAATCAAAGGGGTTCTATTTGGTCACCTGCAAAGTTAAGCCTCCCACCCCGTCTTCAGGAAGGAAACAGTGAAACTATACAACATCAGGTATTTCCTTCGTACTCAAATCCACTCTACCTCCCTCCCTTCTGTCTGGGAGGCTTCCCTTCTGAGGTGCTCTGGGCATCACGGAGATACCCATTTAGAAGACTGGATTTTGGGGACTGAACAGCTATGATCAAAAATGAAATATGGAGCCTTTAACACCCATTTCATCAGCTCAGATCCAGCTCAGGTAAGGTGACAATCTCAGGGTTGTTTGGTGGCCTATATTAAAGGAGTTGTTGCGTCTCGGTCTAGTTCCTAGTAGACTAGTGTCCATACCACAAAGAGCACAGCTGCAGCCGGTGCTAATCGGTCTCTTTGCTAACTGCCAAGGCTTGAACAAACCTGAAAATGAACAAGTCTCCCACCCATACAGTTCCTCTGCTGTAAGTAAAGGCTGAGACATATTAGCATGGAGGAGCATGGGGAAGCTCACCTCTCTCTCCTAGGGATACGTGGAGGACTCCGGTCCTAGGTCCTCCAGCCTCGCAACTTTCCCTCACACAAAAGTCTCAAACACACCAAAATGGAAGAGCTTTTTCTTCTTTGGTCTTAGCAAAGTTCTACGAGTTATGGCTAAGGGCCAAAGCCCCTGGTAGAGTTCTGCTGGCATAATCAGGCCTTCAACTCAGTTTAAAAAGCTTCCGTTTAGAGAGACCCATTCAGTCCCTGGTTGTGGGGCTGTCAGGGCGGGAGTTTTGCAATGGGCAGGAGGCACAGCACTCACACTACTCTCAGGGGCTGTTCCTCATGTTACTTTTCCTGCACACGAATTCAGGGGACAGAAGCTATCCAGCTGCTGTGTCCTTGCCACCTGAGTAGACATTTCAGGGTAACATTAGCCAGTGACACCTTCTTAGGCATGTGGTCCACTCAGTCTGATGTTCAGGCTCAGGCCCCAGGCACACGGCCATGTTCCACATGAGAACCTGCAACAGCACTGTGGGAGTCATTTTTTTAAAACTGACTACTTTTCTGTCAGCTCTTACAAGCCGCTCTGCCCTGCTTCCTGCCTGCAGTGGCTGCTCGCTTGCCAATGACCCATCAAGGAGGAAGCTTTTGACTCTCGGTGCCAATGACTGGGATACCAAACCAGGCTTCTAATTTCCATCTTGCCCATTTATCACATGCATGAATGCTCCCTCCAATGTATTGTCTAATAGTTTGTCCAATTCGTTCTGAAATGTCCCAAGTTAAGCAGCTTCCTCACATTCCCATGGGAGACTGTGCCACAGACTAACAGAGCACACTGCTAGACAATTTGGCTGACATTAACTTAAATTTTCCTTTGATTAATGTCATCCCATTTACTCCAGGCTGTCATCCCCCTGGGCCTCCCCTACTCTACCCCACTGCTTCCCTCAGATCTTTCCTCCACCTGTAGACAGCTATCTGATCCGATCGGAGTCATAATGCCTGCAGATGCCTCCAATGAAGTTAAAACGAGGGTTGGCCTTGTTTTTTTTATTTAGGGCCCTATCAACTACATGTTAGGCCCCACCCACACTTCTCTCAATCAGTGTCCAGGTCAATGGTACTGTACCTGGTGTGTGTCAGGTGCATGTAGGTATAGCTGCTGGATGAGTAGGGCATAAGGCCATACACGATGGCACAGGTACCATGATAAGCTTAAGACCACTGCTGGCTGGAACTCTTGGTTTTCCTTGCAGGCAGCAGTAAGGATTTCAGTGGTTGCTTCTCTGCAGCTGAGGTAAACACTACTACGTGATTGTGCATTGTAGTTTGTGCGTTGCAGAGCTCTGATGATACTTAGAGATACTCCTGTCCCCTAGATAGGAACTTTGCTGAAGATAGTCATCTGAAGGGCTTCTTAACACATTAGACTTTCTAGTGGTCTATGCTACCCAATAAAATATTCATTCATTTTCTGAAATCATTAGATCCACTTCTCTGCAGTAAGGACCTTTTGCCTCTTAGGTGGGCTCTGGCTTCTTGCCTGAGGACTGAGCCAAGCAGAGAGAAAAAGATTAGAGATGACACATTAGATTAGAGATGAACCCTCCTTGGGCCGTAGTGTAAAGATGAGCACACGCCTCGATTTACTCTGGGCATGCTGAGGCAGTAGCCACGTCAGCCTGTAAGTGGTTTTGGATTATTTTCCTGACTCAGATGTGACTCTGAAGAGTTGGCATCTTTCATCCCTATTTCTTTGGAAAAAAAAAACTTGCCCCTACATGCATGTAGTACATAAATTGTCCATTATAGGGATTTTGCACTCTCATATGAAGAATCTAGTTGGTGACAAGATACTGAACTAGGTCCAGTTTGGTATGGAAGTTCCTAAGCATGTAGCTATGTTGAGCAAACAGTCAACAGCCATTACTGCAGGGTTGCCCTGGCTGGATTGGGGAACTGGGAATAAGACACAGAACTTTTCTAGTCTAGGTTGCCAGTTTAGATCCCCGGACAAGGGTTCTGAGTGAAAGTCATCCCCACCAGATAATCAGAGCATGGTCTGCATGAAAGGAGCTGGGAGAAGTCTCAGTCCAACTCCTAGAGAGCAGATATCCACCTCACGCTGAGCAGCAGCACAGTTTGCATTGCCACAACATATTTGTCCTTATTTTCACTGTTTCATGAGACCTGTGGCCCTCTTTTCAAGGTGCCAGGACAGCATTTTAAACCGCCCTGCTATTCCATTCAGCATCAACCCCAAACTCTTATAGCCATGGCAGAGCAGGGAGTTTTGAGGAAGTTTCTAGTTATCACGACATCTTAGGCACCCAGTGTTGCTTCTCTCAGTTGCGACACTGGGATGAAGAGAGAGACCATGAACTTCTGTCAGATCCTAAAATACAAGACTGACCCTGCCCACTAAACATCTCTAATGGAGGGCTTGATTGGAAATGGAATATCAGACTTGATTTTCCAATAGCCCCCAAAACAGACTCTCCCAAATGTCTCTGCTTGGGGGACCCAGTGTTAGATTCCACCATCCATCCTATAATCTGAAGGACAGTTGCAGCTGGGACAGGCCTGTCTTGCAAACCCAGTAGCACAGAGCTATAGGGCATCATTCGTTCAGAGTCGTTGTGGTGTTGCATTCACCATGTGATGAAACTGCAAGATGGGATGTTGTCAGGGATTCACATGAGGTGATGACACAAAACTGAAAGTATTGCATGGTTGTGATGTGGAGCCGAGGCACCTTTTATTTAATGGGATAACTAGATGAAGAGGGTATTTTATATATTTGCATTCTATTTAAATTAACTCCTGAAAGAGCCCACTCCCTCCCCCTTAACACCATATTTTTAATTGTTGTGTGGGTGTTTTCTCCCCGAGTCATACTTTTCTCCTTGATGTTTATACATTTATTTGTTTTTTTTTAATATACACAGCTGCAGCTCCCCAGCTGAGCAAATCACTTGGTGCTCAGCTTGGCAAGAGGTAACCCAGCCCGGAGAGCTGCCAACTTTGCAAGAAGATGAAGGGAAAAAAAATCCCCAACTTTTTTCTTGTGGCTCTGTTTGGGAACTTGAACTCAGCTCTCATGGGCAGAATGAAAACTCCACTAATCATCTGTGCATCTCATATCCCTGCAGGAACAAGGCTTATAAAACTGGTGTGTGTGTGAATCAGGGGCTAGTCACTGAGTGTGCGTCCTCCCTCCCACTCCCATGCTTTGGTATTCCTCACAGCCCTTCAGACTTCATTATATTTCTCCACTGCCTCTTTGTCTCCCTTTACAAGGTCTGACAAGCTGTGGCGTTCTGAAAAGGAGCATTTGCATAAGTGGGGACTATGGAAAATGCACATGTGGAGTGCAGCGCAGGGGTGTGTGTGTGTGAAGATGCATACTCGACTTATAAATCAAACTCTTCCCAGGAATGATTTACCCAGTTCCTCACACAAGCAGCTTGAGGGGACAGTGAGGAGTCAGAGGATGGATGTTGCTAGTCACCGTGCATTAGCCTGACCTAGCACACAGGTCTGTGGAGCAGAATGTGGTTTCCTCCAGGTCTGTAGATTGTCCTCCTAGATTCTTATATATTTGTTTATTGATAAACCCGGGAGAGCTGTGTCTCATTTTCTGCAGAGTCTCAAGGCAGCCACAGACACACATTTTCTCTCCAACATAGTTCAGTATAAGCAATGCCATGCGGGATATCCCACCTCAGAGTGCTCAGCCAGAATGACTTCACTTCTTTGTTTGAAAAAGACATAAAGCTAAGATTCCTGGCAGTGTGTATCCAGCCAAAATCCCGTGGCACTTTATACAGGAGTCAAGATGTTACACCCACTGTCTAGTGCACATTTTAATCTGCATCTCTAAATCTCCCCAGCTGTTTCAATGGGATAAGGGATTCTTCTTCACTGCCTGTCCTAAATGTCTAGACAGATAGCTAGCCATAGTACTTTGATGGCCCCCATCCTCACAGTATCTGAGATCCTCCCAGTCTTTAATGCGGTTAACCCCCACCACACCCCTGTGAGGCAGGGCAGTGCTATTGTTCCCATTTTATAGAGGGAGAGCTTGAGGCAGGCAGGCTAACCAAGGCTTATAAAGGACAGGCTAGTACCCTAACCACTAGACCATCTTTCCTCTCATAAACTACTGTACGGTGAGGTTGTGAGGAGGAAAACTTCAAAGCTCCAGACTGTTTCCAGAGTTCAGGCCAGACTGAGTTTGGCTTGCTCAACTCCCATTTAATTCCAGCTGGTTTCTCTGGACCCAAGAGAAAGCTAAGAGATGAAGGGGCATGGTGGTAACCATGCAGGAGAAGGAGACAATATGGAGCAGAAGGAGGAGTCTTGGAAGAGAGGAGGCTATTAAATATTCACTATCGTTAACATATCTTATTTCTATGGCACCTACACCCGAGTGCCCTCGAGGCAGAAGAGAGATACAGGGAGAGGATAAATGAAAAGGAGAGGAAACCAAATAGAAAGAAAATAAAGAGACAGAAATGGAGGAAGAGACAAAGACAAAGAAAAGTAAATGCAAGAGAAACCAGGCCGCGCTGTTTTTTTAGGGGAGCGGTTTTTTGGTTTCAGTTGTATTGTATTTCTCTGGCAGCTGTCCCAGAGCACCATAGATTGTCTGCATGTGGGTTTGTTTTGGGGGGCGGGGGAGGTGACAGCAGAGCATTGTTGTTGGGGGAAATTGAGTCAAATTGTTGCTCACTGTTATTGCTGGGCATGTAACTAGGTTAATGGGGCATGTATTTTTAGAGCTGGCTGGCCAAGCCTGAGCTGCTGCTGCTAACCTAAAAGCAGCAACACAGGTGAAGTAGAGCTTTTGGCTAAATGAATTTTCCTGCAAAACCCTGGCATCTTTTCACTGGTTTTCTCCAGGGCTGCATCGCCCTACAGGGCGCATGCAAAGGTAGTGGAGCCCACATACACTGGGTTTGGATCGCATTAAATGCATAACCCATTTGAGGCCCCACAGAAATTGCTCGTTGAGCTGGAGACTTTTTCTCCACGTAGTTTAGGCACCAATTGCCCTAACTCCCTTTTTCCATAATGGCCACAATAAGCGAGTGAAGAATGCTCTCTCTAGGTATATTTTATTTTTAAAATATGTACAGAACTTCCAGGAGAGAGAGATACATAAACTGAACATCTGCTTGCTAGTATATCTGCTGCAACCCTCCCCCTTCTCTGTCCCAGTCCCACCCTATCTACACTGTAGAATACCCCCACACGCTACACCACATCTAAAGTTTAGTTGGCAAGCTACTGAGGGCACACATTATCTTCTCATGGCTTCTGTGAGACACCTACCTATCTTTGGGTACTATAAAATAAGAACTCTACACCTGTATGGCATTAATTGATGAGCCATTACCCCTTGACATACACTGGCAGGCACTAAGAGCTCAGACCAGCTTAGAGTCCTGACCTAAATTGATTGCATAGGCCTTGGAGATCAGTTTTATAGCTCCTCCTGGCTCCGCCTCCCTGTGACTTTGGCCAATCAACGCCCTCCACCTATCCCTGCTTTTTATCCCAAAGGTTTCCTTCTTTCCCCTTTTGTTTGTTTGTTTGTGTTAAACCCCTTTATTTCCCCAAACCTCCTTTGGGCAGCAGAAAAGCAGGGGAAACCAGCACCAACCGGCTACAGAGCAGAGAGGAATGAGAAAAAGAAAGAGTTATGGAGTAAACAGAATTTGTCATTTTCCTTTCATCCAGAGGCAGATTGAGGTTTTGTGGGGCCCTGAGCCAGAGCAAGTGGGGGCCCTTCCACATTCTTTCCGCCTGCAGTTCCCCCGCACTCCCCACCTAGCAGTCCTGCTGGGGAGCTTCCCTGCCCACCCGGCGTTCCTGCCAGGGGACGGGGTCAGGATGCGGGGGCTTCCCTCACTCCCTGGCAGGAGCACCAGGTGGGCGGGCAGAGCAGGGCAAGCCACAGCACCCCAACCCCACTCCCTGGGCAGGAGCGCAGAGGTAGGGCGAAGCGGGGTCAGGTCACGGAGGTGCCCATTTCAACAGGGCCCCCCAATTGGCCAGGGCCCCTGGGCATGGGCCCCGTTGGCCCAGTGGCTAATCCGCCACTGCCTTCATCTCAGGGGGACAAACTGCAGTGCTGCATGGCTGCAGCCATACGCAGCTGGTGAGGCTGTGAATCAGGAACATTGCCAGACCTATGCCCATGACTCTAGTAGATGGTATTTCTCACTGGTGAGGTGGTGTTGCTATCATCTCCTGTGTCTCTGAATCCAGAGGGGATACAGGGTGCTGGAAGCAGTTCCCTGCTTAGGGGAAGAGTGTGTCAGAGATATCTTCTCCCCTGCTCACCCCATATAGTAGGTAGGAGAATGGAGAAAGCAGTTCTATAGTGCACCTTGCAGCTGCTTCCACCTTCACTACTTCTGCATATAAGGCTTCAGAAAATGGGCCTGAGGGTAGTTTCGATAGCCCCTTCAATGACCCCTGCCCTCTGCACCTGGGGGTTCTGTGGTGTATTGTTTTGTTGCATGCAGAACCATTTTGGGTCATGTGTACCGGTAATATATTTATTGATCAGTATTTCATTCTTGGAAAAGACAAACATTTTCCCAGATCACAGTGATTTCGTGCAAAGTTAAAGTAAGCTGTAGTTGCAAAAAGAGATCAGTCTCCTTCCCAGTTGAGTTGTAGTGTAGTCTGCTTTCACCATACCTGCTCCCTAGCTACCCAGTAATCCTCAATAGGGGAGAATTTCTGGGGAACTACTTAACTTCTGCATCTGCCTATGAGTTGCAATTTCAGTGTTGTTTCTGCCAGTGCTCATGCAGCACAAAAGCTATTCAAGGTAAAGCTACAGATCCTGGGGTAGATAGAAATATTTAACTCTGTCAGCCAGTCACTTCCATGCTGGTAGAACTGCGTCCGAACTGGAGCAGATACAGCAGGGAGGCAAAGTCTTTTTGATGAGATATGAAATGAGGCCCAAGCTCTAGATGGTCATTAAAGACTCCAGGGTTAAGTGTCTGTTTTGTTAAGTTGTTAAATTCTCATTTTTGTTTAAGTCAGACCCATAGAGTTACTATGTGCTGTTAAACAGCTTCTGGGTTCCACCCCAGGGTTTGCCGCATTTCAGTGATGGATACATTTTTATACAGTGGTCACTGTTAATATTTTTACGCAGCTGTCTTTGCAAATAATTATCTTCCATTCAGTATTAATGGCACTCCTTATAGCATGCTAACATTGTGTACTTGAAAAGGCAAATTAGAAAGATTTAAACAGTGATCACTGAAGAATATATCTAACACTCAGGGATTCAAAGGATGAGAGGCACATACATTATCACTCCCTGTTTTTTCTCCCATTTAGATAGGACACGTATTAAATTCTATACCAATAATCAACAGAAGGCAAATTATGAGGGAAGCCTAGGCATGCATGTCTTGCAGGCTGTTCAGCCTCGTGACCTTTCTTTGCATACAGCTGAACTGGGCCTGTTTTCTCATCTTTCTTATTTTTCTGCTGCTATCTCTTCTGGGGATCACTGCAGTGCATATGAAATCAGTTTGCGTATCCAAGTAGTAATCTGTAGAAGTTTAAATAAATTCTAATTAGACCATACATTCCTTCCCAGTCTGAAGATTCCCCCTGCTACCCCCTCTTTTCTGTTTTCTTGTTTTGTTACATTGTTCAACTCCATCTTGATCTCTGTGGTCTGTGGGTTGGCAGAAATGAGATGCCTTGCATTGAGAGAGAGACAGAGGGACCTTTAGTGGGACTGGGAACTGAGCACTTGGCTCATGGACTCAGCTGCGATATGAGCCTACTTCCCTTTATTGATTGCATTAATGCAAGGGATTTGGAATGAGTCGGGTCAGGTAATGGGCTATAATTTGGTCCAGGTTTTGCAAATCCATTGTTGAGTAGAAAAAAAAAAACCTTTTTAAAAAGGCTTCTGAGAAGAGAGAGAGAACAGAGCTGGAGTCTCTGCATGTTCAAGGAGCCCTTGTTTCTCAGGGAAGTGCCTCATGTTGTCTGCATGCCCAGCAAATTGCAATTTAATCCTGTGTGGTGGCTTTCTTGGGGAAATAAAAAAATCATGTGACTTCCCCCCACCCATCATCAGCCAATCAGCACCCAGGACTCTCTGTTTCAAAGTCCTTTTGGTTTTTCTGCGAGCAGCACCTGGTGCTGATCCCAAAATATTAGGGGATTATTCCTTTCCTTCCCAGTGGAGGGGTCCATTGTACAGCTCTACCAGCGCTGACCTCACAATTAATAAAAGCTAAAACACATGCAATGGCACTTGCTCCCTGCTTTAATTACCTCTCCTTTATTCCGTCTCCAGCCGGGACCCTCTTCTGATGCATATAGAGAGTGGGGCCAGGGGCTGGGCTGGACCACGTTTGGGCTAGATATATGGAGCTGAATGAAAGTCAGGCGAATAGCATTAGGCCCAGGGTAATTCTGTGGGGGGATAGAATGGAGACTCTGAACTGATCTAGGTCATGTCTAGTCTACGGGTGCTACAAGGGCACAGCTACAGTGCTACAGCCATGCTGAGGTAGTGCCCACAGCAATGGAAGGGTTTATTCCATCTCTGTAGCTAATCCACCTCCCGAGTGGCAGTAGCTAGGTCAACAGAAGAATTCTTCCATCAACTTGGCTGCATCTACACTGGGGGTTAGGTTGACGTAGCGATGGCCCTCAGGGGTGTGAATTTTTCACACCCACAAGCACAGTAGCTCTGTCAACCTGTCTTTCAAATGTAGACCAGCCCTAGTAATAGTGAAGGGATGATGAGTGTTGAGTCTATTCACAGCCACTTCCACCCACCCCTGCACCTAACATGAAATCTTCACTGCAGCTTTATTTACTTCTGCTTGGGTAGGTTTGGGATGTTTCATAAGGGATCATCCCAAGGCCACATCTGCTGCTGCATGCGTTTAAAACAACTCATTACAGTTCCTGAAAGGCCAAAAAAATGAGTAATTCTTTAAATGAGTGAGTCTATAATAGCCCTCTAATAAGCTGTAATAGCAGACTTGTGTGCTGCTAACCATGCCTCTAACTTATGGACCGCAAAGGAGGCCCCCGAAGCCTGAGAAATCTGTAGGCTGGACACAGAACACGGCGGCTGCCAGAGCCATGAGTGGATGTGAAGCTTGGGGTGAGAGAGTTACCCCAGCAAGAAAACATGCAGGCAAAGGAAATGAGCTACTTGGAGTAAATGGATTTTGAGGTTCCTTTAACTAGCAAAGCCTTCAGGAAATGCATGTGTGGGAAAGCACTTCCCGTCCAAGGAGAACTGGGGTTAGTATTTTACTGAGGGGGTCTGTCAGCTACAAAAGGGTTGCGTTCATTGCAGTTTTTACTGGTAAATGCTAGCCCCAGGAGCACAGGGGGGAGGCCAGAGGATGGGGATTCTGGCAGGAAATAAAATATACCAGAGAAAAGTCTGGGGTGTTCTTTATTGTCTAAAGAAAATTTGAAGCTTGTGTTTCTTGGATGATTCAGGGTCTTTGGAGTTCAAAGCCTCAACACTCTGCCATTCACCCCTGCTCTCCCCTGACCCTTTCAAAAAGCTATGGGAGAGCGTGGGTGGAATCCATGAAGAGACATGGGTGGTACAACTCGGAGCGTCACTCAGTGGAACGCACTGCAATCCTCCAAGCTGAGTTAGGCACCTAGGCTCCCTGTATAATGAATGGGGACAGATGCCTTAGGCCTTGGCTACACTGGTGCTTTACAGCGCTGCAACTGTCTCGCTCAGGGGTGTGAAAAAACACCCCCCCAAGCACAGCAAGTTACAGCGCTGTAAAGCGCCAGTGTAAACAGTGCCCCAGCGCTGGGAGCGCGGCTCCCAGTGCTGTAAGCTAATCCCCTCGGGGAGGTGGAGTACCTGCAGCGCTGGGAGAGCTCTCTCCCAGCGCTGGCGCGGCGACCACACTCGCACTTCAAAGCGCACCCGCGGCAGCGCTCCTGTGGCAGTGCTGTTCGGCTGCAAGTGTAGCCATATCCTGAGACTGTGATCCACAAAGGCAAGGTGGGTATCGCGGCTCCCACCCTAAGATAGCCAATGGGAGATGCTGATATGCTAAGCACCGCCCCTTTCTAAGAGACAGGTGCTTAGTTCTGCTGGTGATCCATGAATGGGAACCACTTTCCTGGCTTAGGCGCCTATGCCATTTCTTTTCAGAATGAGTTAGGCACCTGCCTTGCTCCCCACAAAACAGCCAGAGGAGGTGGTGGGGTGCTGGTACTGACTTCATAACTTTAAACCAATGGTTAAGTCCACTCACCTGGGACATGGGAGATCCAGGTTCAATTCCCTCCTCTACCAGATGGGGAGAAAGGATTTGGACAGGGGTCTCCCCATTCTCAGGAGAGTGCTCTACTTACTGAGCTATGGGATAATCTGAGCTGGGAGAGGGTCCCTCGGCCTCTCCAGTTGAAATGGCTCCACTTCGGCTCTATAAATAAAGACTAATGGGACCAGCAATGGAGCTCATGACTATGTAGCCCAGTGGTTAGGATACTCACCTGTGGGGACAGGAGACGCTAGGTCAAATCCCCCTTCTGCAAACACTCTTTCATTATTTGTCCACAGGGAAATAGCTTCAACGGGACAGGCTGAGGGAGCCTCAGCTCAGAGCATCCAAAGCCCTGTGGTTAGCTCACTTTCCTGAGAGGTGGGCGACCCCGGTGCCAATTCTTTCTCCCTCTCTGAGAGGGGAATTAAACCTGGATTTCCCACGTGCTTAGTGACTGCTCTGTCTACTGGGCTAAAAGTTATACAGAGGATGGCAGTACCACCACCTCCTCCTCTTCTGGATTTGAATGAGGCCCAGTCCAGTGATAGATCAGGCAAATTAGGCAGCCAAACACCTGTCTTCTCCCGGTTTGTGAATTGCTCTGGGGCTTAGGCAACTGGGCGCCTAGAGTGAAGCAGCAGTGCACATGCCCACGGGCAAAAACTTACGTCACCTGGGGAATTTTTACTTTGAAAAACATAGGCGCCCAGTGAATGTTAAGTGCCTACAAGGTTCAGTAGGAGTTTTGTGGATCACAGCGGGGGAGTTGGGCACCTACAAAGGGGACTTACCTGCCTAAATCTGGATTTAGGCACCTAAGTAGCTCCACAGATTCCACCCTATTTATTTGGCATGGCTTACGCCAGTCCACAGCACCCCAGGCTGTGTGAAATGAGGTGCCACTTTTAAATGAAAGTTTGCGCCCCCAACATTTTGCGATTAAGGGTTTCTCACAGTGAAACATGCAAACATTGTAATGTTTTCTCTCCTCTCTCTGTATGCAGAGTAACTGTAGCCGTCAGTCCCAAGATATTAGACAGACAAAGTGGGTGAGGTAATATGTTTTATTGGACCAACGTCTATGCTGTGTGAAATGCTTAGTGGCACCGTAGCATCTCCGTGAACCCTGATCTTGAATGGAATTTCAGCCTTTGAAAATTTCATAGACTTTCACTGGAGCATTGCATATTTTTCCTTCAGCAGTAGTCCTGTTATACTGAGGAGAAAAAATATGATATTTTGCAGGGTTTTCAAATAATTGGAACAAATCTGAGACCTCAAGCTCTGATGTTTTGTAATGTTCTTGTGAATATCTTGCACAGGGCTTCATAGAACAGCTGATGATGTGCCAGCCAATTGGTGTGGCTCAGTCCTGTGCCATTATGACCTAACCCATCCAGATGGGTGACCTGAACTGCATATCTCCAGGGCTTCTCCGGGATTAGTGGCACATAAAGGACGTTCCTGTGTTAGCAATGGGGATACTCTTTCACCAACTCCATTAGCAAATACATCTGCAATTACTGGTGGCTCCAAAGGAAATAGGATGACCAGATGGCATGTGTGAAAAATCGGGACAGAAAGTGTGTGTGGGGGGAATAGGTGCCTATATAAGAAAAAGCCCCCAAAATCAGGACTGTCCCTATAAAATTGGGACATCTGGTCACCCTAGAAGGAAACTGTGTTAACTGAGAGGCTGTGGTTTCCAGCACTTCAACTGATCTCATGGATGTGGCATAGTGCCTTCTTGTGGATACCACAAGTGTCTAACAGGAAGTGCACAGTAAAAAGGAAGTAGGCTAGAGAGAGACTAGAAGAGAGAGGGAGTTTAAGTGTTATCTGAGGCAGACAATGAACTATTTTCAATGGTGCCAACTCCTACGTTTTTATCTCAAATATTGCAATATTTCACCTTTTTCTTAAAACCCCAGCTCCTGGAGTCAAGTGATTACATGAGAATCTCAACTTTCATTTAAAAAAAAGTTTCTAGTCCTCTTGGTTGTAGAGAAAACTTGAAAACATGATGCAAGTGCATCCTGAAGGCTCAGAAACCAAGAGGCAAAGCAAAAGAGCCCACCTTTGTTATAAAAAAAACCCTCATTCTCTTTTGAGACCTGGCTTGTAATTTTTAATTTCTTAGGGTTGGCCATGCTGCTATTCTATGCCTCATGATGCTGCTAAATACAATGTATACTAAGACCCGAGCAAGCCTCCCTGCTTCCTGATGAGAACTACAGCAGGCTTGATCAAAACATTTGGTTTCCTCTTTCCAAAGTCACCTGTGCCAGGAATGGAAATTGGAGCAGATCAGGTGTTGCTTGGCAAATCTCAAGGTTGTTGAATTTAAGGTAATGAACTTCTCGATACCATCCCCAGCTCATGGAAATATTTGCAGCCTGGACTGGGAAAGGATATTTTTTTCAGTGAAAAACACACTGCTCAGCCTGTGCCAAGGAGGGCATGCAGAAGCAGCTTGCTCCACTTTGGGCAGGGGAAGGGAGGCAGCATTTTCATGTCACTCTTGCGTGCCCTGATGTGCAGCTGGCACACAAGAGCTGCCAGCAGCTCTCCCCGGCCAGAGAGAGGGTCAGTACTATGAAGAGTGAAGATGGCACAGTGGGTAGAAGCAGATCTGGAAAACAAAACTCTGAACCCCCTAGAAATATGGTTGTGTGGAGCTAGTGGCAGCCCAGGTGGGATAACAGGGGAGGGGCACAGTGAAGAGGATGCCTATGACAGCAGCAATTCCTGGGGCTCTGAATTGTGGGGGATGAATACGCAACTGCTCATGCTGGGATTTTTGTATTCAAGGGCCTTTGAACAAGGGAAGCATTTCAACTCTGTGGTATGAATCTGAACTACCATCGCCTCCAAATCTACTTGCAAGAATCACACCTCTGGAAGTTGGGGAGTGCAGGGGCCATGCGAGATCCATGTAGCCCTTTCTTTATTAGGGAGAAAAGTAAATGGTGAGAGCTGTGGCATTTGGGGATTTTGCTTGAATAGGGGATTCATTTTTAATCCTCCTGGCCACTTGCTGAGTTCCCACAAAGTGCAACGGGGCAGTTTTGCTTTAGTGGAACGTTCTCTGCCAGGCTTTGGTTGGATCTGGGTTCCATTTTGCTGGAAACCACCAATGTTTAATGGATGAGGGGGAGGGAGAGAGGCTGGATGAAAAAGTTGGCTTATAGCAATAAGATGTGATGCCATTTGTAACCTCCCGTAGTCCTAGGGTGTGACTGCCAGAAACCCCCCAACAAGCCTTGACGTTGGCAGACCGTGATGCTGAGGAGAAAACTGGCAGCCTCAGTTCCTGCCATTCTTTCTCGAGAGCAAGGCCCTGTGCAATGCAGAGCATGAGGCCATCCAGGAGAGACCACAGCAAGGAAGCAGCGTGAGCAAACAGCTTCATTAGACATGGCCAGAGGATGGTTTGGGGATGAGGTTGTGGTAAGCAGTGTGTCTGCCATTAATCTCGATGATGTCCTAAATTCTGGACAGCAGCAGGCTAAGCGGGATGAGGGGTGGGGGATGGGGCGGTAGAGGAGAGAGGTGAGGGTTTTTTTTCTTTTCCCAGGCAAAAATGATCTCATGTTTTGTCTAATCTAAATTCTGTCAAGCAAGCAGGAAAAAAAAAAAGAGTGAGAGAGAAGGCTACACAGTTAATAGAAATCTGCCAGCCACATGTTCCCTGAGCTCAGAGACAAGGAATGGGAGATCTGAGTGGTCGCTTTTTTGTGCCGCAGGACAGAATGGAAATGTGTTCTGGGCTCTCTGAACTTCCTTTTGCTTCAGCCAGGAAGAATTTCACCTCGGATCAAGCCGTGTGGTGACTCCTTCAGCTGGACAGGGAGCCCCGTGCACAGATCCCTGGACAGGAGTCGCAGCAGGCATCCTCAGACCAAATGATTTAACTGTAGCTAGTTGATGCTGATCGTTGGTGGATGCTGTTAAATTTGGGTGACAACCATAGTGAGAACCCAGGTGCTCTTTGCTTGGATTTCCAGTTCCACTGGAGATGATTCAGATAGAAAGAAAGTTAAATGTGCCAATGGCTCTCCTTTGTGCAGCTTGTTTGCTTTTGCCATCTTGCTCACTAACTGCCCCCTGCCCCCGTGTGCAGTAGGAGAGACGGTCCATCGGTTTCAGGGGAATAAATAACATTTTTTCCTCTCTTCCCCTTCAAAAAGCTCTCCCCACCCAATGGATTTCAATGGAGTACAAATGCTGACTTTTCTGCCTTTATATTTCTCCCCATGCCATTCAAGTGTGGCGAGATGCAGGTGTGGGGCAGCAGAACCAGACTGGCCAGTCGTTTCACCTTAGCGTCTAGTCAATTTCACTTCCCACTCTCACCCACTAGCACAATGCTGCAACATTTGGCTTCCAAACACTGCAGAGGAATTTGCCAAAATGAAATCTCCTGTTAACGCTGATGTTCACACATTCTCTCCAATGAAAACAACACCCTCTTGTCTTCTCCCGCAAGTGGCTTCATGTCTCTTCCACACTGCGCCAGAGGCATGGAGCACTTTCCCCAAATTAGCCGGTAAAGCCGGCTACTATTCTGTCCTCAAGTTCCACTTTCCTGTGAAATTGCCAACTGATAATGGCTGCTGAGAGGGCCAGTGAGGATCACTGATCTTTGTCGATCTAACTTAGGTACATATATGGCCACAAAGATAATTCTAACAAATGGGGAGTCACATCAGATGAACAGATTATGGGTCTGTAGGGGCCGGGCAACTGTACTTCATTCCTACGGTAGTGTAGGGAAATAGAACATGCTCAGTATGACTTTTTCTCTTCAGCTGCAGGAGAGGCCAAGCAGGTATTTCAAAGGAGATTTCACTGGTGCACCAAGCCCATGGAGATCTATGTCATGTCACAGTCAAAGGATGAAAGAGCAAGAAGAGGAAGGATTTTGATAGGAGTCTCTAAACTGAGATTCTGAAGTATGTTTCCATGCCACAGAAACCACACTGGAAAATGTACAGTGAATTCCTCGCTGTCAGGGCAGGAGCCAGGGCTCTGAAGAGAGATGCTAAGTGTTGCAAACTGAGACGGGGCCTCTCCGAGCCGATTAACAAAACAAACAAACAGCGCTGCTCATAACAAGCTCCGGCTTGGACAGGGAGGAGGAGAGATTAAAAAAGATGCCTCTACTGCCATTTGTTCCTGAGTTGGGGCCAGGGAGGGGGGGGCTGCAACCCCTCACCCTACTCTGGGACAGTGCCCCGGCCTTGCACCCAAAACCTTGCCCTCGTTGGGCTCATCAGAATTGAGTCCCAGGGTCTGGTCCAAGGGGAGCAGTTTGGGGACTCCTGATGGGGGTATTTGCATGCACTTCCCCCACATGTTCCAGGAGCTTTTCACTTATTACATCAGTCACTGTTTTATTGCAGAGCAGATGGCTTGAGGGAGCCAGAGTCATTCCAGGAGACCCCTTAACCTTGCAGCTTCATGCTGGGCCCTGAGATTGTCTCGTTGGCTGGTACTGGGTTCATCTCACCCAGAAGAGAAAGGGATCTGCAGCAGGGTAACCATCACAGGGACAGCAAACAAATCCTGAGAGCAGAGAAAAAGCACTCAGAGCCACTAAGATTCCCTCCCAGCTGCTGAGATCAGCTCTGGGGAGTGGCTTCCCTGCCCTGCTATGAAGCATATGGACCAGCCTGGCCCTGCTCTAGCTCTGGCCAGCTTGTTCACTGCTTCCTTGTTACAGCTCATCCCTTTCCCTGGCAAATAGCTGTAGAAATAAACTTTTTATTAGTTATAGCTGCTTGTAAAAGGGTTTTCATGTGAGGTCCAGGATGGCAGAATGTCTTTTCTTTTGAGGACCACAATGTGACAACTGGAAGAAAAATAATTCCGTAAAACCTTGACTACTGCAATTTACCAGCAGCCACAGGGATAGAACTCAGATCGCCCTGCTCCAAAACAGCAAACTTCTTCTCCTTGAGTGACTGGAGAATCTTTGTTAACTAATAGCAGTAAAGAGGCTATGACTCATTGCTGAAACATTCTCATTCTAGCCACTAAAGGGCAGTGACACACATATAAGCTAGCAAGTTCATTACGACAGTACCAGCAGCTCCTAAAAAGTATGATGGAGCTTTCACGTGGCTTGTGGGTGTCTATGGACCGAGGTCCAAAACTGACAGACACAAAAAAATGAGAGACAGAGAGAGGCAGGTTGGTGCAGAACTTCCCAAGACATGGCCTGAATCTTCAACGCTCCTCTTTATGAATAACATCGCTGGTATTTTCACAGTCTCTTTGACGGGATATTTTTATTAAAAAAACAACCATCCAACACACAGAGAGAAAGAGAGAGAGAGACGCTGCCCTGACTTGCCTGCCATTGTTATATTAAAACACAAAAGCCATTTCAGGGGAGGCCCGGTGTGTCAGGCCAGTAATGAAAGCCGTCTGGGAGCTGATCATTCCTTTATCTCCCCAGCTTCATGGTCTTGAGGACCACATTTTTTAATTTGTGTTGGATAAACAATATGGGATTGTGTACGCAAAGAAGCTCTAATTATCCCCCGGGGTTGTGTTTCCTAAAAGGAAATGAACTGGGCATGGCATTCCCATTTGAGAAATGCACCAGTGCAATAGCTTCCAGATTTCCCTTCATGCCACTAAAATCCAGAAGATCACATTGTAAGACCCCAGTCTGGCTGAAGCAGAGGGATAGAAGGAATGCGCACACCACGCTGTATAACACATGCAGGATATTACACACATGCTGCTGATTGGCCAACTTCAAAAGGATTGCAGGGTTCTTTACATTTGAATGAACACTCAAAAGATGGGATGCTTCTCCTGACAATCTGAATGTCCTGGGTCCACAAATTAGGCTGGAAATCATGTAAGAATGGGCTCCCTTTGGGAGATATCTGGTTCTGTAGCTCCTAGTTTGGGACAGGTCAGAAATGTCACAAACCGTCTGATTCCAGCCTGGCCTGGCCCAGAGGACATTCACATGAAACGAAAAGGAAGAGCAACCAAATGTTTTCATGAGTCCAAAACGCTACCTCAGTCCTGGACTCCCCACCCATGCTCCTAACTCCTGCTCTGCAGCACCCCTGCAATGCCGTCCCATCTATATATCTACCTATCCCAGTTTTATAAAGTCACCACCCATCACCATTGGATTTGGAGATCTTGAGCTCCCCACACAGCTCTTCCAAGGCACCTCATTGCTGACCCACAGAGCTCCCTGTTATTCCAGGCCTGGGTTCTCCTAAATTATATGTGGAAATACACAAACAACCAGGGGAGGCTCTGTGTATTTTGCCGCCCCAAGTACAGCAGTCAGGTGGCTTTCAGCGGCATGCCTGCGGGAGGTCTGCCGGTCCCACGCCTTCGGCGTACCCGCCGCCGAATTGCCACCGAAACCGCGGGATCAGCGGACCTCCCACAGGCATGCCACTGAAATCAGCCTGACTGCCACCCTCATGGCGACTGGCAGAGCGCCCCCCACGGCTTGCTGCCCCAGGCGCGCGCTGGGTGTGCTTGTGCCTGGAGCCGCCCCTGCAAACAACTATAAAACTTGGAAAAAGTTTAGTTTGTTTGTTCTTCTCTCCAATCCCCCAAGAAACCCCCTATTTCTTGCGATGTTTGCTCCTATCTATTGGGCTTGTTAAATATTAAAACACGGTAAACTGATGCAGGCTTAAAAAACAACCTCTTACTCAGGGAACGCCTAACTAGGATTTTTACTTCTCCTCACTGAAGGATTTACGCAACACTCTCTCCTCCCTGCCACCCAAAGCAGCACAAGGAAATGCCCAAATCCAGCTCTGGAAGGGGTTTGATAAAATTTTCCATCCAAAGGTACTTAGCAGGTGCTGGGACAGAGCGCAGGTGATACGTGCTCCATTCAGATCCATGATCTGAGCAGTCATTCTTTGCTCCACGGAGGACTTATCCTGGTTGAGTATCCATATCAAATACTAATCTGCCCATGTAGGTATCACCCAAACACATCCGTGTCTACTCAGGATATAGGTACCACCAAAACCTCTGTACAAAGTGTGCAGGCGATTACTTCTCCCACTGAGACACTTGCTGGAAAGGATGCTGGAGCATGACAGGGAGCCGAGCCATGAATCTGATGTATTTATCCCCGTTCCACAGTGCGCAACACTCTTTCTTTACACGGCTGACAATTGCTTTGGGCTATTTTTAGGCTTTATTGCTGATGGTATCGGTAATGATATGGGTAGTTAACTTGGCAATAGTGGAGTTAATGCACCAGGCTTTCACCTCTCTGGAGCCCTGACATCAAATCCGATTCATTACTAGCGACAATGAGCTGGGTGACTTCTCCCTTAGTTGACTGACCTCAGAGGAGCATCACATGGTGTGATCAGCAGCTTATTGCTGCCTAGGAGAGGCCCAGGGCTGACTAGCAGGCAGTGCTGGAGGTGGGTGGTGGAGCGTATTGGCCGAGCTGTATGTTGTAGGTGGTCAGGTCTGAGGTACATTGGCTGAGCTTATGAGAGTGTAGCTACAATCGTCCCTCCCCCCCACCTCTTCTTAGAAACTCAGAAGAAATCAGCACAGGCTCCCGATCTCCCCTGATCCTTCCTCACGGCATCAGACTAAAGCCCAGCGCAGAGCTTTGTCATTTGCCAAAAGGGCAGGTCTCAGAGTCAGAGCAAAATCCAGGCTTCTGCCTTGCTGAGCTTGGGGCTTTTGCCCCAGTGCTGGGACTGACTTGAATTCTAGCATCACAGCACCCGGCACTGAGGCCTGGTGGTTCCTCCAAACATTTGCTTTGCCTTTTCATGACTTATCAGGAGCCTGATTCACTTCATTAAAACCAACAAAGCAGGGCTGAGGGTGGGCGTGGGCTGGGAGGAGGCTGGGAGCTGTCTGCAGAACTGACCTGGGAGCCAGAGCCGACTCCAGGGTTTTTGCCACCCCAAGCGGCGAAGAGGAGAGAGAGAGAGAGAAAAAAAAGCCACGATTGGCAGCACTTTGGCGGCTGCTCTTCCGCGCTGCTTCATTCTTCGGTGGCAATTCGGCCACTGAATTGCCGCCGAAGACCCAGATGTGCCACCCCTTTCCAAGAGCCGGGAGCTCGCTGGGCTGCGCAGGGGCTGAGTGGGCAGATGGAGAGGTGGGGGGGCTGTGTGTGAGGTGGGGACTCAGCTGAGTGACAGGACCCTGCTTGGGCCTTGGCTGTTTTCAGGGAAGCTGCAGTGTGCAGTGGGGTGGGGAAATGAGGTGTGAGTCTGGTATCAGGTGCAAGTGGTATGGAAAAGGGGCAAGTGGGAGGCCAGGGAGCTGTGTGGAGTTGATGAGCAATGTGGGGGAAAGCAAAATGTGTCTGAAGTGTTTGTGCGTGTGTCAAGTGGGGGAACTGTCAGCTCCCCACTCCCTGCCCCGTACTGCACACGTCCTGCAGTTTCACTTTTCCTCTCCACACCTCCCCTTAGCAAACTGTGCATGAGAAGCCACATGGTCATACAAGTGTAACATAAACCGGCCATTCCCCGCACTTATTCGCTGGGAACCAGCTTTCCTGAAGGATTTAAATTCAATTTGTTTTATTGAAGTTTCTTTTTTTTTTCTCCCACTGATGCATCAAACTATCATTTTACTCCTAACAGCTCCCCTCTCGCTCTTTCCCTCCCTGCCATCCCCCAGTTGCCCCCCCCCCAGTCAAATCCCACTGTCGGGATGATCCTGCTAATTCCATCTCCCCTTTCAAGCCCACCGATGCTTCCTGCTGTTTTAGCTGCAGAAATGCCATGAATTTCCTTTGTGTTCCTGGTTTAAAAGAAAAAACAGTGAGTGGCGGTGCCAGAGCTGACAATAATCTCTGTGGTTTCCTCTCCCAGCCCCAAGTTTATCTCTGTGCAATTCAGCATAGGAAAGCTAATAACACCATGTCAGGGACACCTGATGTATATTTCCAGAGTCTAACAGCTGGGCCTGCAAATGCCTTCTTCACTCCTACCCTGTGCTTATTTGTGTCTGAAGACATCGGCCCTTTCATGCTGGTCTCCTGTCAGTGATTTATAGAGGCAGGTTTCTTTTATTTCTCCTCTCTCATTTTCCCCCTCTAACAAATATTACTGCATGGACCGTGTCTTGCAATTTCATCTCTGCATGTATCCCCCGCGTTTGGGCCAGCTGGATAACCCTCTGCCGTAGGGATGGCTCTCAGCGTGATGTGGGAACAAACCTGCACTGGCAGGGAGATGAAGCCGGTGACACTGGGGAGATGGGGACACACAGCCAAACCAGATGAGTGCTGGGATCTATTTGATGTATTAATTTAATTATAGCACATAATTAGCAAAACAGCAACAACTTAAAATGATTGAGGACCACCCAGTCACATACAAAGTGTGCAAGTCACTGTCATCTATCCCCAGCCCATCTGTGCGTCATTCGCCCATTTGTCTTAAATTAGGCCCTGATCCTGCCAAGACATATACATGTGCTGAACTTTGAGCACTGTGAGGAGTCCCAGAGCACATGTCTTGGCAGGATAGGGGCCTTAGATTGGAGCAGGGACCAACCCGCTCTCTCTTGTCTGAGTTTGTAGTTCCCAGCAGTTCCCCGATCCTGGGGCCTCTGGAGGCTGCTGTAATATGAACCCCCCACCTCTGTTGATGAGCAGGCACCCCAAAGCGGGGAGAACAACATGGGCTCATAATACAGGACCCTACTAATGAGAGATGGAAAAGACCCATTAGATTTAGTCCATCTCCTTGCAAATGCTGGGTACACGCCCTCAAGAGAGGACATGTCAGATATTGAAGGACAGGTGCCGGTGACTGATGGTGCCACTTCCTTTCTGTTGGGAACAATGGCTCTCAAGATGGGATTTAGGAATTGCCAAATGGGGATAATCCAAAAACTCATCTAGTTCCATACCCAACTCCCCGCAATGGCTGACACACCGCAATTAGAAATATAACTTATTTCCCCACCATTGTACTAAGGCTACCGTGAGATGTCTGTGTGTGGGCATGGGCTGCTTTGTGAAAGGGGGCTTGTGTAGGAGTGTACATCTGTATATGTGTCAGGAGATGGGTTGTGCGTGTGTGTGTCCAGACTGGTATGTGGGGCTTTAAGTTGGTGCGGGAGTGTGCACATGTGTATCTGTGTGTGCAGGGCCGCCCGGGGGAGGTGGGGGCAAGAGGGGCAATTTGCCCCAGGCCCCGGGCCCCGCAGGGGCTCCCACAAGAGTTTTTCAGGGCTCTGGAGTGGGGTCTTTCACTTGCTCTGGGGGCCCTGGAAAACTCTCGCAGGGCCCAGGTCCCTGGAGCTTCTTCCTCTCTGGGTCGTCATTGGCAATTCAGCAGCAGGGGGGCGGGGGGTCCTTCCGCCCCAGGACCTGCCGCCGAAGTGCCCCAAAGACCTGCAGCGGGGGGTCCTTTCGGCACTTTGGCGGCAGGTCCCGGGGCAGGTCTTCAGCAGCAATTCGGCGGCAGGGGGTCCTTCTGCCCCGGGACCCGTTGCCGAAGTGCCGGGTCTTCAGCGGCAATTCGGCGATGGGGGTCCCCCCACTGCCGAAAACCCCAGACCCCCTCAATCCTCTGGGCAGCCCTGTGTGTGTACATGTGTGTGCATTTACATGGCTGTGGTATGGTGGGATTGCAGTCTGAGTGCTTGTGTGTATGCGGAGGTGTGTGTGTAGATATGGGGGAATTTGTGTCAGAGGCCATGTCTACACTGACAAGCTTACAGCGGCACAAGACTGTAAGAGCACTTGTGTAGCCACATTATGCTGATGGGCGAGAGCTCTCTCATCGACATCATAAAACCAGCTCAATGAATGGCGGTAGACACACTGGCAGGAGAGTATCTCCCACCAATATAGCGCTGTGCACACAGGCACTCATGCTGGCAAACTTTATGTTTTTCACACCCCCGAGTGACAAAAGTTTTGCCAATATAAGTGCTAGTGAAGACATGGCCTGAGTTAGCATACGTGTGTTTAGATCAGGGGTCCCCAACGCGGTGCCCGTGGATGCCATGGCGCCCGCAGGGGCATCTAAATGTGCCCGCATCCTGGCTGGCAGTGGAGCATCCGCCGAAATGCCACCGAATTTCTGCGGCATTTCAGCGACGATGCCTCTCGATGATGCCGCTTGCCGCTGACAAGCAGCAGCATCGAGAGGCGTCGCCCCCGAATTTCTGCGGCATTTTGGTGGCGACGCCTCTTGATGATGCCGCTTGTCACCGACAAGCGATGTCATCGAGAGGCGCTGCCGCCGAAATGCCGCAGAAATTCGGCGGCATTTCGGCGGATGCTCCACCGCTGCCATAGTCCTTCGTCTGGCGCCCGCCAGACTAAAAGGTTGGGGACCACTGGTTTAGATAAAGAGGTGGGTACAGAGTATGAATGAATGAGACAAAAGAGAGTGAGATTGTCCTAAACCACAAACCCTGCCTCTCTCCCTTTATGAAACATTTGAAAGAAATGACTTATCCTTCTTTGCTCTTCCTCCAGAACACCAGTGCCCTGGGCGATGGGATAATGTTTATTTCTTAAGGGAAGTTAGAAATAACCTCCCTGAATGTTGCACTCCTCCGTGATTTATTGCACTGCTCCAAGAACCTGCCATTTGCATTGGAGAGTCACTACGTTTTAACAGCAGAAACAATTATGTTTTCATTATGAAAGCAAATTAGGAGATGCCTATCGACTTTATTAAATACCAGTGAAGTCCTTGGGTGAGCAAGTGTAGAAGGGGCATTCTCTGCTGAAAGCAGAATGAACAAATAGCAATGAAATACTATCAGTGAACTTCTGGGGAACCCTGGCAGTAGGGTGCTGGCGGAGAGCTCTCTGTAGGGCCCTCTCAACATCTTCCCATGACGGCCAGTTGGAACTGTGGAGTGCTCCCTTAGTCCTCCACACCCCTAGCGTTTTCTCCAAATTTCTGTATATAGTTAGTCAGTTTAGATAGTTAGTGTTTAAGGAATTAAGGGGGTTTCGCCCTCCTTTTTTCCTCACCCGGTGTGGGCTCATGCCCCACACACTGGGATTCAAGCCGTGCTCGGCTTGTCAGCGGCTGATGCCCGTTGGGGACGCTCATGACTCCTGCCTTCGCTGCCTCGGGGAGTCCCATCGCCCGGATAAGTGCCCCATTTGTGCAGCGTTTAAGCCGCGGACTCGGAAGGAGCGGGACTCCAGATTGAAGCAGCTCCTCATGGAGTCGGCGCTTCGCCCAGCGGCACCGACCCCAGCGGCGCCGAAACCATCCTTGGTCCGCAGCGCACCGGCGGCACCGAGTCGGCCCGGCACGGACGCGTCCCGTCCTCCAAAACCGGCACCAGCGTCCCGGCACCGCTCCACTTCTCCGGCGGCGCAAGAAGAAAGCTGCGCCGGCGGCTGCGAAGATTCCGACCCCGGGACCGGTAACCCAGCCTCTGCCAACACCTCCGGCACTGGCTGTGGATGTGCACGCCCAGTGCACGGGCCCGGCAGCTCCGGCACCTGAAGAGCCGTTGAGCCCGGCACCCCCCTGCTCCCCGGCACCATCCGAGGTCGAGCTCGGTCTCCCGACTACGCCTGAGACGTACTCGCAGGCGAGGGAGCTCATCTCCATGACAGAGGCGCCGAGCCTCCGGCCCCCGGCACCGCCGGTGCAGACTGTGCCCTCCACGGGGAAGCCAGCCATGATGCGGCACCCCGGTGCCAACGATTGGCGTCAAAGGGAATTCAGGTCTCGCTCCCACTCCCGCAGCCGGTCACCATCCCGCCAAGCCAGGTACCGACGTAGATCGACACCTCGGGACCGTTTACCATCTCGGCGCCGGTCTCCCTCACGGTACTGCTCACCATCGCGGTACCGATCCCGAAGCCCAAGTTGGCGGTACCGAAGGAGGTCCGCCTCTAGGGACCGTTCACGGCACCGCGGCGACCGCAGCCTCTCTCGGCACCGCGACCGTAGCTCCTCTCGGCACCGCGACCACAGCCGCTCCAGGCACCGTGACCGCAGCCCTTCCCGGCACCGAAACCACAGTCGTTCGCCTTCCTGGCACCAATGCGACCGATGGTCCCGGTCGTGCTCCCGATACCACGACGACCGGCACCGTCCCACGGCGCCGCCAGCGGACAAGCAAGGGCCTTCCACAGGGCACTCATTCAGCCTCTCTGTCCCCCAGTGGTCGCGCCAGCCCTCCGTCGCTTCGCAAGTCTGCAGCGGCACAGATCTCAGGGCTGAATCCCAGGGACAGAACTATGGTCTACAACAGTGGGGTTTCTGGGTACCGTGGGCACAGTACAAGGGTCAGGGCCCTCCCTTGCCCCCACGGCCGCCGGGTTCCGAATGTCAGGGTCCATCTTCCCATTCTGCAGAGGATGTTGCCCTTCATCGCTAAAGTGAGTGAGGAATGATTCCAGGCTAAATAACGTTGACTGGCAGTTGTGCGAGCCGGTGACTATCTCCCAGAGCCTTTTTACAGTCTTATCCCCAGGGTTCAAAGCCTTGTAAACCCTCTTCGGGTTAAGTGCCATTTGCCACAGGGACAAGGGAGAAGGAGAGGCTTGGGAAGGAGGAAGAATAAACGCAATGTGTGAGGATGAGATTATGGCACACGGCTAGAGTGCTTGGGTGCTGAAAATGCGCCTAGCTAGACTGACTGGTTTAAGGCCACACATTTATTTACTGGAATTTCTCTGTGGTTCACTGGCATACTATTGAAGCATCCAAAGTGACAGGCTTTGCAAAAGGTAGGTCATCTAGTAGGCCTAAGGGGGCTAACATATGGGAGGCCTCACCCTCTCACCAATCCTACACATTTGCTCAATTCTTTAAAAAATTACTCAGGTTGCTCTGCCCCCCCCCTTATTTTAGTTTCTGGGCACCCCAAAATCTATAATATATTTATCCTCATAACACCCTGGTGACAAAAGCCAATGCTATTATCCCCTTGCTAGTATCCCACCTTGGCACAGAGAAGCTAAGTGAGTTTCCCAAGGGCACACAGGAAATCTGTGGCAGAGTAAGGAATTGAACCCAGATCTTAGGCTAGTTTCTTAACCACTGGACCATCCTTCCTCTCAGGCGTTCTTTTCTCAGGGGGAGGGGGGGGCTGGGTATGTCACCCCCCTTGCCTGGGCCCAAGCTGGAGAATTTACAGAAACAGATAAACTGCTATTAAATCATAGGCTCAGAGTGTCAGAGAAAGAAAACAGTCATTGAAATAACAGCAACAAAAATCACCTGCTAGGAATCCCTTAGCCCTCCCTTCTTTTTTTTCTCCTAATCTCCACTTTCCCTTCTATCTCTCAGTGCAGCCTTTCGTTAGTGATGTTCAGCATCTGTATCCCCTTCAGGCTAATGTTTCTGTCATGTTTCATCCTTTATAAAGGCTTCTGGTTATTTTGTTCTTTCTTCCAGACATGTCTTTTTTTTCAGATCGGGCCTTCTCCCCTGATTTATATGTTACCTTCCCTGTTTTTAATCTTCCTCCTTCCCCCACTGTCTCTGGTCCCATCTCCTCTCTATTTCTCTTTCATCCCCAACCCTTGCAGTACAGCAGCTGTTACGAGAGTGCTCCACAAAGGAAATGTCCCTATATCTACAGAGCTCGTTAATAGCTGAGGTGCTAGGAGATGGTTCTCTTAGTTGTTCTAGGACCAACAAAAGTGGCGCGCGTCAGGAATTCCCTGTGGTGTCCACAGGAGCAGCGCTAGATGAGGGCTAGAATCCCCTGCAGCTCCCCAGGGGACTAGCTCTCCCTAACAGTCTGCTCTGATGGGGCTTGGGAAGAGGGGCTCTCAGGCTGGCATTCCCAGGAGCTCTCTTGGGTGAACTGCCTTCACTCTCCGGGTGTGAGCGGGGCTCAGGGAAAGGGTTCTTCAGACAGACTCTCCAGAGACTGTCCCAGCAGAGCAGCATTCCCCATTGGGGTCTGTGCTGGGGTCACACAGGGAAAGAGGACTGACCCTGGGATGGTCTATGGGAGCAGGGTTTGCTAGTACAGCCTGCTCCCTTGGTGCAGATTGTATGGCAGGTGTGCAAGGCGTGATGAAGGTACAAGGAGCCTATCTTCCATGTCTCTCCTCCCAGGCCTGGCACAATGTGAATCCTTGTGTCCAGGTGCTAAAGTCTATAGAGGGGGTGCGGGGGGGAGCAAGGACATGAGCTCACCCCATCTACAGTGACCAGCAGAGCTGGATGGCCAGAGGAGGGCTCTCTCCAATGGTGGTGCAGCAGGTTTTCTCCATGAAGCTCCTGTGGTCGGGGGGCATCCCCAGAGCTCTCCGTCTCCCTGGGGTGCTACAGCAGTGCAGCGCCCCCAGTGCAGAGCTGTGACCACAGGCCATAATTGAGTCCTAGGCCTCGAATGTGAAAAGACGACTGCAGTGAGGATTCCCAAGTCACACTCTCGAGCTGAGGCCAGCAAACTCATGTCACTAAGGAGGAGCCTGAGTAGAAGTGTCCTTGTGCCGAGTTTCTCTGCTCCTGGCAAAGAGCAGGCTGATGGGTACTGCGCCGGGCATTCCTTCTCCTTCAAATGTTATTTTTCTCTGAAATTGGCTGTGACATTTGCGATGAATGGCTTTTAATGAACAAACCTGACTTATTAAAAGAACTTAGCAGAAGTGTCAGGGCTGATTTGAAATGGAAAACGGGGCCTGGAAAAAACAAGACTGTTTTCTATTGAAATGCACAGGGGGCCTCTCACTACCTCCCTCTGGCCCACTCCTCCCTCTCTTCCTTCTTCACAGTGGAGCTAATGTCTTCATTTTCCTCAGGCTCTTCATGCAGATCAAAACCACCACCATCATTAAGGTGAGGCAGCAAGCGCTAGGCCGGGCTCTAAGGAGGACCCATGGCTTCCCTTATCCATGTGCTGCTAGAGAGGTAGGAGCTATTTAACCAGACATCCTTTGCACCTGGGGTGGCCCTTAGGGGTATTGTGCATGTGCAACAGCTGGAAGGGGCTTTCACTAGCACATGGATGCCATTGGGTCTCTGTCTCCCACATAACCCATTTCTGTCCCCTTAAACCAGCTGCTGCCCATTGCCATTCCCCAGACACCCGGGCTTTAGACCACACACTGGCAGCCGATGGAGTCTCCAACTTCCTGCACTGGCCTTAGTCCCAGTGATAACACCTCTGCCCAGGGGCGGCTCTAGGATTTCCGCCGCCCCAAGCACGGCCGCACGCCGCAGGGGGCGCTCTAGCGGTCGCTGGTCCCGCGGCTCCCGCAGACGTGCCTGTGGAGGGTCCACTGGCCCCGCGGCTCCGGTGGACCTCCCGCAGGTATGCCTGCGGATGCTCCACCGGAGCCGCGGGACCAGCGGCCCTTCCGCAGGCACGTCTGCAGGAGGTCTACCGGAGCCGCGGTCCCAGCGGACCTTCCGCAGGCATGCCTGCGGGAGGTCCGCCGGAGCCGCCGGCCGCCCTCCCACTGGGACGCCGCCCCAAGCGCGCGCTTGGCGCGCTGGGGTCTAGAGCCGGCCCTGCCTCTGCCCACCGAGGAGGGGCTGCTGACAGCATCTGTCCTTAGCAGCAAAATTCCCAAGCTTCCTCAGCCCGTGAAACTCTCGGAGATAAATTCTCCAATCTGTTCCTGCAGGGGGCACTGTCACAAACCACTCTAAGGCTGACCCCCTAGCCTAGGGTGTACTGGTCACGAGGTGCACTAGGGCTGACCTGTGGTGAATTAAATCTCTTGAAATATGGAGACCACGCTTCCAGCCGAGGTCGAAGTATAGTCGTGGCTTTTCTAGTCTCTCTGTTTCATGGTGACTCTCATTCACCTCGCTCAGCAGCACAGATTGTTCTCTGGGCTCCTTCTGTGGCACATGCCGTTGGGGTTTTTTTAATCTCTGCATTGTGTTTGGCCGGAACCCTAGGATATTAATAATAGAAGAACTTGACAGTTCTGTGTTATGCAACCTAATGCCACATGCTGGAATACAACAGCAAAGAAATCATAGCAAAGGGACAAGGGGCTGACAGCTGCTGCAGTGCGTACGGCAGCAGTTTTCACCTGCAGAGGCCTGGGTTCACTTACTAGTTTTGGTCACATGTGACAATGAGTTTGGCGGGTTCTCGGTATGCACCATATCCATTCCACAATTCAGCGGTTGGAGCCTTCTTCTCAGGAGACGTCAAGGGGGAGCTCCGGGTCAGGATGCGGGTGCATTGACGGAGCTTGCAGGGAAGCACAAGACTAAAATAGCAAGGGGGCTGCAGGCTAATAGTGAGTGGTGCTGGCAGATCCCTGTGAGGAGTCCAGGACTGGAACAGCACAGGGCGCTGCAAATCAGGACTGAGGTGTGTCAGTGGAGCTGGGTGCTTGCATCTGCTTGAACTAAGGCTGTCTATCCAGGGAGGGTTTCAGTCCTTCATTTTCATAGGCAACATTAAGAAACATACAAGAAAATAAAAACAAAAGCAAGTAAATCCTGATCCCCAAGCAGCCAAGTGAGTGAACAGCGGAAACAGGGCTGAACCACAAGCCAAGGTCTGAATGACCCCCAACACTGGGGGAATTTGGATTTGGGTCCATTTCTGGATCTAAAATTCATGGCTCAGGTCAATCAACTAAAATGTGATTCTTCCGTGAGGACCCTTTCGTCTCAGTTGGAAAGTGGTAGATCGGAGCAGG
This sequence comes from Mauremys mutica, assembly GCF_020497125.1. NCBI lineage: Eukaryota > Metazoa > Chordata > Testudines > Geoemydidae > Mauremys > Mauremys mutica. The sequence continues at coordinate 24,312,512 of NC_059080.1, forward strand.
TGTTTACAGGAGTTTACAGAATTCCTGGGCGACTTGCAAATTCTAACTTCATTCTGCATTTCAAGGGCCAGCGCTGCCCATCACCTACTCCAAAGGGCACATGTGGAAGGCTTAATGTGACATTGCTCTACACTGTGTCACTCTGAGACCCGTCTCCACACATCTGGCTGGTTCACTGTCACTGACATTCCCATTGACATTGACTGGGTCTTCCCTCTGCAGGACCTCTCTGAGCTTCGATGGCCTCTTCCAGTCCACACCAATGCTGTGGTGGCAGCAGAGGTTCTGCTTGGCGTGTCACTGGGTGTGCACGTACCGTTCCACTGCCTAGTGGTATATGAATAGGGATCGGATGTTAATACAGACAATGAGAACATCCACAGTGACTTAAGACAGGATTAAACACATCAGGGATATAATCCCCCTGCTTCAGGGCATAAGCCAACAGCTAACCTATGGGGTTAGGAAGAAATGTTCCCTAAGGACATTCCATAATCCTTCATTGCAGCGTTTCTTGTATCTTCCTCTGAAGCATCTGGTGGTGCCTGAACTAGATAGACCTCTGGTCTGATCCCAGGTGGTGATTCCTACATTTCTTATGTATATGTGCCATTGTAATGTACAATGAAGATCCTTCCCATTACCCTGAGAGCAATCCCTGCTCTGTCCCATACTGTCAGTGTGTAGCTCAGAAAGCTATGCTTCCACTCATGGGTTCTTTAACGGTTACAGTCACAGATCCGGGAGTCTGACATACAGCATATGTCACCGGAAGCCCGAAAAGGGAAGCCCATTGAGAGAATCCAGCTTCAGACTGACTAGGCATTGACTGTTGCTTGTTACACATGTTCTGTTCAGGTTCTCATACAGGCTCCTTACCATTGTATCTGAGCACACGTGTGGTTGGTCACACAATATTGTTTCTGCTCCATGGTTGGAGGACCGAAGCATTTTTAAACAGAAGGGTAACCAAGAGTGAACAGCAAATGGTGCACTTTCTGGTGTGAATATTTAGATGAATAATGATCCGTGCTAAAATTAATAAAACATTAGGACCGTTGAACATTTCCCCCCATGCCAGGTGACTGAACCTTCATGGATAATACACACTCAGACCCCAGAAATACAAGCGATACCAGCTCTCTGATTTTATCCTCAAAAACATTCACCGGTCCTCTTTTAGCCCGACAACCAGCTGTAGCAAGGAGCAAGTGCTGGTTTCTAATCATGGCTTCTCCCCCATCGCTATGTATCTCCTCCTTCTCTGATGGCTGAGTCTTCTCGGATCTGAATCCGCGCTAGCACTCATGACATTTGGGGTTTAATAAGTTATGTTTTATCTGCCTGCTTCTGACAAATCAGATCTGAGAAAAAACTTAGAGATTCCAACTGGCTTGGCATGAATGGCAGAGCAGGATTATTTATATTTTATAAAGTGAAAATCATGCTTGTTTTACAAGGGCTCAGGAGTCAGTTCCCTTTTGTACTCCTAAATATCCAAATAAAACCTGAAAGGAAACACTATCAGGGCGCTTTTCATCACTAAAAAAACTCATTTTTTACTCACTGTTGTTCTTAATAACTATGAAGTTGGAAACTGCAATCGGTTACCTTACCCACGCGGTTTTCCCTTCCATTCTGCATGCTCTGGTTTGCCGCCCTAGGGACAGCCACAAGCATGCTGGATTGTTATTGAGGTGTTGTTTGAAAGCTCTAGGCCAGGCTGACTTGTTTGTTGTTGTCATTCATGAGTGCTGGGGTAGCACACAGCACTTCGGGTTTGGTAGGTTCCTTATGGGAGCTATGCACATTGGGTTGTTATTACAGGGTTAACCCCTGGACGCTGGGCTAGGCATGTTGGGAGGGGTTCGGCCCTCAGGTCTGGTCCCTAAATGCCTCTCTGGCAGCCCACCCTACTCTAGCACTCCCATGTGCCATAGCATAGGGGACAGGCTGGGGTGGGGCCATAGCTCACACCACTATGGCCATTCTAGCTTGTGCTGCAAATCCTGGAGATGCTTAATTTAGAGCAGTCCCTAGATTGCCTAACTTACACCAGGGGATGTATTGTTCCCTGCTCCAACCCAGTATCTGGAGGCTGAGTCTTCTATGCTGTGCTTCTTGGAGGTGCAGCCCCAAATCTGAACTCTTGGTTTATTATTGTAGGGTTGCTTGTGAGGGCTGAGCTAAGCAAACTAGTTAATTTTTATCAGGCTGCTCATTGCAGTGACTGAATTACAAGACGTTTCACAAATCCCTGGGTTCTGAACATTTGCCACAAAAACTATGAAATAATGAAGTCATTTGCTCGGTATTGGTGGTTTTTTTTGGAGGGGAGAGATTGCAAAATTTCTCTTAGTACATGTAAAAAGATGTTTATGGCTGAATACTTGTGAGAATAACGATCACTTGAATTTCTTCCATTTGCAGCATTTGGACAAAGCCAAAATCTGCTGGGCTCACTTATAGACCTTTCCCCCCAGGCCACCTGGAAGGATGAGCAGCCAGTCACCTTCCTGTTTGGTTTCTCCAATAGCTCATTCAGTCCGACACCTTTGAATCATCTCTGTCTGCTTGTAGAAAGTCTGGGGGCTGATCAGAACCTGCCCACAGAGGCTACAGGCATTGGAATCAAGGGAGAGGACTCTTCTCTCTAGGATGGAGATGTTCTCATTTGGGATATATGATCAGGAAATCCTCTCTCCCTTTCACATTCTGGTCTCTGCTCATCTTGGTGGTTGTCCTAGCTGCCTTTTCCTTGTCCATCCACCCGTAATACAATGTAACACTGGAAAACATCATTTATGCAGCTACTGCCCGGCACATGGGAGCTACTCCAGCAGATCCATCGCTCGCAGGAGGTAAGGATGAGAGGAGAGGCAGAGAGGAGACACGTAGAAGCGTGAAGGGCTTGGAATAGTTCATACCAGTGGGGGAATTAACTGCTTGACTGCTCGCTGGCCTCACGCAGCACAAAGTTGATGACTGTTGACCTGCGTTTTAAAAAGGGATGGGAAGTCAATGATGTGGAGAGAGGTGGGGTGTCTGCTTTGGATTGTTTAGATCAGCCAGAATTTAGTTACCAATCTCTATCATGTGCTGTCTCAAAGCCCCTTACACTCATTATTAATGATCCCCCTGCAAGTATTAGTATCTCCATTTTACATATGGGGGAAAATGAAGTCCAGCGAGAGAGTGGCAGAGCGAGGAGCAGAGGCCAGGCCTCCTGACTCCCAGTTCTGTCCCTTACTGACAAGAAATTCAAACTTTGAAGAGACGGGTTGTAATCCAGATCCAGCTTTTGCAGCTCAGGCTTGCAGCTGGACTGGACATTAAATGCTGCTGATGTTCAGCCGGGGACACGTCTCATACCCCACTGTAGCCACTAGGTGTAGATCTCGTCTAAGGAGATTTCACATCCGTAAGGCTGTGATTACTCCTCTGATTTTGAGCAACAACAACACCGACAAAAAGAACAAAAGAAAGAACGAAAAAGCAAAACTCCCCGGGCCCATCACAGCAGCAATTATATAGCTACTTCATTTTCATTTAGGATAAAACACATGTGTAATGGGCCTCAGCCCTCTTGCCTTTATTAGGGATACGCTGCCTGAGTCGCATTCCAGCTGCTGCAACAGACCAAAGTGAGTGGAGAATATTAACAGTTTGCTCTGTCAGTGGGTTGTGGCAGCGACAGCGAGAACAGACATCTAGAGATTCCCTGGCAGGCTGGACTGGTGGTCGTTGTGCCCGAAGGAGCAGCTGCCGTGGCAGCGCCTCCTTGACCCCAGGAGCCACGGGGTTGAGTAGCAGGCCAGGGTGGTTGTCCTGGGCACTGACAATTCTGCTTGCCGGGGCATTCGTCACAATGAGACAAGGGAAGGGGTAGAGGTAGTGAGAGAGGGCGTGTGGCCCTGGGTCTCCCTTGCCATCCTTGAAAACTCTGTGTCAGGGTGGCCTTTCCTTCCAGTCATGGGAGACTGAATGTGTCTTTTGGTCAAGAGAGGGTGATAAGAGCAACTAGAAAATTTCTTCCTTCTCTTTCTAATGCCCGGGGCTAAGTGTGCGCTCCTCAGAGCATGCCTGGGCCTGGCAGGCCTGGCAGGGAAGGTCACCAGTGCCCTTCTCTTGAGCCAACAACTCCACTTTAGATGCCACCCAAAGGAGGACCCCGTTCAAAGAAACTTCTCCAGAGTCAGAGGCGCCAGGTGGAACCAAATTGGGAGGATCCGGGTGCCTTTTGCTGCGTGAGTTCCAAGTTCACACGGCACAGGCAATATGCGAGGGAATCATCCAGCAGCAATGGGAAATCTTTAGGGCATAGATAATGGATCCAGCATTGGATTCCTGAACCAGGGATCATGGGCTCAAGGCCCAGCAGGGATGCGGTCTGCCTAGCATTTGACTGTTGTCTGCTGCTGCCTCTTTGCCTTCAGAGGACAGGGGATTTGTCAAGCCTATGTTGCAGGGGTGGCTTTGCAGGCTTCAAAGGTCCTAGGTCCAGGAGACTGGCGGTCTCTGTCAGGCCCTTGGGGACTTCTGCAGAGGACTCCTTCCAGGGGGTGGGAGGCTCCCTCAGTCCTCTCACTGTTATGCCCCCCAGTCCTCTCACTGTTCTTTCCAGAAATTAAGGGTTGGGTGGGCTCACCCAGACAGAGTGGAAGGCAGGAGGAATAAAAGAGGTACAGGAAAACTCCTCCTCCATGCTCCACGTGATCATCTAGCCATTGAACCCTACACATGAAATTTTCTGTACAATACTGAGTACCGATAACTCCCCCAGGAGAGGAAGATGGGAGCTGAGAAAGGGAGCGGGACCTGGATTGGGTTGGGATCCCTGGAAACCCATCTGATCTGCAATGCAGAGTCAGTTCTTTTATTCACAGTCTCAGTGCCAGGAGAAGGCAGCGGCTGGGTGTTAATTAGTGACACAGTTGTAAGACCAAGCACTGTCCATCTTCAAAGCTTCCCATACATTATCCAGTTAATCATCAAGAAGATAAGAATGATCGGCCCCATTTTAGAGATGGGGAAATTGAGGCACAGAAAGGAGAAGTGATTTAGTCAAGGTCCTGATATGGCAGAGCTGAGATTAGGGCTCAGGAGTGCCAAGCAATGCCCTGTGCTCAGTTCACTACAGCGTGGTGTCCCTCAGGAACGCAGGGAGGATGGCTTGGAAGGGGATTGAAGCATTTCAGGGTGGTTTCGCTTGTTCTTTTCACGTGACTGCAAGGCAAGTGCTAGTTCAGTGAAACTCAGGAGCCTTTCCAAGCCAGTGATTCCCTCTCAGAACTCAGGCTGCTGACAAAATGGAGAGATTACAGGGAAGGAGAAGGGGAAATGGAAGGTTAGTCATGAACATATTGGGCTTGAAAAACTCTGTAAACCAAGACAGTCCAGCTAGTGCACTTCCTGCTGCTGGACAGTCTGCTCCACTTTGATTCCGATCGTCGTCAGTATCACACATTCATCCCAGATATCCCCAGGGAAGTTCACAGTCATCATGTCACCACCACTGAAATGCAGCCACCTCTGGGGTGGAACATGGCAGCTGTTTATGAGCAACACTACAATTTAAGACAGAAGTGAAGAAACAAAACACAGCCAATGGAAACTGCCAGGAGGATTTAAGAAGGTGGAATTTAATGACCCATGCTGGCATTTGGCCAGGGATCTGAGACAAAAATAGGCTTGAGAATGGTATTTCCAGGTCAGTGGCTGCTGCATGGGGGATTCTGATTTTGTTTACATATTTCAAAACAGGTAAAGTGAGAATGAGGGAAATGGCATCATGCCACGGGCTGATTCGCAACCTGCAGCCAGGCCAGTTGCAGGGCCCCCTCTGCTGATCGGAGCCTGTGAGCTGTGGAAAGGGAAGTTGGCAAAGTATTAAATGACTCTTAAGTCAAGTTTGTTTAGAACTTTTCTAGTTGAAGGAATATTTTTTTTCAGAACGGGTTGAATTTCAGTTCAAATCCCCTTTCAAGACGTCTCCTTGGTTCTTACGCTGAGCCGATTTGATTAGCAGAACGGATATACAAGAATATATGGAAGGGGAAAAAACGAGGGGTGCTAGACGGCAAGGATGTTGGAAAATGGCTTTGCTGGAACAACAGTGGAGACTTTCATCTCAAAGGCCCCAGTTCAGATCCACTCTCTGTCATTACCCAGCTGACCACAGCTCAGCCCCTTTGTGATATGAGTTGGGTGTTCCCAGTTCAGAGGACAGATGTCCCAAACCCACACATGCTACTAGCATTTAGGGGATGAGCCTATGGCCATTGAAATCAATGGAAAGTCTGGCATGGGCTTTGGTCAGGCCCTCACCAGGGGCGGCTCTAGCCATTTCACCACCCCAAGCACAGCAGCATGCCGCAGGGGGTGCTGTGCCGGTCACTGGTCCCACGGCTCCGGTGGACCTCCCGCAGACGTACCTGCGGAGGATCCGCCGGTCCCGCGGCTCCGGTGGACCTCCCGCAGACGTGCCTGCGGATGCTCCACCGAAGCCGCGGGACCAGAGGACCCTCCGCAGGCACGCCTGTGGGAGGTCCACCGGAGCCGCCTGCCGCCCTCCCGGCGACCGGCAGAGCGCCCCCCGCGGCATGCCGCCCCTAGCACGCGCTTGGCGTGCTGGGGCCTGGAGCCGCCCCTGGCCCTCACTGATCCCCTTGCTAGCAGTCTCTGTAGAGTCCAAGGACTGGCCAGAGCCTTCACTCCCTTCTTATTTTCAGTGCCCGTTCCTGCACACCCGGGTTCCCATGCACCGCTGGTGTGCTGCCCATACTGTCCCTGCTCTTGGGGTACTACAGCGTTCCCTCTCCAGAACTGTCAATCTAGGACCTTTCACCTTTGCTACATTCAATTTAAATTTAAAGCAAAATAATCAGATTACACTTGATTAAGAAAGAAAAATAGAAGAACAATCCAAATAAGCCCAGTTCCGGTGCTGCATGAACAGACACTTCTGGGACCTTCCTGAGCTGACAGTTTTACAGGAGAAACTGACAGGCTCAGGAAAGAGCGCAGCGAATCCCTAACCATGCAAAGTACTGCAGCTACCGTACAATCACTCGGCCGAGCTCCCTCCGGACTGGGCTTGTTGCTGCCAATAGACAACAGGCCTAATCAGCATGGAACGCAGCGGGGCCCAGTCCATTAATTCTGGGTCTATCTTTAGCGTCTACTCTCTCTGAACAGTGCACTGATCTGCTGCCAGTGTAACATATTTAACTTGCCCTACATTTTGCATGTTCATTTTCTTCCATTGTTCTTTTTCAGTCAAAGAAAGTATCCTGTTTCTGTGCCCTAGTGATGGAGGCATCTATTGTGTGTCTGGCTCCAGGCCAGCTCCCCCCATCCACCAACCTCCGTGTTGAGACTCTCTGGGGGATGAATGCTGCCCCTCAGTGGTGAAGGAAATGTGGATGGTCAGAGTCGCACGTGAGCTGGAGCCCCATCCCCCAGGACTGTGCTCAGCTCTGCTCACTAGGCCGGACTGCCTGTGTCACGGGAGGTACTGTAACATGCCTGATCATACTTTAAAAAAGGGGATGGATGGACAGGTTGGTGGGAGACCTGAGTTCTATTTCTGTCTCTGTCAGAGGCCTCCTGTGTGTCTTTGGGCTTAGAGCCCAATTTTCAGAAAGCTGAACCAAGAAAGTAGGCAGTTGTGGACCTATTTTGCATAGGAAGTCCCCAGGGTTGCAGAGTGTAAAGTAAAGGCCGAATCAGGCCCGTACATTGTATCCAAGGAAGACTTCTTGTTACACATAGGCCAGGACTTTGGCACAGTCAAACTACAGTAAACATACTAAAGCTGAGACCTTTGGAGTCGTGCTGGGGGTGAGATGGGATCCTGTCCATACTATCAATGGGAGGTGTTTCCTGTGCAGAGAGGAAAACACAGACATCTTTGTACCGTAGACTGGGTATTTCCAGAACCACAGAGGGAACCAGCAGGAGGCCCAGCTCTGCTTCCCAGTATTAGACTTTCACTTCCCAACATCACAGAGGCCTTCCCTGCAGCCAAGCAGGGCGGCCATAGCTTCTCAAAGAACCACCCGCATTGCTTTGAGGGCCAGCAAGGAGAGCAGAGGAACACTCCAGAGCCTGTTTCTCCCACAGCACTCATGACCCAGCCACCCAAACAACAATCTCCCCATGTAGCCACTACCGGCCTGAACCCATCAAATTCAGGGTCCTGATTCCGCTCTTCCTGCCACAATTGCAGTTATAGTGACTTCAGTGGAGTTACCCGTGATTTATGCTGATGGCACAGAGAGGTGAATGAGGCCCAAGAACTTCAATGATGACATAGCAGTTCTGATGAGCCTTCAAGCCATTCAGTGGGCACCAAAGTGGGAACAGAGGAGATGGGGACTGACTTTCAGAGCACAGATTTGTGTGTCTCTCTCCCCTTGATTGCCTGTGATACTCCCTGTCATGAAGCCCCCACTCAGGACCCCCCCACAGACAAACATGTTTCGCCCTTGAGCCCAAACAAAACTGATAAACCCTGAGAGTGGGAAGGTGACAAGGGGGTATGATGTGATCACTCCCTCTCCTTTTTGTATCATCTGGATTATTTGGTTCTGCAGTCAGTTTCTTGCCTGGTTCTGACCCATCCCCTTGTTCCACAGTCAATTTTCTGCCCTTTGTGCCTGGTTCTGACCTGTTCTCTTGCTCGGTAGCTAGCTGCCTGCTCTGTCTGTCCCAGCCCCATGTCCAGCAGCAGGTGTTCTGTCAGATGTACACCAGGCAGCTGTTAGAAAGGCAGGGCTCAGGGACAGGCCTGTGCTGAAAATCACTGGAAATCATCTAGCCTGCTCTGTAATTTAAAAGGGAAATTAAACTGCTTGATGGCATCCAGGTGTGGCCCAGATCTCTCTGAACCTGAGCATGTCTTGTGTTTTCAATCACGTTATTGGTGCCATAGAGTGGGGCTGGGGTGTTACACTTTCCCGTCAGCACAGCTGAGGGCAAGTCCAGCGCAGGGCACACATGAGACGAGTTTGGAGGTCTCAGCCTAAATCATCAGCCACTTTTATCCATGCTGCAGATCTGCCACCACACTGGGCAAAGTGCGGGGTGGTCTCAAGCGGGGCTCACCCCATAATAGCAGGGGTCTGTGCAGGTGATGACTGAAGTGCCTAGGCAGAGCTTTGGGGCTCCAGGGATAGAATAGCTGGAGTGGGAGGCCATGGGTTGTGTCGGAGGAGCATCAGCAGAGCTGTGGTGGGTCCCAGAAAGCAGGGGCTGCTGCAGACAGAAAGGAGGTGTGTTGGCAGAGCTTGGAGGGAGAAGTCAGCATGGCCTAGTAAGGGGTGTGGAAAGTCAGGACTGAGATGCATTGGCACAGCTTTGTTGGGAGCCTATGACCGTGATGGGAGGGGAGGTGCTGCAAGCCAGAACAGAAGCGCATTAGCAGAGCTGTTTGTGGGAGCCCATGATTAGCGACTGGCATAGTAAAGCCAGGATTAGGTCAGGATTGAAGTGCACTGGCACTGCTATCAAGGAGCCCTGGCCCTAGAATAATAAGGGGTGTGTTGTGTGGGTCAGGATGTTGCGGGTGTTTGCAAAGAGAAACCTGAACAAAGATGGATTGTTCCTCTGTACAAACCAGGACACAGTAGCTGCAGCTTTGGGGCAGCGTCGCTGCCTGATGCCAAGGCTGGGACAGAGACATTCCTGACGGTCCTACAAGTCTTCTCCCAGGATGCTCTGCCAGAGCAGCCTGAACATACATTCATCTATTGCAGGGATGCTGGAAGAATTCAAACCCCCATGAATCGAGAACACACTTTTCTCCTCCATGGCTGTCTCTGCTTGCAAGGCAAAAAAAAGAATGATGTTGCCCTCCTGACGCGAGACCCAGCAGCCATTCTGAGGCAGTGCCTGTTCTCCCCATGGTCATGCATAAAAGCGATTGGCAAAGTTAGCTGTGCTTTCAAGTCAATTCGTCAGTGGAGTTGCAGACGTCAAAATGGGTTACGAGAAGAAAAACTCAAGAAAATAAGCAGATGGATGATGAGCAGCCAGGAAAATAAAATCATCCCAAAGCTTCTGTCTGATGATCTCACAGCACTTTGCAAACACAGGGAACAAACCGTGGCCCCGCTGAAATTAATGGGAGCAAGACTTGACCCTGATAAGTTAAGCCTCACAACAATCCCACTCCCTGAGTGAGTAGCTTCACTCCATGTTATAGCTGGTGAAACTGAGGCATAGCCTGGTGAAGGGACTTGCCCAAGTGAGTCAGTGTCAGAATTAGGAATGGAAACCAGATCTCCGGGGTCCCAGTTCCTTAATCAAGATACTGCCCTATGGCAAGGAGTGCTGTGCAGTCCATCTTGTCTTGATCATACAGAGAGTATGTCCTAGCAGAAAGCCCCCTGCACTGAAGACCCTGTGTCAGTTCTTGGTCTAAAATGCAGATGAATTAGGAGGGATTTTTTGAAGGTCTGAAGAAAAAAGAAAAAGGAAACGGATGAAAATAAAGGCTGTGAAACTTCCCCAGGTAATGAAAGCATTTCCCAGTGAACACCTTGAGCGCCGGTGTGATAATATTTGCGTCACTCTTTACAGTGAGAGGACAATGCTGGCAGCAAACAGATAAGAAGCTATGCCTAATGTGACTTATGTTCCACCACGGGCATCTGGCCTGAATTCCTTCTCCCAGAAGATTGTCTGTGATGTCAGGAGACAGGACAGCTACCACCTTGGTGGCTTTTGATAGAACAGAATCCACTAATGGTGCCATATGACACCTTCCATCTGAGAATCTCAGAACACTTTGCAAACACTAATGGATTCAGCCTTATGACTCCTCTCTCGGTCAATATCATTATCCCCATTTTGCAGATGGGGACACTGAGGCACAGATCTGGGACGTGACTTGCCCAAGGCCATACTACGAGCCAGAGCCAGGAATAGAACCTTAATCTCCGTTCCCTGAAATAGCTGCTCGGCCACAGCATGCTTGGAGAGGCTCATATGGATAGGTCACGCTAGGAATCAAGACTAACCCTCAGTCAACACTTAGGAATTGCAATGCTGTGATGTTTTCCAACAAGCCCAAGATTGTGAGGCATCTTGCTACCACCCTCCCATAGCATGAAGAAGTCTTGTCTGTGTCTGCTCTGGATCAGTTCCCTGGCAGGCCTCTGCAGGTCTCGCCCTCTCTGTGCAGGTTAGCGATAGGCAGACACTGATCCATGAGTCTTCTGAGCGTCTTCCCGTTGTGCCCCGCTCACAGAACTCTCAGATTTTCTATTCCCACGGGAACAGCATACACCAGCTCACGATCACCACTCTGCTTGACACACAGCACTTAGATATATTTATAGTGAACACAAGAATAAGTTTATTCTCAAAGAACAGAGATTCAAGTGATAGCAATAACACTGGAAACAAATGGTTACAACTAAAACAAAATCATAATGTGCTTGCTAGAGCCTAAACTTAACTCACAAGACTTTCCTCCACCTGCTGCAAGACAGCTTACCCCACGTCCTTTTTCCAGTGTTTTCAGCCAAGTTGGCTGAGATCCCCCTTTCATAAGATCAAGTCTGCTGTTGGTTTCTCTGCACAGATTGAAGGATGCAAGGGTGTCTTACTGGTATTTCACACCACTGAAAATAGGATCCACCCCTCCGCTGCGGTGTACCTCTTCCTGTTAATTTCTTTTGAAGTCTCTGCAAGCTCTTCATTAGCGTTTGACACCGTATGCTAACAGACTTCTGTTGTAATGCACACACCACACAATGGCCCACCAAGGAGATAAGTGTCTCCTACCTTCTATTAGGAGATGTTTGTCTCAAGATACTGTACCTTTGAGTGACCTCCCTTTAACTACAAGGCCCAGAAGACACAGTTTTCAGCATATGAACATAACTCCTCACATATTTTCTGTACATAAATCTCACAATAGTTATGATGCCCAGTGTTCCACAGGCTTGCATTAGAGACCTTACGTGACATTCTTTTGGTGAACCCAGGGTCATCCCTATTTCCCCCTGTGCCCTCTGCCAGTTAGCATCAAGAGGTCCTTGGGTCACATATGCCATCTGGTACAGCATCCTAGAAGAGTCCAGGCGTACCTCCCATCTCTCATTTCCAGGATTGATCCTGTATCCTATGAACATTCACAGGTGTCCAAATTGCAGTTTAGAGCTTACGAAACATCCTTATATTGCAATGTTAGGCCATGACATAGTAACATCTTGACTCAGTGAGATGACATCCTCAGTGCACAACACTAACGTTCCATCACACAAAGATGACATCACAAAGTTGTGACACTAAACTTCACCTCCTTGCACAAACTTTCTCAGCTATAGACCCTCCCTGTCTCTGCCAGGGAACAGGGCCGCCCAGAGGGGGGGGGGGGCAAGTGGGGCAATTTGCCCCAGGCCCCGGGCTCCGCAGGTGCCCCCAAGAGAACGGCTGAGGCTCCCGCCTCCGCATCCGCCCCCATCCTGGAGCCTCAGTGCATCAAGCAACGCCCCCGGACAGTGCTGCAGCCTGACTCCGGCAGGGCCCCTGAGCTCCGCCCCGCTCAGAGCCCCGTGGTAAGGGGGTGGGGCTGCGAGCTCCACGCTGAGCGGAGGAAGCTCAGGCCCTGCGGGAGCTCACAGCCCCACCCCCTTACCACGCGGCTCTGAGTGGGGCGGAGCTCAGGAGGCCCCGCCGGAGACACGCTGCAGCTGTTCAGCGATGCGCTGAGTTCCAGGTGAGGGAAGGGCCGGGGGGGGCTGAATAAGGGACAGGGAGTCTTGGGGACAGTCAGGGCACTGGGAGGGGGCAGATGTTGGGGGGGCGGTCAGGGGACAGGGAATGAGGAGGTCTGTCAGGACTCAGCGGGGGGGTGGATAGGGGTCGGGGGAGTCAGGGGACAGGGAGCGGGGTGGGGTTTCTGGGGGACGGTGAGGGGACAAGGAGCAGAACAGGTCAGGGATTTTGGGGCCTGGCAGTTGGGGGGCAGGAAGTGGGTGGGGGTTGGATGGGGGGAGGGCCAGGCTGTTTGGGGAGGCACAGCCTTCCCTACCCTAAAGCTCATTCAGTAGTTTGAGGCTTGCAGAAGAGCCAAGCTGTTAGCTTTTCCATTAGGGCTACCATCCCTTTCACTTCTCAAATACCAGATTATAGTCTATATTTAATTTCAGTGCCACAGGAAGATTCATGTCAGGGGAGGATAGCTTCATTTAAAATTAGCCACTGGGGGAGGGATCACATGAGAAGAGCAATATCCTACACCACCTACCTCCTTCCCAACCCTACCAAGGGAGACCCCCATCCCCTGCATTCCCTGAGGCTTCAGAGGGGTTAATTCAGTGGTTCTCAAACTTCTGTCCTGGTGTCCCCTTTCACATAGTAAACCTCTGAGTGTGACACCCCCGCCACCCCTTATAAATTGAAAACATTTTATATATTTAACACTATTATAAATGCTGGAGGCAAAGCGGGGTTTGAGGTGGAGGCTGACAGCTCGCAACCCCCAGTAATAACCTCGTGACCCCCTGAGGGGTTCCAACCTCCAGTTTGAGAACCCTTGGGTTAATTTAATTTTAGCACCCTGTGTCCATTCACATGCATGTGCTATTTTGAGCATTTCAGTTTTCACAACATAGGCTCATCCCAGATTCTGGAACAAGCTCAAATGCTCAGTTCGTGGAGTCTGTACATAAGCTATACTAAAGACTTACCCACAGTAACTGTCTTCAGTTTGTGAGGGACCCCATCGAGCCAGTCTCTAGGAAACAGATAAATGCACGGAGGTTAAGTCCATTAATGACTATGAGCCAGGATGGGTAAGGAATGGTGTCCCTAGCCTCTGTTTGTCAAAGGGTGGAGATGGATGGCAGGAGAGAGATCATTGATCATTACCTGTTAGGTTCACTCCCTCTGGGGCACTTGGCATTGTCCATTGTTGGTAGACAGGATACTGGGCTAGATGGACCTTTGGTTTGACCCAGTATGGCTGTTCTTATGTTCTAACCTAAATGAACCCAAAGTTATGGAGACAGATATGAGTCAAGGAAGCCAGCAGAGTATTAGGAACCTGGAAAAATCTCTGACTGGATGGGCTCAGGCGTTTGGTCACAAGCTGAGGTGGTTCAAAAGTTTTGGATTTTTTTTAAGCAGAATTTTTTTATTGTTTCTTTAAACAATCAAACACAGCAAGCAGCAAATATTTGGCCACACACTTCTGAAACCTCAAACCATGTTCAGGTTTTGGCAGACTAATTTCAGCTTTTCAATTAAAAAAAACACAACAAATTTTGAAGGAAAGCAGACATTGTCCGTGGTTTTTTTCTGCTTTTTAAAAACCCCTAGTTTTTGATCCAAAAAAAGTTTTGATGGAAAATATTTGTCCAAACCCTTTTAATGAGCTTTAGTGCCTTTTAGCACTAGCTGATGCTGAGACCCAGTGATACCTTGTAAAGAAGTTTTCTCAAAACTGGTTTTGTGCTGAGATGAGGGAGGTTTATTTTTCCCAGGGCCGCCCGTGAGGGTGGGGGAGCAAGTGGGGCAATTTGCCCTGGGCCCCGCAGGGGCCCCCACGAGAATATAGTATTGTAATTTTTTTTATGGAAGGGGTCCCTGAAATTGCTTTGCCCCAGGCCCCCTGAATCCTCTGGGCGGCCCTGCCAGGGAATGACCAATGCCAGATGCTTTGGAAGAAGCAGTAAAACCCATATAATACTCCCGAGTGTGTACTATTATCCCATGGCAAAAACCTCTTCCTGACCCTCAGGTAGGCTAGAGGTGATCAGTTTGTGCCCTGAAGCAGGAGGATTAGAGCCAGTCATATTTTATTCTTGATAGTGTCATTGATTAAGTGTTTAGTTAATTTGTTTGTTTTTTTACGTTACTTGTCCCACTCATAAAGCAGACTCTACTCTTTTACTCAAAATAAATAGTGTGTGGCTTTCTGACAGACCAAGGCCTACCCCACCTCCTCGTTGGAGCCAGCCACCACCCCAGGACAGGACAGGCAGCTGACACAAGAGACTGAAAGGCATTCCTCACCCGCCAAGAGTTGGGCAAACCGCTTTCACAGAACTCACAGTTCTGCCATCCCAAGCAGAGGCCAGAGTTCCAGCCTCACGCCGGCCCAAATGGCTTTGCCCCGAAGCTTCACTGTTACAATGCCTTGCTTGGGATTTCATTGTAGCCCAACCCCATGCCATCATGTGAAGGGCCCTACACACACAAATGCCTCTGTGTGTAAGTGTTGCAGGATTGGGCCCAGTTTCAAGGCTACGCTGAGCTGTGCCTGCTATGCTGGCAGTCACCTGTCCTGTCCATGCCTCAGGGTTAGGGTGTCTGTTCTCAGTGACATTTGATGCTTTTCTATCACTGCAATGCAAAGTGTGAAAATAGCTGTTTCCAGAGAGAAAGGTGGCCGCGGGGAAAGCAATAAACTTGAATTTTCCTGCACCCGCCGCTCTCCAGCAGAAAGCATCCTTGGGATAGGAACCAAGAGAACTAGGAGAAAGTACAGAGAACAGCTGAGAAAACACATTAATGCACCATAAAGAATTTCCATTGCTTTCCAATGATCTTTTTTTTTTATTTATTCATTTATATGCTGCTTCTTTCTCCCTCTTCCCCCCAATCAGGCCTTTCAATTCCTCACATCACCCTCTCCACCCCCAGAGATTACATTTAAATAGTGTCTGATCTTTATGCAAGAACTGAGGGGACCTGTGGAATGAGAGTGCAGAGCTGGGGGCATCGGCATGCCTGACACATACTGTAACTCAGCGAGCAGTGAAATGCCGAGTTCTGAATCTGGCCACAACTGCCTGATCATGCAAATATTTAGATTCCGAAAAGGCTGTGATAGAAACACCCAGAAAAATAAATATTTTAGAAACGCAGTAACTGAAAACCTAAACAGGAACCCGCTCCCTCTCTCTGCCCTGCGCTTGCTACCGAATTAGAGAAAGCTGGGCATATATTTCACAGCTGTGCCCCTGACACTTCACTTCCTTACAAAGGAATGCTATGCAGCTACATCATAACATCAGGCAACTTTTATAAGGTTTGGGGAATGAGAGAAACTTATCTCAGGATGTTGGATGCAGCTTGGAGGCTGGTAGTATCAGTCAGTGCCCTGGGGCGCTGCTTTCAAACTGACATGTGATCAGACATACTGTTACAAAGGGTGAGCCAACCCCCTGGAAGTGGTGCGGAGAGCCCAGAGCTCAAATAGCAGCGGGTTCTGCAAGACAGAATCGAAATGGATTAGCGCAACTGTGTGGCGTCATAGGCAGCCTCTACGCTTCGAGGTGGAGGTGTGATTCCCGTTTCGCATAGACGTACCTGTGCTAGCTCTGCTCGAGCTAGTCCGCTAAAAATAGCAGTGCAGCCCGAGTAGCATGGGTGGCAATTCAGGCTCGTCATAGGGTAGCAGTAGCCGGGGGAATTGCAGGTCAGGACTGAATGACATTGGCAGAGCTGTGTGAGAGCACAGGACATCCATACAATATGAGACATATAATAGAATGGTAATCAAGGGGTTAACTGGGTTACTCAGAGTATTATAGGTTGGGGTCATATTCCAACCCTTCCTTCCATCCTGGTTTAGTTAGTGTGTGTTTTCCTCCTACCCTGTTGCATACGGTTGAATGAAGCAGCGCATTCCCAGCCTGCAGTACTGTAGGTAGTGTCTCTTGTGCACTGAGTGGTCCCTTTACAAAAGGGTGGCTAGTCAGGACTCAGATGCACTGGCAGAGCTGTGGAGAGAAGCTTACACACTACTGTCTTGCACTTTGCCAGGCTCTAGAAAGCCTGTTTCTACTCCCAGTTTCCTGAGCACACCATTTGCAAATCAATGTAACCCATACTGAGACTAGCCACTCACGTCAGTTCCCCCGCACCTCAACAGCAAATGCTCACAGCTGGCAAAGCAACCCCGGGGGGATGTTCCTTTTTGATGGACCTTCAGAATAAACCAAGACTCCCCCACCTGGCACATGCTTTCCCTCTTGAGCCCTGTAGGAAATCTTCTGCCATGGTAACAGACTGAGAGGCTGGGAAGTGGCAGTAGCTTCCCCATTCATTGCCTTTTCCAGCAGCTGAATTTGATGCTCTCTCACTCTCTCTGGCGAATAACAACCAGTCTAGTATCTCAGATGCAGAGGTCCCACAACCTCCCTTGACACACTGGCGGATTAACAAATTTGCCGCCCCTAGGCCCTCAAATAATTGCCGCCTCCCCCTCCCCCCAAGCCAGCTCATCTCCACTGCCCCGTGGCAATCCTGGGAGGGACGGGGGGAGAAGGTGAGTTGTGGTGCGCTTGGGGGATGGTGGAGGTGGCGTGGAGGGAACTGCTCCCTGCCCCCCACAAGAGTTACTCCCTGCGCCTGCCGGCCCCAGCTCACCTCCACTATCCCCCGAGCACGCCGCTACTCGCTTCTCCTCCCTCCCTCCCAGCACTTTCGTGCGGCAAGCCTGGGAGGGAGAAAGGGAGTTGCGTTACACTCGGGGGATGGCGGTGGTGAAACAGAGGTGAGCTGGGCTGGGGAGCGGTTCCCGGCTCCCCCGTGTTACTCCCCGCAGGCCCCAGCTCACCTCTGCTCTGCCTCTTCCAAGCACGCCGCTACTCGCTTCTCCCAGGGGCAGCTCTAGCCATTTCGCCGCCCCAAGCACGGCGGCACGCCGCGGGGGGCGCTCTGCCGGTCGCCGGTCCCGCGGCTCCAGTGGACCTCCGGCAGGCGTGCCTGCGGATGCGCCACCGAAGTCGCGGGACCAGCGGACTCTGCGTAGGCACGCCTGCGGGAGGTCCACCGGAGCCACCTGCCGCCCTCCCAGCGACCGGCAGAGCGCCCCCCGCGGCATGCCGCCCCAAGCACGCGCTTGGTGTGCTGAGGCCTGGAGCCGCCCCTGGCTTCTCCCTCCCTCCCAGTGCTTTCCCACAGCAAGCCTTGGCGGGAGGTGGAAGGAGGGAAGCGTGGTACGCCTGGGGGAAGAGGCGGGCTGGGGATTTGGGGAAGGGGAGGAGTTGGGGAGGGGGCACAAGCAAATTTGCCGCCCCTACAAATTTGCCGCCCTAGGCCTAGGCCTTGTTGGCCTAGGTGATAATACGCCGCTGCCTTGACAGCTTATATTCTTGCCAATGTGTTCTTAGAATTATATAGTATCTTCTAATACAATACTCATCCTAAATGTTCCCTACTGTGGATTAAATCCATTCTTGCTTGTTCTGCCTTTGCTGACTAATAAGAATAACCAATCCCTGTCTGCTTGGAATATCCCTGCCCTTGCTTGTAGGTAGTTCTCACATCTCCTCCCACTTCTCCCTCCAGACTGATCGTGGCCTGTTCTCATTGACTCACTATTTATCAAGCACCCAGAAGTGTGGTAGGAACCTCACAGAGAGGCACAAAGGGTAGATCCCTACCCAGAAGAGGACAGGGAAGGTGTATAGGCTGTAGCTGAAGTGCAACTAATTACAGTTACAGAGCAGACATAGGAGAGAGAAGGCGACTGGAGTGATGGGGCTGGAGGCTTGGGTCAGTAAGGTAAACACTTATCCTGATAATTACATTACGTTTTATTATATAGCTCTGCTCCCCACCTGTTTCCCTTCATATGGGCATAACTAATGATGGGTGTTTGTATAATCAGCCTCCATCCGCCTCACTATCTCTGTTTTGTAACAATTTGTTCACCTTCGTCTGCACCCTAATCTCTACTGCCCACACAGTGTGGGTAAGGTACTCAACTGCACCAGCTGGGTCAGAAGAGATGTAGTTATAAAGCTGATGCCATCCGCACACAGCCCATGCTTCCTCACTAGCCCCCCTCTTCTGCCCCGTATAAACACATTGAACAGACGGGGCAACAGACTAGAGCCCTGTGGGCTGGATTGCTGAGTGGACTGGGACTGGAACTGGAGCACATTTCTAGGAGCAGAAAACCAGCCCATGTTCTGTGGGTCAAGATCAGTAGTCAGTTCCCATCTCTGCCAACTCAGCTGGGCCTGCGTGAAATGAGTGAGTGGGTGTCAGTCTAGTCACATCACCAAAAGTCCCTCGCACTTCATACTAAACGCACTTCTTTGCTGAGAGGCACTTGGAGCGGACGGTGGTGCGGTATGGGAGGGCCCTTAGTTCCCATGGGAGTTTGTCCCAGATCTGGGACCAGCCCCCCTGGGAAAGCTGTGTCCTACACAGAGATGAGCTTTACCTTTCTGGTATTCCCTTCCACTGTGCCCCAGGAGCAGAGTGGCCAACGCTACATCCCAGAGCCATGGAGTGCTGGGACCAAGATAAGGACCAAGATCTTGATCTTGGTTGGAAATTCTATGGGAAGCCAAAGCAGGACTGGAGGACAGGTCTGATGTGTTTGTGGTAGCCTGTGTTGCTGAGAGTCTCCCGCTTGGTCTGCCAATAGCCCACTGCAAAGCCCATCCACTCTCCATACAGTTGGTCAGTACAACTGCAAAACCCAGCAATCTCTCTCCCCTTCGACAGTCACGCTACGGGTCTGTCCCATTGCATAGCTTGGGGCCCCACAATTGCACGTGCGCGTGAGAGCCAAAGCAGCTAGCTGAGCTGCAATGGACACACTGTTAGTTTTGGCGTACCAGCTGGAACCTCGCTAGTGTGAGTCAATCTACATGAGCTGGAGCTGCAGTGTAGACATACCCCTAGTGGCCAAACCCCTAAATTAAGCCCATGGTAGCTTCTAAAAAGGCAAGTTTCAGGTGTTGAATTTACAGGTAATACTGGCAGCCAGTGTGCTGATGAAGTTGACTTCATGCTAAACCATTCACATTATGAGTCAATCCCAGAAGGCAGGGAGAGTAATAGAAAATGAAATTGCCCCTCAGGCGCTCAGCACAGCCGCCAGAATAGGCCAGTATGTGAAACTCAGACAGTCATCTAGTTTTAATTCATGCCTCCCGTTTGACTCCCCTTCCTCTCCACCTCCGTTCCTGAGTCAGTCAGCATATTCCTGAACTGCCTGTGTGTTGCTCCCTTCCCCCTACTGCATGGGACTCATTGCTCCTTTACGGGAAGTGGGTATTCTATTCTGCATCCCTCTCCACATCCCCTGCTCCCCACCTGGACAGACAGGCCCTTTCTTTACCTGTGGTGTTCAGAGTCAACGATAAGCTTTTTGCACGGAGTTTATGTGCCTCCAGAAACAAAACAGGATCTCATTAAAAGCGACCAGCCAGTCTGCTTGCATGTAAATCTCACTGCTCTTTTGATTTTAAATGGGTTTAATGCTGAGTTCATCTGCTAATTCCCCCTCCTGCCCCTTGTGTATTGTATATTCGGAGCAATGTTGTTCTGGAGCATGAGCAGTTTATTTTATTGAGTTTAAGAGAAAATCCCATACTGAGATGCTGCAGATAAATATTCATTGTCACATCTGTTTTGGTTTAAGATTGTTGCCTACAACGTTAAAAAATACAAACATATTTGATGGGGGCAGGGATGGGAGGAGAGAGGGGTGTTGTGGGGCTGCCGGAGTCTGGGCCGTTAGTGCAGCTCATCAAATGTTTTATCACCAGCAAGGAATGGAATCACAATGAGAGTAAATCTCAGTCAAATGGAAAAAAAACCCCACCCAGACTAGACAAGAGAGTGTACAGCAGGCCTGTCTCAGGGATGCCTGCCTCTGGGTCTCACGTGGGGCCACCCTCAACACTGGGAAGCCATTCACTTGCACCACTGGGATACCTGCTTTTCCAGCTCAGTTAGGGCCATCCTCAGAACCGACTCTAGGAAGCTCTCCAGTCCTTCTCACTGATGCCGGCCTCTCCTACTCACAAAGGGCCATCCAGAACCTGTCTGGGCGAGGTAATAATATCTTTTATTTGACAAACTTCGGACCTGAAGAAGAGCTCTGCCTGCATAGCTCACAAGCTTGTCTCTTTCATTAACGGAAGTAGGTCCAATAAAAGATATTACCTCACCTGCCTTGTTCCTCTAATACAGGGTTTCTCAAACAGGGGTCACCGCTTGTGTAGGGAAAGCCCCTGGCGGGCCGGGCCGGTGTGTTTACCTGCCCCATCTGCAGGTCCGGCTGATCGCGGCTCCCACTGGCCATGGATCGTTGTTCTGAGCCAATGGGAGTTGTTGGAGAGGCGGCCAGTAAATCCCTTGGCCCACCCCGCTTCCAGCAGCTCCCATTGGCCTGGAGCAGCGATCCACGGCCAGTGGGAGCCGCGATCGGCCAGACCTGTGGACGGGGCAGGTAAACACACCGGCCTGGCCAGCCAGGGGCTTTCCCTACACAAGCGGCAACCCCTGTTTGAGAAACCCTGCTCTAATATCATGGGACCAACATGGCTACACCACCACTGCAAGCAGCCTTCCTACTACTTGTCAGACCATCAAAGGAGGCTCTCTAGTCCTATACGAGGCAAGAATGTCCTCCAATTCTAATTCTGCATTAGGCTAGGGCTCCTCATGATCTTTCATCATTCCAGGCTAAGCAATGTATGCACATCCCATGCTTGGTCATCTCCCAGTTTTATCATAGGCTGGAGCATCTGCTGTGTCTTGTTTCTGGAATATGGGATTTGGGCAATATCTGAATGGAGAGGGGTTGGGATCATGAGGGCTTCACTCTTATATGCTCAGACTATTTTATTAAATCCATTAAAACAACCAAGATGACAGAAAGAAGATTCATCATTTCCTGTCTGCAGTTATTCTGCCATCAATAGGGGCTGCTGCTACATTCCCTGACTATCCCCTTCAGCCTTTTACCAACTTCACTCTCATCTGGGACTTCATTTCCAAGGTCCCTGTGCAGTCAGGCCCAAACAGCATCACAGGGAATTGCTTCATGAGCATGGCAAACAGTTTTTCGGCCCAGATGAATGGCTGCTGAAAGTGATTCCTATCCAATGGCTCCCTGGTGACCGCTATATAGAATCAGTGGATGGGATTCAGTCCGGTTCCTAGCTAACAGATGTCCACATGACAAATGAACATGTTCCATGACTGACACCAACTGACCTGTTGTTGGCAGTTTCAGCACAGAGGCCAAAGACTGAATGATCCCTGGTGACTGAACTCTCCTCTTCTTTCCAAGAGGAGGGACCCGCCAGGGTACATTGGTGAGGCAGTGGGTGACAAAGGAGGGGACGCTTACCCTGACTCTGCCCATGCTGTCTCTGTTCTGTAGATAGAACCCTTCACTCCCCAGGGCTGTCAACCCATTACCTTTCATAAGCACTAAAGTTTTATTTTACATTTAAATAAACTAAACTAAAATTTCTTTGCTTTTTTTAACGCTCTTGCAGCTTTCATAAAAATACAGCTAGAGAATAGGGGAAGGTATAACAATAAGGATAGGGTTTTAGCCCACGAAAGCTTATGCCCAAATACATTTGTTAGTCTCTAAGGTGCCAAAAGGACTCCTCGTTCTTTTCACCTAGAGCACTTTATATTCTCCAATTTCTGTGCAAACACTTACAAATTAAACATAGGATAACAGCAGCCCCATGTTCTGTCCTAATGCTGGAAACAACACCCCTCCCCCCCTTCATCCGCTCCCAAAAAACCACCCCCAAACAACCTTCCAAACAAATATGTCAATAACTTCAAAGTTCTATTGTCCTGGCCCTGGCTTTGTTGCAAAGGAATCTGAAATTGTCTCAGTTTCCAGTATAGCTCCAGGCATTTAGGAACTTGGGAAACAAGTGTGAAAAAAATGTGTCTGAGTCAGAAGAAAACCCTGATCCAAGTTGGCAGAAGTGTCCAAGAGACCCCAGGATTGGAGCGTCTCTCTTTGATCCTCTGTCATGTGGGAGCCATCCCACCAGATCTCACACAATAACTAGAGAGAGGCCCTTCAAAGTGTCGGCATCTTCATTAGGGTCCCTCCTATACATGTATGGATGTTTTCTATTAAAGATTCACACTATGGTTTAGTTACATTCCTAATTGTGGGACTTGAATGGCCCTAATTTGAAACACACCCACAGAGGAGTCTTTGTCCTATCCCAGAGCTGTCCCCAGGCCCGCTGCCATATGGCAGTTACACATGCCACATGCAGGGTCTGCACATCCAGGAAGACCCCAGAACGGGATCAAGGGTGAAGCCCCCACTCTTTCAGCATCTGGCATTCAGTGACGTGGAATCACATCACAGAGAGCAGAGACAGAGCACACCACATGGGTCACGAGTTCTCAAACTGCTTCAGAGTGTGGCTGACATCTTAATAGAGAGATTGCTTCACAGAGCCCTCTCCTCCCACTAGGGATTACACAGTGTCCCTGGGCCAACTACAGCAAATGTTTCTATGGAAAAGTAACGTCAAGGAAGTATGGCCCTCGTTTGGAACCCAGTGACGTAAGTCACCCCCTGAGCTCCCTCTCCTGACCCTAGTTTGTAGGACTCCACCATGCCCCATGTGGACAGCATCAAACCTTCTCTAGCACCTCTGCAGGGACCCCCCCCCTGCTAGTAGTGGGTGCTGAACAGGGGAGGGGTATTCCTTAGTGTGTCCTCTCTCACCAACCCTGGAAAGGACCTTCACATCCCAACCCCACTGGGGTAGAGAGTGGGCAGCCAGGCAGGAACCTATGTCTCTCTCATGGCAGTTCCAGGCTCTAGCCTTTGGCCTCACCGGCCATCTCCCTTATTGTTTAGCAAATTTTTGTGCTGACACTGTATCCCATTCATCATAGCGACAACCCACATGGCTCCAGGAAAAGGTCACCTGAGCTGTTTCAGCCTTTCCCTTTCAAATTTGCATTTGTGCCAAGTTAATTCTTCTGTAAAACCAAATACCCCGAGTGTAATTATTCACTCTTTTCATAATTTGTCTAGTTTAAGATTCCCCTCTCCCCCGCATTCCAATACCCGAGTCCATTATCGAGAGATATAAAGGAGAAAGCACCACACCAGCCTTTGAATTCAGTCCTTTCTTTTAGGACAATTTACTTACTTACTTCTCTGGGATGGCCTTGTTGAATCTCAGCAGAGTCTTCTACGCCCACCAGAAACCAAACACTGCTGAAATCAGAGGAGTCAGTAGGGTCTGCAAAAATTCAGGTCCCATTGCTAGCAGTGTAATTAAGTGGTGGTACTACTAATGACTTGCTCTGGTGACCATTGTGTGGAGTCCAGTGTGAGATATCTGTTGCGGGTTGGAAATGTTGTGAGGGTAGAACTTCTAGCATTGGTTGTGAATCTTCAGAACAGCCACAAACAGGAAAACACAGAGGCACCAGAGAATGTTATAAACGATTACCATTTATTATTACACAGCTGTGTTATATCGGCCTGGAATGCTCAGCCTGAGTATGAACTAGATTATACATTCCTTGGAGCAGGGACAATGTCTTTCTCGGTCTTTGAGCCATGCCAGTCTTGGCATTCAACAATAATATTTATGACCATAGATATATATGATGCTTTACAGACACACATGTCAATGTGGACCCTGCTTGGAAGAGACGGTTAACTGGATGTTTTTGAACCTGGAAAGGTTTGGAAGTTTGGAGGAAGATTGGGGTCTTAACTTTTCTGAACCAACTTGCTGCAGTCACTAATAATTAAGGTAGAGTACAACCCCTGCTCCCCATTGGATGGCAATCTGGGCTGTGAAAGATGGGGGCCCTACAGTGTTCCCATAACAATACACTCAGTCCCCAGAGCTCACTGACTCCCCGCAGCGTTCCCTTCTTTCACCATACTATCTCCTCACACGTTCCCTTGCTCTCCTCCTTCTTGGCTTCTCTCTCAGACACTCAGTGTTTCGCATAGTAGCTTCTCTCAGGTGGGGAATGTTTGGCTTGGGGTTGAGGTGTGGAGGTAAGGAGAACTCTTGTTTTTATTCTGTTCCAGTGGGAGTGTTTTCCCTCTGTTATTCATCAAACTGACTCCCTTTCTGCTGGAATTTAATACTCACCAGCTCTAAATAGCCTATTGCACTAATAATGATTGATAGTTTCCAATGAGTCCATAAATGCTGCCGTTCCCCATCTCTGTACTTTCTCTCCCTATCTCTCCTCTCCTCCCTTCCTCTCCATCCCGCTCCATGGTTACTGAAAAGCAGTTCTTGCTGTTATTACACAGATTGATTTGTTTTCTGTTTCTTCTGTGATTTGGGATAGGAAAACACCAGGGATTTTTGAAAGAGCAGTGAAATGCCATGCCCAATGAAGCCTGACTGGAAATTTCTCAGGTTATCATCATCTCTTAGATTAGGAAATCTCAACAAGTTTCTATATTAAGGGACTTGGGGGAAAATGATTAGGCCCAGCAGAAGCTCCAAAGATCCCCTGCCCTCAAAGAAAAACACGCAGAGTGTGATCATATGCTTCGCGACTCCAAGAGGAATGCATGTGCTAGGTGAGTAGAGTGTCCAAAGGCGTGTGCTAGATGTGTGGTATGCCCAAAGACAAGGGCTATGTGTGCAGGAGTGACCACATGCAACAAGGCCAATCCGTTCCTGTGCTTGGAAGAATATACCATTCAGAGACGTGTTGAAGGGGTCTTGGCTTCTCCCATGGCTGTGGATACATAGTCCATGACGTGACAATAAGCATGGCTATCTAAGTATCCCCACTCGCTGTTATCTTGTGAGTGAAAAGCTGGGAAATTCTATCTCAACCTCAGTAATTTCGAATGATCGCAGGGTACAGTATGCTGCATTCTAGAGGCAAACCCTGATCTCACTCCATAGCTCTGTCAGGTGGGGAGGAAGTACGAGGTGCTGTGAGACAACAGATCCTGGTGTGCAGCCAGGCTGGGCAGACACCTGTAAGAGCTACTCTTCTGTTAAGCCTTTGGCCTGACTGAACTCCAGAGACTGTGAGGAAAGAGAGCCCCTAAGTGCTGCGTGGGACCTAGATTCTCTGTGGGGACTACAAGTTCTGTCTGTATCCAAGAAAGCCAGTAAATGGGGAATTTGCAAACCAGGTACCTGCTTGTGTTTACTTGGGGTGTCACGCACACCCTTTCCCTCACATTCACATTCTTCATCTGTCTCCCCCTCCTCAACAATACGCTCACAAGGGGCTGCTGTCTATTGCGCCTTCCCTTCTCCCTCCCTCCCTTTAGTCTGCGACTCAAGACCTGCAACCTAAAGGATGACTGGCTGTCCACTGGACCCTTCCCACTGAAGCTGTCACTTCACTAGCCTTCTCTCCTATGTAACAAAGATCCCTTCTGCCTGGTGGAACCCATTCCTCCTCTTAGTAAGCATGACAGCCTCTGGCAAGCCCTCTCTACAAGTCCAAATCATAACTCCTCCTGCTACCAGAGACAGAATCTAGGGAACAATAAGAGGGAAACAGCTTAAAGAGATGTAAAATGGTGACTTGATTTACTCTTTTGTTTCTGGATGTTTGATTCCTCCCTGAACTGCCACCCAGCCAGCTGGGTTATGTGTCAGAGGGAAATAAATTTTTTTTTTCCAGTACAGCCAGATCCGTTATCAGATTCACTGCATTAAAAGGATTTGGGGAATGCTAATGCACAGACGGGGAGTGGAAGATGAGGACTGGCTGGATATGCATGACAAAGCACAAAGCAAACAGTTTGGTTACTGCACACAATCTTTACGGGGGGGCTGTTGGGCCTGGATTTTGTACAATTTGCATGGGAAAACAGCAATGACAGGCCTTTTCCAGTCCCTCACTTATGATGAGGAAACTAGTTTGCTACGCACCCCCAGAGCGGAACCTCTCTAATTGGCACTGATGACTTGGAGAGCCATTTTGCAAATTAACAAATAGACAAATAAACATAATAAATAAAGAAGCAAGGTTAGGGCATCACAAAAAAGCACTTTGTACATTCACGGTGACAACTGTAGCTTAGTTTCAATGATTTATGTTCATGCTTGGTAATGTCCTAGTGAATATGCAGTAATGATTCCTGTCAAAATGATGAAGTCTTAGCAGTATGAGACCTTGAGTGCGATGGCTCAGCTATTAAACCTGTGTCGAGACGCGTGAGAGAGGCCATTTTTGTGTGTCCAAATTACGAAGGGCAGATTAACAAGGTCCTACTGTACTGTGCTGCCAGTGTATTTGGCCACTCAGTGGGGTGATGCATATTAAGAGCAGCATGAAGCCTGGAAGTTTAACTTCAAAGGGTTCTGAAGATTTTAATTAATTTTGCTCCAAGTTGGTTTCACACCCTGGTGTTTCACTTTCAGTTTGAATCCAGTTCTGGGCTAAGTCCATTCTAAGGGCCTTATTCTCCTTTATACTAGGGCTGTGCAAGGGAGCCTTAAAGTGAGCACAGACGTGTACAGCTTAAAGTGACTATAGGCCCCTACAGACTGCCATGGTGTCACAAAGCAGCCTTAATGTGAATGGGAATCGGGCTCTAATGGGTCAAGATGTTTAACATATCTTCAAGCCAACCGGGGCTGGGTTTCATACCTGGGTCCTAAGTTTATCAGATCATTTTCTTTCTTTCCTTTTCAAGAATTAAAAAACAAATAACCTGAGATGCAGGGGCAAACACAGCTCTGACATCAGCATGTGCACCTCCCAATGAGGCCCATGCTGAAGCCAATGACAGCCGTGCCTGCTTGTGCCAGGGCTGAATTTGAATTTAAGAGCACTAAACTGCTACTCTCAGCTAATTTCTACTTTATTTCCCCCCCCCCATGTTTTCAGAGCAATAACTCCTCTCCTGAGTTCCCAGAGAGCTGCAGGGATCATGCAGGCGCCTCCCCTCCATCTATCCCCCCTCACGTTGTGCTTGGGAGCGTCAGACCCAGTTATCTTTACACACACACAGCCTGTTTATAAATTATATGGAAACGAAGGACCTCATGTCATGCTCAGCCGGGCAGCAGCCTTGCCATTGACTTTTCACTTTTATTGCTGGCACATAAACCAGCGATACCGTTTTAAACTGTTCCATTAAAAGATAAAGACTGCATGCTCCCTTCTCCTGCTCTTTGAGCATGGACCTTGAGGACACGACACCCCATTTCCTACATTAAGAGAGGGTGTCTCTCTTTTCTTGGCTCAATTCCACCATGCACTGGGTCCCTGCACCGACACATGCTGGAAGCAGCAGCTCAGCAAAGAAGTAGAAGGTGTCATTCTGAGCTTACTCAGAGGAACCCAGCACTGTGATGGTCTTTACCCTGTTGATGCCCAATGGCAAGTGAAGCAGGTTCTGGAGCATGCAGTCTCCTTGTTGGAGAAACCACTCTGTGATTTCCTTCAGGATCCCTTCCCAGAGCCATACAACGATCAGACACAGAAAATCCACCCCTCCACACACTGAACTTTGAGGACATTTGGATTCAAATCTGATTCCAGATCCAAACTTCACAACTTGAGACAGTGACAGAGCAGCAAATCTTTCAGGGACTGTGTAACACATGGGTGCACTCTCAGCTGTAGAGTGGAGCAGACTTCATCTGTACCTATGTTACCTCTGAGTGCTCAGAGCACCACTGCTGTCCCTGGAGAGCACCATAGTATCACCAACTGTGCTAATGGGCCAATCCAAAGGAATCCACTTTCCAAATGACCCTGTACAGGACTGAGCAGTCTTCCCCTTCACTGCCTGCAGAATCTATGTGCAGTGATGTACACATGGGCCACTTGGTGAGGCCACAGCCATGTGCTGGAGATGCGAAGGAAGGGACAGCAAAAGAGATTCATGGTAAAGGGAATCTGTTATTTGTTATACATGGTTGGAGATTAACCAGGTCACTTCTCATAATCATATTTTTGCAAATTAATTCCTTATTATTTAGACTGAAAACTCCTTTGCATGGGACTCTTGTCATATTATTTGCAGGAGACACGGCCCATTCTCGGGGCTGTATAAATATAGAATCATCACAATGCTGAGATCTGTGGCTTTCAGAGCCCTGGGCATTGGAGAATAGGGAACTTGGGAGGCATTGACAGAAATAGGTTTGCGTTCCATTCCCAACACCTCTGAGTGGGTTTGTCATTCTACCTTGATTATTAACCGTTGAAAAGTTGTCTTTCCAGCTGCCTTGTATATCTTCCAGATTTCAATGACTAAGCAGTAATTCAATGCACAGGACCAGAGCCACACATCTATCTATCTAGCCTGCTGCCCATCACTGTAGTATCTGAGCATCTTCCAAATAAATTCAACAGCAATGCCAAAGTCCCATCCTACACTTGTGTGTGTGGAGCGGTAACACTTGTAAAGCTTCTTAAGGATCCCAAAGCAGCTTCAGAGTTAGATTTGACTGACATCAGATCCTTAGGGAGAGGAGAGTAGAATGTTAGCAAACAACCCCCTTTGTTTAATATCTGCTAATAAATGACCAACCCCACCAAAGAAACCACTCTTCCCCTGCTTCCCTATATGCACAATAATGCCATGCTAAGGTGTGGGAATTTATGTCAAGCTCGTGGAAGAGACAGAATCTCTGGTTTCCATAAAGGAGCATGGAGAATATGACCTGGTGTGATTTGAAATTTTGGTGGGAAACATGCCAGAGTGGAGCATTTTCAAAGAAACCCCTGTATCTCAGATTGCTGAAAACTGGGAAGACCTGTGGGGGAAGGGGTGCATTCAGGATGGAGCAGGGGATAGAGGCAAAGTAGGGGAAACTTTCTGAAGGGTTTCTTTTATGTTAGAATAAGTCATAATTATTATCAAGTCACAAAAAGCCAGGCTCGGGTAACGTGAGAACGGTCTTATCTCCACTCAAGTCATGCAGCCAGTCTGCAGCTCTCGTCCCAGATTTAGGCAGGATATATTAAAAAAAATGTCAGGAGCTGGTTGGCATGGAGGGATTAGGGCCCCAGCCTTTTCAGTACCGGAGATATGGGCTCAAACCTTGCTTAGCTCACAGGGGAAATGAGTTAGTGGGCCTCAGCTCCATTCCTAGTATGGACCAAAATATAGTTCAAACTATTTGCTGGAAGCGTTCCAAAACTGTAGTAACTGAGCGGTGCTTGCAGTCACATGAGCTGTCTTGGGAGTTAGCTAGATGTCATGAAAACAGGCTCCTGGGGTGCTAGATTGAGGTGTCTCTGCAAGACGATCCCTGCTGTTGGTTAGAGGTTCCTGAAATAAAAAAAAAATCTGTTTTAGCTGTGTGGAGCTGTGACTGTACTCTAATGACAGTATAATCTAGGTGCAGGTCTGTATTGAGGCATTGTAGATTAGTACACTGAGGGACAAAAGAACAAATGGGGTGGTGCAGATTACCATTGTGGTGTATCACCAGAACTATTTGGAACAGCAGGACCTATTGCAGATCACAACTGAAATATATTGGCAGAGTCATGTAGTACTACTTCCACCCCACAAGTCCGTGTTAGGGTGCAGTGCCAAATCTGGAAGCAAGGAGAGAAGATTTGTAGTGACTGCCTGCACTACGTCTGCTCCCCAAAATAGATTTATGCTGTGGACTACACAATTCCCCCCATGTATTTCCTTAAATGATTAGAATCCGACATCAAGAGTCAGATTTTCAAAGATGTACTTTTCTGTGAGCCCTGCTTCCATGTACAATTCCCAGGGTGCCTGTGCAAGTCAAGTGCATGAACACAGAGAGTTTTGCATGTAGATCAGGAATTGCCTGCGCACATGTAGGTCTCATGGAGAAGTGATTCTTTGCAAATCTGGTCCACAAGGACCAGAGAGCAGCAAAGATGCTGCTGCTCATGACAAAGAAGAGGAATAAAAAAGAAGTAAGGCAAGCAGAGCCTGTTGACTTCAGTGGAGTTAAACTGGGAATGGATTTAGCTCATGCAATTTGCTGGTCTCTGTGGAGTCTGTGGGGTTGCTGGTGAGTGTTTGAGTTTGACAGTGTGGTGGCTGTAGAGGTTTGTGCCCTGTTTAGTGTCATCAGGGATAGCTCTCCCAGAACCACTGCTTCCCTCCTGTATATCAACCGGGTCTCCCTTGTGGAAACATTTATCTTTCTGTGCTAAGTTCTGGCAATACCAGACATCACTGGCATCCTGCACAAGAAAAACACTCCAAGGGAAAGGAGAGGGGATGGGCTACAGCCCAGACAACTATTCCTCCAAAACCATCTTCTCCCTGTGTCTTTTCCCATGCTTCCCAAGAGGGGAGCAGATTGCTTTGGCAAATGATCTGCCAGGTTTTTTTTCCCTTCATTGCTTCAGCTCCATGTAAATTCTGGTGACTGGTCACCACAGGCAAAGTTAGGAACACTTGGTTTCCTTGCCAATCCCACAGACATAGCAAATGCACTGCATTCACTGGGCAGGTACAACCTTCCTAGCCCCACAAGGCAGGTCAGGAGCTCTGTGTCCTTTCCACTTGAGAGGTATACAGTACTGTGAGGCACTATCAGCAAGCAGCTGGAAAGGCTTACAGGCCTCTTTGTGGTTTTATTATTGTCTCAGTCAGCCTTCAGGGGACTGAATTGGCTCAGGCAGCCCTAATGTAGCCAGTTACTACGTCTCTGAGGCATGAGCTCATAGTGTTACTTAGACAATTTGTTAAATAGAAGCTGATTAGAGGTTTCCCTGCCTGGGTCCCAGGAACCATATGTGATTATTTATTTACGCTTTCGGGCCAGGCTCACTTTCCTTTCTTCTATTCCGGCACAAGACACCCGATGCCACTTTAATCACTGGGTTTGAGACACCCTCTCTCTCACTGCTGCTTCTTCTAGTCACGTTGCTATGGAAGCCTTTTCCAGCACATTCTGACTCTTTGGGGCGGGGAGTGGGTAGCAGAGCAATGGAAAACACCCAATAGTAAAGCCATCAAAATGGTGACACTCTATCCTTCCTGAGGTAGTGCGAGAACCCGAATATAACTCCCCAATGCAATTAAGCAGGGGGGAAAACATATATATTGTAGTTCAGCTTGTGGTGAATTCTTCCTCCACATGCCTGAAAAATAAAATAAAGCCCCTAATTTTGCAGTGATTGAAATTTTGTAGGCTTTCAACAACAAAATTAAACTGGAAAAAAAAATCAGTTTTTGCCCTTCCCCCCGACCCACCTTGTTTTGTTTTGGTGGGAAAACAAAAAACAAATCTGTGAAACTCTTTGAACATAACTAATATGTTTCATTTGTTTGAGTTCTTTGGCAGAAAATAATCCCTATTTTCAATCAACCCTAGCCCCTCATCTTTCCCCGCTCAGGATAACAGAACTCCTCACTAGACAGCCTAAAGGGCTCTTGAACTAATAGGGTTTAGCCATTGACTTAAATGGGAGCAGGACCAATTCCCTAGCAGCTTTATAGCAAACTCTTGGTCTGTTTGTTGTGGTAAAATTCTGGCCCCATTGACTCCAGTGGGATCAGGATTTCACCCTGGCTCTCCAATACGACTTAATTTACAAGGGTAGAATCTTCCTTACTTGAGGATTAAACTGAAAAATGGGTGAGCTACAAAGCAGGATGCTAATGAAACCTGCCCCCATCCCTCTACCCCACCAGCAGATGCATTGTTTGAATTTTCTTCCTGTGCCACTGTGCCCCATCTCCCCTTTGTCCTGGGTCTCATATTCCACTCCGCCGATTCTGCTACATACAGTGTCAGCTTGTTTCCTTGGCTCTTTGTTATAATGTTGCTCCCATGTGGGGTTTTGAAATTCCAATCCCATAGTTTTGGTAAGAAGAATGTTTTCTAAACTCAGATTGCCCTCTGGCCCCTGCTCCCCTCCCCTGCTGTTCCCAGCGTAACAGCTTCGTGTTTCATATAATGGCACTGCTCGATTTTTTCCCCCCCATTACACCTTGAGAGGCTGGAATCCTGCCCTGCTCAGTGACTGATTAGTCCCCAAATCCAGCCCTCACTTTCATTCTCTTCAGATTTTCCCCAAGTGCAAAAGCAAATTGTCAAAAGTGAAAATGCTTAAAGAGCAAACCAAAATAAATATATGTATAACACATGATGAATGGGCCCTGCTCTGAAATTTATCTTCATGAGAAACACAAACTCACATGTAGCTTAACAGCCACAAGTAGCTTGTCCTGCCTCTCCTCAGGAGTGAAGGGAAATGTCATAACAGAAATCTGCCCCTATGTATTATCTCCAGTGTGGGCTGTCTCCTCCCATTGCTTGGCAAGACTGAACTGGGTTAGGTGGCAGCCTTCTTAGGGCAAAGAAGAAACTAGCTGCTTTTGAGAAAAAAATTAGTATGGGCCCAAACATGACCCCTATCGACAAACTCTCCCCACTCTCGCTCTAGCCCTCTTTCCTTCCCTCCTTCTCCAGATGCTTGTCTCCTGACCACCTCTACTTCCCTACACATTCCTGGGGTACCCCCACTCTTACAGCCCCTAGACCTTCCAAAGCTGCTTTGCCTTGGCTATGTTTTAGCGTCCCGGCCTGGATAAAATCAGAGCCTCCCAAGCCCACTTTCGGGGAGGGCTGAGGGATGTATAGCTTCTGGAGAAGGCTGGCGATTGGAGAATGCGGGAGAGTCTGCTTAGGGATATGAATTGTGTTTTGGGTTTGTGAAGCAGAGCACTTTGTTTTCCAAATTTAAATCAACCAATCAGGCGCACAGTGAATGTTTTATGAGCCTGAAAAGGCTGGTGCAACACTTTTTAAATCATTTTTCTTGTTGATGGCTGCCTTTGAACTTCTGCACTCCCTCCAGGCCTGGAAGCAGAGATCCAGAAATACGGTGCTATAAGGAAGGCTGTTCTGAAGATCTATTCCTGTCTGGCCAGATCCAAATAGTACCAGGAATCTTAGGAGAGAACCAGATTATCATGGGATATCCAGATTGATGAAGGTCCAGAGAAGAGGATGTTTATCCAAACCTTCTGGTTTTATATGTGGTGAAACAAAATACCTCTTGGAGCCATTGACTGACAGATGGACGGGCAGCCTTTCCCCATGCTGTCCTCTATGTGTGAAGGCCACCCCATGCCCAGTCAGCCACATCACCAACCCTCCTTGTTCAAATCATTCCTAGAAACGGATTTCTTCCATGATTCCCAAAGGAAATGAGTCAATAACTGCTGAATCACTCCTAAAAACTCAAAGTTATTCCCGTCTCTGAGTTTCCCAGTGTCTCATCTTCTGTCTTTCTCTTCTGTGGAGTGAAAGCTCTTCGGGGCAGGGACTGTCTTTGTTATCATATCTCAAGATAGCAGCAACCAGACTGCAGGTGCATAATGAATGGTAATGACAGATGGATATAGCAAGGATCCAAACTGGGGAAGCCGAGCGGGATGCACAAGGTAACAAGCATCCCAATTGGATTGGAGTCACAGAGTTTAAGGCCAGAATGGACCACTAGATCACCTAATCTGACCTCCTGCATATCACAGGCCACCACCACAACCCAGCACCCGCACACTAAACCCCACAATGGATTATCTTGACAAATTTCAGCAGGGATCAGACTCGAGTCAGCACAGCGTGCAGCCCTAATGGAAAGCACACCCTGCCCCAGGGCGAGCTGGTGTCTGTATGTCTTCCATTAGTAACTAGACCTTTTTGTTTTTAAATATGACATAGTTAGTGCACCACAAAAAACAAACACACACACACACACGAATTTAGCTGCTGAGCATAAACAGAGAGAGACCACTAAAATATGAGAAGCAGGCTGGGGACATGAGACAGCACAGAGCTTCGAGAACGTTACACAAGGAGGTTTGGCGAGGAGAAGAAGGAAGAAAGAGGCAACATCTGGATCCTTTGGCAGATGTTCTAACCGGCTGGGATTGTCTGGGGACAACTCCTTGGTGTGACTAATCCAAATAGCCTTCAAAAAGAGTATTCCTTTCCACACACCTCCAAGCATCAAAGCCAACACCTGCAAAGTGCAAAGATGTGGAATGCCTGGCTGTGTCTCCGACCGTGTCAGGGTGAGGTGCAGGCAGAGACCTGTGCAGACACTGTGTTTGGAGGCTTGCCATAATGACTGCAAGTGTCACGGTTTCTCAAAGTGCAGGTGTAAAGTGGACAGGCTGGGGAGGGAGAAATTAAAGACAGAGAGAACCACTTAAGGCTTCTCTGACACCTTTCTGACTATGAGGAACTCTTAGTGCTGTTCAAAACAATGAATCATATACCTGCAGTGCAGAGATCATGCATGCACAGCAAACATTCAGCACAGCCATAACCCATGCCCAAATGGGAAATTAGAACTTGTTTTTTTATTGAGAGAGGATGCTGGTTAGGAAGCTGGGGTTCTCTCTGTCTCTTTTCGCAAATTGCCATTGGAACTAACACTCCCACCTGCTGAGCGAGCAGACAGATGAGCCAGATTTAACATTTCATTCAAAGAACAATGCCTTTAATGGCTCAGCACACTCCCCTAATACTGTACTGCAGTGTTAGCCCAAGTCCCTTCGGATCCCTGCTCCTGGTGTGAGTCTTGAGCCTAAGACTTTCTGAATGGAGCAGGAGTGAAAATACTGTCCATCAGGTCACGCTGACCCAAAGGGTAGGCTCTCATGCATTTTCAGGGGTTACATGGAATCTAGTCTCATCTGAAAGCTCTTTCAATTCCTTCCCTTCAGGCTCGTCAACTGAATAGTGATATAGAAAGAATTCTGGGTAAAATGTCCTCTGACTCCATGACAAATTGGAGGGAACGGAAAGTAGAGAGTATTTGGGGGGAGGGCATTGGAGGGAGAGTTGTGAAGAAGTATTAAAAGAGGCAAATATATAGATGTTTGTGTTGGGGGAGAGGAGAATGAATGGGCTCACAATTTACAAACAGTTTAAGAGTGCAAACACTGAAGAGGGAGAGGAGTTATTTAGGAGCTAAAAGGAGGTGTTACTAGGAGGATGGAATTAAGGAAAGGAAAAAGTGGGTTAAAATTCATTGACATCTTCCTGTGAAACCATCGCCCAGGGGAAGGGGTGGGAGCCCATTGATATGGGACTTTGAAAATTAATCTGGACAAAACATTAGAAAAGATACTGTGAGGAACAACCCTCCCTTGGCCCCAGGGAGAGGGACCAGACGTCTGAGACCTAGCAGGGCCTTTTGTATCACAGACTCAGAGATTCTCTTTCTCTGACTCTGATACCTCTCCCCTTAACTCAGACCATTTATTTCTTTGTTCTCAAGACCAGAAATCTTGGATACATCCTTGACCACGAACGTTCATTTTACTCCCACTCCTCCCTTCTGTAACTGCGTGTTCGCCATCTCTGGGGTATAGCCAAGATTTATCCCTGCTTTTGCTCTGCCTCTGCTGAAATACTTATCCGGGTCTTAATCACTTCCTGTCTTGACTATTACAGGAACTGTTATTGTCTTCCAAAATCCCTCCACTCTGCCAAGTTCTTAGGGGAGCAAAGGGAAAGGACAGCACAAGTGAAAAAACAACCCCCTCATCTGTGGAGAATTGTGGGGAGGGTGTTGAGAGGAAGCCGTGGCTGGAGGATCAGAGGGCAGGGAGAGTGAGTAGATATGAGGACAGAGAGGTGGAGTAGAGTAAATCCATGGAGATTTTTTGGAAACCAAGAGGGTAATTTAGAACTGGATTTGGAGATGGATACTGCAGGAAGCAATTAAAGTGATGGAGGAGGGGAGTGGAAGAGGGAGTTGAGAGGCTGATGATGAAGATGGACTTTGCATCTGCATCCCTGAACAAGCCAGTAACCTGGCTTCAGCTTCTATAACTCCATAATTCCACCAATTCAGACAATGTAAAACTTGTTTCCACAGCACTGGCTATGCCAAACATTCACCACTGTCATCATGCAGGTATGGACCTCCAGAAATAAGCAGTGACTAGTATACCCTACATTACTGGGATAACCTCCACCACATTTCTGCTCACATCCACCTTATTCATATGCATGCAATGTGCGTTAGGAAATACCGGGCCAGATCTGACCTGTCATTAATCAGTGGAGCACCACCCATGTACATCAGCTGAGGATCTGGCCCATTCTATACAAGGAACATACTATGTGGGACACATATAGCATGTCTTGTCCTATGGGGATAAGGAGAACTTGAAAGCTGCAAGAATTATTTTATTTGGTGAAGCTTTTCTTTGCACATTTTGTCTTCATGTTTCTGATACAGTAGGTGAATTCTCCAGGAGGGTCAATATTTTATGACTTTACAAAAATACTTGTGTATATTTTATGGAAAAAACTGACTTACAAAACTCAGTGAATAAATAAGCATCTGAAACCTGGGATGCTTCTCCCAAACTTTATCCATTTAGGTTGTAGTTCAGGACAGGATCTTATCTGTGTTGAATGATAGGGTTGAAAGGGACCTTAGGAGGTCATCTAGTCCAACCCCCCGCTCAAAGCAGGACCAATCCCCAGATTTTTACCCCAGTTCCCCAAATGGCCCCCTCAAGGATTGAACTCACAACCCTGGGTTTAGCAGGCCAATGCTCAAACCACTAAGCTATCCCTTATCCACACCAATCTGGCCACCCCCAACTGAACTACCTACACCTCTGGATGCTTCTCAGAAAAGCCAGGAACAGAAGGCAGCAATCATTGTTTTAGTTGACTGAATAACAGAGCATTCCTTGCATTATTATTCCCTTTCTAACGGTCTGGCCCTGTTCTCACTAAAGTCAATGGGAGTTTAGGAGCTTCGTCAGCTCCTAAAATAGTTATGCCCCTTTTGCTCAGTTTACAAACAAAGACCATCAAAGGAAAAGTGTCCTGTCCCTCATACCAGAATGAGATGGAGTTACAAATGAGCAAACAAATTCTGGAATGCTGAGCCTAGCACAATGGCCAAAAATATTCCTTTAAAAAAATGAATGGGATACCAAGTACATTCCAACAGGGACGGAAATCCAGCTCTGGATCTACTTTTATTCTCTGTGATTTTCCAGACACTGGTGTCTGACTCAACCTGATCAGGAGGACATCATTACATTTTCCTCCATTTCAGTCACAAATAAATCCTTCCCTGGACTATTTTTTTGGCCTTGGATGGATTCTGGATATGTGGCCTAGTTATTGGTGCAAGTGCACTGTATCATATGAAACAGGGTGCACTGCACTGATGTAACGCAGAGAAGGGATCGGTATCAAGAGTCTGGGTTGAACATGAAGTGCTGTGCATTTTAGAAGTGATGTTTTCTGTCATCTGGCTTTGTTTTGGGTAGTTTACCTTGATGGGCATCTTTACAAGCATCCCAGATTAGCCCATTTCCTGACAGCTGTAGGAATGGGGCAGAGAACATGGGATACATGGAAATGCTTGATGGCCTTTTCAGTTCAAGTTGAGGTCCAAGGTTTAATGGGATTAAAATCAGAAAAGGAAAATTTCTACTGTTAGGCCCTGATTCTGCTCTCGCTTATATCAAAGTAAGTTGAGGGTAAATCCATTGCAGTCGATGGAGTTAAGGGTGGTAAAACTGTGGTGAGATTAGAATTAGACACAAAGAAAGCAAAGACAGCAAAAGCTTATTAGGTCACCTACTTCATCCTCTCGCTGAGTAGGCAGGAAATTACTTAATTATTTATTTAGAAATTTATCTTGGTAGGAAAGATTCCCCAGCAGGGAGCTCTGGGAGGCTGTAGCATAATCTCCCAAGGGAACAGGTGAAAGTCCAATACTCGAGTCATTTAAAACTTGACTAGGCAAAGCCCTAGAGAAAATACTATTGAGAAGAATCCTGGAGTGAGCCCTGGTGGAATGGAGTAATAGGTGTCTCTCGCTACCTGCTGGGACTTGTACATCTGGGAGTTTGCGACAATTGTGAGTGCAGTAGGGAAAATATCCACACTAGCGCTAATGGCCCTGGATCACATATACGCACGGCATTGCTCTTAGGGAAAGATCTCAGCTACGTTTACCACCCTTGACATGCAGGTTCTTAGCTTTCTTTTTTTTTTTAACCAACGAAGCCCAGTGAACTTCAAGCCTAAAGACCCATCTACTGAACATGTCAAACCAACAGTTTAGTGGACCAAATGATCCAACTTTGGGGCATAAACTGAATGATAACCCTCCCCCTTCTCCGTCCTTGGTGGAATGCTGCATAATTGGCCAGGTGCATGTTTTTTCACCTTCCTGTGAAGCATGAGACACCGGCAGCTGTTGGAGATAGTCTACTGCAGTGTTTCCCAAACTTGGGACGCCGCTTATGTAGGGAAATCCCCTGGTGGGCCAGGCCAGTTTGTTTACCTGCCACGTCCACAGGTCTGGCCGATCGCGGCTCCCACTGGCCACAGTTCGCTGCTCCAGGCCAATGGGAGGTGCTGGAAGTGGCTGCCAGCACATCCCTCGGCCCGCGCCGCTTCCCGCAGCCCCCATTGTCCTGGAGCAGCGAACCACAGCCAGTGGGAGCCACGATCAGACGGACCCGCGGACGCAGCAGGTAAATAAACCGGCCCGGCCCGCCAGGGGCTTTCCCTATACAGGGGCGGCTCTAGGTTTTTGGCCGCCCCAAGCAGTCATGCCCGGGAGGCGCCCCCGAGCCGCGGGAGCAGCGGACCTCCCGCGGGCATGACTGCAGAGGGTCCACTGGTCGCGCGGCTCGGCTGGACCTCCCGCAGCTGCGGGCGGTTCGCAGGTCCGGCGGCTCCGGTTGAGCTGCCGCAGTCATGCCTGCGGGAGGTCCAGCCGAGCCGCGGGACCAGCGAACCGTCCGCAGTCATGCCTGCGGGAGGTCCACTGGAGCCGCCGGCCGAGCGTCCCCTCCGCAGTCATGCCTGCGGCAGGTCTGCTGCTCCCCAGGCTCCGGTGGACCTCCCGCAGGCATGACTGCGGCAGGTCCGCCGGCCCAGCCGGCCGCCCCCCCGGGAAAGGGCCGCCCCAGGCAGGTGCTTGCCCCGCTGGGCTTTGGAGCCGGCCCTGCCCTATACAAGCAGCATCCCAAGTTTGGGAAACACTGGTCTACTGGATTAGAAAAGCCACCATTCTGTTCCAGGAGGGAAACTCCTATATATTCCTAAAACCCCTCACACCAAATGCCCTGACAGCATGGATGCCCCATCTCTGAAACATTTTGTCCGTCAGCATGCAGCGCTGAAAAAGTTTCTTCTCAACATCACCTAGAATCTCTTCTCTAAAACCACAGCAAGAAAAAAGGGAAGCCAACAGTTGGGGCATCTGGGGCTGGGGGGTGGCAAAGTGCGGTGGGAAAAGGGAGATCTCATGAAGGTATTCTGGAGCTGCAGCACGTGCACCGGGAAACAAGCCGGGAAGGTCAGATTCCATCACACTGAGGGAAGAGTTTCACGATGCAAGCTGGCTGGGAGAAGGAAGTTCCTCAGCGTCTGCTGGCTGAACTGCTGCCCTTTGAGGTGATAGCTGCAAGAGGCTCCATCTGCTGAGTTCTCCTGCAGGACTGAGCACCTGAAACCCTGTTCGACTGGGGGTTCAGACTGAAACTATCTTGTGCAGCGTTAGGTGCCTTTAAATGCTCCCATCTGTTGGAGCTACTGAGGGTCGGCAGGGTTGCTCCCAGCCATGAAGTCTGGCAGCCACATTCTGCTCAGCAGGTGGATGGGTCTCCAAGGGGGGAGTGGGGAAGGGAGGAAAGAAAAAAAAATCTACACTCTGTTTCCTTTGCCCACATTCCAGATTCTCCTCCTCCCACAGGACTTGGCCCGGCTGCTACTCAGATTAGTTGCCCCCTCTGGAAACCTGCACAACACAGAGGAATCTAAGCACCCCTTAAAACAAGCCCCACACAAGATTGTTCCGATTAAAGGCTTTGGCTGCACTCACCTTTTCAATGACAGCACAAACAAGGCAACCTCGTTATCTGGGAAAGATAACGGGTTTCTTTCCATTCCCAGCCCCTGCCCCGCAACGCTCTTTAATGTGATCACTCGTCCCCCCCCCTCCTTTCTTTTCTCTTTCTGTGCAAAAAAAGCTCCATCAGGCAAATCCAAGGGAAAGATTTGCAAAGAGGATGCTTATAAAATATTTATGGAGAACAGCAGCGAACACAAGTAGGATAATGAGGATCTGTGGGATGCGGGATGTGTCCAAACTAGCACAGTGAAGTCCTTGTAAGAGACAGAGGCAAATGGTGGAAGCCATTAGTGAGTTCTGTAGGCTCTTTACTCATTTCCATAGCACTCAGTTGCTTTGCAGGCACACACGGCTTTTGTTTGGGTTTCTTTTACTAACCTGGTATTGTATGTTTTTCTCCATGGCAGTTGCAGTTGAATGCCGCACTTTGGAGTCTAGCTGCTTCAATTTGCATGCCATCAGACAACGTCAGATCTCGGGTCATTAGACATGGGACAGAGCTGTTGCGTCATAGCCTCTTGCCATGGCATCATTGTGTCAAGAGGCAAGCCCCACGCCTTGATGATGCAAGCATCGTGACACATAGGAGCACAGCCTGATGTTTCCGCACTGATCCCAAAGATACAGTGGATGCTTTTACCGCTATTGATCTTATGTTTCCTTAGGGGGCTTTTGCTCTGAGAGTCACAAAGCACTTTACACACTATAAAATGGAAATTAGCTTATCAACCAAGGAAGTGCAGCCACCTCTGATTTGGAGTGCGGCATGTGTTGAACAGTGCACAGCAACAATTTAGGACAGGAATTGCAGTCATCTTCCACCCACTGAGATAACGATACCAACCGAGACAATTCATTTATATGCTTCTAAATCAGCTATCGTTGCACCTTCTTCCATCTTGCCCCTTTATGAATGGCCCCATAAAGCTACTACAATCTCCACCTTTAAATCCTTCCTCAAAACCCACTTCAGTGGCAGTCTTTATAGGAAATAAGGCCCCGGACAATGGTGAGGTTGAGGGGCAGGTGGGAATAAATGACAATTTGCTCTATTAACATTTCTTTATTAATACAAATGTGTGTGTGTGTGTATAAGCAGTATATAAGTCATTGCAACCCCCTCACCCACACTACATATGTTGCTTGTCTTCTCATGCCTTTATTCTGCAAACACGTATGTGCTACACTTTAAGAATGTAAAAGAGAGAGCACCTCTGCCCTGGGAGGGTCTAGAGACCATTCTTAGGCCCTACACAAGACAGAGAAGTGTGTGAGTTTGTATTTCCCAAAAACAGACCCAATAACGCAGTAACCTATTTGCTAATGGAAGAAATTATGTTAAACTGGGTCTCTACAACAGCTTACCTGACATCTTCTCACGTTACCCAGTGAGCTGGCCAAACCAGGACACTTATCCAAGCTATTTCAAGCACTCTGTCTCCTGTTACCAGATTCCAGAAGGTTATGAGATAAACCAACAAAACAGCATTCTGTCTTCATGCAGCCTGCTCCACCCCTCCTTCTGGGTGTCCCCGGAACCTCTGCAGGGGTCCCCTGGTGACAAGCACCTAACTTTTTCACAGCTGCAGAGTGCAAGCTAGAAAGGGGGATGCCCCTGGAGCTCTGCCTCCTGCCACACTGCAAAACCCTCCTGGTGAGCAGAAGGCAGGCAAGAGAGCCATTTCTCACGACCTGCCACTCCAGTTGTTGGGAGCCTCACTCCAGTCAGGTCTTCAATTAATTGGCTAATTCATACATAGAGAGGAATTGTGCATGTGCCAAAGTCAATTTGATAGATGTCTAAACTGTCTCTGCCATTCTGCATAAAAATATGAGCCAAACAGGTGGCTGTGACAGGCCCGTAGCAATGAGATTCGTTACAAATGCCTGGCCTGTATGTGGCCCAGGGCCGGTGAGCTATAACGCCACGTGAGAGAACCTGGTGTGATTCCCACCTTCTCACTCCCCTTGTGGCACGTGCAGATCCATCTCCGGATAGGAGCTCTGTGACTAAAGCCCCAGGTCTGCAGTGATCACAACAAGGCCCCTGAATCCCCTCCTCTCTGACAGAGGTGCTGGAACAATTTTTATTGGGGGGGGGGGAGGGGACACAACAAGTGATTAGAGACAGGAAGTTAAGGCAACAGGAATAAGTGCACTAGCCACCCGCCAGAGGGCTGAGAGCCATTGAATCAAACTGTAAACCTTGTATATGATGGACACCACTTCAAGCCAGGGGGCACAGCAGCACCCCAACACCCCTAGTTCCAGCACCTATGCTCTCTGATCCATACACTTCGGGCCATTCCAGATCTAACCCTCATGACTTGGACCCCTTTCTGATTAAAGCTAGGGAGTGGGGCTGAAAGGAGTAGTGATCCTCATGGCTGGTTCATGATGCCAAGAGGACCCCTTTCTTTTGTGCGGTGGGCATGGTAAACGTGTCAGATACACCCTAGAGTTGGAAGCATCCCTGCCTTGCCCTCTCTAGCTCCCTCCATTTGCATCTCAGCTACAGTATCAAAGTTCAAGTCTTGCAGAGGGGGAAGAGAGCTCCAGACATGAAAGGTATTCCCGGGGATCACAGGAAGAAGTGATTAATCTCAATTACATGGTTGAACACTGAATAATCTGGAGCAGTGGATTGGGTTACGCTTCTTTCTTTCTGTGGCTATAGGAGGGGATTTTCCAGCCTGAGGAGACGTTTGAAAGATGTTTTGACTACTGAAGTGCCAAACTTAACCCCAACATAATTTGAATTGTGGTGAAACATGTATGTTGTTCCTTGCTTCTCAAGCCCTCCGG
Organism: Mauremys mutica; assembly: GCF_020497125.1. NCBI lineage: Eukaryota > Metazoa > Chordata > Testudines > Geoemydidae > Mauremys > Mauremys mutica. The sequence goes on from NC_059080.1 coordinate 24,355,925, forward strand.
ACAGCCTGGCGTTTGCACAGCTGCCATCTCTTTCACATTTACCGGCTATGACAGATCACCCTCCATCATGCTGCTTTGCAAGGTCATTTTCACTACAAAGAAAAAAATATCAGCTGAGATCAGTGCTTACTGCAGTGAGAAACCAATAGCATTGGTAAGAGGCAGGTGGAATGCAAGCTTCCCACATGCAGCCACACCACTGAATTTCAGTTCTGTGCTGAAAGTGCAACATGTTCACTATCTAGTTCTAGGTCTTCCATGCAGCTCTACCAAAGCACCTCAACCCTCATTTGTAGCAGGCCCTGCTATTCCAATCCTAAATCTCCCCACGCCCTCAAGCTTTTCCAGTTCACCTGCCTGCAGTCTCTGGGACTCCACATAGCTCTGTCAATGGACTTCAGGCTTGATCTCCAGGAACCTCTCTTTACCCATGGCCTCTTCTTTGGCCAAGTGTGCTAAATTCCTCTACCTTGTACGGAGATTCTGCAATGTGGATTTAGCGGAGACCAATCAAACTATAATCTAACCAGGATTTGAGCACCAGTCTCCAGAGGCAAGCAGCACTCAGGGAACACAGAGATGAGTATGATATAAAAGCCGAGAGAGATAGATTGATAGATTTAATCCATCTCATTATTTAACAGTGTCTTTTCTCCCAGACTAGAGTACTGCTATTGATATACTGTGGAGATTAATAATAACCTAATCTGAATTTTTGATGGACTAAACATACATGATACGTTTTGTGCGTTACTCTCTAGAGATCACTCACTTCATTCTCCATTGAAATTCCACAACCCCCTTTGGGGTGGGATCTGGCATATGGTTATCAGGGACACTATTGTGCAGTTTAGGATAGGAAGTTAAAAATAAATACATTCCCAATGGAAATGTCAGAGGGATTGAGGGAGACCAGACTGCAATTACCTGAGTTGGAATTTAGCCAGAACCCAACTTGTGTGGCAAATTCTTTGCATTAATTTAGCTACCTGCTAATGAACTGATTATGAAAAACATATTTATAGAAGATTAGGAGCTATGTAACAGATACATGTATATAATTAGACATAATAGATCTGCATTGATTACATAGCTGTTAATGCTCACTAAATATGTTCTTAATAATTAGTTGGCATTTAACATATATACAAATATTTTAGGAACAGGAAAAGGCTGGTTGGCTCAGCAGGCTGCAAGATATTTCTTGGATTACCCTTTGTTATTGGTATTGCAGTAGGGTTTAGCAGTCCAGAACCCCATTGTGCTAGGCTCTGTATAAAGATGGTCCCCCTGCCTCATAAAACTTTTTCCCAAAGCTACTTCCTACATGATGTTAAGTACTAATGTACATATTTAAATGATTTTTCCATGGCATTTTTCATAATCTATACAATCGTCGTCTCTTCACTTTTTCATTCAGTAATTTCCCGGACGCTTGAAATAGAGGTAGTTTCCCTGTGTTATTTATCATCGGGCTTATCATGTCAGAGTTGCCCTGGGCACTGAGTATTGAACCCTAATTTGCTATGCTAATTTGTCCTTGGGCAAGTCACTTCAAATGCCTGTGTCTCAGTTTCCCCATCTGTAAAATGGGGATAGTGGTTCTGACCCTCCTTTGTAAAGTGTCCTGAGCTCTGTAGCTGCTATATAAAAGCTTGTATTACAAGCTTAGCATTACAGCATGTGTTGGGCTGCGCACATTACCTTCTTACAATAAATCAGCATGGGGCTGTGTGCACTGGTGTGTTATTGTAGGGTTGCTGATGAGTGCTGGACTGACTGACCAGGCATGAGTTGCACTGGCAGTGCTTTGTGAGGAAGTTTGCACAGCTCCTGCTCTCCCTCATCTCTAGCCAATGCTACTGGCCTCACTCTCTCAGGACCTTGGAATTCACTTCCGACAAAGCAGGAAGAGGTTTCTGAGCTGAACAGAAGAGAGGTGAGTGCAGAAAAGGCAGCTCTGCGGTGCCTTTCACTATCACAGTGACCGACCCCCTGCTGGGGTTGGAGAATAGCCATTTGAAATCATGAGGCTCGAGTGAGGGCCACAGAGAGCCACCAAGCATCTAGTATCTGTTTAACCATGAACTGTTTGTGGAAGGGATGTCACCACCGGAGAAGCAGCCTTGGAAACTAATGTATGCTCAGTGGAATCCACCTTCCCTTTTTCATCCCCCTCTTCTTGCTCTCGCTCTTCTCTCTCTTCCTTCAAAAAGAGCAATAAATATGCTGGAGCACATCCTCCCCAGGTCCACTAGCGTCTTGTCAGCTTCCCCCTTGCTGCTGCAATATCTCCTTTTCTTGCCATTGGGAGTTCCTCTGGAGACAGTTTCCTGCCATAGGCATGACAGGGAAGAATGAATGATGGCAAAGAAATAAATCCCTTATCACATCATAGCAACAGGCTGAGGGCCCCTCAGCTAGAACAGCTTACCCATCGGGTCTACAGTTTAGTGTATTAGTGAGTGAATAAACAGGAGGAAGAGGGTCTCCCAGGGAAATCATGTTTTCAGCCAAGGATCTGAAAGCGCTTTTCAAACACTAATTAGCTAACCCTCACAGCTCCCTTCCCGGGGAGGTAGGGAAGTATTACGAAGAGTGGTGAAGTGACTTGTCCGTCATCAAACAATGAGTTAGAATGAGAACCCAGGAAATCTAGTTCCTCATCCCCCACCCCACCCCCCGCACACGCACACACAGTAGACAACACTCCAGTCAGGAAAATGCTGGGACAAAGGAGAAGTGAGATTTTGTAGCCATACTGCCAGAACAGTTGAAAGGAATATGCCGTGGGTAGAGTTGGAGCAAGCCGGGGAACTGTGTAAGAAGACTGTCCCCCCTTCAGAGCTAAGAGGACCTAAAAAGAGCTGAGTGGATTAAGAGGAGCTCTGGATTTTCAAAAGTAAGTCTTCTACAAATCAGTGAAACAGTGTGCAAGACTCCCACTGCCAGTAACAGAAGAGCTGCAGCACCCTGCAGAGACAGGTGGGGGTCAGATGGTGAAGTGGCCCTTCCTTGCTCAGTGCCAACAGAGCACCTCTGCCACTAACATTCAGCTTGCATGTAGAGGGCCAGATGCACAGCTGGTGTAAATAGGAGCAGCTCCCCTGAAGAAGGTTTATTGACTATCTGGCCCAGAGATGAACATAAGCAGCAAAGTTCCGATCCAGATCCAGATATATTCCACACACACACCCCCCCCAACAAATTCTGGAGGTTTAATTTGGGCCCATTTGTTCTTTGATCTAGGGCAATTTCATGGCAAAAGGGAGTTTGGGGTGAGTTGTCTGTGTCATCTTCCCCAGCCGCTCTTTAGCATACTTCTGGTGCCTCTATAATGAGCCACCGAAGAAATTATTATAATTAATAATTGTAATACTATGATTGCTAAAGCAGCTTGTCTCTTTAAATTACTGGCTTATTCTGTAGAACAGATGAATCGTAACACAGATCCTTTTCATATAATATTTTTTAAAAAATCGACAAATCCAGCAATTAGCTTCCAATTTGCTTTCTCCATTAGTGGGAAACGCAGACTCTCTGGGATGCTCTGATGAGCCCTTGTTTTCTTCATAGGTTCTTGGGAATTTGCTTTTTTTTTTTTCCCCTTCCCCCAAATGTATTTCCCACTGCAAGATTTTTTTTCAGGTCCTTGCAATTATTTATTCCACCTTTTCGGTCATGTCTTTGCAGAAATAAATGGCTCCAGTGGGACTGAAATGGGAGGAAGAGAGACTCATAAATAGAAGGAGGGAAATGCAGATGTACCCTGGGAAGGGCAGGAAACTTCTGAGTGTATCCATTACATACCTGCACATAGAACACTGTACAATGTATGATGTTCTGTGCATACACATTTGCTTATGTATGTTTAAACAGCATGCACCCTATTGTCCTTGTATGGGTTGTCCCCATCCTCTTGGGGTTAATATAGGCCGGGCATTGGACACAAGATTGTTCAAGGCTGGTGTGTGGACTACCTGTGGGGTCACTATGGGGTCAGGAACCCAGAAGGGGGTCTGAGGAGCCTGCAGAGCTCAGACCAATTAGAAAGTTCTGACTTGGGCGGGGGGGAGAAGGATGAATTCCTCTCTGTCCACCCCACACCCCCCTTTTTAATGGTAAGCCCCTGGAGTCTCATCAACATCCTTAAAAATGGAAATCCTTTCCTGCCACTTATGCCTGCTCGTGAATGTCACCGAGCAGATGAAAGGGAGCAAAAGGCAACACCATATCTGCCGATGCAAGCTATCACAGCGGGTCCTGAGTTAATGGAAGGACGGAGACATCAAGGGGGGATATATTCCAGAGTAATTTAATAGGGTTTTCCCTCTCCTGCCTGGGGATTGGTTTAAAGAAATGAATAGAGGAGAAAGAGAGAGGCCCAGAAGACAAGGCTCACAGACACTGCAGTCCATTGAGGCACAAGACTAGGTAAGTTCAGGTCAGAGCCACAGGCCCGATTCAGCAAAGCACTTACAATAAATGCTTAATTTTAAGCCCCAGTGAAGCTAAGCACATAGTTAAGTGCTGTGCTGGGTTGGGGCTCAAGTGAGTGCAGGCATCAGTGATGTTGCCCTGCTGTTCACCTAATAAGAATGACACAACATTGTTAAATAGAGGCCCATCCCCATAACAAACTCAGAGCTGTCTAAGGATTAGGGTTGCCAACTTTGGTAGGATGAATTCCTGGAGAGTTCATCACATGACATAATCTTTAATTAAAGATAACCTTTAATTCCTGGAGACTCCTGGACAATGCTGGGGTGTTGGCAACCCTAGTAAGGATCCAATGCTAATGCGAATTTGTGGAGGGGGGAATGTTAGATGGACCATGGCAGAGTAAAAATTTATATGTACTGAGAAAGAAATTTTTACTTCACTCGCTTGCTGCTGTTTCCTGGCTCATTAAGAAACTTCAGTAAGAGAGTTAAGGGGGAGATTTTCCATAGGCACAAATGAGTTTTGGTGGGAGTTGGGCCCTACCTGCTCTTTGTGCTGTTGAAAACCTCCCTCGAAACATTATTAGAATATTGCAGTTCAAAAAAAGGTTTGTAAATTAGAATGTTCCAAGGTGACTCAGGGAGCATGCAGAAGCTGTTGCCAGAAGCTCTGCTCCCATAGAGCGTAGAATCTGTCAGTCACATGCTCCAAACTGCTACCTTACCCCTGCAGAGCTTAGAATGGCTGCAGGAATCCTGAAGTTGGTCTGATCCATGGCACCAGAAGGAGCAATGAGGTCTGGTGGGTTATGGAGATTATCAACTCCTACCCATTGTGCTTCACCCTAGTCCTAGAAAGATTACACTCTTCCCCAGCCCTGGTGGTAATCTTTGCTCCCATGGAATTTAAGTCATACACAATCCCTGATGAGCTCTTCTAGATTTACATTTCCTGACAATGCACCACCTTGCACTTTGTGTAGGCAATTTACCATTATGCCAAGGGAGTGCAAATATTGAATCAAGGTGGCAGCATTTGTTATACAGAATCAGGCTCCCATCCTGGGCAGCTGTCTCCATACCTGGAGGAATTTATGAATGCTAGGGAGCCTGCCACTTTCTGAGGGGCTCACATGTGTGCAGTGATCATCTCCAGAACTAACTGCCCCACATTACATTAAAATACCTTGAGGCACCAAGTCTCAAAAAGGACTACTGAACAGAATTCTGGTGGCATTGTAAAAATCAGCTATTTATTAAAATCGAATGACTCAGTAAAACCCAAATGACTTCCAAAAGGGAAGAAAAAAAAAATCTTAGAGACAGCAAAGGTGGGTGCTACGGAGAACTCTAAATTCTCATTTTTCAAAATCTGATACCTCAAAGACATCCTATCCAGTTAACATCTGACTCTCCCAAAGCACACTCCGATGCCAAAAAGCCACATGTGCAACATTACAAATAGAAAGAAAAAGATGGGGGGGGGGGAAGAGGAAGTTGGTTGGTTTGCTTGAGTTTTTATTTGTTTGTATTGAGGAAATTGGTGTGTGGAGGGGAAAAGTAGGTTTATATTGGAAAGCAAGTTGTAACTTTGTCTGTGGAGTTACTGCCATGGTTCTGTAATTAAATTTGGCACCCTTCTTCTACTTCTCCCCTTCTCCATGGAAGGTCCCAGTTCAGCAAAGCACTTGAATATTAAACATGAAGTTAACATGTGCTTGAGTCCACCCCTCTTTGGCATAGCACTTAACACATACTTAAGCCCAGTACCTGCTGAAGAGGGCATTGGGCATGAAATACACTTTTTCAGACCTATCCTGCCTGTTGTATAATAGAAAAATAAATGCAAAGTCTAAAAAAAAAAAAAAAACCACCAAAAAGGGATCTTGAAGTCCATGCTTTGTGCATTCCAGGTGGAGGGATTTTCCTTCCTTATTACAAGCCTGAGAGCAGGCTGCAGCAAAAAGGTATTCCATGTTAAATGGAAGAGTAGGCAGAGTGCCAGGCAGACCTGTCAAGTGGCTCCTGGGAGCCCAAACACAGCTTATAAGCAGCAAAGAGGCCAGCCCCGGTAGTAGTAGCCTGACATCTCACTCGTTATGGAAGAGCAAGCTGGCTTTTCTAGCTGGAAGGAGCTCCTAGGGGGGAAGAAAGCAATTGAGGGGGCATTCTGCATGAGCCTGCTGCCAGGGGCTGGGATAACTGGCTGAGAACATTTAAAAGAAATGAAATAAAAGGTTAAGAAAAAAAAGTCACACGAGACTTCTAGAGAGACATCAGAGCTCTGGCTTCCTGCAGTGACTTCCTTGGTATTTCCTATGGTCCTGACTTCACATACAAAACCTGCCACTCAAGACATTTCTGAGCAGATAAAACTTCACTTGCAGTTGAGGTTTTTCCTGTCTGTTCCTGTTAGAGAAGTTGAATTGCTTTACACTAGTTGGCTATTAGGGGAGAACTTCAGTCAGAGAATCAGACTGAATCCTCACCCAGAGAGCATGTTTGCAGTTAGGCTTGTTAAGTCCCTACTCCATTCTCCAAAGAGCCAGGAGACACCAAGTTAAGACTCAAACTCATCCTCTCCATGGGGTTTGGCTGTGTCGATAACTCAAAAACAAGCATGCAGCAAAAACCTCAACCCCTATTTCTTCCTTGAGTTTGGCTCCCCCAAGAACCTCTCCTATTTAACTCCCTCTCCCTAGGGGGCCTGGTCCACTTATCTTATATCCCAGGGGCAATTCATGAGCAACAGCTGCTACAGTGAGTCTGCAGCATTTCAGCAGCTTTATGTAGGGCTCTAACTCCTGCAAACAGGTGAATCAATAGAGAAAATGGAGACAAAGTAGATAAGCTGATGAGCCCTGCCACCTTCCCCCATCCCCAATTCAACTGCCTGAATTCTCACCATTACTATCCACACAACTCCATTTTCCTTGACTCAACCTCTCTGTGGCACTAAAAGCCTCCCCAATAGCTTGCTGAAGAGATTGAGAACAGGACACAGAATCTTGTTATAGGCCCGGATTTACAAAGGTACCTTGGCACCTAAGTCTAGGGTATAGGGTCTTAAGTCCCCATTTTAGGCTCCACTGAGATCCACAAAACTGCTGTAGGCAGTGGCACCTAAACTCACTCAGTGCCTACATTTTCAGGGTAAAAGTTCCCTCACCACCTAAGTTTCTGCCTCCCTCTAAGTGTCTGGACACCTATCTCCTGCCTCAACCCCAGAGCCATCCACAAACTGTGGGAAAATAGGCCTTTGCCTGCTTGACTTGTGTGCAGAGCCTGATCCGGTAGTAAGCCTCTCAGCACAGCTACTGAATCTGGTCCAGTTCTAAATGTAGCTGGAGGTGGTGCTGCTGTCTTCCTTATAACATCTATCCTCAAGTTAGATCACTCACCTGGGATGTGGGACACCTGCATTCAATTTCCCCTTCTGATGGGAAGAAAGGATTTGAACCAGGGTCTCCCACCTTTTTGGAAAAATACTCTGACCATCGAGCTATGGGATGTTCCCTCATTCTCGCTTGTTGAAGCTGTTCCATTCTGGACAAATACTTACAAAGCCAGTGGTCTGGAAAGAGAGAATGAGTCTATAGGCCAGTGGTTAGGGCACGCACCTGAGAGGTGGGAGACCCATAGTCCAGTCCAGTCGCCCTACTCCAATGACTCTTAAATTAGTTATACCCAGTGGAAAGGCTGCAACAGGAAAGATTAAGGGAGCCATATATCCCACAGCTAAGTGGTTAGAACACTCACCTTTGAAATAGAATTTGAGCAGGGGTCTCCCGTCTCCCCTCTGGCAGAGGAGGGAATTGAACCTGGGTTGTCTACATCCCACATGAATGCTTTAACCACCTGGCTAAAAGATGGGTGGTGTTACCTCCAGCTGTTTTTTTATGAAGAGAGGCAGGTTCCTCACTACTTTTCACAAGAAACAACGTAGACACCTGACTTCATGTTCCTCATTGTGGATTGCTAGCATAGATAGACACCTCCCTCCAGCCAAGACGTAGGTGAGAGCCCAGGGACTCACCCTTTGCCAGCATCTCCTATTAGCTCACCTAGCGTGCTGGCTTTTGTGGATCGCATATTTTGGTGCCTACCTCTCCCCATTCATTGTATAGGGAGCCTAAGCACCTAACTAAGACTTTGTGGACACAGTATTTTTCCTGTGATTTTCTAGGTGCCTAAAAGTTAGTCATTGAGCATTGCAATGACCAAGTCCCTTTGTGGATACAGGCCATCCCGTCTAGGGAGAGTCACATTCTCTCCTCAGGCCCCCGCATCCATTTTCCAGCTCTTCCACTTTTTATGTGAAGTGACTTTGTGTCATTCATAAGTGAATCCCTCCCCTACCCCCCCAGGCATTCTGTTTTTCCCAGTCTTCTCTTTCTAGGGATGGAGCATCTGAAGGTTCTTCCCGCAAAGGGAAGGCCCCACCCACGTTCTTGTCGCTATTATACTAATGTCCATGTGCTTCCAGGTGTCACAAAGGGGTTGGAAAGATTTTTATGCTGGCCATCTAGTCTTTTCCCCTCCAGCATGCCAGGTGCCTAGTTTGAGTCTTAAATATTTCCAGTCCGGTGGAATCTACCACCTTCCTTGACAGTGTTTTTCACCAGTGAACACTTTTTACAGTTACAAGATTGTTCACAAATGTTCTCTGCAAAGGGTTAAGCCCATTTTTCATTGTTCTGCCCTTGCTGATTAACTAAAATACTTGATCTAGAGTCTCAGTGCAACGCCCTTGTATGTATCTGCAGGAAGCTATGCTATCTCACCTCACTATTGTTTCCCAGTTTGCTCTCATCACTCTTACTTTCCATGGTGATTTTTGCATTTTTTTTATGCAGAGTTGTTGACATACATGCGGACACCCGACACCTTTCATGGCAGTTATACACCCATGTAATTTCACTGACTTCAGAGGAGTTACTCCTGATTGAGCTTGGTGTAAAGGAGAGAAGAATCAGCCCTGCCTCAAGAATCTTATATTTTACACTAAAATAAACAAATATCAGGAGAAATTAGAACAGATCTGGGGGGAGGAATTTTCCAGGTTTCCCCAGATTTTCCAGACCTTGTTCATTTGTGTTGCTTTCCATTCAGTCTAGGTCTTTTATTTAAAGGAAGGTGCCCACACATGGTTTGTGGTGGCTGGATGCTCCCATTGAGGTCTACCCATAGCTGAGGAGAGCAAAATAATTCCCGTTACTATTTTATCCCTGATGCTCTCGTGGCATTGCCACGTGGCTAGCTCATGTTTCCATCTTTTCAGTGCCAAGATGTAGGTGGCCCTCCACAACGCTGTAAAGTTCTGTGCAGGTATAAAATTATCTCTACCCGGTCAAATCATAAAGAAAAACCACCCTCCATACCAGCTGGGAGCTTGTCATATCTCACAACCTAATCAGAGTCTGGCCTCATTAGACTTACATGCCAGGCTTCAAAGGGAAGCCAGTGTCACAAACTGAACTGAGTGTCACAGTTCAGGGCATCTGTACCTGTATTCCCCCTCTTTTGTCCAGACAGGGGAGCCACTCTAGGCTCCCAGCTCCTCAGCCATCACCTCTCATGGGTGGAGACCTGTGTCTCTCGGCCTTCTCATTGCGGGGTTTCCAGGCTATATGGGCCCCTGCCCACACCATGTTATTCCCAGCAAGTCATACTGTTTAAAGGGGCCAGAGTCTGCACTGTGCCTCTCTCTTCAGAGGCTATACACAGAGTAATGGCCCACAATTATGAGTTACCACATAGCTCTAAGCACTGAATGAAACAGAGTTTCTGTCAGAAAAACACCCCAGTATATGATTCAGTAATTAAAGATTGTATCATAATGCATATGCATAAGGGGGCTGAATTAAGGTTACACAGGCATCCTTAATTTAATTTCTGGTAATTCCTAACTTTTGAATGCATGACTTTGTAACCTTAATAATGTTCTTTTAATGTCATTTTGTTGTGTGTAATATTATGTAACTTACCCTGACACAGCAGTTTATATGCTTACCCATGACTCTGCCTACCACAGTTACTTATCCTTGATTCATCCTGCCATTGCATGGCACTTACTTTCCATTCCATTAACGCTCAAAATTTTCTATGTATATAATAGCATTTCTCATGCCCTGTAACTTAAAGTAGGTTATCAATTTCAGTAGCGCTCCATTTCAGGAATCTGTCAGCACATTTGTAATCACTGTCCTCATGAAATATCCTCCAAGGCATCCACCTACATCTTAACTCATCTTTCTCAGCAGCATTTTTTTATTTTTTAACTGAAAAGTCATGTATTGGACAAAAATGCAGCAGTAGCATCCATCTCTCCCAGCTTCCTCCCAGTCACCTTCTGTCTTTATGACACATCACATCACATCCAAAAATACCCAATTACATTTGTTTCATGCTGTTTGGGGAATTTATCTTTCACACCAGAATGCTTTTGTTACCTGGTAACCTCATTGACTGAAGGAAAAGATAGTGATGGACATTCCACAAAAGGTTCAAGATTTTTAGTTTGGAGGAGAATGCAACAGTGTCCAAAATTCTTGAGTTTCCAAAATTGGGCTGCACGTCTCATGACAACACCTTTGATGGATATCTGGTAGTTCTTGCTTCCTGAAAAGCCAGAAATACCATCATTACTCCTTCTGGAAAGAGCAGAGACTCATACATATGTAAAATAGTTAACCAAACTTGCTCACATATCAACAAACTTTCAGATGGAGTTTTGGGATAAGGTTGGTGGTAGAATATCTTATTTTATTTGAATGAGTTCACCCAAAATAGAGCAAAAACAATAGAACTACTTGAAATGTTCCAAATTTTGGGTTTTCATTGAAATTTGACATTAAAATTTTTATTTCAGATAAAAAACATAAAAATTTTGACTAGCACACAGAGTAAGAGAAACTTCTGCATCACCGATTGTGCTTGCCTTTAATGGGGAGAATTATTCATAGATAATAAATTAGTCAGTGAATTTAGCTATGTATTTCACATGTGAATTATCCTCTAACATGTTTTGATATTTTACAAATTAGTTCTTTGCTCAGAATTGTTGTAACACTTTATGACAATATATTACAACCCATGCAAACTATTCCCTCAACCATATCTTTGTGGCATGTGACTGGTCAGCTAAGTCACATAATGTAGTTCTGCTCCTGGACAGAGTGACAGAAAGTTCTATAAACAGGAGGGAAAGCTAAAGAGATTTCAGACTGGCCATCTGAATGCTTCTGGAGAGGCCCTTCATAAAAAAACCCAAAAAACATTTGCACAAGCACTCATGTAGCATTCACTTTCTGCTAATGTTCTAGATAACAAAAAAAAACCCCAAAGCTCCTATAAGAACATTTGTGGAGCACAAATGAAAAAGGCTGTAAATACTTTCAGAGGGCTGATCCATGCTCACTGAAACCAATAAGAGCCTTTCTCTTGACTTCCATGGGATCTGAATCAGCTCCAAAGTGAATTTGTGGGTTTTATTCATCAAATAGTTTTTTAAAGGATTCTTCCAGCTTTAGCTATGCATAACTAGATAGCTTCTGTTTCTGGGACTATGATGTGAGCACTTTGCCTCAGCATTAAATACAGTTATTAAAAAAGATCCCAAATATCATTCTTTTTAAAAGGGTTCAGTCTCATTCAGCATTTGCCAAGCGCGTTGGCAGCAGGACTTATACCCCTCCTTCACCCTCTGATTACTTCAGTATATTGTAACCCACTCTTTTGTTTTTATTTGCAGGCTGTTTTAAACAATCTGTTGCAGGAATCTCACTTAGCAATGAATCTTGACCTTGAGCTGTTCCCTTTCTTTCTCTCTATTTTATTTACGAATGTGCAATGAATTAAGACATCACTTATAGCCACACTCTCCGCCGTCAACAATAGCTCTCCAATCGAGCATGAATGGCAGGTCTGCAAGCAGAGCTGTCCTGGAAATGTGATATTATGAAAACGAGAGGTGACTTCTTACAGACAAAACAATGCAATGGAAAGAATCCTGCCTCAAAATGGTACATGACTATTATTTCCCCAAGGGGCCCTCGCAGCTCACTTTTCATCAAAGGCCCTTGACAGGTGAAGAATGAGAACATGAGAACACACACACAGGTCCTAGTAGAAACCGCAGCGTGAATGTTTTCTATACGTGTACCTAAGCTGCCGTCCAAGTTCCACTGGGCCATAGAGTGTAGGTGCCAGACCTCGTGCTGTACCAGCAGAACACCGAAATGGTCTTTGTGCTGTGTGCCAGCATCTCTCCAAGACACGAACGACTCACTCTTTCTTTTAGGAGACATATTTTGAGTGCTTATGAAAATGAGGTAAAATGGTGACATCTTTCCCCACAGGTAAAGCCGGGCATGATACGGGCAAGTGATGTGCAAGTTTCCATGCCCAGCTGTGCCTGTGCACCCTAGGTATTGTACCAGGTCTCCCCATCCAGTTCTGCCGAGGTACCTCAATCTGGACTAGCACAGGATGGGAAACAGAGCAGAATGAAGGGTGGTGTTACTGCTCGGCTGTTAGAGTCTGAATCACTGCTTCTGGGGAAGTGCCAAGTTGCCTTAACAGACAGCAGACAACACACAGATGGGAGGCCTGGCCGTGCTGTCTCGGCCCATGCATACACATATACCGCAGCCACAGAATGAAAGGAGACCACGCTGCACAGATTCACATGCACACCCTGAAGGTGGGAGCTTTTTTGTAACAGCTGGTGATGGACACAGAGTGTCCCCCATTCATCCACTGCAGCCTGAGTTCAGCACATCTCCTCCTAAAACCAATCCTTCCTATGTGCATTGTGCTTTGAACTCCCCCTCCATAAACCCCCTGCCCCTCCCCTACTTCCCAAGGTGAGCTCCTGCAGGCCTCTCAGACAGACCCTGTGACCACAAGCTGTGGAAACCTTTAATTGCCTTGGAAATGTTCTTCTCACGTAATTGAAACACAGACTAAGAGGTACGACATAATTCACGAAGCTCAGTCCCAGACAGTAATTGAGCCACAAAAGACAGTAAAGCAGTCAGTGGCATGAAGAATGCTTTGCAGGACCTTCCATTACCATTGGCAGGTTCCAAGCCATTAACGGCCGAGAATTACCAGAAATAACTTTGGGAATAAGCTGGGGATTTGTGGGAAAATGTTCCTCAGATTGCCACAGTAGCCAGATGAAAACAGGCAGCCTCTCCATATATATATATATAGTATGTGCACACATGCATATATATATATATACTAATACTTCCCTACCTAACAGGAGCATTGTAAGGGTAAATGCATGAAAGAGCGTGATGCACTTTGAGATCTACTGAGGAAAAGCACTATATAAGAGCAAAGGGGTTTTTATTATTATTTATTATTATATATGCACAACCCAAATGCTGCATTTAGAGAGAGTGCTTATTGTAGTGCCCAGTAATACTGCATACAAAATGAGGAAACAATTTTTAGGTTTATGTTTAATCAAATCTGGAAATGTTTCCCCCACATTTCTCGCTTTTCAAATCTTTTTATGTCCAAGCCTCAGAGGTAACTAAGAACTATACAGAACCAAATAAAATAATAATAATCACACTTAAAGTGCTTATGAACTCCTGGGAACTTGGTATTTAATTCAGAAACAATCATGCTGTCACAATTTTTCTGCATTTATTTTCTCTTTCTCCCTCTCTCTCTCCTTTTAATACTTGGTGTAATGTGCTGGGGAAGATCCTCCTCCATATTTCTGACCAGCGTTTTGGACTAACCAAAGGAACGGCTGTCCCCAGGGAATCCATCCCAGGTTTTATGCAGAGTTCAGTGCACACAAGTGCAGGACGTTTTTAGTCAGTGCAGTGGGAGAGCCCCCAAGTGCAGATGTGATCAATAAAGCGCATAGCTGTGTACCTTGATATTGCATCTCAGGGCTTTGATTTAAGGAGTTCCCCAGTCACCAGGGACAGAACACTCGGGATGTTTGTATGGAAACAGGATCTATGTTTAAGTCATTAGGCCAAATTCACTACAGGTGGAGGCAGACACAACTCCATTGGCTTCAGAGGGGCTGGGACCACTTGGTCATTGCTTCTGCTGCTGCTTCTTTTTCCTCCACCTGAAGTCAAAATCCTCTGGGTCTGACATAAGAACCATCTCTGCGGCACCTGAATGTGATGTCATGGAAGAATATGACCCCTCTTCTTGCCAGGAATTTAGAATCTCCCCCTTCTTCTAGACTTGTCCCAAGGCCAGCAAGTTTGAGTCGATGGTTTTGGTTCGGGGTTGTCATGGAAATGGGAGCCAAAGGTCTGGGCTGTTCGAGTCCAATTTAGGCTTGTCTTTAATATGATGTGGCCTGGTAAGAATTCATCGTTCCTTTCAGAAGTAATCCAAAATAGCTGACGATTATAAAGCTATGATATTTTATGTGGACTGTGTTTGTATTCCCTAAAGCTCAACTGGTCACCTGAAAGTGGTGTGGGTATGTGGCTAAGAGAATGCCCCCCGGTGCAGTGGATAGCCTTTTATCCTGGAGGCCTGCTAGGAATAAGAGAAACTCAGCACGGTGGGCACTGGACAAATGCACCAAAACCTCTTCACAATTTGGCATAACTGGCGGTGGTAATTCAAAAAAGGCTTTCGTTCCGCAATAGCAGGGAGACTGCAGGTCAGGCCTGAGATGCCTTGGCCGTGTGTATGGGAGGGGAGTCCCACTACAACATCTGTCTCGAATCAGTGCTATTTGCACCCAACTTTCATATTTAAATCCAACCAAACCCCAGTGATGTGATTTTCTCTTCCTTCGCCTCCCGCCCCGCAGCAGTGAACCATGCATTATGGAGCAGTGCAACAAAAACTGTGCATGCAACCCAGTGCAACCTGGTGTGGAAGTAACACTCACCAAAGGGTGGAATAGGTCTAAGGCACATGGCCTATACACTCACCATCTGCGTTAGTAAGCTCAAGCACTAGAAACTCCTTTTTTCTCCCCTGCACTTGGCTGATGCTGCCATAGCATATCAAAATCCACTGCTGAGGTCTAAAAACCCGGTCCTGAGGGCCCTGAAACATGCTCTGATGACACCTAGAGTCCTGGGCTCTAATTCTCCTTGAAATCTCATTCCTATGTTTCCATTTCTCCCTCTCCTCTCTTCCTGCCCTCCCTGCATCTTCCTCACCACATTTGCCATGTTTTAAAAGAAAAGGGTAAAAAAAAAATCCACAGTGGTTTAAAACAATAAACAAATATATCTCATCCTGGCTGATGTTAAAATCTGAGTATTTCATTAAGAGGCTGCGGGGCTTTTTAAGACAAACTATAAGTACTGCTATGAATAATGCAGATTCCATTCGGAACTTGAAGACTTCAGTGCATCCATAATACATAGGATCTACCATAGAAGAAGCTGCTAATGCACAGCAATGGAGTTAAAGGAGCTAGTTAGCCTTGCCCTTCCCCTAGAAAGGAAAATAAAATGAGAAGTTTTAGAAACTCTCCTGATGGCTGGATACAGAGATGCTGGGATATGGCTAGAGTGACATTTTTACTGATGTCTTTCTAAACTAAAATAAAATTGGCAATCTCATTATAAGATGGGGGCTGCTCCAGGAATGCTGGAGATGGCCTGTCCTATCCTGCAAATAATTGTCATTAAAACTGTCTGCATGCATTTAAGGTTAGCTGTTGTGGCGGAGACAACTGTGATCTTAGGCTATTCGTGCTGTGTGAGTTGTTTGATCTGATGCACATGAGTGTGTGTCGTAATGGATCCCTTGTATGGGAGTGCCAATCTGAGAGTTCCTGTGCATTGGGAAACTCTGTTTTGTGTGAGTTGAGAGGTAGGGTATGTGTGTGTGTTGGGAAAGTTGGCATGTGTATGTTGTGTGATTGATTGTGGTTATGTATTATGGATTAACTGAGTTGTGTGTGAGTTAGTGTGTGTATGTGTGTGTTGTGTGAATCTGTGTGTTGTGTGATTTGTTGTGGTTATGTGCTTTGTGAGCTGTGTAAGCGCATGTTGTGTGAGCCTGTGTGTTGTATAATTGGGGTAAAGGCTTTGTATTGAGACTATATTTGTGTGCACTCAGAATATACTTTCAGGGGCTGACGCAAAGCCCATTGAAGTCAGTGAGAGTCTTCCCACTGATTGCAATGGTCTTTGGATGAAGCTCTGTGTGAGAGTTTATTGTGCATATGTTGTAGGAAAGGGGCTGATGCAGAGACATCACACTCAGGAAAACAGAATCTCTGCAGTAGGAAAAACTGATTCTTTTAAGAGTTTTATTCGCATAATATTTGGTGGCTTTCCCAGAGTTCTGAAGTTATCTCCTTTCTTTGCTATTTAACTCTGCAGAGAATATGTTCTCCAAATATCTTATCTCTTTAATAGCGCTTCCTTTTTAGTGTGTGTATATATATATATATACACACTAGATATATATATAGATATATATCACTGGGATCTCCTGCCACTCAGGTTACCTTAAACATGGGCTGTTAAAAATGTTACCCTTTCAGAATGAAAGCTGTGTGAGAAGCTCCTCACACCCATAAACTGAAACGAGAGGAATTTGGCCTTTTCAATGGGTTGGTGAAGTGAAGGGGGGAAAACACCATCCTATGGATCACAGCTTTGGGGATTGGTTTTAGCCATAAAAGGAAATCCAGATGACCGTTTTAAGGGGTGGGGGGGAAATAAGAGAAAATCTCTGTGCTGTTTTGGTACAATGCCTGTGCACTCTGTCTACAGGGACAAATTCCCCACAGTTAATGTAATTATACCGAATTCCCGCTGCACATTTATTTGGGGAGGAAGCTGGCAAAATGTCACTGTGATTCTCTCCTCTCCCCGCCATTTGAATCAATCCACTAGCTACCCTTGATGTGTCATTATAAAGTCAGAATGGAGGCTCTGTGGTAATGGAAGGTGTTGCACAGACATATGGAAAGAGGCTGCTATAGAATCCTAGAAAAGGTCATGTTCTTAGCTGTGCACGAAGAAGCCTGCACTAATGGGAGGGGCGAATTCCAGGATTGTTTTCCAGATTCTCCACCACCTAGGCATATAGGAAAAATCACTAGATATTGCAGACCCTGGGCAGGAATCATGCTTCCAGGGCCTCCCCTTTCCACAGCTATCCCAGGAACCCACCCTCATGCAAGCAATTGCGCTTTGCGAGAACGGAGTCAGAGAAGCCCCTGTAAGACTCCTGCAGGAACCTTGTTTTCCTGGGCCTGTGAGGGGTGGGGGACAGGGGGAAGAGTACAGCAGCAGCAAGAGTTTACACAAGTCTTCCCACCATAGGAGAATTACTAGGAAACCCATGTTAGCTGAAACATGGACATTCCTTCAGCCTACATTGGGGATAATGGGCCCCCATCCTAGATACATCCCCAATCTAGTCCATCTCCAGACCAGGCCAGACTTCAGGACGTTTGTCTACTGTGATTTGAAGAGTCCCAAGCAATGGGGAAGCTATTGGAAGGCTATTCCTCAATCTAATGCATCTGTCTATTAGGGAGAAGCTCCTGATATTGAACTGGCATTTCCCTTTTCTCATCACTGTCACATTACTTCACCTCCATAGCTCCATCCCCATCGACTACTCCTTCCATTCTGTCTCCCCTTGGGGTAAGCTAGGCAGTGGAGTAAGCAGAAAGGGACTGTGGGCTGAGCAAATTTGCTATGGCCAACACTGAGCCACTTTCATTCCTGGTGTAAGCCCACTGAGGACTCTGGAGTTACCCAAGGAATAAACCTGGCCACTTCGGAGAGGGTGTATGAGAAACACATTGCAGAGATCACCCTGCCGGCCCAAACAGGCTTAGCATTGCTACCGAGTGTTTGTTAGTACCAAACTAGAATTTAAGAAATGTAGCGACTTTGCAGGAGGAATCCAGACAATCCAGGCCAGCCAAAAGCAGCCTTGCAACCCTGGGAAAATCTAAGGATACTTTGCAAAGACCACGAGCGGAAGGCATGAGTAACACTCCAACCCCGGCAGTTTAAAGGAATGCAAACGTGGAGCTGTTCCTATATCACCAACTCCAGGGAAAGCGGAGGGGCAAAAGCTGGGAATGAATATTGAATCACTTCAAGAACATGCCAGCAGAAGAGGCAATTCTGATTAGCTCTGCAGAAGCATGCCACTCTGAGGTCTGGTAACCTGAGCCCAGTCCCAGCTCCTCCACTGCCCATCCCAATCAAACCAAATAAATAAAAGAAAACGTTCCCTAATCCTCTGTCTAAATAAACAATCCCATCCCTCTCCCTGAGCCTCTCCACTTCCCCCTATACTTGGCTATTACAATCCTCTTCATCCTCTGCCATAATCAGATCAAAACATCAGCTGTAGGATATGTTGTAAGCCACATACTTTCATTGTATTTGCCAGTGGAGACTGGAACTGGCTGGGAAGTGTCTGTGATACTAAATGACTCCAGACAGAAACACATTGTATTGCATGAACTCTGGGGACATTATTTCATGTAGAAAATGGTTTCCTAAACCTGCCTGCACTGTCGCTGCTGGCGAAAGCTCTTGATTCTTCAGCCTGGCTTGTGTGAAGTTCCCTTCGCCCTGTGGTGGGAGCTGTGTTAGGTTCACTCCAGTTCACAGGCTTGGTTCCTTCCTTCTCTTTCTAACACACACTCTGAAAAAGCCCTAATGTGAGTGAGGTATTTCTGTTATGAAAACAAAGATAAAAACAGCCTTCAGAGGAGAGAAGAGAAACCACACATTCGAGGAGAGGAGGGGGGGCAGAGAAAGCAGCTTCTCAGAGTGCAGAACAGGATCACAAACCCAGAAGAGGGAGGCTTGTGGTCTGGGCTCTGATATTCCCTGCTGGCTTTGGTCAGATGTCTTTGTTTGTTCTGTATGGTTCACGTCAGCATTTTTTTTTTTTAGATGCTGCTGCTGGAACCAGACCAAGGGGCGCCTCAGAGGTCCTGGTACACACAGTCAGCTGGAGACTGAAGCAATGTAGCTGTGTTCCCTTGCCACCCAGCCAATGCATTTCCCATCGTGTCTGAGGCTGGTATCGAGTGCTGTGGTATCAAGTGTTGGCGCTGGTGTCTGGGAGAGATTTACACGGCATCCCGAGGTTATTGCTGTTCAAATGACAGGGTAAGGCTGCATGGTGGCCCAATGGGCACCAAGCTGGATTACATGAGCAATTTCATCCCACCAGTCACCCAATCATTCAAACCAATGTGGCATGGGGCAGCATGTATGGTCATTAGAATAACTCATGTTTACAGCACAGCCATCAAGACAATTCCAAGCCGAAGCCACATTGTTTTCAATGAGGGGCTGAGATGCAGAATCTGCGTCTGCACGTCAGTCCCCACAAATGTTCACACCTGGGATTTCAGAGACAGCCCAGTCCTGAAATTTTGATCCAGATCTGAGCCAGGACACTGTTCTCCGGAACTGGGGACGTTTAGATCTGGGGCTTTGGGTCAGCCCATTTATACAAATGGGTACCCCGCGTCCTGGAGCAGTTATAATGGAAAAGTCCAAAGCTACCCCAGTGGTCCTACTTTCCCTCTCTTCACAATTCAAATCTCTCAAACGTCCGCAGAGCTCATCAGCCACCGTGAGGCTTCCAGGGCTCACATAGGCACCCTTGCAAAAATCACACACAACCCAACAGAGACCCAGGCCAGGGGCCTCCAGAGCTCATCCACATTCCCTTGTGCCTGTGCAGCTCACCTGTATCCGTTGGTGTAGCCTGATCTCCTGAGAGATCTATGCATCTCATGGGCTGCTGCACTCAGCTGCCCCACAGTGTCTGGCCTCCGGTTCTCAAATCGCTGAGTGCAGTAGCTGCAGCATCAGAACTGCTTTGCTGCAGGGCTATGAGCAATCACAGGTTATGTTCTCCCTCCCTTGCCAATTGCCATTTGCCCACCAGGCTGCTGCTGTAGCCTGCACCCTATCGCCATAGCACACCCACACATTTCGGTCTCAGCAGGGACATATCCTAAAACCAGGGCTTGCTGGTCACTGTGTGCAGGGTGCTTAAATGGCTGCTTTTTGAGGAAGAGCCCTGGAAACTATTTTTAGTGGAAGTACAAAAATGCCACGAGTCTAAATTTAGGAGGCTATTGGGGGAAAAAACTTCCTCATTAAAACTGAGCATCTGCAGAATTTTCTAAAAGCGGCACGAATTGGAGTATAAAATCTCACCCACCACAAAGGCAGGCCCAGGCTTGCTGGCTCTTATTTTAGATCTAAAACACGCTTTGGTAGCTGTGCCAAAGAGAAGAGGCAAGAGGATGCAATAAAAGTCACAGCAACCTGACTGCTAAGTGCACAAATACCTTGCCATGAGAACACAGATACGTGTTTGTGGTGGGTATGTTTGTGGTGTGTGTGGGGGGGGGTGGGGGAGGCGTGCTGGAGTGACAATGCCTCCATTTGGAGGCACACAGTCACAAGAGGAATGATAGATGCCATAGCCAGAACAGCCCCAAACCAAGACAAGTTTTCTGCCAGGGCTGTAGACACCTATACACAGCTCCTCCATATCGACACCTGCACCTAGACCGGTCACCATGCATGTATTTCCCACACAGACTCATTCTCTCTCTCTCTATCACACACACGCACACACAGAGAAACAGATCCATCCCTCTCCCCATAAATAGACAATCAACTACAGACACACACAGCAGCCTCCCACCACACTCACGCACACACATTCCACCAAACACTCTGGGGGGCGGAATTCACAGAAGCAGCTGGACTGAAGGAAGGGTGAGCGAACTTGCAACATTGGGGGAAAGAGTGAGAACGCTCCCTCTGAGAGGCTAAAATAGTCTCTCTGGCACCTGGGCAGCCTTCACGCATTTTGCCTTTTGGTCCTGAATAAATAACGATGCAGAGTAAAGAGGCAAAAGAAACGCCACAAATACTGACCTGGCAAAGCACATCAGCACCGAGCAGCCCTAGACAAGAACTGAAGAGTTTATTTAAACAAAGCAGCAAAGGGAAAATAATGGAAGCACAAAGGCATCCTCTGACACTGTAAGAGCTGCTGATGAGTGGATTAGACAGGTAATAAATACTTCAGATTTTCACCTTCCCTTCTGCTTTCTCTTGCACCCAACTGCCATAGACAGCAAGCCTACTGCTTCCTCTGACACTGACTTCATTCAACAACAGGACTGTGGTCTTGGGGGGTAGGGGCGTTCAGAGGGATTAACAGAAGCTGTAGGAATCGCAGCATGAAGCCCTGCCTCCTTTCACGGAGGTCTCATAAGCTACACAACATGGAGTCTGGTGACCACTTAGATGAGAGACCTCTCAGGAAAACTCAGCTGCTGAACCAGTGATGCTGGTGACTCACAGATAGTGCCTTTCCTTCCAAGTCAGTATTATAGCAGCAGCCCGTCACGGTGCTCACAGAGCTGCGCTGATGGAGGTTAAATTAAACCAAGCTCGTGGCTTCTTGTAAACATTAAAACCCTTGTGATACAGTTTGAAAAGGGCAGAGGCCCAGCCTCCCTTTTAGCAGGCACAATTTGCACACGCAAAATTTGCACCTGGTGAGTACAGTTACAGTACTTTATTTGTTGCTGTTATCAGTTAGTTAGATGCACAGGTTCCCAGATTTGTTCCTGCAGTTCAGTTATGGACACTAAAACAGAGGGACACCCCCCAAATGGTAGGCTGCCATTTCAAAACTTTGGCCATCCATGTCTCTTTGTGTTGCACCTCTCGGACTAGGGTTCAAGTCCAGTTTGGAGGTTCTAAATTTATGAGGATTGTGTTGATCAAGAATCCAACAAATCGTGTTCCCCTTTCAGGGCCAGAGGGAGGAAATGAAGGGAAAAATGGTTTTCAATGGAAAATTTCAATTTTGGGGCAAAAAATCAACAGTTCAAAAATTTCAGCTAAAAACCATAAAATTCAAATCAGAAATTTGCCATGAAGCCTCATGGGAGTTGTAGTTTGGGTGTCTTATGCCTCCATTCTCTATGGGTCAAGCTAATTGGGCCTGACTACATCTCCCATGATGTATTACACTCCTCCTTCCTGCTGAGCCACTGCTATGCATCTTGGGAGTCCATGGCCACAGTGCAAAGAAAAACAAATTTTCAACTGAAAAACAGTTTTCAATTATCTCTAGTAACAAATACTTGGAAACAGGTACCTCCCAGTTGGAACATCTTTACCCCTTGTACAAGGCATCACTATTGTCCCCTGAAAGTGTCAACCAGAGACAGTGCTCTCTGGCTAACACCACAAAAGGCTGCCCCTTGATCTCATACTCTTGATCTCATACTTGGAGAAGAACAAGCTCCTCCTGAAACCAATGCAGAAAATAAGGGTAGATAGAGCTAGATAGCCCTAGCTCCCCCACAGGTGAGACCTAGGCAGGGACCATAGCAGTACTCCCAGTACAGAAGGGTTTTTGAAAGGGTGAAATTTAGCTACATGCAAATGAAACAAGACTCACTCAGTAAGAGCCATTTGCACAGAAACTTCCAAATGCATGAGCTTCCCAATCCTTTGCTCCACATTTGTCATGCTTTCATCCACTTTGAAATGGGAACTGAAAGTGCTTTGACAAATGAACTGATAGGTTGTCTAGTTTCCCTGTGTCCTCTGCTGAATTGCTACTGCAGAATTTATACAGCGATGCTTCTCTGTGACTACGAAAATGCATTCTTGTGCCTTTTTACCACAACCGTACTGTAGGAGACTACTTGTCTTTCTTCTCTTGTGGTGGAGTACACTAGCGTTAACACAGATAGTGACCCTTCACCCTTTCTCTGCTAATACCAATAGATCCTGTAGGCTTAATCAGCTAGGGATTAGGTGGCAGAGTTATGATCAGGATTCACTGTTGTCACAATAGGGCACACAGTTTTCTCAACTACAAGAATAGAAGATGGACAATTCCATCCCGTTTATTTCTGCGACATTGTTAAAGTAATTAAGGTTTCAAGATACTACAGTGGCAAAGAATGTTTGCTGAAGTACACCTAGTAATTTTTAATTTTAGGATTATCAAAGAGACTATTAATGACTTGTATCCATTTTACATTACCAATTTGCTCACTGTCTTTTTACTGATATAAAAATAATAGATGTTGAGTCATTGGAATGGTCTCCTGATGGGTGACACCAATGACTGGGAATGCAACTGACAAATTTAATCAGAATCAGAGTCTGACCTTTGACAGGCAAATGTCCCGTGATGAAATGCAAAACAGAAGTGTAACAAAGAGTGTTACTTTATCCAATAATTCTCATTTTCTTTTAGGTATGTTGTTTTCCAGCTTTCCCAGTGTAACACAAGCAGCATTTAATAACCTTAAACATTGATTCTTAGGGATGAACAAACTCATTCTGCCTCATTTCAAACCCACATGAATATTATGGGTTTGAAAAGTTGGCTAAAACACCAGTCTTGTAGGATTTATGTTCCACTCAGGAGAGACTGTGAAAGAAGAACCAGAGAGGGCAAGAGAGAAACATACTAAAGGAAAAAAAGAGTACAGTATATATAAAAATAATACAGTATATGGCATATATATATATATATATATATATATGGCAGGAGTTCTCAAACTGAGGGCTGGGACCCCTCAGAGGGTTGTGAGGTTATTGCATGGGGGGGTCACGAGCTGTCAGCATCCACCCTAAACCCCACTTTGCCTCCAGCATTTATAATGGTGTTAAATATATAAACACATTTTTTTAATTTATAAGGGGAGTCTTACTCAGAGGCTTGCTGTGTGAAAGGGGGTCACCAGTACAAAAGTTTGAGAACCACTGATATATATACAGTATATGGCCTGTATATATATTATTGTGGGGAAATGAGTTTAAATATTAAGGAAAACAAGAGTTTAAAACCATAAACTGTTTTTGCAACTCTCTCAAAACATTTGAGATATTCACAAATCCTCCAAATCCATTAGATTCTCCAAGTCCTTATGATCACACTACCAAAAACCACACATTGGCAACAGATTTGAGCATTTTAAAACTGCGGGGGAAATGCTTAACAAAAGACTGAACGGCAAAACCAATCAAAATCAGCTGAAAGGCTAGAAGATCTCTTATGGTTTGATTCTTCTCTCATTAACACTGGGCTAAATGAGAAGTAACTCCATGTAGGTCAATACAATTACATTGGTGTAGAGTTGGTAAGTGATCAGAATCAAGCCCTGGATGAGCAGTTAGATGCCCAGAGAGTTTATGTGTCTACCCACAAAAAAAAAAAAAAAAGAGGTTATGAATTAACTAGGGGTAAATGAAAATGTCTTTAAAAAGGTGGAAAACCTCTCCCTAATGACATCAATAGTCTGGAACCCAAACTGTGGGAGTTAATGTGGAAAGTGGAAGTTAACAGGATAAAAAGATGTCATGAGAAACAGAGGCAAAGATATTCGGGTAAGCAATGAAATATATTTCAGTTTGTTAGATGTAAGAAGGCTGCCTCTGCAGCTGTTGAGTGCTCTGGGCCACCTCAGAGAGAAGGGGACAATTACAGAGAATGGAGAAGGCAGGAGAAGTCTGATTTCTTTTATCAATCTTTCCTGTACAAGACAATGGGGAAAATTTCATTCCAAAGGCATTTTGTATAGGAAATCAGAATATGGCCTTACCAGAAACAGAAGTCTCTAAGGAGGAAGTTATGGAGCAACTGGAGAAAGTCAAGCATAGTAAATCACCAAGACCAGATGGGATTTATCCAAGGGTTCAGAAAGAAATAAAGTGTGAACTATAGGAGGTACTGACAAAAATGTACAATATATTCTGGAAAAGAGCAATTATTCCTGAGGACTGGAAGTTAAAGATGACACCAAAATCAGAGTAATCAAATCTCATGTGGCAGGGGTAAGCTGATCGCCTTCAAGGCCTAAGAAGGAAACATTTCTGCCAGCTACAGCACTGCACAAATGGCTACATGCATGATGGAAAATTCCACCCTCCCCTTTTGTTTTTCTTTCCGTTGACACATCAGATATTGGCCACTGTTGGAGGCAGGTTACAGACTGGGTGGGTCACTTAGAGTCTGTCTACACTGCAAACTCCTCCTGGCGCCCTCCAGCAGGGAGTGTCAGAGCCTGAGTCAACTGACTTGGGTTGACGGGGCTTCCGCTACCGGGCTAAAAATAGCAGTGTAGGCATTCCAGCTCAGGCTGGAGCTTAGGGTCTGAAACCTGTTGAGGAGGGTCGGTCTTGGAGCTCAGGCTCCAGTGTGAGTGGGAACATCTACACTGCTATTTCTAGCCCAGTAGAACCAGCCCCAGTCAGTTGACTCAGGCTCTAAGACTTGCTGCAAAGGGGTCTTTTTTGCCGTGTAGACATACCCACTGTCTGTTCTAGTATGTCCTATGCTCCTTTGTGGAGGCATGAGTATGTCAGTGTTGTCTGATTCAACTTTATCTCTGCTGCCCTCTGCGGACAGGAGTCAACTAGTTGTATGGCTGTTTGAGATCTTTTCAAAATTCAAAATTTTGAAAACAGTGTGCGTGGGTGGGGGTAAGTGAACTATATTTTTGAGAATATTTGCCCCCTTTTTGGACTAGCTATACAGTTGGTTGATATTTTTAAAATTTAAAAATTTCAATCCAAATTTAGAATTTTCATCCAAATTTTGAATTTTGTAAAAAAAAAAATCACAGTCCCTCCCTCCACTGTTCTATGAGTCCTAATTAGTTGCCATCATCCTGGGTCATAGATTGTGAGGGCATTTCGGTAGTTATAACATCAATGACAAAAGTGATGTTTATTGAACAACTTTAGGCAAATATTAATATTTTGCTTCTGTAATGTTTTGGCACTTACAGGTCTTCTCACTCCACATGTTGTTCTGTGCCATGCCATGATTTCTTTGCTCAGGTGGGTATAACCTGCAGGCAGCTACTGCACCCAAGAAACAATTCAGACTAAGAGAGAGGCAGAACCCACTTTACTGAACACCTGCTTGGGATCTAAAATCAAGAACTGCAGCATCACAATTTCCAGGAAGCATTTTTTTCTCTCCTGGAACTTATAGATATGCAGATAAATGGAATCAACAAAGTCATCATCAGTGGAGACTTCAACTAATGTTACAGGCTCTATTAAAAGAAAAAACCCTCCAACATATCTAGCAAAGCATATGTAACATGACATGTTGCAGCCTGAAATAACATACTACGGCCTGACACATTGCAGCACGTGTTACATTGTGTTGTGGTGCAGTATACAATGTTCTGTTTTTAAATATTGTGGAATTAGATTCATCATCAAAACTCAGATGGAGTTACACCAAGGAGGAATTTGACCCCTTTTGTGCTTTAATTCCTGCCTAATGAGTCATTAAACAGCAGACACCAGGTGATGATATCTGGGCCTGCACTAAGCCAAGAAATGCCAGGGAGCCAAGGAGAGAGGGAAAGAAAAAGGCACTGAAGTGGCAGCAGCTCCCAAAGTGTGGGTTCATTTTCCCCCCCTCTTTTGCGCCGAGTGTTGTATGTAACACTACACTCAGGAGCATCACAGTCCGGGAATTTGAACGCTTGCAGTGTCTCATTCTCCCACATCCTCTGATTTCCATCCAAAGAAATAAAGATGCCTTGTGAAGGAGACCAAACGCCTCCATTCAGGACCCTAATGGGAGCTGACAGCTCCAACAGGCAGCTCAAGTTCAGGAGGCTGCATTGTGGTGCATGCAAAACAGCCCTACTCCTGTCACCGTGACAACAGCAAGCAGGGAAGGAACGAAGCTGCACTCCATGGAAAAGGTTAAACACAAGCTGCTTCCCTTCCTTTTATTTTTTAATAACATTGTCTTTATTGTTTCACGGAATGGGGAAATAATGCAGATTTGTGCTCAAAGGACTCACAGCAGTGCAGGGAAAGGAGCGAGTGTAAGAAACCCCAGAAGTTCTGCCGACACTGATATGAAATACCATGGCTATGTTTAAGTAATTATCCCAGTATGAAGAGATGGGGGGATGCATATGTGAGGGTCGCTGCAAGTGTGTGTGTGAGGGGAAAGGTATGAAAGAAAGAGAGAGAGAGAGGCTGAGGGATAACAGCCCATGGTGCCTAAAGAAGTAGGCCCAGACCCCATTTCATGCTGCCCACCGGGGGTGGGGGGGAGTCCAAAGCAAAAACTCCTCTTCCTTGTTTGAGAGTTTGCTAGTGAATTGCCTTTGCTGTGTGCAGACCTCAGCTGTGGAGCTGTGTGTTCAACAGGGATGGACAAAGTTTGCCAGGAGTTTTGCACAGAAGTAGAACCTTGCGGGCCCTGATTCTGTCCCCATATCTCTCAGCGTACAAGTAACTCCCAGAGACTTCAGTGGAAATGACTTATATCCTGCAGGAAGGAGAATCAGGCCCATGGGTTTTATTCACTGATAACAAGACTCTTTGAACCTTACTTGGAAAAAAGAACAATGTATAAATAGGTGAAGTGCTCCAGGAGCTGCCTAGTGAATAAGAAAAGCGTGCTGGATCTGTGCCATCGTAACAGGCCATCTGTATCAACCAGGCAGTCTGTAAAGCTGCATCAGTTGTTGTTTTTAAGGGCTAACAAACCAGGAAAGAATAAAAAATATAAGAGAAATAATCTGTCCCAAAGTGGTGTTGAAGTATGAAAAAATTTGGGAAACCCATTCCCTCCACTGATTTCCACATTTCTTCTTTTCCAGTGCTGGGAGGTAGGCTCATCTGTGTGGGACCTAGAACATGTTCCACCACCCTTTCCCTGCTGCTCTGGCTAAGCAGACTTCACCTTCCGTTCTAGCACAACAGATATTTTTTTCAGGTACTAAAGAAACATGGAAGAAAGAGCCTATTGCCTTCTGCTTTACAGGTCACTGGAGCTGTGCTTATACCTTTATATATATATATATATATATATGCTGTTCCTAGTTATGGGTCTCTACCTTGGTGGGTCCTGTGCTTATTGGCAGATTTGCTCACCTCAGTGATCTTCCCCACAGTCTGGGTCAACTCTTCCTGTGTCTGATCAGGAGTTGGGAGGTTTGGGGGGAACCCGGGCCCACCCTCTACTCCGGGTTCCAGCCCAGGGCCCTGTGGATTGCAGCTGTCTATAGTGCCTCCTGTAACAGCTGCATGACAGCTACAACTCCCTGGGTTACTTCCCCATGACTTCCTCCAAACACCTTCTTTATCCTCACCACAGGACCTTCCTCCTGGTGTCTGATAACGCTTGTACTCCTTTGTCCTCCAGCAGCACACCCACACCCTCTCAGCTCCTTGTGCCTCTTGCTCCCAGCTCCTCACATGCACTTCCTCTCCTTTGACTCCCCCCACCTGACTGGAGTGAGCTCCTTTTTAAACCCAGGTGCCCTGATTAGTCTGCCTTGATTGGCTGCAGGTGTTCTAATCAGCCTGTCTGCCTTAATTGGTTCTAGCAGGTTCCTGATTACTCTAGTGCAGCCTCTGCTCTGGTCACTCAGGGAACAGAAAACTGCTCATCCAGTGACCAGTATATTTGCCCTCTACCAGACTCCTCTACCCCACTGGTTTGGGTCTGTCACAATGCTTATACCTTATATATACTTATACAGTCACTCACCTGAGCAGTACTTAACACCTCAAATCCTTCACTGAAGCTGTGGATACTTGGAGTTGCTCATGAAAGGTGTAAATACATCAGAGATTACTCACTAGAACCAAGGTCCTGAGATATGTGTATTCACTGTGCTGCTCACCTGAACTTTGTATTTTCCCAGCATTGCTCACCTGAGCTGTTCCTACAGCTGGGACTGCTCACACGAGATGTGCATAGACCCCAGAGTACACTGGGTACAGATGAGTGGGACTCCATATTCATACCCTGGTAAAATGATGCTGTGCTGAAACTAGTGCCTCACCCAGACCATTTCTATTATATTCCCTTGGCCTGGAGATACTGGTCCATGACACTGAAGTCGAAGAGGAATAGGGAATTTGGGATAGGGAAAGAGGAATGATGTGTGTCACAACCTGGCCAGTCCTGCTTTCTGAACAGGCACCAATCTATTGTGAGGGGATCCAACCACTGAATCTTACATGTGGTGATGCCCCCATGGTCTGAGTAGTAACTGTTCGCTGTTCCTAGTTATGGGTCTCTCAAGTGCATTCCCTAGGTGCAGACCCCAAGTCTGAAACCTCTCTTGGCAGTGGAACCCTGCAGTCTGGCCCTCTGGACACTGGAACCAGTGCCTCAGCCCTTCTGAGCTCCCCATTACTTTGACCCATTCCTTCCAAAGTCCACCTGGCTGAGTGAGCTCTGTTTTCTCTAGTTACAACGTTCAGGAACCAGTTAAAGTAAGGAATACTTTACAAAGGAACCTCTTAAACACACACACACACATACACTTTACTCTTAGAAAACACAGGAGAGTTACAGACCTAAGGAAAAAACAACAAACACCTGAACACACAACCACTCGTAGACTGTTCCCACCAAGCCAGTTTTCCATCTGATCCGGGAAGTTTGCTTCTGTACATTACTGTGTTCATCTTGAACAATCCACAGTGTAGACTGGTGACTGTCCCACAGATGGTTTTTCCTGGAAGCTGTACGTGTAGAGAGGGGCTTTATTTAGTTAAACAATTGTCTTGGAACCGCAAATCCAACCCCTGAAAATTCCATGAGGGTGAGAGAACAAACGCCGAACAAGAGTGCTCTGAGGGAAAACCTTTTCTCGCTCTGTGTGACTGTTTTTGACAGGAAAACAAGCCCAGGGAGACTTTGGTCTACTTGTAGTCCTAGTTTTTGATGTCTCTGTATGATGCTAGGGGAGAGTTAATACTCAGCTTTGATGTAATGTCATTGGTTTTTATTAAGTTGTGCAAAGGATAAACTCAGCCCAGTGTTTATCCTGCTGTTTGTGGGAACTGGAAGTGCTTTTCGAACCTGTAAAGGGAAGTCTGTGCTGGTATCAGGTGGAGAATTGGCAGCGCTGGCTGGAGACCAGTCTTCCGTATTAATTTCTAAACACATACAGACCAGATAACAACAGTACAAACATCATATACACATGAAATAGGCTTCATCTTGTCTAGGAGAGCCCCTCTCATTACATGCAGAGTTCAGTCTCTGAAGTTTATTCAGTCATAAGAACATACAAATGGCCACACTGGGTCAGACCAATGGTCCATCTAGCTCAGTATCCTGTCTTCTGACAATGGCCAGTGCCAGATACTTCAGAGGGAATGAACAGAACAGGGAAACTGGAAGTGATCCATCTCCTGTCATCCCAGCTTCTGGCAGTCAGAGGTTTAGGGAAACCCAGAGCATGGGGTTGCGTCCCTGACCATCTTGGCCAAAGTCATCGATAGACCCATCCTCCATGAATCTATCCAATTTTTTTAACCCAGTTATATTTTTTAGCCTTCACAACATCTCCTGGCAATGAGCTCCACAGGTTGACTGTGCACCATATGTAGAAGTACTTCCCTAGGTTTGCTTCAAACCTGTTGCCTATTAATTTCATTGGGTGACCCCTGGTTCTTGTGCAATGTGAAGGGGTGAATAACACTTCCTTATACACTTTCTCCACACCATTTACGATTTTATAGACCTCTATCGTAGCCCCTCGCCCATAGTCATCTCTTTTCTAATCTGAATGGTCCCAGTCTTTTTAATCTCTCTTCACATGGAAGCTGTTCCATACCCCTAATTATTTTTGTTGCCATTTTCGATACTTTTTTCAATTCTAATATGTCTTTTCTGAGATGAGGTAACCAGAACTGAATGCAACATTCAAGGTGTAGGCATATCATGGATTTATATAGTGGCATTATGATATTTACTGTTTTATTATCTATCCCTTTCCTAATAGTTCCTAATATTCTGTTAGCTTTTTTGACTGCTACTGCACATTAAGCAGATGCTTTCAGAGAATTATCCATGAGGACTCCAAGATCTCTTTCTTGAGTGGTAACAGATAAATTAGACCTCATCATTTTTTAATATATAGCTGGGATTATGTTTTCCAGTGTGCATTACTTTGCATTTATCAACACTGAATTTCATTTGCCATTTTGTTGCCCAGTCACCCAATTTTATCAGATCTCTTTGGAACTTTTTGCAGTCTGCTTTGGACTTCACTATATTGAGTAATGTTGTATTATCTGCAAACTTGGCCACCTCACTCTTTAACCCTTTTTTCCAGATCATTTATGAATGTGTTGAACGGCACTTGTCCCAGTAGAGCTTCTTGGAGGACCCCACTCTTTACTTCTCTCCATGGTGGAAACTGGTCATTTATTCCTACCCTTTGTTTCCTATCTTTTAATCAGTTACTGATCCATGAGAGGACCTTCCCTCTTATCCCATGACTGCTTAGTTTGCTTAAGATCCTTTGGTGAGGGACTTGGCAAAGGCTTTCTGAAAGACGAAGTACACTATATACACTGGACCACCCTTATCCACCTGCTTGTTGATACCCTCAAAGAATTCTAGTAGATTGGTAAAGCATGTTTTCCCTTCACAAAAGCCTTGTTGACTCTTCTCCAACATATCATGTTCATCTATGTATCTGATAATTCTGTTCTTTACTAGAAAATGGGAAATGACTGCCTGGGAAGGAGTACAGCAGAAAAGGATCTCGGGGTTATAGTTGATCACAAACTAAATATGGGTCAAAAATGTGACACTGTTGCAAAAAAAGCGAATATCATTCTGGGATGTATTAGAAGGAGTGTTGTAAGTAAGACATGAGAAGTAATTCTTTCACTTGACTCAGCACTGATAAGGCCTCAGCTGGAGTATTGTGTCCAGTTCTGGGTATCACACTTCGGGAAAGATGTGAACATATTGAAGAAAGTCCAAAGGAGAGCAACAAAAATGAGGTCCAGTAGGCATGACCTACGATGAAAGATTGAAAAAAATTGGCTTTGTTTAGTCTGGAGAAGAGAAGACAGAGGACATGATACCAGTGTTCAAGTACACAAAAGGTTGTTATAAAAAGAAGGTTGACAAATTTTTCTCCTTAAGCACTGAGGACAGGACAAAAAATAACGGTCTTAAATTGCAGCAAGGGAGATTTAACTTAGATATTAGCAATAATTTCTTAACTGTAAGGGTGGTCAAGCACTGGAACAAATTACCTTGGGAGATTGTGGAATCTCCATCATCGGAGGTTTTTAAGAACAGGTTAGACAAGCACCTCTTAGGGATGATCTAGATAATATTTAGTCCCCACTCCTTCCTTAGTCCAGGGGATTGGAGTAAATGACCTATTGAGGCCGCTTCCAGTCATACATTTCTATGATTTCTATAGTTTCAACCAATTTGCCTGGTATTTAAGTTAGGCTTACTGATCTGTAATTGCCAGGATCGCCTCTGGCACCTTTTAAAAAAGATCATCTTTATGTTAGCTATCCTCCTATCATTTGGTACGGAGGCTGATTTAAGCAATAGGTTACATACCACAGTTAGTAGTTCTGCAAATTCATATTTGATTTCCTTCAGAACCTGGTCCTGGTGGTTTATTACTGTTTCATTTATCAGTTTGTTCCAAAACCTCCTCTATTGACACTTCAATCTGGGACAGTTCATCAGATTTATCACTTAAAAAGAATGGCTCTGGTGTGGCAATCTCTCTCACATCCTCTGCAGTGCAGACTGATGCAAAAACAGTATTTAATTTTGCCGCAACGGCCTTGTCTTCCTTCTTTAGCACTTCATTGATTGTTTGGCAGGGTTCTGATGTACTTAGTCGTTCCCCCCCCCCAATGTTATTTTTTTGTGTCTTTTACTAGTTGCGCTTCAAATTCTCTTTTGGCCTGCATAATAATACATTTATACTTGACTTACCAGAGTTTATGCTCCTTTCTATTTTTCTCAGTAGGATTTGAATTCTCATTTTTAAAGGATGTTTTTTAGTTTCTGACTGCCTATTTTACTCTGGTTTTAGCCGTAGTGGCATTTTTTGGCCCTCTTGCTGTGTGTGTGTGTATATATATAATTTGGGGTATACATTTAGTTTAAGCCTCCATCATGGTGTTTTTAAAAAGTCCCCATGCAGCTTGCAGACATTTCACTCTTGTGACTATTTCTTTTAATTTCCATTTAACTAGCTTCCTCATTTTGTGTAGTTTCTTTTTTTTAAATTTAAATACTACTATGGTGTATTTCTTTGATACCCGTCCCCCCAGATAATGTTTTAATTATGTTATAATTGCTATTACGGAGACTTTCAGCTATATTCATCTCTTGGTTTTGTTGCTAAGACAGCAAACAAGGAAGAGTGGGGAAGGGGGAAATGATGTAATAGGGACAATTAGAGCTATCTGTGTCAGTGGGACTTTACATTTAATTTTTTTTCCTTTTAAATAGTTCTGTATTATAAATATAGCAAAACCACAAGGTATCAGTCAGAACGATACAATTTTACTTAACATCCCAATTATAGACCTATATGCTTTACATGGTGCCTTATAGTCGGTGATGTGGAGACTGGCTCGCTAGGAACATGTTAGGTACCCATCCACTCATCCCACCTGGGGGCCACCGAAGAACCATTTGATGGGAACAACTTTTAGTCACAACCAGTGTGATGTTTCTGAATGAAGAGCTCATCCTAATTGCTGACCTGTTCTAACTGCCCTAGGCCAGAGACGTTCTGGGCATGTAGAGCAAATAGGCTGAACTTACCAGTACAGAAGGTTCTGATTTTTAATGAGGCATCAGACAACTCAGATGGAGCTGGTTTCTTTCTAGGAACATATGCAGCTGGAGTTAAACTAAGAAAGTCCTGAGCAGGTTCTGCTAAGTATAATGCTGGTGATTTTTCTGCCCCATTTGTTTCTCCCAGTTATGGTTTTGTATTCACCATAAAACTTTTCTGGCTCCCCCACCCACTTTTTTTTTTGATTGCCTCTCTCAGATGTCAGGAAGATTTTTACCAAGAAAGACTCCTCTCTAATGTCCCCCCATCTTCGGCCTGTTATTTATGGCATATCTCTCCGCAGAGCACAATGCCGGGAGGTGAGTGAGTTATTGTTCCGGGTGACATCATGTAGTGGACTTCAGAAGGGGGCTCAGCGGACAATCTCTGAAGACAGCTGTGAAAAAGGCAGCCCTGAAGAATATGATGGAGTGGGTGAGACATAAATTTCTTAGGACAGGCAGTGAAAAAACGTTTACAGCCCTTCTTTCCTGAGTCTGGTTTCAATCAGAGTCCCAGCCACTGCAGCGACGCTCCGTGCTAAGCACTCACTCAGACATACATTTTATATACTCAACAAACCTTATTTGTTTTATTTTATTCCTTTATTCCTTTTTTTTTACTGTTTTAAAAATACATTGGCACAGGATGGCTTACAGAAACCGAGGCAGCCAACGCTCATATAAACTAGTCCACAGATAAAGCGTATCTGCTGGATGTGAGGTTTGCTCGTAGACTGGGATCAGCTAAGAATAATATTGATAACAGTAATGAAGGAATGGGTTTATAAAACCATCACATCGCAATTTGGCCTATAACAAATCGGTATTAACTTTGACATTCATTAAGGCAGCTTGCCATTTCTTCCTGGCCTAATGGAAGGTTTGTCTGTGTAGAAGTGTTTGCTGCAACTGTAGAGGGTAAAGGAATGGATAGGTTACCAACTGGAAGAAACCCTGAGTGACTGGCTTCCCCAGAGGACATTTTAAGTTCATTCTTGGGCTTCTTGTTGTTGTTTTTTTAAATTTTCTCTCTAATTGTTTCTCTTGCTCCCTATTGCTACTTTTAAAAATCTATAACTGAATGTAGTAACTCAATTGTTTCTTAGATTGTGAGCTCCTTGGGGCAGGGAATGTGTCTTCCAGGGGGTATGTACAGCACCCAGCACAATGAGGCCCTTATCCTGACTGGGGCCTCTAGAGGTTGCCACAGTATAAATATTGAATAGTAATTATAACATGAAAGTGAAGGATGGATACAATGATGGTGACATGAGACAGGCATAGCGCAGCTGGGCAGTGCATGAGCTTCCCCCAACTCAGCTCTGCCAACACATCTCCCTCCTGGTCTTCAGTATCCTACATTGTTCTAGCTCTGGGCTCTCTTACATGCAGCTCCACCAATGCCCCTTACTCCCGCCCTGCAGCCCCCTCTGCTATTCCAGTTTCATCCCTGTGATGAATAGAGTCGGTCAGTTATGCTGAATTGGCAAGTGACTTCATGGGCTGCTCAGATGGGCCTTGATTTTCCATGTCTTCGCACAGTGAGCAACTGGGTACACAAATACTATTGTGCTTCAGCAGACGCTATATATGGGCTCCAGTAAAGCTCAGCACTAGGTATCTTACAGAATGGCAAGTGTCTCACGTTCCCAGCATGCCCGGCTCCTTCCTCACAAGTATGATGATGAAAATAGGCATGTCTGAGGAGATACAGGTTTCATCACAATCTTCATTACACTCTCAGGCATTTGGCTACCACCCCCTGCTCATCCCTCTCTGCCCCCGCAGGGAGTAATATAGCGGCTGCACAGCAACGTCTTATTAATGCAGCCCTCTCCGCCCATACTCCCAGCCATACTCATCACTTTTACACAAAACACAGCTCCTGTACTTTGCAGCATCCTGCAGCCCCTAGGGGTGAGGATGAGAACCCACCAAAGAACTGTTGCTTGTGCTGTCACCAGCTTTTATCTTTTATGTACTGTGGCCTGTGCGAGAGCCTTCTCCTCTGCAGTCTATGCCACCTGGAATAGCCTTTCTATATCTCTTGACATTACTGACTCGTGGTATCTATACTCCCATGGTGGCTCTTAAAGGGAATAATAGTTTTTCCGTTAGTGCAGTAAGTAGTAATCTCTATATGCTTCTCCCTGTAGCTGGCCAGTATTTGACATGTACAGTCTTTCACATACATGTGTGAGGCATTTAATAAAGTACAGACCAAGGGGATGAAAGATTTATCAGTTTGCCCTGCAAGATGTCCTTGGCTAGGGCAACCTGGGACTCAGCAGCGGAAACCTGGATTGTTTTTTATGGCAGCTTGGTGAAGAGACACAGAGCCTTTGAAGTCCTGCTAGTTTTTCTTCCTCTCTCCCTGTCCCACATACCATTAATTTTCAGAACTGTATGGGACCTCCTCCCCATCGCAGGGGCAGTGGGGTTGAGTCTGAGTCGAGTCAAATATTACATAGGTTGCTGTGCATTCTAATCAAACAGCCCATGAGAGGCACATGGTAAAGCACAATATTGTGCTCTTTCCAGTCTGAAAGGACATGTTGGAAAGCTCCGTGTGGCAGAGGCAGGGACTCCAGTTGCACCAGACACACCCAGTGATGGCAGATTCTGATGGATCTGTATTTGGACCTGGGTTGGCCCAGCCATGCCCACAACCCAGCTCGTCTCGTCTCAGTTCCTTCTGTTAGAGCAATTGCCAGTACAAAAGCCCAGCATGGAAAATGACTCATCACTTGGGAGGAGGCTGGGGCTCAGTGGACAATACTCTGGTCTGTTAAAACCAGCGTATGCCCAGCTTTAAATCCCAGTGTGATTGGACCTTTTGAACCAAGATCAACTTACATTCCCCATGCATGTAACCAGCCTGCACATTGCCTGCCATTGTGGCTGGGGGAGGGCACTTTAGTGTGCCCATGCCCCCAGAGTGAACGTTCTCTCCCTCCTGAGGTCCGTGGGGCTGCCACTGCCCCCTCACTGGAATCTCATCGAGTGGCACAGGCCCCAGATCCTCTGCAGTGCGACAGTCACCCAGGACTTCCAGGCAGTAAAGCCAACTTGTCTGCCAGCAAACAGAGTGATTTAGGCTGAGAAAAAATGGATGCTTCCCATTAGAAATGGAGCAATGACATTTCCCTTCCAGTCCCCTAGACACACATCTGCAGAAGGGCATGTAGCCTCCAAGTACATACCAGTCCAAATAAATACAAGGTGAGTGTCCCCCAGGGGCCCATTGGGGCTCTGCCATCAATGCTCTTTGGGTCTCTTGATTTGAGTGAGGAGGAGGGGCGCTGCCAGTTCTGGGGTTACTAATGAACATTTTTAATCTCTTCCATAAACAGCTAATAAAAGTTCATCTCTCTCTCTGTCTCTAATGCACAATTTATTCCCAGCTGAAAGGCGAACAAGGAAGTTCACACAGAATAATGGGAGGGGGGGACTTGATGCTAAATGTCAGCACTGCTTGATGAAGTCTAATTCTCTCTCAAAGGCTGCAGCAGCATCTTCGGTAGCGGGACTCTGAATGAGAAAGAACACGCTGCTGCTGCTCGCTGAAGGAAGCTGAGGGCTCCAGCCCCGGCTCCCAGAATGGGCTGCTCATTCTGGGCATGCTTTAAGATGGCAGCAGTTCAGTCTCCTGGTGATTAATATGAGCATCCTCAGGACTGGCTGAATTCGTCCTTGAGAGGAAAAGCAAACAGAGGGGTGATAACTGCTAAAGGGGGCTAATGGGGTGGCTGCACCTCCCCCAACCAGCCCTACTGAATGAAGCCGTGTACTCCAGTGGTAACAGAAGAGTCAGGACTCCTGAGTTCTATTCCCAGTCTAGCTCTGATTTAGAGGGTGGAACAGAATTGGAGTCCAGGACACTGAACAGCTCTGCCATGTATTCATTGTGTGACCTTGAATAGGTCATTTCAATTCTCTGTGTTTCAGTTTCCCTACCTGTTAAAGGAGAAAAATAACTCAAATCTCCCTCCCGGGGGGG
Source organism: Mauremys mutica (assembly GCF_020497125.1). Lineage (NCBI taxonomy): Eukaryota > Metazoa > Chordata > Testudines > Geoemydidae > Mauremys > Mauremys mutica. The sequence goes on from NC_059080.1 coordinate 24,394,004, forward strand.
GGGGGGATTATAAATTAAATACCTGGATGTTCCTATAGTGCTTTGAAATCAGGAAGGGGGGTGCTAGAGAAGGGCAAGGGATCATTATTGTTGCACTGTCCCTGGTCAGTGACCCGAAGCAGGCAGCCCTCTCCCCTCCTGTTTCTCTCTTGTTATATTCTGCCATTTCGCACCTGCGTTCCTGACACTCTGTCCTCTAGTTGAGGAAGTGGGACCAGACTCCCTCAGTGCCACTCTGAAAACAACCAGTGGGGACAGGGGGCAAATGATGCTAAAGAGTGATATTGATCTCTTGCTCTTTCATTAGCTCATAGCAAGCAAGGCTGTGGATTCTACCGACTGCCTTAAAGTGCACTCTCACCTACACAGTTTATGCTGGATATACTGGTGCAAAATAACTGCCTGGCTAGTCAGACGCCTTCTTTAATTCCAGCCAGCCATGTACTCTCTACAAATACCATGTCAAGATTCAGGAAAATTATATGTCCTCGTAGCTTATGATTATCTTTAAAGTCCCTGAGGGATAATTATCATTATGACAAGAGACTTCTGATGGTCTCATGATCCCGTACTTGCTGGTGGAGAAGAATGAAAAACAAACAAAAAAAAAACAGCGGATAATTACCCTGAGAATAATTACACGATACTGAAGTTGCTACGGCATTTTCCAATGGACAAAAAGATAGGGGAACTGATTGGTTTCACTAAACTGCAGCAGTTTTGTTTTGCAGACCCAAAACCACAAGTGAATTTGGATATGGGCAGGTCCCATTTTCTCACTAAGTGATGGGCGGGAAGGAGACATCACATAAATGGTTCAGATTTGGGAATACAGTATCTGTACTACTTATTGCAGATGCCCTGTTCATAACTAGTGTAGTGTAGAGTCAATGGATATGTTAATGCGGCAAAGGGAGAGGATCTGGCTCGGGGTGGGCAAACTATGGCCCATGGGTTGCAACCAGCCTATGAGGAGTTTTAATCCAGCCCTTGAGCTCCCACTGGGGAGTGGGGTTGGAGGCTTTCCTTGCTCCACGCGGCTCCCAGAAGCAGCAGCATGTCCCTTCTCCGGCTCCTATGCATAGGGGCAGACAGGGGCTCTGCATGCTGCCTCCGCCCCAAGTGCTGCCCCTGCAGCTCCCATTGGCTGGGAACCACAGCTGGATGGGGGACATGCCACTGCTTCTGGGAGCTGCAGGGGCAGTGCCTGCAGATGGGACAGCACACCGAGCCACCACACATAGAAACCAGAGGGGGGACCTGCTGCTGCTTCCAGGAGATAGTTGAGGTAAGTGAGGAACGGTGCCTGCATCCCTGACCTCCTCCATGCTCCAAACCCCTGCCCCAGCCCCAATCCCCCTTCCCCATCTCCGAAACCCTCGGTCCCAGCTCGAAGCACACTCCTGCACCCCAAGCCCCCCATCCCCATCCCCACCGCAGAGCCTGCACCCCCAACTGGAGCCCTCTCCACCCCCTCGCACCCCAACCTCCTGCCCCAGCCCGGAACCCCCTTCCCGCAGCCTGAACTCCTCATTTCTGGCCCCACCCCAGAGCCTGCACCCCCAGCCAGAACCCGCACCCCTAGCCAGAGCCCTCACCCCCTCCTGTATCCCAACCCCAATTTTGTGAGCATTCATAGGCTCAGGCCAAAATGTTTGCCCACCCCTGATCTGGCTGGATTGGCAGATCCGGTGTTAAAAAGCTCAGTTCAGTTCAGCAGTATCAAAAATGTTAGTCTCTATAATTTAAGTCCAAAAAAAGTGTGTTATCAATTGAAAGTGCCCTGGCTAGACCATACATAAAGTAGTGTCCAATTTTGGACACCTCATTTGAAGAATGACACAGCTAAGTTAGGGAGAGTACAGCACGCAGCAAGAGGCTTAACAGAACCTGAGGAGAGACGTAGGAAACCGAGATTACTTAACTGCCAGAGAAGGTGACTGAGAAGTCCCTTGTTTGAAGTTTTTAAATAGCAAAACGTTGTTATAAAGTTAAGCTTGAAAATCCATTGGAAGCTGTTCAGCAGTTCAGAAATAGAGGACAGTTTTAAATTAAAGAGGGACTGTTACACAGGCCACCTGGTGGCACAGCCATCATTAAGGTCTCAAAGCAGTTGCCATTATAACCCCCTGTTTCCCTCTGTTCATAATTGTCTGAAACATTTATCTTTAGGGCCGAAATTGTCCACGTTTGGGCACTTTCTAAAGCTTGGTTGTATTTTACTTTAGAAAGACTGAGCATCTGTTTTTGAATAATGGGAGAATGAACTGAAAAAATATATAAGGATTTTTTTTCATTGTAACACCTAGAATTCAGTGGATTTATACCATCTGAGAGTCTAGCCCCAAATATGTATAGGCTTGACCTGTCGTCTAAATATCCCAGACATGACCGGCCAAACTCATCCCTGGTGTAAGTACAGAGAAATCAATGGAGTTACATAAGGAATGAATGTAATCCTATATACTTACAGCTAACTTCTTGATCTATCAACTCTGTAACTTCTCTTTAAATACATGGGACCTGATCCAAAGCTCACTGAAGTCAATGGAAAGACTCCCATTGACTTCAACGAACTTTAGATCAGATCCGTGGTAATTATGGATTTCCTGGCAACTATCAGATAGTAATAGTTTCTAGTACCACTAATTTTCTAGTAACACTTATTAAACTTAGCAGGTACAGTAAAATAGAATATCATCCACCCTGCAATCTACAGCTGGGAGAATACTGCCAGCAACTTTCCGCCAATATTTGCTCAAAAAGTTTAAACGACTCTACTCCAGCTCCACTTGTGCCCCTGTGTTCCCTTTCTGGGAACGTTCGAGTAAACAAGTTTGCATGAATGTTTGCAAATTCTAATCCTTATCCCAATATTTTGTGCCAGAAGCATGCACACGATCATCCAAGAAGTGATCATAAACAAGACCCAATGACTTATTTGACCAATCATCACTAACCGACACAGCTCAAGTACTGAAAGTGAGCTGTTTATGAGGAATCCATACAGTTAAAAACAAAAATCACAACTATATCTGCCGAATGCTTTCAAACAACAGATAAATCTGAGGAAATTGTAATCTGCTTGTGAAAATTGCATAAGCTGAAAAAAAGACTAAATTTGTCAGGTAAATTTGTCAAGCAGTAGTGATAATAATTCATTTAGCCGGTAATGACATGCCACTTATTATGTAATAAGCTGGATATTACATGGAAATTAGTGTGTAATTCAATGCTCAGCAGTTGCCGTATTGTCAGAGTGGTTGCGTGGTATTTTGTACCCTCTGATTTAAAGTGCTTCCACTGCTATTATGTTTAAAACAAAGCTGCAGATTCACAACTTGCCAAAAGGGGAATCACCAGCTGGATGTTATGAATAATGAGGCAGACAGGGGGGTTGGATAACATCTTTACTGTCACTCCATTAACTAACAATTGATTATTGCTTTCCAGCTCTGACTAGCGTCCTCTTTGCCCAGAACCCCAGTCTCTCAACAGCAAAGCAGCAGGCATGGTTCTACAAACACAATCTAATTCAGGATGCAACAGTTACCTAGGGAGCATTAGCCCCCTCCAGCTGAAAGAAATGGCAACACGACCATTTCCAACATAGTCTACAAACAAAAAACTTTGGGTCAACTCCTCAGCTGGTGTGAACCAGCATTGCTCTCTTCATTTCAATGGGGCTACATCTACTTACATCAGCTGAGACTCTGGCCCAATGTTTATTTAATGTTAAGGTCACTCCAGGGCAAATGCCACCAACACAATAATTGAAAATCCAGGGAAACGTCAGTCAAAGCCACCCACTGTCCTGTGCCTTGGCACCCAGACATCCACTCCCAAACATCCTCAGAGTGTCCATATCCCAGCACGCACCCTCATGCTTCCAACATACTGTACAAGCAAGCACAGTGCACCAACCAAATTCACCCTCATCACACTTAAATGCACAACCTAAACTTGGACCCTAGATAGATGAATTTAGATTCTCTGGATGCATATTTGTACTGATAAAGTCCATAGCATGTTATTTCTAGATGGAGAAGTATGAAGTCAGCATCTGTAGACAGGAAGCAGAGGTAGCCCTTGTTGCTGTCCAAATCCTCACTCATCCTTCCCCCATTCATACTCCTGGTAACTCCCCATCTCATATGCCCTCATTCACAGTCACCTCCACGCAGCTCCCCACAAAGATATTACCTGTTTTGCCAAAGAGCTGAGGAAGCAATCCAAGTCCGCTCCTCCATCTGTATCCTCATAACTTTTGTTTCCCAGCCCCTGCAGACCTCCAGTATCCAGAGCTCCATCTGTCCAACATGACACCTCAGCCCCTCTCCCTGCTTTCCAGTCTGCCTCTCCATAGCTGGTGTGTCAGACAGGTAGGCTAGAAGCAATGGAGGATGGAAGCAGCTGGTGGGACTGAGTAGTTGTAGGTTATGATGAATATGGGGAATAGCTCGTTTTCTGTTCACATTTTAAAAGTGGTCTGTGTCTGAGAGGAGAGGGAATGAAAACATGTGGGAGGTTTGGAGTTAGTAGTGACTGTGATTCTGTAGTTGGAGAAGCCCAAACAAACACTGAAATCTCAGTGGAAATTTTGCAACCCTTTAGTTTGAAATGTTTCCTCTGCCTAAGTTTGTAAATGTTTGACCAAAAGCATATTATAGAACATTTAGTTGGCTCATGAAGAGGCAGTGTGTTAAGTTCAGAGATGAAATTCAACCATTTAAATGTAGCGGGAGGGGAGATTTTGATTCTGCTGTAAGTGCAAATTGGAAAGCAACCTTAACTATGGAGTGCCTCCATAATACTTTCAAACAGGTTAAGCCATTGATGGGGAGACAGTGAGGCAAATTCAACAACATATACATTTGGCCCAGGGACAGTAACTACAAATTGCCCGGGACTCAAGTGGAGAGAGAGGTGGCTCTGCTAGAAAAGGAGAGATCCTGCCTGCTATCCAAAGTGAATACATATGAGTAGCTCACATGGAAAGGAGTGAGACTGGCCACTTTCTCTCATGGTGATGGCAGATCACTCCCGCAGTCCTGTCACCTCTGATAGCCCGTTGTTAATTTCTCTCATCTGCCAGTCTGGATTCTTTCAGGGTGGGACATTGCTCACCTGCTTAAATATCTCTAACGCTACCAGTAAAAAAGTCCTAAATCGGTAACAGATGAACCAATGCCCTTTAGGATGAATGGATTATGGATACATAGCTGTCATCACTCCCTTTCCCCTGCCCCCACCTGCTCATGTGCTGCCCACCTGTGTCTTATTAGCAATAATTTTGGCAACTCTGTGCACTTACGGGGTGAGTTCTTCTTGGCTTATGGCTATTAAAGGTGCTACTTTATACCGAGATGGACTGAGCTGAAGCCACTGGATCTTTGAGGAAGTGCTGATCCAGACCCGGTTTTTGTAATTCAGTCTTATCTCTAGCAATGAGCAGAGAAGCAAAGAAACTGGGAGACATGGACAGTGTAAGAACGAGTGATGGGTGAATGTAAACCATTTAGAGCAGCACTCAAAAGTTTGGATGTCTGGCTGAACTTTGTGAACTCTTGTTTTTTTTCTGGAAATTGTCCTGGGAGCCTTCTAAGATCAGGATCTTGCGTAGTTTCTAGTACTTCTTTGTTTCATTTGGATCAGAAATAACATGAAAGCAGCTTTGGCACTTTGGCTGCTGGTACCAGCTACAACAGAAAAGTGCTGGGGCAATTTAAAATTAAAAAAAAATGTTAACCAAATGGTTTAGACCCACGCGAAAGGTTCAGTTTTGGGTTCATTTCAGGTCTGAACAAAAGGGTTGAGTCGTTTGTTATTTTTTTCTGAGTTGGCTGGTGTCTGTCCTAGTAAGAACTAGCAATGGGGAAACATCACGAGGCTGGCGTAATATCTACTGGACTAGGCTTTCATCAGAACTAGCCAAACCCCATGGCCTATATTTTAAAAAATGACTAGTGATTTTGGGTGCCCAATTTATACCACCTTGATTTTCAGGTGGTGCTGAGGTTCCACCCTCTGAAAATGAGGCTCTGGTAAGATGCCTCAAGTTGCGTGCCAAAAATTGAAGCACCCCAAATCACTAGTCCCTTTTGGAAATGAGGGCAGCTTATAGCATTGCAGCTGGATTGGAAATGCAGCAAGAACAGACATTCTATGGAGATATTTTGGTACTTCAGCTTGCAGACCCTGCCTGAACGCAGGTGTACAGAGGCAGAACAGATGTCAAAAGTAATTGAAAGAACAATTTAGCCGCATTTCTTAAACTTCGCAGAAGTTCCCAAGCTGGGTTTAGGATGAAGGCTCCAACTGGTTCTTCCTTCATTCAAACCAGTTTGCCCATTCTGCCTTATGGCAGATCTTGAGCTGGGTGGGGAGCAGTCCCACACATTTTAATTCACAACACAGTTATACTAAAAGCAGACATCGCCACCCAGGGCCGAGCTGTGTTAATGCTGAAATCCATGAGGCACTGTCCGATCCTAGAGCAAAATGAGGAGGGACATGGAAAAAAGGACCATGGAGAAGGGTGGCTGACGGAAACAGAGACTCTGCTGGCCTGGATCAGACCTCCCCGCTGGAGTCCCTCCCTGTCTGTGCAAGGAATCCCCGTCTGCAGACTCTTCTTAGACTATAGCTGAACTATATTACACTGTATTGGCCCCTGGGACCAGTTAAGCCCTGGGTGGCAAAGAAGGAAGAAGGGAGCTCAAGGCTGGGGAAGGGTTTGGTTATAAATGTTTACACAGGGTTTGGAGGTCGGCGGTGAAGAGGAATGGGATAGAGTGTCTCGTCTATCCCACACTGTGTCTGGCTGTGCTTACTATCCAACCTCCAGGAAATGAAACTCATACTTTCTTCTTTTATTATTTTTAACTGTAGTTTTCCTTCTTTTGTTCCTTCTTCCAGGCAGCCCCCAGGCATGCAGCTAGCTGGAACCTAGAGAGAGCCAGAGAGACTGGCACTCCCCTCCCACCCCCAATGGGATTCCCCAGGCTCTAGTTACAGATTTTTCATGTCACTGCTACATTATTCAAAAGCTGCAGTGATTCCAGCATCTCTCTCTTTGCAGCCTGCTGTCACTGTAGTACCCAGAGCCCTCCCGAAGGCTGGGTTTAGAAAGCTGCTCAGGAGCTCATTTGGCTCTTTCCTTCCCAAGTTTACTTAGGAACCGGGATGAAGGGCTTCAGATGCAAGGTTCCATGAAGGTGCTTGCCTCCAACAATGCACAATGGGTGGGGATTTGGTTTCTGTTTCTGCTTTGCAGGTCATGTTCCAAAAGGATCCGCTATTCATTCCATGAGGAGCCATTGGTCATTCATATTCCCAGGGGATGGTGTGACCAAATGCACCCGGGTATTCACTCCGCACACTCTATTGTAATAATCGCTTTGCAAAATATGCCTTGTGAGGTATCATTTGAAAGTTAATACCTCACTGGTCAATAATATCGCGATGAAATGTGTGTAGCAACATTGTATGTAAAGTTATAAACAAACTGAAATTAGGTCTGAAATGTCAATTGAAATCAATAGGGGTCTTTCAATTGACTTTAATAGGCTGTGGCTCAGGTGCATGATGTCTACAGAGAAGTGCAGTGTAACGTTATCCTTCAAAGAACAGAAGACATAACAGATATTTAATTTTTACTTTTGGGGGGTAGGCAGGTAGGAGAAGAGGAAATCTTCCATCCGATGACTACACCTGTAGTAAGCCAGACTCTTTAACTCCATCTCACCCCTTTTCCCCACTGCTTCCTCTCTCCCCTCCCTCCACCTGCATACACACATATTTCTGATGACTAGTAACATTCCCAACAGTGTTATCACCGAGGGAAAAGAATATGATTAGTTGTCACTGACATTCCCAAAAGTTGCCCCCTGGGTGTTACAAAGCAGATTTCTCAGCCCTCACCATCCAGCCCCAAACACCCAGAGGTTTGGGTCACATCTGGGCTGGAAGACCAGCTGCAAGACATTTCAGTCATTATTCATATCATAGATAATTGGCAGCTACAATCTGAACCCAACAGTGTCTTCTCTCCCAAACCCCTCACAGAAAACACCCGCCTGCTCCATTACTTTCTCAGATGTGCAGAGCTAAACAGTGACATTATCCCAGTGGTAAGTGGTGTTAACCCAGTGATGGCCACTCATGCAAAAAATATATATATTATTAGGTATAGAAGAGCATTATTCAAACCTATTGAAATCAGACTGTTGGAAGCTGTAATTCTGCAAACTTGGGTTAGAAATTTTGTTGCAGATTTTCTTGAGAAAGTTTTGATACTTCCTGGTTCTCTTCCTGCTGGACAGAATTAACACAAGAATAGCTTTTCTTACCATGTGTGTAGGTTCTCTGATATTATTGTGAGGATCATTGGATGGGAGAGACAGAGAAAAAAGCTCTTTGGGAACATTTGCCATGGACTATAGTCCCGAAGCGAGAGTCTATAGCAAGAGTGAAAACAAACAAAACTTGTCCACATTGTCTCAGACTTGAGAAATACAGTTGTTTCCATTTCAATTCAAGGTTGGGGTAGGAAATCAAGTCAGATCTTATTTCATCTGGACCGGTTCAGCCATCCTGGGTCTCATGTTTCCTGAGGATAATGAAGTCCGTCCATTTCCTGCTCATTTAGAACTGGATTTTGTCACCATAACTCACACTTTGCCATTACTCACTTTGTGAAGAGTCCTACTGAAATCAATAGGGCTACTCAGAAAGCAAGGTACTACACAATCTGAGTAAAAGTGGCAATAATCAGGCCCTTAATTTTTCTGTGATTGGCTTAGACAACTTTCCCTTGATACATTTGGGCATTTTTCCATATTGAGGATCATTAAATGTATGTGTGTGTTTTGGTTTTATTAGAATTTTTTTTCTCATCATCGAGGGATCTGAGGCAAGGAACTGCCATGTTTTTCACTCTGGATTCTTTCATAGCAGCCACTAAACATGTTTAGGCTGCAAGGCCTTTTGATTAATATGGACAACTTGGAGTGTAAGGAAAGTCGTAGGGTAACGGGGCACCTCCCTGAGCAGGGCTTTCTGTGCAGAGGCATGTCACAGTGGGAAGATGCAAATGCCAGTTAACTTTTTTCTAGGTAAAGAATTTGACAGGAGGAAATGTTTTGGTGCAAGAAAACTCCAGGAACAAAGCAGAATGGGGAGCAGAGGCAAAGTCTGCATTGCTCCAGCCCTATATGTAACACTCGGTGTTACAAGATCAGGCCTGAGGAAACAGGTGGGGGAAAGAGTCCTAAAACTATAACTTTTTGACAAACAGAAGTTTCAGCACCACATGGTTCTTTGCTTTGATGTCAGCATAAAAATACCCTTTGCAAATGACATGCCTCTTGTATATGCACCTGCCATAAATGCTTTATCCCTGCCACACCAGCACTTTCAAATGGAAAAGACTGTGTATTGTGAAGGTCCCGTACATGATCGCCGCCTCACATACTGCTTTCAAAATGGAGCATCAGCGCAATGAGTGTAGGATGAATATAAGCCCCAGAGGGGGAAGGCTTTCGAGTAACAAGCTTTGACCAGCCTTCCTGTGTTTGTTGTGATATCAATGGGGGAGGACACTGAGTTGCATTTTCCTGTTAATTCTGAGGTATTTTTAGTTATGTCATAGCAGCCCTTTAGACCTGTGTTCTATCTTTATCCACAGAACATTGGCAGGAGAATATGGAGGAAACTTGCCTTGCCAGTCTCCAAGCAAACCCCCAAAGACTCCTCCCCTCCTCCCCAGCACTACAATTTACCCACTAGCTCCCCAACATCCTCCACCATGGGCTCTGCATCTCTGCAAAGTGAATCTCAGAGTCAAGGGTCCTTCTCTAAGAACACCCTAAGACCTCTATGCTTCTGTGGACTTCTAGCCCAAATACCTCAGCTAACTTCACTTGCCAAGGGGAGATCATGGAGAGAGGGGTAGGTCTCTGAGGTGGCCAGAACCTATGTCAGATATACAGAGTTTCATAGTCCAAAATCAATACATTGAAGATCTGACTTCTTACTTTCCTCATAAAAATCAAGCTTCTAATCCTCATTTTCAAAGCCCTGTACAATTCCACTCTGCCTCCATCTCAACTCTCATTTCCTTCTCCTGCTGCCCAGAGTCTTCTCTCTTCTCTTCACCTTCAATCTCCTTCCCCGCTCCCTTTTTTTGCACCACCCCTCTGTATGGAACTTCCTCCCTCTCTTCATTGACTCCCTTCTGAAAACAATCCTCTGCAACGCCCTAAGCCAGAGAGGACAATCCAGTTAGTTACAGTATATTTCCCACACCTGTCTGGCCCCTCCAAATGTGCCTCATTTGTTTGAAGTCTATTGCCCTAGCGGGAATTAGACTGTGAGCAGCTTGGGTGAAATCCTGGCTCCATTGAAATCAGTGGCAAAACTCCCCTTGACTTCAGTAGGGCCGGGCGTTCACCACATGGGTGCCTGGAATGTTTCCTCCTCTGTGTTTGTACGGTGCTGGTTGACCCTGGGGCACCCATTAAATAACAAAAAAATAACGATAGCAATTTTTTCTATCAGTGAAAAATCCACGTCAATGGGAGTTCCACTTGGGTGCTGGGGAGGAATAGATTAGCTTCAATGAAGGAGGCTACACTATTTAGATAGAAGGACAAATTCATAATACCACTCCTTATCCCCACAGCCCCTGTGTTCCGACACTCTCACCCAACTTAAACAGAACAATTCTCTATTAATCACTGGTAGCTTGTCAAGTAGCTTGTGTTTCCAGGTGATAACAGGATTGTGTCGAGTATGCTGGTGGCCAGAAAAAGCAACTGTAATAGCAGCCCATTGGCACGGATGCTCTCCTTTGTGTCTCTCTAATTTAGGTGCTTGGGTTACTGCCACAGACAATTTTTTTTCTAGCCGACCTCCCTATGGAAGAGCAGGCAAGATGCTATTCTGTCACATGCACCATCAGTGGCTGAGTCAGGTTTTCATTCCAGAATCTTTATTCCTGATGGCAGAGGGTGACGGTGTAGGAAGGAAAGAGTGCAACACAGCTTGACTTTCATACACCAGACTGAGCTGGTGCAGTCCACAGCTAGAGAAATCACATTCCCAACTGCAAACCGAGCACATTTTCATCTGCCAGCCGCCAAGAGAGAATCAGTGTGGAACCGAGAGTTGTCATTGAGATGCGGGTATATTTTCCCTGCAGAATCACTTTTCTGACCAGGATCACACTTTAATGTTTAAACAGAGGCAATGTGAGTTCTTGATGTCATGGTAGTGCCATGCTAGTGTGCGAGTCTGAGGCATACAGCAACAAGTTCTTGCTTGCAAAAAGCCTTTGGATAAGATGCTAAGGAGAAGGTAGGCAAAGTTCTATTAGGGACTGTATTTTTTAACATGACCTGGATACACAGAATACTGTAAAAGTTTCTGAATTACTGAGCATTCAAAACCAACTAGTGTACATATATGGCCTGTATAAACTTGTGATCTTATTACTGCTGTTTCTTTTGTCTTCCCACCCTCATTTTTCCTTCTTACACTCCCTTGTTGTGCCTGGTCTTAAATGAAGGACTGTCTCTTACTCTGTATTCATACAGTGAGAGCCTTGAATTTCATAGGAGTCCGTGTAATATAAATGAAAATAATGTTGGCTTTTATTTAATAAGGCTGCAAAAAATTTTTTAAAAAAGATCTTGTTTTTAACCCTTCCATGGACAAGACCTTGTTCTAAACTATCCCAGAGACCTTGTCTCTCTTTTCTTGTCTTTCCATTCCATCCCCTTTGCCCTGTGTCTTTGCCCCATCTCACCACTAACTGCAGCTCCTGTATCTCTCTGCCTCAATCTCCATCTCATATCAAATCTCAACTGCAATCCTTTTTCCTGCTTGCCTACCTATATCTCTTAATTTCTCTCCCCATATTCTATTTGTATTGTGATTTTTAACAGTATCGTTTAACTCTCTGGAGTTGGGGGGTACTCTGAGTACATATGAAAGATGCTAAACAACAGTGAGAGATCACAGGCAGAGATGAACTCAATCCAGATCCCTGCGGGCCCAACCACCCCTGAACTTTGGGATAGTTCACTTGACAGCTTTGGTCTTCTTTAGTCCAACCAGCAGACGCTATGAGGTAGTGTAGCCTGGTTTTGCTAATCCAAGTTAGGGGGCTTTGCCATTGTTATTTCAACTAAGGTTTCCTCCCCCCCACCCCCGCCCAAGAGAACTTTGATATTTTTCAGCTTGACTGTGGATTTTAAATAATTTATTTCCCAGGGAGTCAAGTTTTTAGCTGGGTCCACAGTTGGAGGCATAATAAAAGCCAGCCGAAGGCTCAAACCCCTTCGCTGTCCTCCCGCCACCTGCGGCTGACACAGACATTCATCCACACAGCTCTCTGGCAATTTCGAACCGGTTTCCCACTGCACTGGCCCCACTGCCCCTACCAGGACCAGCTGGAGGCATCATTGCTTTCTGCCTTTGATTTTATTTCATTTTCTAAAGGCTGGGTGGTGGGCAGAGAAGACAGAGCATTTCAAGGGAAGGGGAGTGTGGAAGAGACTAAAGCAGGAGGCTTTCCTGTCAGTTAGCCCAGCACCTCCGGGAGTGTGAAGGGTTGCAAAGTGCCATGGCAGGGAACAACTCATCACATGTCTCAGAACTTATGTGCACACACCCCTCCCCCCCAGTGTGCATGTGTGCGCGTCGCAGAACGTGGCTAGTGTTGTATAGCGGATCAGTATGTTGTGTGGGATGGGGCGAGGAGTGAGGGGGGGGGGAACAGTTGTCTGCAGTTTCTTAGAACAGGAGAAAAGCCTTTGTTTTTCTTAAATAGGATCACTTGCCTCTAATTAGACTGAACAGTTTTTTCTTCCAGGGAAGCTGGGAATGGGAAAAAGGTTCATTTCTAATAAAAATAAGAACCTAACACATCTCATTGTGTCACATGAGCACTTGCAGCTCCCTGAAGATTGCCAGTGCCACTCACTCACACAGCCCATGTGGGAGCTGGCTGGGCAAGGACCGGGTGAGTCCCCTTGCCCCACATTCACACTGAATCTCCCGGCCAGAAGGAGATTGCCTGCCTGCCTCCCGCTGCCCCTAATGCTCCCTACTCTCTGAGTGCCCCCGCATGTCCTGGATGTGCAGAATCACCCCACTCAAAAGCCCTTTGTTCCCCCACCCCCTGTCAAACTCCTTTAACTTCTGACCCCAATGTGCTAATCCTCCTGGTGCGAAGGGAGTGTCAAACCCAAGCTCAGGGTGGGGTGGGGGGGTGTAACTCCCCCGGCGTGATAAATTGAAGCCGCTGCTGCAGCCTAAAAGGGCCCCCTCCCCATTGCACAGAGGTCATTTGTTATGAGAGGAGAACAGGAGAGGGCAGTTTATCACTGAGAGCTCTCAGATCCCCAGAGATTTGGGGTTGGGCAGAATGAGTCTGGATTTAACTGGAATCATATAATAATCAAGCCTGAAACAAAGAGAAGCCCCCCTCTCACACCCCCTCTCCCCCCCAGACTATCACATGAATGAATATGTGTTAGGAATAAATGGCAAACCTGGAGAAATAGCTACCAAATGGCTATGAGTCTAGCAGCTGCCAGCCTGATTTCCGCTTTGCTTATCGTTCTGTGTGCTTTGAAGGCTTGAGCCTCTGGATAGTGCAACACCTACTGCCAGGAGCCTAAGCATTTTCCTAATTGCTTCCAAGCCAGCATCCCACTCTTCTTGTGAAGTTGAAATTGATGCAGCAGCAGCTGCAGCCGCTGTCACAACTGGAACCCAGGGTGAGACCTTGTGGGCAGACAGGAAGAATAATCCAATCATTAGGGGACACACCTAAAAGTTGGGAGACCTGGGACCATTTCCTTGCTCTGCTACAGACTTCCCGTGGGACCTTGAGCAAGTCACTTAGCCTCCGTGTACTTTAGATCTCCATCTGTGAAAAGGGAATAATAGCACCTCCCTACCTCACAAGGATGTTAGGAGGATAAAAACATTAAAGATGATATTACAGATATTACAGTCATGGGGACCATATAAGTGGATGAGATTGATTGACATCCAAGTGACTCTTCAATAATGCCAAGCAGTGCCCTACCAGAACTGCATCCCCCCAAAAAATGCACACTGCCATTGGGAAATCAGACTTTGCCAGTGATATTTCCCTGTAATGTACTCTTGGAACTGTCGTGATGTCATCCAAGGAGGGGTTACCTTGTGCTTAAGTCATGGGGCTGCGATTAAGGAGACCTGGATTGTATGAATTCTGTCTGTATGGCTTCCGGCAATCTGCTTAACTACTCTCTGCCTCAGTTTCATTTCACTTCTCAACTCCTACTCCCCTTTACACAGAAGTGCTCATGATTCTTTGCTACTTCTTCCAGCCTGTGGCGCAGGTTCATAGGTCATGGAGTTCCAGTCCTTTTCTCTTCAGACTTCTCTTTCCATTGCATCCTCAGTCTTCTACATCCTTACTTGCTGCCCTCTTCCTCCCATACTTTCTGTGCTGGTTGGTCTTCTCTCATTCTTATCACATGTCCAGCCCACCTCCTGCCGATCTATCACTGAGAGTCCCAAGTTCATCTTTCCCCGAATTTATTTCTTCTTTATTTATTCTGTCTACACTCCCCTTGCCTGCCACTCTCCTCAGCATATTATTTTCTACTTCATGTAGTAGTTTCTACTACTTTCTTTTCTTCCATTTCCATAAGTCCCAACATTTCCAAACCATACAGCAGGCAGCATATACTTTTCCTTTCAGTTTGTTTCTTAATTACTGGTCCCACAGGACTCCTGCCACCTTTTTCACTGCCACCAGTGCATATGGCGTTCTTCTTTTCAGTTGTCCAGATCTCTCGTCAATGGCACAAAGTGTATTTCCCAAGTACGAAAATTATTTCTTCTAATTCAGCTTTTCTGGGCTGAAATGTCAATCACAAGCTCTTCTTCCACATTCCCTACTTGCATAACTTCAGTTTTCTTTGTGTTTACCTTCAAACCACGATCTTCAAACATAGATGCTTACTGTAATACCATATTTACCATTTTTCTTTGCTGTCAGCCAAAAGGGTCAGTTTGTCAGCATACATTAGTTTCTCTGTGTCTCCACAGACTTGATTCTCCTACTAATTAACTCCATAACTAGGATGAAAAGAAGTGGATTTAGCACATGGCCTTGTCTCAATCTCACCATCACCTGAAAACTCTCTGAAATTCCATGTATGTTTCCACTTTAGCTCTTGACCCTCAACACAACACCTCTATCATCTCCACTTCTTAAAGTTCTGCTCCCGTCTATCTTAATACTCCAAACACCAACTCCTGCAGAACCAAGTCATGTGCTTTCTCAAGATCAATAAATGCTACATTGCTGTTATGCCTTCCATTTATCACCTTTTCCAACTTCTGTCTCATTGCAAATATTACATCTATAGTACTCCTTCCCTCCGTAAAGCCATGTTGCTCTGTCATGTATATTTCTCCATCTTGTCTCCAAAACTCTCTCAAGGACTTTACGAGACTGACTTTACTCTGTGCTTCAGTTCCCCATCTATAAAATGGAGATGATAACAACCCCTTTCTCCAACCTTTTATCGGTCTTGTTTATCTCTTTGCACACCATCTACCATAATGTGGTCCCGATCTGGGTTGGGGCCTTGATATACTACCATCATCCAAATAATAATACTAACAAAGCCTATGTTCTCTAGTGCAAATGGTGAGATTTTAACTGTGAATCAGTTTTTGGAATCTTGCTGAAAAGTCCTCAAGTTCCCATTTGCACTGATAAACAAAGTGAGAGAGCTTTAAAAGTTTGGCACAATCCCATCTCAGGGTCCTGATAACCGCCCTGCCCACCCTAGTGATTGATGAGGATACCGCAATCCCCAGTTCCAAATCTTATTAAAATACCTATGATATTCAGTGCATGCAAACAGCCTGATTTCATATCATAGTGAAGGGACTCTCCAAAGCTGGATATGTTTTAAATATATGACACAAATTAAATCAGCATGATTTCATTCAGATTATTTTACTGTATTTTAAATACATGGCAAATATATTTAGTTTCACACTGTATATTTTTGGCACAAGAACTCAGGTCAATTTGATCAACAATGTAGCTTTTTTTTACATGTTTATGCATTAAATCTGCTCCAACGCCTCTGATCAATAGCATATGAATATTACTTCATAAGGAAAAACAGTATGAAAGAATCATTTGATTAAGCTAGTTACTAAAGATGGTTGGAAATGGGAATTACTGTTCCATAGGAAATTCTGACATTTCTAAATTTGTTTTTGTTCCAAAAAGGTACATAAAGCTGAAATTCCATGCCAAAATAAAATTCTGAAAACTTGTGATTCAGAAATATCAGTGTGTTTAATTTTGGAATCATAGAAATGCAGGGCTGGAAGGGACCTTGAGAAGTCAGAAAATCCAGCCCCTCAAGCTGTGGCAGGACCAAGTAAACTAGACAATTCCTGAGAGGTGTTTGTCCAACCAGTTCTTAAAAGCTTCCAGTGATGGGGATTCCACAACTTCCCTTGGAAGTCTAGTCCAGAGCTTAACTATTCGTATAATTAGAAAGTTTTCCCTAACATCTAACCCAGGGTTTCTCAAACAGGGGTCGCTGCTTCTGTAGGGAAAGCCCCTGGCGGGCCGGGCCGGTGTGTTTACCTGCCCTGTCCGCAGGTCCAGCCGATCGCAGATCCAACAGCTCCCATTGGTCCGGAGCAGCGATCCGCGGCCAGTGGGAGCCGCAATCGGCTGGACCTACTGACGGGGCAGGTAAACACACCGGCCTGGCACGCCAGGGGCTTTCCCTACAGAAGCGGCGACCCCTGTTAGGCCTAGTCTACACTAGGGTGGGGGGTCGAACTAAGGTATGCGACTTCAGCTACGCGAATAGCGTAGCTGAAGTCGAACTACCTTAGTTCGAACTTCTTACCTGTCCAGACGCCGCGGGATCGAAGTCCGCGGCTCCCCCGTCGACTCCGCCACCGCCGTTCGCGGTGGTGGAGTTCCGGAGTCGACGGGAGCGCGTTCGGAGTTCGAACTATCACATCTAGATTAGACGCGATAGTTCGAACTCCGAGAAGTTGAACGCTACCCGTCGACCCGGCCGTAAGTATAGACGTACCCTTAGAGAAACCCTGATCTAACCTAAATTGCCTTTGCTGCAGATTAAGCCCATTACTTCTTGTCTACCTTCAGTGGACATGGAGAACAAGTGATCATGGTCCTCTTTATACCAGCCCTTAACATATCTGAAAACTGTTATCAGGTCCCTTCTCAGTCTTCTTTTTTCGAGACTAAACAACCCAGATTTTGAATCTTTCCTCAGAGTTCAGGTTTTCTAAACTTTTATCATGTTTGTTGCTCTCCTCTGGATTCAGTCCAATTTGTCCTCATTTTTCCTAAAGTGTGATGCCCAGGATTAGATACAGTACTCCAGCTGAGGCTTCGCCAGTCCTGAGCACAGAGGGACAGTCACCTCCCATGTTTTACATATGACACTCCTGGTAATACTCTTCAGAATGATATTAGTCTTTTTCACAGCTGCATTACATTGTTGACTCATATTCAATTTGTGAGATACTATAACCCCCAAATCCTTTTCAGCAGTACTATCACCTACTCAGTTATTCCCCATTTGGTAGTTGTGCATTTGATTTTTCCTTCCTAAGTGCAGTACTTTGCACTTGTCTTTATTGAATTTCAACTTTGCTGAACTCAGACCAATTCTACAATTTGTCACAGTTGTTTTGAATTCTAATCCTCCCAGGTTGGTGTCATCTGCACATTTTATAATATAGGCTTCACTCCAGTATCCAAGTCATTAATGAAAATATTGAATAGTACTGGACCCAGGCCTTACCAAGCAGGACCCCTCTAGATTTGCCCTTCCAGTTTGACAGTGAACCATTGATAATTACTGTTTCAGTATGGTGAACCAGTTGTGCACCCACTGTAATATTGGTAGACCAGATGCCATCTTATGCCAAGGTCTCCATGTCTTATCTGAACACTGACCAATCCATAGCTGGAATCAGTCTGGCTCACCTCTGTGTTGGTATTCTTAAAACAGGTATTAAAATGTGTTTAGACTTTATGGAATGCTTGTGAGTTGTTGCTTGCATTAATCTAATTTATAACCTCTGTATCCCATATTGTAAGGTAATATTTCAGCAGATGCATCATGACTGTAAATCGCCAGACAGCAGAGAGCAATTAATTTGTATGAAGGGCTGATCATCAACAGAAGAAAGGTCCACTGACATCCAGGGACTATTGTGAGACATTAAAGAGGACAAAAGACAATTGTTGTTCTGCTCTCCTTGTGAAGATGAGTCATGCAAGTGGATTTCTCCCATCAGCTGAGCCTGCAGCTCAGAGCATATTGTGTGTGTGTGGTGGGGGTTCAGAAACCCCTAAAAGAATGACCTGATTATCTCTATGCTGCTTGGGCTATGATGGGCAAGAGTTTCTAGGGGTAAGCAAGAGATCATCAATGGCTTAGCTTAGGTTAGCCCTGAAGTACATATAGAGATTGCTTATCAGAGAAGCTTCTATTACCTTACGAACATAAGAACGGCCATACTGGGTCAGACCAATGGTCCATCTAGCCCAGTATTCTGTTTTCCAACAGTGGCCAATTCCAGGTGGCCCAGAGGGAATGAACAAAACAGGTAATCATCAAGTGATCCATTTCCTGTCGCCTATTCCCAGCTTCCGGCAAACAGAGGCTAGGGACGCTTCAGGGCATCGTTTTGCATCTCTGCCCATTCTGCCTAATGGCCAGTGATGGAGCTGTCCTCCATGAACATAGGCAGTTCTTTTTTGAACCCTGTTATAGTCTTGGCCTTCACAGCATCCTCTGGCAAAGGGTTCCACAGGCTGTGTGTTGTGTGACGTTTCAAAACTTAAACTTGTAACTTATTTGTGTATATATGTTCACATGCTTTAACTTTGCAAATAAGTCTCTTGTTTCCTTTTCCTATTTAATACGTCATTATATAACATATTATAGTATTGGCTACAAACTTTGTCTTTGGTATGAGATCTAAGGTGCAATTCACTTGGGGTAAGTGACTGGTCCTTTGGGACTGGGAGTAAACTGAATATTGCTGTGATTCTTGGTGTAAGGGACCATCTATCACAAAGGTACACTCACCTGGGTGGTGAGATAGATTGGAATATCCAACAAGACTGTCTGTGACTCCATGCTTGGGCTGTTATAGTGCCAGAGGAGTTTCCACTTGATAATTGGTTGGTGAAATCTAAACATAGGACTCACAATCAATTTGGAGTTTGTGCCCCGGTTCCTACGATTGGTTGCAATGCTCTTGAGTCACTGCAGGCAGCATTACATCCACCTTATAGTAATTTCATATAGACCACATTTCTCTAGTTTGCTTATGAGAATGTAATGTGAACTGTGTCAAAAGCCTTGTGAAAATCAAGATATATCACATCTATTGCTTTCTCCCATCAACTAGGCCAGTAACCCTATCAAAGAAGGAAGTTAGGTTTGTTTGGTATGATTTGTTTTTGACATTTTGATAATGTCAAATTCATTTGGTTTTGCTAAGGTAAAAATATTTAATTTTGATAATGTCAAAACAATATAATACAAATATTATATATATATGTTTATATAGATTTATTGAATATAATATATAAATATAATGTAATATTAAAATTCATATTATCATGGAATAGAAAAGTCAAAATAAAATGAATCAAAATGACAAAGTCAAAATGAAACATTTTGACATTATTAAAATGAAGTGAGAAAGTCAAAATGAAACATTTAGCATTTTTCCTGTCTAAAATGTCATCAGAATGAACATATTCCCTGGCAATGTTTCAGTTTGAATGAAACTGAATTTTTTGATGGAAAACAGTTTGGTTGAACTTTTCTGACCAATCCCACTTGTGACCCTGTTAAGTCTTTTATTCTTTATTTTCACAGTGAATTTCATGCAAAGTGCCAGCCTATGTAGATTCTGCGATTGGTGGCAAAGTCACCCAAAGTAATGAAAGGCCACCCCCTCAGATCAGGGCAGGGCCACAGGATCAGGACTTAAATAAATACAGGCAATATAAAAATGAAAGAGCAGGGACTGGGGTGCAAGTCAAAATGAGGGAAACAGAAGGGGCACAGAGCAGAGAACCCTGGACAACCCCCACTGCTCGGAGAAGTAGTCAAAGGAATCAGTGGACCTTGGTTCTGGGGATTGAAGGCCTCTTTGCACAGAACAATACAGCAAGGGCAGCAGCGGTGTAAGTTTCCCCAAAGCCTTCCCAACTAACATGCCTCAGTTCAGACATGGGGTGTTCATCCTTTTTGTCCATCCCAGCCTTGTCCTTATTATTGGGCTTTGCCCACCACAGGGACAATTAGTGTCAATAGGTTAGTAGCAGTGGAAATTGCTGTGATCTAGAGACTTTTACACTACGAACAGGGGACCTGACCCAGAAAAACTTTTAAGCATTTGCTTAACTGTAAGCACGTGATGTGAGTGGTCTTCTTGATATTAGTGGGGCTACTCACATGCATTCAGCATGTGCTGAAGTGTTGCTCTGCACTGGGACCTGACCTGAGATCCACTCACATCACAGAAGCCACTGAACAGCCTCTTGAGAACATCCACTGCTACTTTCCAGTAGAGGGAGCAGTTGGTCCACGTGGGGGTTAATTTGTGTACAGCAGTGAAAAGAAGCCTGAGCTAAGGAGCTCCATAGCCCTTCACACCCCTAATTGCAATGTAGACATATCCCTTAGTAAGGCCAGACCAGACAGAAACTAGGAAGGAAGGAACTATCTTTGTTGTAAACAAGGAGAACCTGCAGCTTGAGGGGAACTTTGCACATGTAACTGGCTGGAAAGATGTGTGATCTGGGCAAACAGCTTGCTTCTTTCTGGAAAGAAGGGTGAGGTATATGTGTGTGTTGGGGGAGAGGGTGGATTGTATGTTGGTAACTAAGGGCTTGTCTACACTACCTGCTGGATCGGCAGGCAGCAATCGATCCAATGGGGGTTGATTTATCACGTCTAGTAGAGGTGCGATAAATCGACTGCTGAGCACTCTCCCGTCGACTCCGGTACTCCACCAGAACGAGGATCTCAAGCAGAGTCGATGGGAGAGCATCAGTTGTCAACTTACCGCAGTGAAGACACTGCAGTGAGTAGTTCTAAGTACGTTGACTTCAACTACACTATTCACGTAGCTGAAGTTGTGTATCTTAGATCAAACCTGCGTCATAGCGTAGACAAGCCCTAAGAGTATGTCTACACTACTATTAAAAACCTGTGGCTGGCCTGTGCCTGCTGACTCGGGCTCATGGGGCTTGGGCTAAGGGGCTGTTTAACTGCAGTGTAGACATTTGGGTTCGGGTTGGTGCCCAGACTCCAGGACTCTGCGAGGTCGGAGGGTCCCAGAGCCTGGGCTGCAGCCTGAGCCTGAACATCTACATCCCAGTTAAACAGCCCTTTAGCCTGAGTCCCATGAGCCCAAGTCCGCCAGCACAGGCCAGCCACAGGTGTGTAATTGCAACATAGACGTCCCCTAAGAGTTTTCCTTCATGATGTTTAAGAAGCTAACGCTTTCTGTGCTGCTGGAGAGAGGTGTTGTGTTTAGAAAGCAGCAGGCAGCTAGAGATGCTCAATGGATGTTGATAACTATTTGTAAGTGCTGCTGTTGTCTCATTAATGTTCATTTGAAGCAAAGATAGGGAATTAGTTCTCTTCTATTTGGGCTTTTAGTTTGCAGCCCATGAGATGGGGCTGATGGAGGTTAACATGCCCATTTAGGAGCAGGCTGGAGGGGAGGGTGAGTGCTGGGGAAGGGTGGCGGTTTGCATGATAGACTGTTTGAAAACTCCTGGCTCAATTTTGTTAACACTCAGCTGGAGGGTGTTGAGGTCCCCCATGCCCCGCTTAATGTTCCCCTGTCAACACATTGGCTCCCAGGCCTTTGGCCGGAGCATTTTCCTTTCAGCCTGTGGTCTGATATTAGAGGAATCCAGACCTCAGATAACAGCTGAGGACGGGTTAGTTCTGTAGGTGGGTTCCAAGAAGGAAGAAGGAAATTTATTGGCACAGTCAGTATGTATTTAGCAGACTCTAATCTTCAAGGATGAGATCACAGCTACATATTTAAAGGGGCAGGTTAATGATTAAGCATGGCCATTACAGGGAAGAGCATTATGAACTTCGCAGACTGTGTTAAAAGGGACTTGGTGAAATATTGGGAGTTTTACAGGGTTTGGTTTGGGTTTGGGGTTTTTTAATCATCCAGAGGAACAGTTCTTGGCTTATCGACACATTTATTGGTGATAACAGGTCTTCCATCCCTGATCCCTCCCGATTAGGATCCGATCCTGCCTGGATCTGGGTGGGCTCAGGGATATACTTGTACGGGAACTAGTCATCAGTGTCTCCTTTCATCCTCCCCAAGAGTTCCCCATCATAGTAATACATCCTTTAGGCCAAAGAGGGCTGGACTGGGCACCTTTTAATAGAGATGGACCTGAACCAAAATCCCAGCTCTGAAACGCCCAAACTTTGAGAGAGTTGAGATCTGGATCCAAACACTGTAGTGCTGGCCCATCTCTCGCTTGACTCTCCCCAACACCACTCTTCAGATGAGTGGAAGGGACTAATAATAAGCAATGTGGGATGTTCCCTCACCCAGCCCACCATGCACTGTGCACAATCCTGCCTCTGCCAGCACAGGGAAAGAGGGATTAAGCCTCTGTTGTCATTGTGTTTACTTCTTGTTTGTCCAATAATGTGTGTTAACAGAAATACCATCCACTCTTAAAACATCCTTTATGGGGTTGCTCCTCCAGAGCCAGCGTACGTAGGATACTATTTTATCATAGCACATAAAAGCTTTTTAGGAGGGTTCTCATTCATCTGTGATTTCTGCCCCCATTTTATTGTCCCTGTGCCTCAAATCCTCATGTCATAGTAACTGTTTCCCTGACAACTCCCCTTCTGATTCATCAGTGCTGCTGCTGCTACTTCAACCAAAGTGTTGTGGAATAGTCTGGCTCAGCTGGAGGCACCCCCTGGCTGCAGGCTGACCAATGACAGGGGTCATGCCTTAGTTCCCCAGCTCCCTGGAGCTCTTCAGCAATGACACTGTGACCTTTTTTAGTCCAGCAATGCCCCTTCTTGGGATTGATTCCTTATTTAACATTCATTCTCCTAATCCACCTCTCCTGCCCTCCACTTCTAGTCCAACCGAAGCCTATAGCTTCTCTTGGGCTTAGTCTTGACCAGCCCCACTGGTTTTGGCCTCTCCAGATTCTGTCTGGCCTTCCTAGCCTCTCAGACTTTCCCTGACCCAGGAGCTACTACCACACAGGCCTCCTTGCTCCTGCAGTGGCCCTCCCCATGTCCCCGTCTTGCTTTCTAAGCCTCCTTATGTTACCCCTGGTGCTACCCCACCTCCCTAATCAAGCCTAATTAAGGTGCACCTGTTTAGGCCCAGGAGGACTAACTCCACTCAGTCACCCTGTGACAGCTTGACTCTCACACCTGGCCTGAGGAGTCAGAGACACTAAAACAGACATCTTTTGCATGGTAGCATTGAATATTAGTATCAGGGGACAACTCCGGGCCAAGTCAAACTAATAAATGGCTTTATTATGACTATTATTATTTAATGCAACTGAATTCTGAGGCGATCGTTTTGCCCATAAAATTCAGAGGAAATTTGCTCACAAGATTGGACCCATCTTATTGGTAGAGAAAATTTTCGGTTGCAATTATGGTCACAGGAAATCCAGGCATACATTGTAGTAATGGTCCCTGCAAAACATGGCCCAAGAGACTACAAATCATATTGCGTGGCCACCTGTATGATATCATACACAGCAATCACAGTGTATCATTTAAGCCAGGGGGCGATATGATAGCATCTTACACTCATCACAATACAGTCATGTTTCAGCCTGTGTTTTAGACTGGTACTCCCCCACCCCACCCCACAGGCTCAGCCCCAGTTTCCTAACTATTTGTGGAACCAAAGGTTGTTGCTATTATGGTTTATGGGCTAGAAGAGATGGAATGAAAAACGGGAGGTGGGAAAGGGGGAAGAGAGAAAGAAACAAAGACGGCATTGTTATCTATTCCAAAAAACTGTAGACACTTATTCAAGGCAGAATGACTAGTTGGGATTGTGGTTTGATTTTAAATATGTGTTCAACCTTGTGAAACAGTCAACAGCCTGGAAAGTAAACAGCAGAGTCAATGGCAGAGGCTGCCCATGACTTCGAAAGACCAGGCCCGATTTTCTGGCTCTGGGTGTTTGGCTGTAGCCCAGTGCAGTTTCTGATGGTGCCATGGCTGCTGCACCCAAGGGGCCAAATGAATCCCCAAATCCACAGATAAAAACATCTTTCTACTGTCCGGCAGAAGCAGCGCTTTAGGCTTATCAAGCTTCTGTCTTATCAATTCCCAACAGACACTATGAGAGGCAGATTTGTCATATAAGTCCTGGCATGCTTCACTTTTGCCACATGGCAGCAAGAGCCAGAAACCGAAAAGAGGGAGGAGGGGAATAACGCAATGTGAGAGAACAAATCCATTTTGCAGCCATCTAAATATCAGCCAGTGAGCGAGAGAGAGTGCTCTACTCCCTGTGCAAGCTTCCAGGAGTGAGGACTCATTTTTTCCTACGTGATGGCATTTCACTTAACCCATACTTTTCGTAGCTGGCAGCTAACTATGTATTCCTCACTTTCTGGGGTGCTCAACATGAGATCCTGGCGTCTGATTTGTAGAAGTGCTGAGCACTCTCAGCTACAACTGAAGTCAACAGGAGCTGTACTTAAACATATAAAGTGCTATGTAATGCTAACTGCTCTGAAAAATGAGGTAGTGGGTGTCTCATATTGGGCACCCAAAATTAATGGATTCTTTTGATTTTCATTTCTCGGTGCCTCAGTTTCCTATCTGTAAAATGGGGATAATGCCACTTGCTCACCTCACAGCAGTGTTCTGAAGATAAATTAATTCATGTTTGTGAAGCACTCGGCTACTGTAGTGATGAGCACCATAGAAAAGATCAGGAGGCAATTAATAGTTCTAGCTTCAGAACAGGGATTGAAGAGTGTGCAATAAATAAGGCCAAGGGCCAGACGTTCAACAATTAGGAGAAAACAAAATACCAAATAGCTGCTCAGAAGGGAGCAGCATCCATCCTGTGTACTGAATGGCACAGGGGCTCCGTGGAAAAAAAATAGCACATGAGCATGTAATTAAAGACTTTATTACACACAAGTGAGCCTGAATTAAGGTTGCAAAAGCAACCTTAATTCTGACACTCCCTAACTTTTGGAAGTTTGACTTTGCAACCATAATAATGTTCTTTTAACATTTTTGGTTGTTCTTGTTGTGTGTGTGCCCGTATAATAAGATTAACAATGACAAGTACCATGAATTCTCAGTTTCCTCTGTCCTATCAGCCATCCCATAGTCAGAGTAAAAGCTACACTTAACTGACTTTCTAACTGCTAACAAGGGGGTGTCAGACACATCCATTTTCGCCTCAGTGAACTAGCTACATTCTACTGTTCAGTCAAGCATGAGAACGAAAATGCCAGCTTGTGCCAGGCATCGCATGGGCAGGTGCTGGGCAAACTCCCCTCCCATAACTCTGCCAACGTACTTCATTTCAGAAGAGAGGCTCACTTTGCTGTTCCAGACCTGGGCCTCCTCACTCGGCCTTGCCAGTGTACCACCTCTAACCTGCAGCTCCTCCTGCTATTCCAATGTTGGACTTCTCCCAAGAATGTCAGTTCTGCCAACTGTCGTGTTTTTGTGATGCTGCCAAATATCCACAAGAAACTAGGGACCTAGGATTGCTCCTATTGAAACGAGTTGCATTGTTTCATTGGGCACTGGATTGAAACTAACGTTATTAGTTTCGTGACCAAATCAGGATACATCGCAAGGTCAGCAGAAATTAAAACCTTATGTACTGGATTTTTACCATTCACGGGTAGAGAATGATGGACTTTCCAGGTTAAATCTCTGTACTCTAATGAGCGATGCTTGAGCCTTCAAAGGCTGGGAGGTTCAATTCAGAGAAGCGTCCAAAACTTTGGGTGGTTTTCCAAATTTTCTAAGTAACGTCTTTGGTGTGCAAATTGGCCAGGAAATCTTACTCAGCCAGGCCTTCCTAGAAGATCCCAGTGGTTCTTGGGTTTAGCTCAGGCTGGAAAGGCCCCCTCCTCCCAAATAGCCTCCCTTCTCGTGATATTTTCAGTTTTCTGGGTCTGCTTCAGCGTGGATCAGGATCTCAATTTCTGAGGTTGCGTGAAAGAAAGCAGTAATGACAAAAAAGATTCTTGATTATTTTTTTTTTAATTTCAAGAAGGGCTTTTCAGTCTTTGGTTTGTGTTTGTGGCAGAGGTTTGGACTGAGGCTTGTTTTAACCCGAACTGGTTTGCTTGGCTTTTTCAAATTTCTTTGACCATTCAGAAATTGGGTCTCACCTCCTTAGCCTTCCTCCTACCTTCAACATCTCCTTCACAATGACTGTACCATACAGGGATGGAACCATCATCCCAAGGGATTGTCTCACATGCAATGTAAAGGTGATTTGGAAGCAATATTGGTATATTCCCATTGACATCAGATGTGCTGAATATCCCCACTCACCAGACTAAGGAGCCACTTCTCACTCAGTATTAGCCAGGCTGAGTGAGGAACTTAGCACACAAACAACCAAAAAAACTTAAAGCCCCTGAGCCATGCAGTGATCCCAACTTTCCCTCACAAAAGGGAGGTTCATCCACTTCCACAGCTCCGTCCATGTTTCCTCCTTCCCTGCTTGGAGCTCTCCAAGGATTGTCGTCGGTAGCAGGCTGGGCAGCAATGTTGGAAAGAAGTCCATCTACTCCCTACTGGCCCTACAGAGGTCAGGGTGGAGAGAGAATGCAATCTTTCCCCAATGGTATTATTATTTCATGTCCTTTGGTCTTTACTGCAAATGTTTAGAAAACCCACTGTCAAAACCCTGAAACACAGTTGCCCTGCGGCTTGCATGGATTGTATGAAAACAGTCCTGGTTTCAGAGTGCTACGTGATGGGAACCTTTAACATATGGGGCTGTGGCCATATTTTTGTTTTAATCTGAGTCCAGAAGGGAGAGAGCCAGGCCAGTATATGACTCTGCATACTACACACACAGTGAGATGAAAAGGGTCCACAAATGTTTGGCCTTTGGACTTTTTTCCTTTCCTGCCCCTGCTGCAGCTGGGGGAAACCACTCTAGCTTCAGAGAGCTGTTTGGAATTGGCTATATGGATGCAGGATTTTGGTAACGTGCAATTATATCTACAGGCCTCTCCTTGTAGCTTTAGAAGGTTTAATATTACAGACAGGCACTGGAAATCTTGGTCCTTTCTTTCAAAATTATTTTTTAAACATGCTCCTAGTAAAGTTAATGAATCACTTGTGGAAAAGGAGCCTTTTATTAGGGACTGCAGTTCTGCACAGGTTTCTTTTCCTTTCTTGGGGCACCAATATGCCAATTAAATAAAAATCCCTGGTTTGAAACCCATTCCTCTTGCTGAATTAGGATTTTACCCACACACAATTAAAAGAAAGAAAAAAACAAACATAATTTTCCTTTGATTTAAAATCAAATCAAAATCACAAAGTTACCCCCAACTCATTCACATTCCTAAAGCAGATTCCCCAGCACTGGTGCCATCATCCTAAAATATCCTCTACTCATTTTAACACCCTCAAATCACCCTATAAACTGTCCCGTGAGTTCCATCACACTAAGTTCCCCTATAGGTTCCATTACCCTA
This sequence comes from Mauremys mutica, assembly GCF_020497125.1. Taxonomy (NCBI): domain Eukaryota; kingdom Metazoa; phylum Chordata; order Testudines; family Geoemydidae; genus Mauremys; species Mauremys mutica. The sequence continues at coordinate 24,421,851 of NC_059080.1, forward strand.
AATCTCCTTCTGGTCCCATAACCCCTATCCCCTGCTAGAGCCATTGCCACAAATCCCCTGCTGGTTTCATTCATTACTTGGTGTCTCTAGTCACTCAGGCAAATCAAATACGAACCAGGCTGCAGGGTTCTCCCCACCCCCTTGCTTCATATTGTAAAAATGTCTTTTGAAAATGAGAATGGAAATAATAATAGTTTTAGAAAGGCCAAAAAAAAAAAAGAAAAGAAAAGAAAAGAAAAAGCAAGGTTGCTCTCTTTTTTCTCCCCAGCTGCATAGCAGCAGCCAGCAGGTGTGTGTGTCAATCGGCTGGCTCAGGAGATTTATAACCTGTTTCAGGATTTCTAAGCCAAGTTTAGATTTTGGAAGTATTTTCTGTTCACAAACAAAGGGGCTCTAGAGAGGGGGCCCCAAGGGACACAACAACCGGAGATGAAAAAACAAACGCATCTCTCTAATGCGATTAGAAAACCCTGCTGGAGGAGCAGGGTCTGTCCGGCCAAAGGACTAGTTAGAACAATTTACTATTTCATCAATTTCTACAGCTGGCTCTCTCTCAGCCCATGGGAGCGGAACGACCCCAGGAAGTGATTCAGAAAGGTCATTAATTTGCCCCCTGTTTGGGGTAGGTTCCACTGATTTCGGTAGCAATCAGGAATAGATCAGCTCAGGACCTGGCTGGGTTTCCTTTCCCCTTGGCCTCTTGTCGTCCTGCCTTTGCCAACTGCTGAACACATCCAATGACTGGATTTTTTTGAAAAAAAGTTTCAACAGAGGTTTGTTAGAAATAGAACAAAGCTGCAGCCAAAGGAAAAGCCAAAGGAAGTGGTTTGAACTTCCTGTGGTCACTCGTTCCTCCACCCACACTCTATGACCTTCGGAATAGGAACAAGATCAGAAATTATTACTGGAATAATTTTCTGCTCATCACAAATACAGGGAGAGACGAGCCATCCTTTCTAAATGCACACTCATACCTGGCCACACTCACCCATGCTCTGTCACACCCGCCCACACCTGCGTCCTTGCCCCTCATAAACAAATGCACTTGACCGTGTACTCTTCTAGAGATGAAGACGTTGTACCAGATTTATTGTTGGCTCAGTTTATTATCTGTGGAGGAGAATATTGGCAAAACAGTTGACACTTTGTTTACGGGTCCCTCCCATTAGGGATCTGTTTTAATCAGATATAGAAAGAAAACACCATGTTTCTGCCTGTGATATAGATGCCTTTTTATATAAGTTTACATAGCTTAGTAGATGACAACATCCTGTAGTCTCCGGTTCACTGATATTTTGGAAGAAGAGCTGCAAAGAAGATGAAGGGTCTGGAAGCACCGTCCAGTGAGGAAAGACAAAAAGGATGGCGTGTCAGGCCTGTGTGTCAAGCAGCCCACGAAGACCAAAGAGTTAAGGTCAATAAGCACTTTTCAGGAGCTGGTGCTATGGGACTCTCTACACTTGGAAATGAAATAGCTATACCCGAGAAGTCCTAAGAAGGGAACAAGAGTTTGAACAACTGCAAGTGGCTGAAGGAGAAAGACCAGTTACACCAAATGGCCCAAGGGGAAATAACAAGGAGCAATGGAGTGAAAAAGAGCAAAAGAAACCTCAGGCTAGACATAAAAACATGACCTAACAGTAAAATTAATTGAACTGTAAGTTACTCTGCCAAAGGAAATCATGGAAACCCCATTCACTGGACTTACTCAGGGTTAGTGTAAACCCCTTGGGGAATTTGCATTCAGGAATGTGCACACATTGGCAGGAAAGATGGACCTAATAGGTCTTCTGCACAGTAGCTCTCATTTCTACAGCTCTTTAACATGTAATGAGGTGATACCGTTGTTTGACAGATGCTTTAAGACTTGTGGACTGTCTCTTTGACAGACACCATACCCCCTTCTCAGCACCCCCTGGCATGTAGCACGTCCAGCATTGCAGAGGGAGCGGCAGTAGCACACATGCAGCTGTGCACATCTGGCACACGGTTCTTCCAGTGTGGATTATTTGCCAGCAGCCAACCATTTTGGAAGAGAATCACCAACAGCTGTTCTAACAGGAGAGAGAGGAAAAGCAGTGTCTAGAGCATCTTACAAGGGATTGGCGAAAGTATGCAGGGCTGCCCCTGTTGGGGGTGGCAGTCTCTGGGCAGCCACCATTTGGTTGCTCCAGGTTCCAATCAAAGCATTTACTCAGTCATTTGTTTCCCTCTCCCGCTTCCCCACCTATGAAAATTAAAGGGAAGCCCCTTGGGTTTCCACGAAGGCCAGCAAACTTCCCCACGAACTGCTTTGCCAGCACCTTTCAGCAATTGCCTCTGCAATGTGATGCAGACATGAAAGGGAACGTCTACGTTTGAGGGGGAGGGAGTGCTGGGGAGCCAAAGAGCCCGTATCCCTGCTTCCAGTGGGCACTCCAAATGGCCACTCCGGGATATCGCTGCTCATGGCAACTCCCTGACACCCTGCTACTGAAATGGATCAACATCCCCTGTGGCCAAGACAGCCACCCTAGCTGCAAGGGCCAGTATTGTCTGAGCCCACAGGAGCTGGAGAGAGGCAGAGAGAAGTATGTGCATTGCAAAGGCAGAAATGCTTCTCCATTCTCCCATCCACCCTTTGCCACACCCCCGTTATCTGCCTCCAGGAAGCACCAGCTCTTGCTCTCCCCAAACAAGTGTAGCTTTGTCCAGCATGTTTGCTGCAGCCAGGAGATTAAACCAAAGGAAACAAAGCAGTTCAAAGGCTTAAAGCAGTGACTCACACTGAGGGCTTTCCAGGCCTTCTTCACTTGGCACATTGCGCCGTCCCAAAAGGAGAAATGACTATGTCACAATAAATAAATAAAAGTCAATAAATCTTGTGCTGTGGCGTTGGTGAGTGATTTGGGAACAGAGAAACCTGTTCAAACAGCTCAGCATTTTCCATGCAGAAAATTCAGTGTCACGTTTCTGAGCGGAGGGGGACAGTATGGCAAGGGTAAAATAAATAAATATACATTTCCCATGTCTGTGAGAGAGGCTTCCAGAAAGCATTAGTGTGTGGCCTCGGAGTTAGTGCCGTGTGCTGCCGTGCCAAACACCCAGGGCTGAGTCACTCCCCAGCAAAGGAGAGCTTTTCTCCTCTGTTACTCAGCAGAGCCCCCTGTAGGCAAGAAGGGAGCAGTATCATTGGCATCTAAAGGGAGTTCCATGCAGGCTTCCTAGGCCATAGAAAGTTTGCTGTGCTAGGTTAACATACAGATGCTGCAGGTGTGAGGGAGCTGTGTGAGCAGCAGAAAGTCTTAAACCTTCCACAGAGTGAGGTCAGCTGTGATGGGCCTGACCCAGAATCTTGGATATCATTTCCCCGAATGATGAGATGTTTCAGATCCAGATCCACACTGAGTGGCTCAGGCCTGCCTGTATAATGGGCATGCCCCAGAACTCCAAACTTAACACCCCTGCACTAGATGGGCATTCAGATTCAGATAGGCTTGCGCCCCTTGCTGCTCATTTGCAGCTATTAGCAGTTGGCAACCCATCTCTGATCATGGAATCACCCGGTACCAGGCCTGAGCCCAAATGGACTTTCCTTCAGGTATATAAATACCCTGGTGAATCACCTGGCAATGCCAAAACCTGCCTCAGCGGACTTCAGCTGGAGCTGGAAATAGCCCCCTTCCCAATGCATATCCCCTTCCCCTGGACAGGTAGGGGAAACTTCATGAACTAGGAGGTTGGGAGTGGGAGCTGCATGGCAGCAGGGAGCTGGAGGGAAGCCCCAAGGACTGTGGACAGAGCCACGTCTGGAACAGCTCGTGTCTACCAGATGACAGAGCTGGGTCCAAGTCTGTGCGCAAATGATGGGGGAGCAGCAGTGGCTGGGCAAGAAGCCAATGCGGAGGCACCCGAGTGAGATACACTAACTGAGCTTGACTTGAAAACCAGCAAATGCTTATTGAATGGAGACTGAACTGGAGAGGATACCCCGGCTCTAGGACTGACAAACCCTGACTCTCATCTGGGCTGCCTCAGAGACCCAAACAGAAACTGCTGTTTCTCACTTTGAACAGTAACTGTTAACCCTCTGTACACAGGGTAGCTGCACTTTTCCCCTTTTCTGCCAGCCCTAATAAATACCTTTACTTTAACCACGTGCCTGAGTGCTTATTGGGAGCCACCAAGGCGAGCGCCTACACAGGGCCACCCAGAGGATTGAGGAGGCCTGGGGCAAAGCTGGAAGCTGTGGCGCTTGTACTCACCCGGTGGCGGTCCAGGTCTTCAGCGGCATTTTGGCGGCGGGGGGGGGGGGGCAGCTTCAGTTGCTCCGCGTCTTCGGCAGCATTTCGGCCCTCCAGTGCTGCTGAAGACCCGGAGCGACTGAAGGGCCCCTCGCCACCGAAATGCTGCCGAAGACCCGGACCGCCGCCGGGCCAGGGCTTGCGGGGCTCCTGTGGGGCCTGGGGCAAATTGCCCCACTTGCCCCCGCCTCTGGGCAGCCCTGCGCCTACAAGGCCTAGCTGCTGAAGCACCTACAGTGCTTGCCTCTGAGAGGTGATACCTTGGGCCCGCTACTGGTACCCTCGGGGCTGGGGCTCAGAGTAATTCCAATACAATGTGAGAAGCTGTTCCCTCAGAATTTCTGACCTGGAAGAAACCAGAAGGGACTGACTGAAAATCCCCCAAGAGTATCTGCCCAGTGAGGTCTCCAGCTCATTATCTTGCAGACCAGATGAAGAAGGAGCTTGTCTATATCCATCTCAATTTCTCTCATTCTCAGAAGCAGCCAGAGGCTCAGCAAAGCTTTTAACACTTGAATGAACGTTACCAGAAGGTCAGCAAGGTGGGTGAGCTCTGCCCTCTCCTCCCTACACTACAGATCTGTTCACTAAATCTTGGAGATTAGAGGGCTCATGAACTCATCAGGGCATCACAAGTTATACATACACCATGCACCCAGCCCTGCATGCAACACTGAGCTAATCATATCGTTTACAGTCTAATACCAGGCCAATCACCTATCAAACCAGGGACCCTACAGGCTCCACCAAGAATGTGGGGAACTCATTTGTTGGATGGAAGAGGGGAATATGCACACAATAAAACTCCATCAGGATGAGATTGGGATGCAGCAAGCCAATCAGTGCTGCCTCACTTGGGACCAGGCAGAGTTTCTCATTGGCTCATAGCATAGCTTTCTGCATGGCAAGACTGATGGGCATTTTGAATGCTGGTGAGACAGAGAGGAAACATATTGGTGGATGACAGTGGTGGCTGCAACTGCAAGCTTTCGGGCACTAACTGGGCAGACTGATGTTGGCCTGTATTATGCACAAGGTCAGAGTCCGTAATCTAATGGCCCCTTCTGGCCTGAAAATCTAGCAAACTAATCCACTCCGGGGGATGGTTGGCCATGGCTTTAACTCTCCCTTCCCCAGTCCAGCAGTAGAAATTGTGAAGGCATGAAGACCTTTGGAATCACACCAATATTTTCTTGGGCTAGTTTGTGCTATTATTGTTGGTCTGAACCCTGAGGCTGATCCTTGCTCTGTTTGATATCAATGGGTGTTTGATTTCAGTAGGACTGCTCGCAGAGTAAGGTACTTACTCCATGCAAGTATGGGCAACCAGGGGCGGCTCTAGAAATTACGCCGCCCCAAGCAGGGCGGCGCGCTCGCCGCCCTTCCCCGGTCCAGCGGCCGGGGCAGAAGTGTCTGCGGCGGGTGCGCTGGTTCGCGGCTCCGGTGGAGCATCCGCAGGCATGCCTGCGGGAGCTCCGTCCGAGCCGCGGGACCAGCGCACCCGCCGCAGTCATGCCTGCGGGAGCTCAAGCGGAGCCGCGGGAAGAGGGGACCCTCCGCAGTCTTGCCTGTGGCAGGACCGCTCGTCCCGGGGCTCCGGTGGACCTCCCACAGGCATGACTGCGGAAGGTCCGCTGGAGCCGCCTGCCGCCCTGCCAGGACAATGCCGCCCCACGCGCCTGCTTGGCGCGCTGGGGTCTGGAGCCGGCCCTGTGGGCAACAGAATCTGACCCTAAGGGCTTGTCTATACTGCCCTGTAGTTTGGACTATGGGGGTGTGAATTGCATTGTGCACCAAAGTGCTGCACTGTATGTGGGCACTGTGGGTGCGAACTAAAAGGTTCCTAGCAGGTCGCCCAGAGGATTCAGGGGGCCTGAGCCAAAGCGGGGGAGCTGTGGCGCTTGTACTCACCTGGCAGTGGTCTGGGTCTTTGGTGACATTTCGGCGGGGGGGGCCTTCAGTTGCTCCGTGTCTTTGGCAGCACTGAAGGGCCCCCCGCCACCGAAGACCCGGAGCGACTGAAGCCCCCCCGAAACGCCACCAAAGACCCAGACCGCCATCGGGCCAGGGCTCGTGGAGCATTTCGGCAGCGGGGGGCCCTTCAGTCGCTCTGTGTCTTCGGCAGTACTTAGGGGCCCCCCACCGCTGAAATGCCACCGAAGACCTGGACCGCCGCCAGGCAAATTCCCCGCCTCCCCCCCCCGGGCAGCCCTGGTTCCTAGCGTAATCCTCTTCCAAGAGGACTACATTACTGCCAAATAGGAACCTTTTAGTTCATGCTTGCAGTGTCCACATGGGGGAGTTACAGAGCAGCACTTTGGTGTACACTGTTATTCACACCCCTGGAGTCCAATTCCAGGGCAGTATAGTCATAGCCTCAGTGAGGAACTTAGAATTTGTCCCATTGTTATTGTTTATGAATTAGTTTGGAGAGAGTCACTTTCCTCTCCAGAATCTGGACCCATTACGAAAATCACCTCTGACAGTTTCAGTAATAGAGTCTGACCCTTCGGGCCAAGGGCCAGTGAAATGTATTGTTTTAAGACCATCAACTTTTGCCTGCTCCCTTCCCCCTGTTGGATCTGGTAACAAAAGCTTTTCAGCAGCACAAGGGCAGTGTGTGTGCACGGATTAAAGGGGAAGGAGAATTCGGAAGTGGGGTCTTGATAGTCTTTTCTGGTCTCAGGACTCCTTGTTTTGATGCCAAGACAAACAAATAAATCATGTTCAAAGGCATCTGCCCACAATAGCGATGAAGTCAGAAAAACATATAAGAGGGGAGTACGGAGTAGGGGTCAGGATTCCTGTTAGACACAACGGCTTTGCTTGGTGCTTTCATTTTGCTTTATTTCCTCTTCTACTGCAGCTCGGACTGGGGAGATTATTTATTTTGCAGCCTCTCCTCGGCCTCCTTTTGCCGATAGAAATTCGTGATATGCCCTCGAAATTTTCAGTCCATTTCCAGTGTCTGCTTTCAGTAACCCTTTCAGTCTTTTGAGAGAGGGCTCATGCTCTATACAATGCAGCATAGGGCAGGGCCATTATATACACAGAGATCAATCCACTCCTCACTGGAATGCAGCCACCTCTGGGATGGAAGTGGACAGCTGTTTAAACACACACAAAAACACTGTTTAGCCATCTGGGAACAGGAAGCAAATAAGAATACAAAATCCAACTGAAACTGCAGGGAAATTTTAACCTGAATGTATTTATGCCGTTTGAATTTATAGCAATGGTGCTAACATAATTATTCTTAAGAAAAATCACCCCAGAATTGTTATAGACCACAAGTCATTGAGTCTTGGTTTACACCTCATCTAAAAGACAGCATCTCCCACAGCACTGAATCCCAAGTACCAGGCTGGGAGCGTGGTGTAAGACTGACTCAGCAGGAAATTTGCCAGCAACTGAATCATTTACAGCTTCCTGAAGTACATGGTATGGTCTCCCATCCACATACTGACCCAACCCGATCCTGCTAGGTTTGTGAGATCTGAGAAGGCCATATTCCAAGCTGCTATAGCTGCAGACTATATCGATTGCCGGGCCTCTTTCAAATGAGCAGCACATTCTTTCTGGTACACCTGGGGGAGCATAGGCTGGAATGGGGGCAAGCGGCACAGGAGGGTACCATTTTATTCATTCAGCAACTTGTGTGAAGAGACAATTGCCTCCACTGTTGCTCTCTGTGGCCCAACGCAAACATTCCTGGGGGAGGACGTGCTTCTCAATAGGCATAAACTGGGAGATGCTTTTGAAAATGAAGGTGGTAAGTAGCATTTCAAAGGTCTTGCTGGAAAGTGACATCATGTCTGACTCAGGCAGCGTGAGGCATACCCGGTGCCTCAATCCAGCTGGGTTTAGCAATCAGCAACCAGAATTTAAGTGCTTCCAAACTAAGCACTTTTATATAAGTGCTAGAATCTCACTGCGAGGGGATGGGGGAAATGATTAAATTCAGCTAGGTCACTTCTTATAGCTTGCAGAGAGGCCAAAACTACCTAATTGGGAACTGGTTTCAGTTGTTTGTTTGCCAGGGTTCACACCAAAAAAGGCTCAGTCGAAATTAAAAAAAAAAAAGGGGGGGGGGGGATTTCCTTCATCTCGTGGCTTGGATCGTTTCTTAATGTTACTTTAATGTAGGTCTGGTTGGTGTTTATATGGAGCTTAAGGTGACAAAAAACAAGCTGTGAGCCAGTCATGATGCTACATAGAGCTGGTCACACTATTCAGCCTGAGTCATATTCATTATGAATTAAGCCCCTGTTTTCAGGGTTGTGAATTGTTTTTTACCTGATCATGATTTCATTCACACGCATCCATTATTCATAAGGATATGCTGAATAGTCCGGACAAATAATTTCCAGCCTCCAGGTTATTTGCAATCTGACTATTTGTTATTCGTGTTGTGGGGTTGGTCATCTAAGTCACATGGCCCTGTTTCTGCTCCCTGATTGGATAACTGGATCTTTTTAAACAGTAGGATCATGAATAATGAATAGCAAATAACTCACTTTCTCATCTAAATTTTTGGCAATTAATTATTCATGCAAATTATGTGTTAGACTTTTGGGCTTGTGAACATTTTAATGAATCCTCAGTGGTTGTCCGGTTACTCACAAATAACAAATAATATGATCCCATAAATCATCGCAAAACAAACGCAGCACTTGGAGTCAAACATATGGAGAAATCAGGGATTTTTTTCACTCTCTAACCAGCTCTTGTACTATCTCATGGCAGGGGATTTGGAAACACACAACCTCTTGTCCTAGGGTTACCAAGCAAAATGTAAAATGACTGGGAGTAGCTAAAACTCCACTCAAGTCCATGGAGTTGCACGTTCTTTCTGCCAAGGAGCAGTTTGGCCCCTGGCTACTTCCAGGGCCCATGCCTAGTGCACCCAATGAGATGCTTGCTCTGTCTGTTCTGCTAGAATGGAGAGTCCAAGTTCTGCTTTGGACTTTTATTACCAGCATTCAAAGGGGCTGATGTCTACACTTCAGCACCTTCCTCTGGGAATGCTGCAGAGAATGGGACTGCTCGTAAACCATCTTTGAAACAATTCCCATGCCCTCCCTCTCATGCCTGGTCAGCTTCCTATGAATAAACTCTGCTTCCCAAGTGCGCGATGATGCCATGTTAGTATGGGAGTGACTATGCTGATACATGCAGTAAGTCTCTAAGCATGCCCAGTCCAAATTAGGTGTTTGCGTAAGTCTCAAATGAGTGCTCGTATCTCGTCCTCTGCTGATAATACTGAATTTCCTGAGAGGTTAGTAAACATCACAGTGAGCCAGCAATGGAGCCCTTAGTCTTGCGACAGGGTTATTTTCTGTAGAAGTGGACAGAGCCTGCTTTAGGCACAAGCTATACAAGTGATCTCTTGTGGTTGTGAGAGTGTCCCACAAGCCTGCACTGACTTATCAGGCCATGGGCCCGTCCAGCCTCTCTCTGGCAATAGTATCAGCGGTGGAGGCAATGCATGGCCTGATTCTGCCCTGCCTTCAGTAGGAGGCTGCAGGATGCTCTCACGTGAGGCCCCAACAGAGCAGAAAACCAGCTCTGGAGTTCTCTTTCTGAGGGGCAGATTTGTTGCCCAGAGGAGCCCTCAATTCTCAGGGCATGTAAACAGCTGGTGATGGGGTCAGTGCAGTATTGGCTAGAGAGAATAGATGAGGGGACTTGGGTGCATTAGGGAAAGGAGTGAGGTCAGAGGAGTGCTCGGGCGGAATAGAGTAGAATCCGGAAGCGGGGGCGGGGAGGAATTAGACGAAGGTGTAATGGAGACCTGAGTTACGCAATGTAGAGATGAGGGAAAGCAATGTGAAAGGAACTGAGGCCCTGACACTTTGCTGTATTTGTTTTCAAAGTCAATTTTTGACAGTGTTTTAGTTTTTATGAAAGTGACAGGCTGACAGTGCTGGCTGAAGTCAAGTATAATGCAGGCAGGCATTGGGCATGCTTCCCACACACAGCACAGCCAGTGCTCCTCCATCCTGGCCTACAGAAACTCTGCTGTTCCACTCCTGGGACCCACACACAGCTCTACCAATGCATCTTATTCCTGACCCTCAGCGCCTCTTCCTATTCCAGAACTGGGCTCATTCCATCCCCCTAACAGCTCTGCCAGTGCTCCTCAATCCTGACCTGCAGCACCCCCTGCTATTCCAGTCCTGGGCCTCCCTCAAGCAGAAACTGCCAATCATACCGAATTGCATAGTGGTTTTGTGACACATGTAATAGGGACTAAAATGACACTCCCCGATTTATTTTCACTTGTGATTTAAAAAAAGATTGAGGACTATGGAGGTGACAGGCTGATGCACACGCCCACGGAGCCCACCCCCACTTAATCTCCCTCTCCAATCCATTTGGTCACTCACCGTGCACTGGAAACACTAATCCATTGGTGACTTCAGCTGTAATTGACTGCAGTCGGGCATCAATAAACTGAAAAGTTTATTGCATAGACTAAATGTAATACAGATTATCACAACCCAAGTCAGGCTCTTATCATCTGAACCAAGAAACAGTGGGTCAGTTCTACTAATTCTTGCTCAGCAGCTTGGAGAATCTTCTACCCCCCAGGGATCCTCTCCAGGCATTTGGTCAGAGTGACCAGTCTTGACCTGCTATGTACAGAAACTGATGTGGACCCCAAAGCATTTTTTTTTCTGCTCAGCACTGGTGTCCATATGCTGGATGTTTGAGTTTGTTCAGTCCCTGGATCTGCTACTCTGGGGTGGGCATAGCTATACCTTTGAGCTCAAGTCAGCCTGGGCACTTTGTTTGTGCAAGGAGGATTGCCTTAATATCTATAACATTTGAGCCCGGCTGCAGAGCGGTGTGCTAAAGTCTGCTCATTATCTTGGGATCAGCAGTGAAATTATTGAGTTGTTCACAATGTCTGGACCAGCGTCAGGAAATCTGATTTGTAATAACATAATATTCCTTTAAGTAACATTTTTAAAGACATTATTGAAGTTTAAATGGGGCCACTTTGCAGGCTGTATTTTCTTAATTTTTTTAAAATTATTTTCTTGCCCCGTTGTTGTTTAACCCTTGGAAGGCTGAAACCAAACTCTCTGTCTTTGCTAAAGGAAAAATTCCTCCAGCACATATGCATGCTTGTTTGTTATTGTAAGGGTGCTGATAAGCATTAGGCAGTGCCCCACAGTTTGTTATTGTAGGGTTACCCAGAGGCGGGAGCTGTCCATACCACTTAGTTATTGTAGTGTTGACTGAGAGCATTAGACTGCTGCCATTCATTTTTCTTAAATATTACTTTTAAGATACCCATGTAGAAAGACTAGCACAAAGTTTGCAAGCAGGGTAGAAAAGCAGCTCAAATTTAGAACCCTACCAACCTTGGCAGTAACATTTTTTTTTAAACGAGCAGTGAGGTAAATCATGCACACAAGATAAATGCAATCTCCACGTAATGAACCCAACAAGATATAAATGGCAAATGTCTAATTTTCTCCTGATAAAATAATGCCTCTGAGAGGCTCTTCACTGGTATTTAAAAAAATAGGACTCATTGCACTTTCTCGCCTTCTGTCAGTTACCTGGCACAGTGTGCTGAATGTGCCCTGGGCTGCATGCCGTTCAGAGGAATGCTGATGGACAGTTAGCTCACTGTCACCATCTATAGGTAGAGGTGGAATAGCAGCTGTTGCAAGTCATAGGGAGCAGGCTGAGGGTGGTTATGTGGGATTGGGCTGGTAGGGGGACAAGGAGGGAGCGAGCATACAGCAAATAGATGGATGGTGGCCAGAAGAAAAATGAATTCAGAAATATTGGGTTTCTCATGGACACCCACTTACTCTGCCACCGCTCCAGTGATTTTGAGCTCCCCAGATCTGATTAGGCTCTCCATTACCGTCTGCCGTGCATTAGCATGCCAGGAATCGTTTAACAGGGACCGGCTGGAATGCTTCTGTGAAATGAACAGTAAGAGCTTTTTGGTGTTTTTTTCCCCTCTTCTACATCCAGGGCATGTTATTACTATCAGAAATATCAGACATTTCAACTCAAATTAAAGTCAGGTTAAATATCTCAAATGCAAAAATTCCACATGGTTCCAGATGGAAAGTGGTTCCTTAACTTCATACTGAAAAAAATAAATAAGAAACCTTTCAGACCTGCGACTGCTCCTCAGTCAAGGGAGAGACGAAGAGCCCTGCTGAACTTGAGACCTTTGAAGTTGTAATTTGGCTGGACTAATACAAAGCATGACACACTGTACTGAAGCACAAACAGCATATTTGCCAAACACACAGTGGTAAATACATTGTAATGATAGCAACCAAAGCAGAAACATATGTGCACATACATGCACAAATCATGCGCAACACCAGCTAAACACATTCTGCATAAGCACATCCAACTGACACACATGCATCAGGTACAAACACACATACGCATTGAACAGATACATACATAGGCCAAATCACATACCCTTTATAATATTCACAATATATACTTCACCACACAATATACACTTCACCACACGCATACCAGACACAACACAGAGACACACATTTCAACACACTTGACAAAACACGCTTAAAATTATCTGTGGCTACACAACATTAAGCAAGCAACTTAATCCAGGAAAGGTATGAAATGATTTTGAGGGTGCCTTGCATTCAGCTTTTACTTCTTGGTTCAAGCACTTTTGGTATACTGGCTATTGCAAGTGACACGAGTTTGATGGTCTCAGCTGAGATCTTTCTTTAACCCTTTTACTACTAGATCCCAGCTGCACCTGCTGTGCAGGCATTGTCATTTACTGGTACATTCCGCTGAAATCAAAGGAATGTTAATATACCTGACACATGCAAAAGCAATGCAGGTCCTGTGCCAGGACGTACCTGGAACATTCAGCAGCTGTCAAGCAGTTAATCACAGTGCAAAACCATACCAGACACACTCCACACCAAGTCCTAGAACTTGAATAATAGAGGTGCAGTGCATGACACAGGTTCTGAGACAGAGGGCTCACAGGCCTTTTGGACAGCATTATGGAGGACTTTTTGGCACTATGTCTGCCTCTGGCCAGTGCAATCAGCCCTCACATTCATAAGCACAAAATGTGAAAACCCAGTTCCTCCCGAGGTCCCATTTCATTGTGGAATCATGGTGCTAAGGCCCTTTCCCGCTAAGATGGTGGAATTGCCAGGCTTCTTCTCTAAGGGAAGGAGAGAACTCTGCTTACAGAGGCATTGAAGCCAATAAAACTCTGGGGCATTGAACAGCCCAAGCTGTTCCAGATCCCACGAAACTGGAGATGCCCTTGTCTCTTCCTGTCTCTGACCCTCCCACATACACATGGGGCCTGATCCCCAAAGTTCAGATCTGGTTTCAAATAATCCCAAAGTTCAGGGGGTGTTTGTTTAAGATTAGACCCATTTCCACTCCCAAGGGACTACAGACCCCTGCCCTTCAAACCCACCACTCCAAGGAAAGAGATGGCCATAGTCTTAGCAAACCCAGGAGAGTAAACTGCAAATCCCATCATCCCCTGGCTAATGTTCGAAATAGTGCTGTGCTACAGAAGGAAGGGAGAGAAGTTCTTAGTGTCTCCTGCACTGACGAGGCTTTGTACAAATTGTTGATAGACTGTATCCCCAACGACACCTCTTTCTCGCCCCACCCCTCCACACAACGCCAAATAACCTGTCCAAGTCTCCCGTGAAATGCAGCCTACACTAGGTTTCTTTTCAAAGGCTTCTAGCCCTGAGCAAAACACAAATAAATAAATAAAGTTAGAGGCCCCATCCTGTTCTCAGGCACAGGGATGTAAATCTGGAGCCACCACGGCACTGAACACAACAGATTTACACAACTGTAACCCAGAGCAGAATCTGTCCCTCGCATCTCAATCTCCGCAATGTGCCAGGGAGCTTGCCTTTTTTTTTTTTTTTTTTGCTTCCTTCAGTTAAGTTGTCTTAAAAGGGCAGCTAAATTCCTTGCAAGGGCTGACACTGTTCCACTCCTGAACAGGCTGACTGACATAGCTACCTCTCCCCAACGTGGAAACAGAAAGGAAGAGAGTAAGAAATGCTTGCAGAGAAGCACAGCCCAGGCCTGCAGCAGCTGCAGGGGTGTTGCTAAGAGGCAAGGGACAGATTTCAGGGGGCCCTGGTGCTGGTATGTTCTATTTATTTGTTTGTGGGGGTGAATGGAGAGGGGGGTTAATTCTCAGCTATGTCAGACAAAGTGCAACCTCTGGATGATCTGCCAACAAGCAATCCTTATAGCCATGCAGCTCGGAAGGGACCCCAGTTAATAACGCTATTAAGGGCAGAGCTCTTTGCCTTTGTTCGCCTGCCTTAGGGGCTGTGTTACTGCTGACGCCAAAGCACCTCCTCCACCCTCATCCCAAGGGCCCCCCCACACACACACACTATGCAAACCTCACAAGTAAATAAATATGCGTGGCAGTAAGAAGCAGGTCAGCCTTTTTTATGTAGTCTCCCTTTCCTTTGCTAGGTGCAAAATGTCTCCGCTTCCCCTCTGCCCCTCATCCCAGTGTGTGAAACAGAGGCCCTAAGCTGAAGGAGCCCTGCTAACTCCGCCAGGCATTCAGAAAGAATCAGTGTTCTAGGGAATTTGCCATCATCTTCCTTTCCAGTCCCCACCGGCCAGTGTTCAGGAGGGAACCACCTTTTCACTCTGTCACCAGGTTTTGATTGCCTCATGGCCTTTAGTGAGTCCCCCATTACTATATCCTGAACTTCTAACCCATCCGCCCTCTGCTGCAGCAGCAAAAATACCTAAGTATTCATTAACAAGAACTGAGGAGTCCTTGTGGCACCTTAGAGACTAACATTTATTTGGGCATAAGCTTTATTCATGCTACTTCTCCCTGAAAATCCAACCTATCCCCTCTCTGTTTCTTCTGTCCCATATTATCACCTTTCCTAGAGCTTCACGTGAACTGCCTGTGTCCTGGTGTTTTAAACCCTGCCTCAACTAACTGTCTTGAGATCTGACATCTCTGCACTTTGGCTGTTAGTGTTTGTACATACAGTGTTAACTTTTCTCTCCTTGCCCTTCTTGTTTGATTTACCTTCTGCCTCTCTCCTCTAATGTTAAGCAGTGGATTAACTGCTGCTCTCCCTCCCTTTCCCTTAAGTCCTTATCCTTCATCACTAATCTAGGAAACAAAACAGGCCAGGTAGTTTTCCATGGTAGCAGCCAAAATATTTGCTCTTCTATCAGCCTGCCTCTCCCACACCCCTCTCAGCGTCTTTCTACTCCCCGCTAGACCCAGCGGTCTGAAAACTTCCTAATCTTCGGAGCTGTCCTCACTAGTCAGCCAGACACTGTCTCCCTCAGATTCCACTGATCAACTTTGCTGCTCCCCCAGTAGCCAGTGCCATGTCAGCCCTGCAGTTTTCAGTTGTGAAGGGATACCCCCAGAAGGTCTGACTCTCCCACCCCTCAGAGAACAGCCCTTCTCATTTGCTTTCCTCTGCTGCTGGCGCATACTCATGGCATTTCAGCCATTTTGGTTCTGGTTCTGGCTGGAATCCACAAGTGCAGGCAAATGAAAAATAAAAACAAAAGAGCAATGTTTTCAATCTTCAGAAAAGCTTGGATTCAGTCTCAGGCAGGGCCAGTTTGCCCATCCTTCATTTTGTACCTTTCCTTCCTCGAAATATCTAGGCCTGAAGTTTCCCTGAACTGCTCTCAGATTCCTGGTCTCTGAAATCATCTCTATCAGCATGAGCTACTGCATCAGGCTGGCATCCAGTTCTCATGATGAATTTATCAACCCTCTATGTCATACCCTTAGCTTCTGCTCTCAGAAGGGCAGGGCCGCACAATCACTGTCTCGTTCACTCAGACCTTTTAAAAAAAAGAAATAGTTCTCCATAAAAACTCCTACTCCTGCTGCATCTCCACTCCAGGTACTCTTCATTCTCCATTTAATTCCCTCCGCCCTCATGGCTTGTGTTGTGCAGCCCTGCCCCCTGAGTCACCCTCAGGGATATCCGATATCTCAGACCAGTGGGATGCCATCAAAGCAATTCATCCTTCCCTTCTGAAGAGAGGGAAAGGAGCAGCTGATAATTACAACACACCTTACTTTTTAAGACCATTCATTTTTTCTAATCTAGACAGCAGCTCTCTGTGCTGACTGAAGGTGAGATAAACCTCGTCCACCCTACTGTGGATGGGTAACCCAATAGTAATCCAGGAATGACAAGTGTGTCAGCCAGAAATAAAAAATGAAGCCACTGTAGAACTCTGCCAGAGCCAGTTCCCAGGAAACATCTTCCACTCCAAACAGCAGCTATGAATGTGGAGGCCAACCTGGCTTAAGTCCTCCTGCAAATCCTCTTGATAACTGCATTATCCAGGCATTAAAGGCCTCTTCCTGAGAATGACTGAGCACTTGCAATTCCCCTTGCTCACTGCGTGTTGCATGCTCTCAGCAGCTCTCAGCATCAGGCCCTAGAAAACATTTAGCTCTTTGGGAAACACCAAAGGAGAGTTTTAACAAAAGTGCTGAGACAACAAAATCTCTGCAATCCCTCTTTGAATGAGGATTGCTGAAATTCTGTCTTCTCCTGATCACTCTTGCCAAGGTTTCTGGATAGCAAAACTATTGTGGTGTTGAAAGGTGTTCAGCTGTGTTTGGGAGAAAATTCACAGATAGCAGAACTTTGCCGAACTCACCAGGAAGCTTCCCGTAGGCAAGAGAAAGAGACAACAAGAGAGCAAAATGTACCTGGAAGTTGTTCTTGGGATCTCCAAAATCTCATCTCTCTCTAGTGAGGGACAATAGAGCCCCATGCAGGAAAGGCCATTTACAGTGCTTCTCAGACAGATGTATGTACAGACCCACGGGACTGGCTGATGTTAGCTATATCCATTCTGTCTAGCTTAAGAATGCTTGTGTGATTCTTATTTCAATCCCTGCATTACTTCATTACAACAACACTACATACAACTGATTTGGCCTCTCACATCTTGTTTTCTGCTGAGCTGTGTGTCCTCTCACCTGGCTCTGCAAAACAATGGACAAAAAGGAAATTTTGCTGCTAAAGTTTTGCCCATCCTTCCCCGTACTGAAGCCCAACCTCTCCATTATGCATCTATTGTTTTGAACATATCCCCGATGTGACAGCCCTGCCACCCTTCTGTCCAAACCTAGAGTGCCAATCTGGGTCTTCCTGATCCTCTTCTGTCACTAGTCTTGTTAGAATCATAGAATAGAATCATAGAATATTAGGGTTGGAAGAGACCTCAGGAGGTCATCTAGTCCAACCCCCTGCTCAAAGCAGGACCAACACCAACTAAATCATCCCAGCCAGGGCTTTGTCAAGCCGGGCCTCAAAAACCTGTAAGGATGGAGATTCCACCACCTCACTAGGTAACCCATTCCAGTGCTTCACCACCCTCCTAGTGAAATTGTGTTTCCTAATATCCAACTTAGACCTCCCCCACTGCAACTTGAGACCATTACTCCTTGTTCTGTTATCTCTCACCACTGAGAACAGCCTAGCTCCATCCTCTTTGGAACTCCCCTTCATGTAGTTGAGGGCTGCTATCAAATCCCCCCCGCACTCTTCTCTTCTGCATACTAAACAAGCCCAGTTCCCCCAACCTCTCCTGGTAGCCATGAAGGAGGAGATGGGAGGAGAACCAGAAGGTTCTATTCAGGGTTAAACAGCCTCTGTAGGAAAGACTGAAGCCTTCTATATTATGACTATTTAATTTCTATGATGGCAGTACCTACAGACCCCACCTGGGATCAGGGCCCCATTGTGCTAGGTGCTGTACAAACCCATAGCTAGTGACAGCCTCTGTCCTGAACAGACAATCATCTAACTCAGTGTTTCCCAAACTTGTTCCGCTGCTTGTGCAGGGAAAGCCTCTGGTGGGCTGGGCCGGTTTGTTTACCTGCTGCGTCCACAGGTTCGGCCAATCGCTGCTCCCAGTGGCCGCGGTTCTTCTGAGGGACGCACTGGCTGCCGCTTCCAGCAGCTCCCATTGGCCCGGAGCAGTGAACCACGGCCAGTGGGAGCCGCGATCGGCCAAACCTGCGGACGCGGCAGGTAAACAAACCAGCTCGGCCCACCAGGGGCTTTCCCTGCACAAGCGGTGGAACAAGCTTGGGAACCACTGATCTAACTAGACAAAGGTTGGGAGAAAAGAAGCATTATCACCCCCATTTTACAGCTGGGGAGCCAAGGCACTGAACACTTGTGAGTAGTGTGCGGTTAAATCTCTCCTCCAGCACCTTGCACAAATGCACAACATTCACTCTGGAGCAAGCGGCAGCTAGTGCCAAGCACAGTGAGATAATCACTCAGCGGGTTTCTGGGCCTGCACGCCATGCGAGTGGATGTTGACTGATTCTTAGGCCACCTGCCAGCATTGCATCAGCACCCAGAAAATGTGCTGGGTCTGTATTTATTTATTTTTTGGAAGCCAATCATCTACCTGCTTATGATCAGGCAGCCCAGGAACTCAGCATACTCTCCCATTACCATTGTATCAATCATAATGTCTGAGCCGCAGAGCGGGGGGGGGGGAGTGGGAAGGGGTGAGGGGGTGGGTCATCGTGAAAAAATGATTCTGGCATCTCACAGCTCCAACCCAACTTTTCAGCTCAGCTGCTCCTGCCAAAGCAGCGTTTCCAAAGCTGCAGCTCCCTGATAAAACCTAATACCATCTCCCACAAATTGTATTAAATAAACAGCAGCTGCAGATCAAGGTATATTCATCAAGGGCTTCCTCTTTTTTTATGAATGGCAGAAGACTCAGAGATGCTGTTTGCCAATAGTCTGTCAGCGGAGACTGCATTTAAAATCGATTTGGTAATTACAACTCTGCCTCGGAGTCACAAATCAAAAAGGAAACTTCAGCCCTTCGGGATGTTTTGGACCATTAGGGAGCTGGTAATTATGCACCCCAGCCAGGCATTAATTTACGGACAATGTGGAAATGCTGTAGTGCAAACTGGAGATGGGAAAGTGACTGTAAGGAATTTCAAAGGTTAGGAGAGACATCAGTCCATTTACAACCACCTCGCTTAACATGGCTACAGTCTGATAGGAAACGCTAACTGGACTTAAAATTGCTATTGTGTTGGTTTACCTTTCCTCCCTACAGAGATCACTACATGTTGCTGGAGAGGAATAAAGAAACAAACGGTATGGCCTCTGTTTGTATAGGACCTTCAACATTTTGATCCAGCAAAGGGAACATATCCTTAATCCCACATGCCCTCCAGAGTGAATTCTGTCCAATGACTGTAAAAATGGCCCTCCCTTCTCATGGGACAGGTAACAGTTTATGGCTCCAGGACTTGGTTTAGAACCCTTTCTCATGCTATCACAGAACATACCCTTGGGCCGCCTACCCAAATGCCCCACCTCCTGCCTTTCCATTTGTTCCCCTAGCCGGCTATCCTGGCTCCACCAATGTCTCATACTAGATGCTTTAGAGGAAAGAGAGCCATCCCATAATGCTCCTCGCCAATTGCTCCATGCTGTGACACAAGGAGCAAAGAGATTCCGCCTCAGCACCTCCAATCCGTCAACCTAAGCCCTGAAGCACAAGGTCTTGCTATCTTGTAACACTGACTTCTGCTCGCATGCAGTAGCTGCAAATGTTATTAATGGTCATAAAATTATCCAGTCCTTCAGAATATCCTGTTACACTATTTGTCTCACTGGCCTCCTGCAGGCTGGTCCCACAATCCCATGTGTCTGGCTCAGACTAGTTCTTCAAAGTATCACATCTCCGTTAGGAGCACTGTGAAGATAGTTAAGCCCTGGGCACCTGGAGAAGGCTAAGGCTAGACTTTGGATTCCGAGGAAAGGGGAAACCACTGACCCTCCCCCTGGATGGCCAGCTTATGCCTGCATGTACCTTTGTTTTAAAGGCCTAAAAGAGGGCAGTGAGAAATGAGCTGTCCTACTGCCCCTGGCTGCACCTCTTTAAAGCGTGATTATGGGTAAGAAATGTGACTATAAACATGGCACCTTCTTACTCCCCATCTGGTTCTATGCCCTGTGTGTTAGCTTTGCTGACAAACACACACTTGTGTTCCTGTCAGAGCTGACAAGCCACCAGTGCATCTATGGAGAGTGAGCCTTGTTTGTGTTCCTTCCACTGAACCTCCAGCTACATTCTCACTACAGACTCTTTCTGCAACACCAGAAGTGGAGATGTCAGGGTCTTTCTCATGCCTTGCACACTGAGCAGCGTGGGGATCGAGGCTCACCATGGGCCCTAATAGGGACATTTTTAGAAAGTCGCAGAGACGTCGCCTGCAAGTTCTGAACTCCTCCCTCCTCTAGTCTTCCCTATGTGCTGCTTAGCTCCTCTTACAGTTTCCCCAGGCCTCCAAGCCAGTTATTCACACCATGCATGAGTCCAGCTGGCTCTGGCCACTAGACAGAGGAAGACACTGGAAGAAATATGATGGCAACTGGGCAAAGAAGAATGGATAATTCAAGCAGGATTCAAATTAATCACTTCAAAAATTCTAAATACAATAATGTTTAACTGCTTCCCAATTTAGGGCTCTTTGGGGTTTATTATGCTGGTGATTCTGGGACTGCAGTTGCCTCAATAGTTCAGTCAACAAACAAACGTGTTTGGGAAACAAGCGATCATGGTTCTGGGCTGCTAGCTATCAGCACCAGAGACTTCCTCTTGTAAATAATGAACTAAGTAAGTGTCTCACTGCAGTCTGTTAAACAGATGCATCCAGGCTGCTGACTGGAAGAAGATCCATGATAACTGGAGGTTGGGAGATGCCGTCACTGCTAATAGATTGATTAAATATAAACCTCATTCCAGGGGAATGTGTATGAGAGAGGGCCGCTAAGTCAATGAATAAATAACTCTCCTGCTTAACTAGAGAGAAGTTTAATGAGGACAGAACTTGAGAAGAGGGGTCTTTATTTCAGTGGAGGTGTATTTATTACAGGTGTGATTTTCACCATAACCACAGGGCAGAGCCTGCAAAATTAAACATGAGTGGGTCATATCTCTCTAGTCCCAATATTTGGTGGCTGTGATTGTAAGATGTCGTTTACTCATGTTGGGGCACAGAGGCTAATGTCTAACTAAAGACTCTCTGAACCCCCTTCCTGACTGGTCTAATGTCACAGTCTTGGGCCTGCAATACGTCCTCCCTCCCCTGGATACAATAGGACACAGTGCGGGGTGGGACAACTGGAGGCACTAACCTCTCCTCATAGTGGAGACAGACCAGCCCTCCTGAGTGTAGGACCCTGAATCAAAGCCCAGTGAAGTCAATGGGAATCTTGCTATTGTCTTCATTGATCTAGGCCAGGGTATCAGAGCAGAACATAAGAGGCAACAGCAAGTGACGTCAATCACCCCAAAACTGAGCTGGGTGCTGGAACGGAAGGAACAGTCATCAAAAATGGATCTCTTCATGATTAGAACAGTGCGGCCTCCCAAGAGCGCACAGCCCACACCTTAGGATCAAAAAAATCAGAGAAGGGAAAGACCTAGTATGGCAGGTCACTCGGTCTCCTATGCCCTGGGGCTAGTGCAGGATGGTTCCCTGCAATACAGTGTTTTGTCTAACCTGGATTTAAAGGACCCAAATGATGGTATTTCCCCTTGGAGGCTATTTTTGCACATCTCAGCAGCAGGAAGCTTTTCTTTGTTTTCAGCCTAAATGTTTTCTCATCCCATTCCACTAAGTAATTCCTCTCCCTCCTTAGAACTTACACCCTTTCAATACTATAGATGGTTATCATATTGCCCCTTCCCCCGAAGCTGTCATTTGGCCAAGCTAGACATATTTAGCTCTTTAAATCTTTCCTCATAAGTCAGTCCTTCACTGCCTGATGGATGAATGCCCCCATTACCTCATCACTGCAAAACAACAGGCCACCCACGTGATGACCTGACCTCAAGGATCACGTTCAGCATGTGGCCTACAAGGGACTCGTTCTCCATAGCTACATATTAATTGCAGAGTGGCTGCACTCTGGTTGCACATTAATTGCAATGTACTCGGCACCAGTCGAGCTACATACTGCAGAGCAGCGCCCTCCATCCAGGGTCTCAGGCTTTGCCATGTGCCCTGAACGAACTCTCAGGCTTCTGAGGTCTTTTGCTGCCCTGTTTGCCTCACACAGGAAGCATCACCCATTGAAAAGCCGCCCTGAGCAAAAGCTCTGCCTGCAGGATCTTTTCAGTTAAATGTCATTTTGGAAAATGCCATGCATTTCACAGTAAAAGAACTGAGTTATTTTCTATCACGGACATGTCAACGCTTGGCATTTCCCGTTGCTTTCCTCAAGTCCCCCAGACAAAACCTAAAATACATATAAATATATATTGGAAATGGAGACGTCTTTATTACAAGCCTTGCTCTGGATGGCAATTTCTGCATTTGCTTTAAATACATCCGTTTAAAGTGACAGGCAGAGACCCACTCAAGCCTACATCAAGGAGGCGACAAAGGCAGTGATCACCTCTTTCTCTTTTTTCCCCTCAGCCCTTGTACGACTCATATCATAAAAAGGGCTGAAATTAACTTTAAAAAATGGCAAAAATACAAGAGCTGACAGGAGGTTGTGTGTGCGTCAGAAGGAGCAGGAATTTGGCACCCAGGGAGTGTGGGGGAGAGCAGGGGTGATAGAAGGGAACCAGGGTTTTGAGAAATAAGATTGTCTAACATTTCTCTTATGCCAATCTGAGATGCCTGGAGGAAGGGTGGAACGGAGAGACTACGAGAGGAGAAAAAGAGGATATTAAAATGTTCAATCAGAAGTTACTGACAAACTGTCAGGTTTATGGACTATGCACAGAACAAAGGTTTACATTTGCAAATCAATAAAAATAAATGAGGAGGGGAGATGCATGAATATTTTAACATAAATCTACATAAACCCTCACCCTGAAAATGCCTGTAAACGTGTCAACTGCTGACTGGACTCCTGTCACTGATGCCAGAGCAGGTGGCAGAGGCTGGAGAGATTCCCCTCAACCAGCTAGAGCTGGCACCACATGCTGGGGAGCGGTGGATCATGGTGCCCATGACCAGGCCACCCAAGCTTTATCTAATGCAGTCCCTGTGCCTCAATTGCTGCAGCAGGTCAGGCAGAGTGATGGAAACTGGCTGGGGAGCAAGTGAGTGGTTAAAGAAGGAAGGTATTGTGCAAGCCACGCCATGTTGATTTCACAGGGCTGCCTCTTGTTTCAAGCTCTGGGGACCCCACTAGGTGAAGGGCTCAACAGAGCTCTCCCTAAACGAGAGGGTGGAACGGGAGATTATGCTTCTTGTGGAGACAGCTCCTGTAAAGCCAGAAGCCAGTCCTTTTTATGTGTATATAACCAATCAATTGCTGCATACGGCATATATATTGCAGCACTCTGTAAAATAACCCAACGCTGTCACCAGAGTGATTTTGGAAGCTATTCACTCTGAGGCTGAAGGGAAATACATATGCAAATAGGACAATTTGGGTTGTTTTTTTCTATATTGTTGCCACGTGAATTTTAAATTTCTCTTCAGGGCAATTCCTGGTACTCTAAACAGGGGAAATGACCCCAGGAGCCACAATCTGTCCTTTCTCATAGGCGTTTCCAAACTGCTCATCATCTTCGTAATCATAAGGCTTAGTACTTATATCACACACAAACTTCACAATACGATATGAACTGTAACTAGTAGAACTTGTCAGGAAACAATTTCTGTCCCCTGGTGCCAAATATCAGAGGGGTAGCCATGTTAGTCTTTATCCACAAAAACAACGAGGAGTCTGGTGGAACCTTAAGGACCAACGGATTTATTTGGGCATAAGCTGTCATGGGTAAAGTGGGTTTTTTTACCCACGAAAGCTTATGCCCAAATAAATCTGTTAGTCTTTAAGGTGCCACCAGAGTCCTCGCTGTTTCTGTCCCATGTTTCTGTCCCATTTACCATTTTTTTATCCTAAATGGGGACAAAAAGTCAAAATCTCAAAATATTTCACAAAATGACGTTGGAAACATCAAAACGACCTTATTGAAATGTTTCCTCTAGAGAATGTTGAAATGGTATAGCCTAAGGTCAAAACAAAACGAGAGAGTCGCATGGAAATGAGAAAATTGAAATGACTTATTTTGAATCATTTAGAAAATGTTCTGTTGAAAATTGTTGCAATCGACACATTCCCACAAAACATTTCAATTTCAACAAAACAGCATTTTCAGTTCCATTGAAAAACATTTGACAGCTCTATTAACTAGTTAATTCTAACAACTCCCCTAGGATTCCTGTTACCCCTATCTTACAGCGAGGAAGTTGAGGTAGAGGTGCTCTTTCTCTCCTTCTTTCTTCAGGTGAGCAATCACTATGGTATCTAGGTGCAGTTAAGTGATGCAAGAATCATAGTAAGAGCTGGGATTACATTTTAGGGGCACCTGGCTGTCAGCCCTGCGCTTCTTCCATTGCATAATGCTGCTGCCCCAGCAGATTCTTAAAGCAGAGATAGGCCATTAGATGTGTGGCCAAGATGAAAATAGAGATGGGAGGATCCAGACAGAGACAGACACGTGCCCCTGAAGTGCAATGGCATGATCACAGTATGGCAATGGTGCTTCATTAGCCCAGAGAGGTCAAAAGGGGATGCTTGCAATGTGTAGAGTGAGCTCCCATGTCAGCCACCCCACTCAGTGTGGAAGTCTTGAGGGGGCAGTTTCTGTGGCTGGATGCACTCCACCTGCTTCACACCTTCGCTTCATAAGAACCTCACTTTTCCTTGGGTAACATCCACATCAGGGAATCACCAGCCACTGGGCCTGCTAGCTGGGTGATACTCAAAGCGTTTCTTCACCCTCACTCCCATGCTGTACTTTTTAGTTTGATGGGGAGGGGGTGGGATCTGATCCCTGCATTCATCTCTTGTTGCCATGCCTTCTTTTTGGCACAACACGTATGGAATAATCCTGACTGCCCAGCTGAGCTTGCAATGGGAAGGGTAAAATGGAAGGTCACTGAAGTCCAGATCTCCAATGATGAGTCTCATTACATCTATGGAGGAGGTAATGCTCCATGCACTACTGTACCTCCTGCATTCCCAGCTAATTACTTGCTTTTTCTCTCCCTTTTCTTCTGCCTTAATTGGGACAAAGACATCTGGCAGAGATTTATTTGTGCAGGCATCCATCTTTAACATATAGACACATTCTGTTTACAAGGGGAGTTAAAAGGAAACTCCCCTGAGGATGGAAACCATGAACAAACATCTCTCAAAAGCTGTTAAACCATCACATTTTTGGGCCTTCACCACGGCATATGCCAGGCATGTTCCCCTTCTACGTGTGGGCTGCATGAGGGCCATCATCCTCCCATTAGAGCTGGAGAGGTAGGAAACAGAAAGCTCATTGGAATGAACCGTAGGCCACAACTGCAGAGCAGATGGGCAAGGTGGCTGCTCTGAGAAAGGCTGTTTTATATACTGAGAGGGGAGGCAGAACCGGGACAGGCCTCTCCTGCCACTTGCACTTTGCCTTGTGTGTTGGGTTTGCAGCGTAGTGCACATCTGGATGGCATTCTCGATCCAAACCTTGCCAACCCCTCAGCCCCACATCCAGACGGACATGGGTAACGAACACACACAGTCTCACCCTACACACACTCAGTCATATATATTAATATTGCTGTATGCACAGAAACCACTACCGCTCTGGTTTATGCTCTCCTGACTTTTGTCTCCATCCCCCTTGCCCAGGACTGAATAACTGCCAAACCTACTGAAATTAGGAGCATATTGGATTCCAAGGAACAAGACATGGGGTGCTGCTCAACTTCCTTCTTTGCTTAGCTTGGACAAAGCTGATTGGAATATGTGGGTAGTGGTGGGAAATATTTCCATGACCAGCCAAGCTGAAACTGCCAGACATTTGTGAACTGCCTGGAGAAAGAGCAGAAATCCCAGAGAATTTGCTCTGATGGCTCCAATCCCAGTGCCCTCAGCAGGAGCCCAGATGCCCCAACTGGTGGTATCCTTGTCCTGGTTCCAAAACTTTTCTCTAGAAACATTATAATGTGCAGCTTTGCTGTAAACCCCCCTGAGGACTCGGGTGCTGCTCTCAGGGATGATTACAGGTTTGTGGTTGGGAGGGCTGGTTTTGTGCTCACACCTCCTAAGACACTAGTGAGAAGGCTGCTCCCTGTTCAGGCCCAAGAGCAGGGAGGAAAATATCACAATGTCATCTCCCATGCGGAAACACAAAAACCCTGGGGAAGTACAGACAGTGGGAGAGTGGGACTCTTTACATAGCAGGAGGATTCTTAGCTGTGAAATGGATGGGGAAATATCCCACTGATTGGCTGATATTCCTATTCAGAGTTCCTGTTATGAATGTCCAGCAGTAAAATGCTCTAATTTCTGTTTCTCAGACCTTCCACTACATTGGTGCCATTCTCTGATGCTTATAGAGGCAACTCCCTCTCTGTAAGTCCCTTAAGAGTATGGGAGATGGAGGAGATGACTTGGAATTGGCCTTCCTCTTGAAGCATTGTTACTGGTCTGACTGTAAGTGATGGGATGACACTGGGATGCCATGGGGATGGGAGCCCTAGAAATGAAAACAGCTAGTGATAGAAGGATAGGGAGCGTGCTAGGATCTAACCCCTTCAGTTCTTGCATGTCTCCTCCTGACTCTAGCTTCTTATCTCACCAGTGATGGCCTCACTGCCTCTTTGGTCTCCTTCTTCCATCCCCATCTTTCCACCATCTACCATGCTGCCCCCATGAATGGCTTCTCAAACCCAGTCTGCCAAGTCCCAGCCTTTTCCATTTGCATCCCTACTAACGATCCACTTCTCCTGTGAGACATCCTGACCCTGACCTCCCAGGGGTGGTAGTCAGCTTCCTTTTCCCCCACATTGTAACTGACAGGGGAGTAAAAGAGAAGAATGAACGGAGATTCTCAAAACCCACCCCCAAACCATTGTGGGCTAACCCTTCCTCTGGGTGTCACAGTGCAACCTGCCTTATTTGTGTCTGACTTTAGATTATATAAAAAGCCTTTGGGACAGGGACAATCATAATTGTACCTTTACATCATTGAGAATATTATCACTAATAAATAGTAATCAATTAATAAATACAGCTGTCCCTCCTTCTAAGTAATACTGGTCAGCACTAGAAATGTTTGGCTAATTGGTAGCAAATCATTTATCAGACAACTTTAACCTCTCTTCCTGTTCATGAATTGCCCAGGAACTACTTACAATTTTCTTGACTGTAATTGTTATTCTAAATTATTAATCAAATATTTCCAATAAATAGTTCCTGGGCCAGATCGCTCTTTAAATGTGCTGTTTCCATAGACATTCCTGCCAGTGAACATGTTTGCTAGAGTATTTCTGGAAAGTGAGCTCAAAAGTGACACAAAACACAATTTGCAGGCAACGTTCACAGAGCCCTTTTAGAGGTGATTCCCCAGCTCTACTTAGCTCTTATGCGCTGCTTTCTATTTTATTTAATGAACCTTCACAGCAGCCCATGGAGCAGGTAAGTATCCTCCCCATTGTTATGGCTGGGGAAAACGAGGCAGGGAAGCAACGTGTCTGACCCAAGGTCACAAACACAATCAGCAAGCTGGCATTAAAATTCAGGGCTTCCTGATTCCCAGGCATATCTTCAACCACTGAGCCACCTCTCTCTACAAGAACTCACTCTTCCAGACAATAGAAAAAGCCACCTCTCCACTAAAGCCACCTCTCCTTCCACTCACACACTAACAAATATATACGTGCACATCCCGTTATGTGTCTCTTTTCTCACGCCAGCTCTTAGGATGTGAATTCAAGGCTGCCCAGCGCTATCAGTCCAACAGGTTAGTGGAGAGAGGGGCACCCAAGCCACAGAGAGGTCACAAGGAACAGCTTAGCCCACTTCTGAGCAAAGAAACCAGGAGAGGCTTTATGCACCGTGCAATTAAAGAGCAACACTCTGTGTTTCTCAGCCCAGCCCAGATCTACAGGCCAAATCCCTCAGACCGGGAGACAGAAAAGACCATCTGTCAGTCACTCACCAGAGCTCTGCTGCTCTAGTAAAGCTGTGCTAGTGTAATTCATTCCTTGTGGGGTCCCTGAGAGGCGGTTTAACCGCTTGTCATTCTAAGAGGGATGTGGTGTCATTTGTACATGGCAACGTTGGTACCTTCCATGGTGATTGCCCACCACAGAACTCATCTAACCAGCTTTTTTTAAAGACCAATAATTTTGAGAATGAACCTTCATTTGCCCAGTAAGTGTCTTATGTTCCTGTACAGCATCATCTGTCTCAATTCAGCTGCAAGTGCCAACGGGCAGAGACCTTATTTTTCTCAACATAGTATTCCCTACAAAGCATTCTGAGGGCATTAAACGAATGACAGCGCTGACTTGTATCCAGGCACAGGAAATAGAGCACTGGCTCAGGAGTCAGGAGACCTGGGGAGCTGTTGTTGAACATTGGGCAAGTCACTTGCTCATGTACACACCTGTTTCTCCTGTTCCCCTTTGTCTGTTTAGGCAGAGAAGCTCTTTGCGGAAGGGCAGTCTCACCATGTGTTTGTACAGTGCCTAGCGTAATGAAGGCCTGGGACATCTAGTTGCTACTCTGTTACCAACACTACAACAATTAACAACAATAACGTCACTTTCCCCTGAAGGAATGTTGGAAAGTGGGAAATGACCTCATTTCCTGATGCACGGCAGTAAAACAGTCAATGGAGAGATGCACCTTTCCTTCACAGCCTACCCACTGGGACTGGGCACACAAGCTCCAAGCCAAAACACATGGGTTCAAACTAAGGTTGGGTTCAGCCATCACCTTGCTATTTCATTGCTGGGCCCTGACACAGCTCTACTGATGAACCCTCAACCTGGGCTGCATCCTCTTGTGCTAAAGATATATTCTACTTCAGCCACAGAAATTATTCTGGGGAAGTCCTATGGCCTGTGTTCTGTGGGAAGTCAGACTAGATGATCACAATGATCTCTTCTGGTCTTAAAATTGGTGAATCTATTATCTCCTGGTTTCCCTACATACAGCTCCCCCAATCCAATTCTGTCCTGATGTGTAGCACCCCCATAATCCAATCCTGCCTTTCATCCAATCCTGGCTCGGATGATGCACCTCTCAGTCCTGACCTGCAACGCTCCTTGCTCCCCCACTCCTCGGGCTCCTCTGGACTAGCAAATTTCATTGCTGGTGGGGGGGGGAACCTTTCCTTTTACTTTGTGGACCTCGTGGATTAAGAACCATTTTACCAGTTCATGCAAAGAGCATGCAGGTGACCACTGGCCTTTCTAGTGATCGTAATAAAGAAATATCAGGGAGTAGCCATGTTAGTCTGTATCCACAAAAACAACAAGGAGTCGGGTGACACCTTAAAGACTATGGGCATGAGCTTTTGCGGGTGAAAAACCATGCATCTGAAGAAGTGGTTTTTTACCCACAAAAGCTTATGCCCAAATAAATCTGTTAGTCTTTAAGGTACCACCAGACTCCTTGTTGTTTTAATAAAGAAATAATAGATCATTAATTATTAGTGATTTCCATCTTCAAAGCATTGTATAAACATTAACTGATTGATCTTCACAGTGTCCCTGGAGGTGAGTCCCAATAATTATCCTTCCATTGTACAGAGGGGAATCTAAGGCACAGCTTCAGACTGCTACAGCATAGAAAGATCTAAGAATCTCAGGTGACACTTCATCACTCCCTCAGCCCCAGAAAGGAACTATCATTCCAGGCAGCATGCGCATAAGAATGGCACCAATCCTGTTCAAGTAGCTGCATTCTGGTTTCCGGAAGCTTGATATGCCCGTGTGTGCATGTGCATATGTATGTGCGAGCGAGGGGCACAGTGTTAATGAAGACAAGGTGGGAACGTCAGCAGGAGTCTGAGTGCTGACCTTGTCTGCTCCTCAGATAATATATCTCAGAGACCCAGTTCAGGTTTCCTGGCTCCAGTGCTGCTATTTAAAATTTATGGTTTGAGAAAGTTCTTATTGCCCGAATCCCTCGACCTATCGCCTTTTCAACCTTGTGTTTATCGAGATGCAAGTTCCTCCCGCTCCCCGTCCTTTGTTTTCTGCTCTCTACAATCTCAGAGGCTTGGTTTTGCTGCTGGCAAACCTGACACTCGGTTCCAGCTGATGGTGAAAATGGCAGTATCCCTCCCCAATTCCTCCTGCCCCTTATTCTGCACCTTCTTTTCCTTTTCTCTGAAAGGGGGAGAATGCTGTTGTTGTTTGGCTGTTTGCCCGCTTTAAGCCTTTGCTGCCATCTCTCTCCTCTGCTCCCAGATTTGCACGTATTGTCTTCTGAGGATGGGTAACCTGGATATCTGTACATTTCAAGTTGCCACGGCGACAGGAAATTGACAGTGACCCTGGGGATGGGAGTTGGACTTGCATCCTGTGTCATTCGCCTGAAAAGCGCATCATTGATCAATTTCAAAGGCTTTCCCAGGCCGTCAGCTTTAATAATGAGGCACAGTGCACTGAGAGACACAGACAGAGTGTCCCCAGTGTCCCAGGCTTGGGGGTGGGGGGAAGAAAAGAGGGGGCTGTGTTTATTTGAGGTTTTTTACTGTTGGGAAAAGGTATACCTCCATTTATTTTTAAATACATTTTCTGCCACACAGATTTTTGTCACCTGTGGGGAAAAACGTCCACTGGAGGGAGTGGGGATCTTCCAGGCTCATAATAGCAGGACCCAGGGCAGGGCAGTCTGTCAGGGAGTCAGTTAGTGATAGGACTGAGGGAAAGAACCCAGGCCTGGAGCACTACAGTGCAGAAGATGAAGGAGGAGTGAGGATGCTGGACCCACTCCAGTGCAAGGTGAATGATGCAAGAAATAAAAACTTACAGACAGCAGCACAGAAACGCCATCTGACCATTGCTTATGTCACCCTTATGCTGCTCCCCTGTGTGTTCGTTGGACACCATGTTGTTAGGCACCTCTGTGTCCATCAGAGAAGATTGGACAATGAGTACGTCAACCTAACTGGAAAAATAAAATCAATCCAAAACTTGTCCCTAAATTCTCTGCCCTTGTGGGTTCTGTAGAGAGCAGAAAGTCTCAGAGTATCACCAGAGAGATTCTTCCCATGGTATTCCCAGCTCTGCCAAATCCAGGGAGCACTGGACCGCTCAGGAGAAAGCCTGGTCTGAGAGCTCCCTGACTGAGGAGGGCAATATGTTTATCTGAATTGACCTGCCAAACCTTGAGAAGTTCCCCACTGCCTGGCTAAATGCAAAGCAAAGTTGAAGAGAAGGGGGGGAAAAAACCAACAACAAAAAACCCCCCACCCCCCACAACAGCTGCTGTGAAGGGTGTGATGTTTTCCTCTTAATATTGAAGCAGAAAAGGACGAGATCCATAATGATAAGCCTGAAAGGGAGACACCACTGTTATCTTGGATATTTATTCCCCAGCTGGCCTCACAAAAGCCCTTCACAGAGCGAACACTCCAGATCTCTCTCGACCAGTTATTAAAATCTGATAAAACTCCACTCCAGTTAATTCCATCAGCAGAAAGCTGCAGACAGATGTACAAAAGGCTGTCCCTCTTGGCTCGCTCGTGTCTGCTCATTTATTTATTTCCAATGTATCCTTCAGCTGCGCAACAAGAAAGCTGGGTTTGAAAGTGGCACAGAAGTGAGATTTGTCATGGCAGCTGAGACAGCTCCAGACTTTGTTACATGCGCTGGAAGATGCGGGCGCTCATACCTTGCTAGTAGAACTGCATGGATAACTGATGTTTCAGTTTGCTAGGAGTTCCAAAAATATCTAAAATATCTAATATCTTCGGTTCAGGCTGAAACAAAGTCTGAAAATCAGAAAAATTTCATTTCAGTTCAAACTGTTTTGTTTGACCTGGAACAAAAGGGAAAGGAAGAGCTACATTCACCAAACCATGAGCACTAACTTGGGATGCGGGAGACCCAGGTTTAATTCCCCTGCCTGGCTCAGGGACTTAGGGCAGGTCTCTCACATCCCTAGTCACTGGACTAAAGGTTAGGCGGGAGGCGGCTATCTCCAGCTCCTCCTCAGTTTCGAAATCCTGTTGTGAATCTAGCCTGAAAAATCCAAACGTTTTATGTTGGAAATGTCAAAACAGTTTGTTTCAATGTTTCTGAATTGTTTTCTTTTTTCATTTCAACCAGAACAATTTGTCAGAATCAACAGGTATTTGTGAAGTGGTTCAGTCAACCCAAATCCTCATTTATCAGTGAAAAAAATGTTTTGCCCAGCTCTGCTCATTAACACCTAGCGACGCATCATCCTATCCTTTAGGGGTTCTGCCATCACTCCATAGGTGAGTGGCTCAGCGCCCACTTCTCTTGCCAGGATTACTTCCCAGGTCTGGAATGTCTGGCAGACCACCAGACCCATTTCTAAACAAGCAATACCAAATACTGCTCCGCTGGAAATGTTTCCTACTTTAAGAATAGTCAGCATTTGTATAGGACTAAACACACATACACCTCATACTGTCTCACACATTCATTCATACAGACATCCCCCCTCTCTCTCACTGCTCATTCCGAGATATGAACAGAGAGAAAAACAGTTTTAATAGCAGCTTTGCAAGTATTTTTAATATTTGATTTAGCTTTTAGCCTGCATTTTATTACGGTTGAATAATTGCTGTTTATAGATATAGATTATGTTTGTGATTTCAATGTCTGGGTGGCACCCCATGTGTTTTGGCTTGAAAAGAGGCACTTTCTGTATTCAATTAAATGTCTCCTTATTATGTTATTATTGTTCAATGGTTTGTTGTCCATTTCAGAATCCAGCATTAAATCCCGCTACTAGGCTGTGTTGTGAGGAGGAGGCAGAGGATATATGAGCCTGTGTAATAATTAAAAAAAAATTGCCCTAAATCCCCTGCCCTTTTATGTTTTGTGGTTTTGTCCTGCACAATAAATACCAATTCTTCTTGTGGTGTTACCAGCCCTGCCAAATTCAGGAAGTGCCACACAGCTCATGAGAAAATCACACAGAGCACTTCCCAGCGGTTGGAACACATAGATCAAATCACCCTCCATAGGTCCTTCTTCCATTTCCCCCATCTCGCTCCAACCACATCTTGCTGAACAAAGACCTGATCTTGGGCACTGGCAGTTGCACTGCGGGAGCCCACCAGCACCTCCATCATATAAACTTCAGATGCAGCGTTCAAACACTAAACAGCCACCTTCCCCTTCTGATTGTTAAACCAGTGCCCAAGACGGCGAGCGACTGATTACCAGGGGTGTTTGA
Organism: Mauremys mutica; assembly: GCF_020497125.1. Taxonomy (NCBI): domain Eukaryota; kingdom Metazoa; phylum Chordata; order Testudines; family Geoemydidae; genus Mauremys; species Mauremys mutica. The sequence continues at coordinate 24,455,419 of NC_059080.1, forward strand.
GAAAGGGGGAAATGAGAGATGAGTCTATCAGGGACTAAGTTAAAAATCAATCTCCAGCCACTGACTCGAGAAAGCAGCTGTCCTTCCACTCTAGAGAAGCCTAGTGCCAGGCATCCATTTGCTGGCATATTGCACCTGTTAAAGCCGCTCATTTTAGCTTCGCCCACCGACATGGGCTGTGCAAAACCAATAAAACCAGATTGCTGTAAAAATTTCAGACCCGGGAAGTGGGAAAAACATATGGGGAGCGATTTAGATAAGAGAACACAAAACAAAAAAATCCCACAACCCACCCCTGGCCAGAGCTGTGCATATGGGCCACTGATGCTAGGCATTGGAGGGGGGATGCAGGCAGGAGCTGGGGAACAGATGGGTGCTGTGCTCAGAGGTGGGGGAGGCTTTGGCAGAGGCAGTAGGCATATGGGTGCCCAAATGGGACTGCGAAGACTAGCAGCAACCTGGGCGAGTGGGAGCCAAGAGCTTTGCAATCAAGGATTGCATAGCGCAGAGAAGGAAAATCACCTCCTCTGCAGCCTGGCCAGAGCCAGGACCGGGCTTAGGGTGACCAGACAGCAAGTGTGAAAAATCGGGACGGGGATGGGGGGTAATAGGAGCCTATATAAGAAAAAGATCCCAAAATCGGGACTGTCCCTATAAAATCGGGACATCTGGTCACTCTAGCCGGGCTTAAGCAAACCCAAGCAAAGTGGGGGGCGGGGAGAGGAAGCAGGCGCCTTGCGCTCGCCTGGATGGAAATGACAATTGGGAAAGTCATTGCCACCATCTAATTGCCTAAATGGCCCCGTTTGCTTCTCTGCCGTCTGAACTCTCAGTCGCTCACTTCCCACCCCTCGCAGTTATTGATGTTTTTATTGCCTCCCTCGCAGTGAGACCAGCTGTCATGAAATCCAGCTTCCTACCAGCTGGGATCTTAATTAGGTCAATTAATTAAGATCATTATGCCACCTTCTCTTCAGGCCTGTGCAGGGAGGGCTTGGTGTGAGTGTGGGGGGGAGGGGCTGGCACTGCACACGTTGCCTCATGTGGTAGCTGGGGAGGGGGCATGGAGCCCTATGCCAGGGACCCCAAGTCCCAGTAGTAGCGTGTCAGATGAACAGCTCACTTCTCAGCCTTTAAACCAGAGCTGAACGGGCTTGTTTTGGCACCAGGCTGGCTGGTGGAAGGGGGTTTTTGTAGTCCCAGCTGGCTTGCTGTCTGAGCATGTCAGCCTGCCAGCTCTCTTCACTGAGACCAGACTCAAAGCCTAGCTCAGCACAGGTGCAGGGCAGCGGCAAAGAGACTGCAGGCCTGGCTCTGCTCTCACTCACACCAGTGTGACCCCAGGAAAGCCTGTGGGGTGACACCAGCTTGTGTTCAGAACCAGGCCTCGGAGATGTTGCAACAGGCTCAGGCACTGTCGCATGAAAAAGGGGCTGAGATGCAGATGGGGGTCCAGCAGTGCGGCTCAGACACTGCCCCGCCCAGAGCGGGAATGGGTAGATATTCCCTGATGCAGGCAAGTGGGGAGTAAGTATGTCTTCCTCCATGGATAGAGAAGAGAAGGGTGGAAACATGCCTACACCAAAGGGATGGACACTGCAGCAGAGCTGGAACTGAAGGGAGACTGTGGTGGTTGGTATAGGAAAGACCCTTCTCCTCAAGAGAGCAATAAACTGCAGAGAACAGTAGGGGTAAAGTGTCCCACTTGTTGAACAGGCATCAGATACTTCAGCCATGAGGGATGGGTGACTGTCCTGGCTTGTGAAATCAGGGACTCACCCATGAAACCCCAGGGAACCATGGCCATGAAAAAGCTTATACAGAAAGCTTTTTCTAGAAAGCTGTCACCACAGAGGCTGGTGGTGGATGGGAGGGTGACATAACCTGGACTTGTCTGCACATGGCCTTTCAAGGTTTCATTTGACCTGAGTGGCTTTGACTAGGGTCATGAACGATGCCAGGCCTACTGCAAGGTAGTGAGGTCAATGCCACCCTCCTGGATTTCCTGACTTCTACTCCCAACACGTTTGTTTGACCTCCTCAAACTATGATCAAGGAAATTATTTTCTCCCCCACTCCCTTATGAAAACCTCAGGGCATTTGTCATGCACGCTGTATAATTATAGCCCTCCCTCCGCTTTACCACCAACAGCTTGTGCTTTTACGGCCCTCTTTTAAAGTTTTAATACAGAGCCCTGTCTCTAAGGCACTAGCCAAAAAACTCATTTCACCCCTGCTGAGAAATAACTTCCTGGTACAAATGCAGCCGAGTCGGTAACACCTCACCCACAAAACTGGCACAGTTGAAGTACTGCCACTTCATTTAGGGGAAGGGAAGGGAGCTGTTAATCTGCAGGATTCACCTCTACAAGAGATTACCGAGTCACTCAATTTAGTGGGATTTAAAGCAGACTCTGGCTGGATGAACTGAGTATAAAGAGCTACAGTTAGAGATAGCAGGTTAGCTGAAAATGACATGATTTCAGATCCCATTACCTTTAACACGACAATCAGCCCAAATGACCCTCTAAAGCAGGGCTCTACTTCAGGTTAATAGGCAAAGCAATCCCAGTGCCGGAGATCCAGGTTTAGGAGGGGACACAGAATGCCAGAAGGTTGTAGCTGAATTACTGGGTAACAAGGGCCCACACACAGTAAAAATAACCCATTGGGGCTGACCTGAGGCCCAATCTGAACATCTGCACAAGGAATATGTGGTGTTGGTGTCTCTCCACTACATTCCCTCAGTCACGCCCCTCCATTCCCTTCCTTCCACAGAATTCAAGTGAACAGAAAAAAGAAGTTAAGCTTAAAAATGACCCCAGGTGTGAGATGTGTTAGTCTGTGGAATAATCTCCCCAAGGAAGTGATGGAGTGGCTTTTACTTGGGATCTGTTAAACTAGGTTGGACAAAGCACTAGATTAACTAAATGGGAACAATCCTGATTTGCCTGGGACTAGTGAAACAATCAGACTTCTCCATCTCTAGCTTCCGTAACTGACTCAAAGTGAAGTCATTTTCTTGGGATCCCAGCTTCCCTCTGATTTACTCACTGAGCAGATATAATACACATTTAGAAACCCCATTGACAGGTAATTGCCAGCAGACTCCTGAACAGACTAGAGCAGTGGTTCTCCACCTGCGGCCCGTGGGCCGCTTGCGGCCCAATCAACACACAGCTGCAGCCCATGTGACATCCTTGGGGCCATACAGGTAGCATTGGATGTGGCCCACATAACATATTGCAGGCCGCATATGCCTGCAATAGGTTGAGAACCACTGGACTACAGTGTAGTTCTAGGAAAAGAAAAATTTGCTAGCAGCAAATGCAGGGACACAACATGGCAAACCTGTGGCAGTCATTCCACATGTACCTTCCTGAAAAGGATGAAATCCTGGAGGACATCTCATCAAGTGCCTTTTGTAGCACAGAGTTTCCTTTAATTCTATTAAAAACAAAGATGAACAAAAAAAAAGGAAATTAAATATAAAACCTGCCCATTTAAATAGTTTTAAAACGTTGTTGCTAAAACTGACTGAGGCCAGGAAATTGAGGGACAGCTTCTCAGCTATGTAACTTGGCACTGAAATCAGTGGAACTCTGCTGATTTACTCCAGCTCCTGGAGATGACCCTGAATGCTAAGGCACCAGCTCCTCCCATAATCCTTCAGTGTGCTGCACACTGCACTAGGTATCTCTGCTGTGGGTAGCCTGAGGGAAGGACAGAAGCCTGTGCCATTCTTGGATTTCCCATCTTCGCCTCACACCTGTTAACGTGATTTCAAGGGGGAATTTTGGGGAAGTGGGGTTGTCGTATTTAACACAATTGCTGCCAACATGGGTTGCGGTGCTTGGAGCGAGATCAGGGTGACCCGGCCCTCTCTCAGGAGTGACAGTTTATCTATACTGATACCTTCCCTCAGTGGTGGCTTAATGCAAATCAAAATCCAGATTTCAGGATTAGGAGAGAAACAGAAAGGTCAGCCTGGATCAATGGTGATTAGCTGAAAAGAACCTAAAGAGGCCTATTGTTTGCTTTGCATTAATGATTCCGCCATTGAGCCAGGATTCTCTCTGAACCACTTGAGAAATGAAAGGACAAACACACAGAGGAGGAGATTAAAGCTTTGAATCTACACCTGCAAGCATGCGAATGTCACTGTCTCTGGCTCTGAGTATTGTGGCCACAGGCCAGTAGGTGGACTCTGCTGTGCCGCACCTGTGGAACGGGCTATGCTAAAGGGCACTGCATTGCTGGACCTTTGGGCCGTGATTGGCAATACTGCCACTTGCCACATTTGGCTCTTACCTTCTTATTCAGAGGAGATTCCTGGGATAGACTTATGTAGCGCCCCTCTCCACCTGATTACCTCCTTTAATGGCAATCCGCTTACAGGTTCTGATGGACAGGTCTGGGTTCTTTTGGATCCCGCCACCCACGCAGTAGGGTGAATCTTTTTTCTTTTTTGTTATGAAATTAGTTGGCGGTGCCTCCACCCCCCTCGCTCCTTCCTGGCAGGGTCACCAGGGCAGCTTGGGCGGAAAATTCTAACTACAGAGGAATCCCCACTTACTTGCCAGATAGTTGGAGACTTCCAAGAAATAACACAACACTTAAAAATATATTCAACACAACAATTATATTAAACAGGCAACAAATACAACATAACAGGGGAAACACCATTTTTAGGGTCACCGGTGCCCACACTTAAAATACCCGTGTCTGGAGTAACAAATGTAAAATTAGTGTCCTGTTGGTACGCGTACTTTGCTGGGGCCCCTGATGACCTATACAATTCTCTGCAGAGGTGTAGCAGTGTGGCTGACTGGGTTCAGTACAGCCCAAAAGACCCACAAGTGGGAGGAGGTGGTGAATCCCTCCACAGGTGTAATAAGCGGTAGATTATAAAATCCTCAAACCCTCACTCCCTGGCTTGAGGACACAGTGCAGGGAGTAGAGGGTCCCCAAAACAAATTCCCTGACTAACTAACTAAAGACAAGGCACTCACGCACTCCACAAATGATCTTCAGTGTTGAGGATGACGCTGGACGATTCCAGGGGCTGCTGTCTGCTGGCAGGGATCCTCCTCAGGCAGGAATCAGCCCTGGACTAGCAGCGCTGACCATGTGGGGACTGGTCTCACCAGGGGAGCTGGAGGCGAACCCAGCCTGGCTGGGGAAATTTCTCAGCAAACGTAACAATTGGGAATCATCCGTGGGGGAGGAAAACCCAGCTGGGGGATCTGGTGTCAGGTCCCTAGAGGCCAGTTCTCAGGGGGAACCCTGCTTGCAGGCCTGGGACTCACCAGCTCCCCACACAGCCCGTTTGGCCTTTTTCCTGGCTCGTCCCAGCCTCTCCTCAAAATGGCTTCTCCCTCTCCTCAACTCCCTGGGAGGGGCATCTCACTCCCTATTGGTTGCTGGGCAGACTCTGAGTTTGCCTTGGCTCCTCCTCCCTGAGCTGCCAGCAGACAGAGCTCCAGGAATCTATGTAATCTCCTTGGGGGGTTACACTTACTTTCTTGTTGCTGCACTGCACAGCACAGACCGTGCCTTCCTTAGCCCCATTCTATCTGGACTCAACTCTGCTCCTCATGGTGTGGTCTAGAGCTCCCTGACAGACACCCCGAAAGTCCCCACTTGTGAGGTGACCCCAGTCAGAAGCATCCCCTTCAAACTGTCACAAAGACGGGAGAGGAGCTGCTTAGGTTGGACCCCCAGAGCAAAGGAAAAATTAGATTGAACACCAGCAAACATTTGTTGATGGTGAGATCAATTCGCCTGGGGGAGAATCTCCCAAAGGAAGGGGTGGAAACCCCTTCATTTGAGTCATTTAGAACCAGACTGGAAAAAATCCTGGCTAGAAACTTCCTGACTGTGGGGCAGGGACTATATCTTCCTGAATGTGGGCAGACAGTGCCTAGCACTATCAGAATACATATAATTAATAATGAGAACATGCTACAAAGAAACTCCTGGATGGGAGGAACCAGATGAGACCTGGGAGGCCCTTCCCAGTTTAACGCCATGATCAACTGGCAGTTAGGGCTGCATGGACAGTTTTTATCTTTTCTGCATGTTCATGTGGCGAAGCCACAACAAACACAATCTTTCCTAGAGCTACCCCCGCATGTGCAGATGAGGATAACGTCTACCCTGAGGATCAGGTGAAAGCTTGGCACTTAGGTTAGTCTTTAATACTTTCTGTTCTGGATCTTTGATTTTTCATTCTAACCTATCCCAACCCAGCTGTGTTACCGCCCTCCAACCCCATTCCAGCTCTCCAATAAGGGCTTCATTTGGACTGAAAATGATATTTTCAGCATGTTAATTAAATGCTAAGTGGTGATTAGAAACGTATTTACCAGGGTCTAACAACTATGTAACAAGTGATGTCTTATTACACCTCCATTCCATGGGAGTTAGACCTGCAGAAAGATTGTTCTAATAAGCAATTGGCATTTCTGTAATGTGCAGTTAGCAAGTCACAGAGCATCTCTCCCAAATGGGAGAAGACAGTTATTTATGTTAATGAGATGCCAGCTGATTATTAGAAACACATTGATAGAGGATTTGGGCTCTGATATAAGTGATATGTATCTACTGCAGACAATAGCTGTGAAACATAAGTGAATATGTTTCTCATAATCAACCTGTATCTCATGAACATAAATAATATCCCTGATGCTCATAAGAGCTGGGCTCTGGCTCAGCCATTCTCAGGAACCCCAAAGGTTTATAAGAAATCCTCAACTTCACCCCCACACCTCACATACTATAGGATTGGGATTTGTCTCAGTTTGCTCCCAAGGTTAGAATCAAGGCTTGGTTTGCGCAGTGGCACGATACACCTCTATTCTGTAGCAGGGATCCTGGTTCCTGTGGCTTTCTGTAGGTGTATAACCCAGGGCGCTGGGAATTCTGTGCTAGGTTCTTTCTAAAACACAAGTTTGTACTGAACTGAATATCAAACCAGGACAGAATTCCTAGGGTCACTGTTTCCAATATTAAATTCAACTTTCACAGACTTTTTATATTGAGAACAACTGTACTGGAGAAGATGACAGTGGGGACGCTCGGGGGTTGGAGACCTTGGAGGAGGGTCACCCTGAGAAATAACAAGCTCATCCCCAGAGCAATGAGAGCTCCCCACTGGGCATCACCAGTTAGGCTGAAGACCACCTCCTACTGTGAGGAGTGCCCACAAACCACATGGCAAAGGCCAAAGGGAACTCCCCCCAGAGTGCCCAGCTACGCATGCTCTGAAGGCCCCTGCCAGATGGAAAAGCAGATGAGCCCAAAGTAAGATAGAAAGAGAAGATGAAAAAGACATTTCAAAAATCAAAAGGGAGCAGAGCAAAGCAGCGAGGATGACACGCTGCACTCGACTCGCGCCTCATGAATGCTGGAGAGGGGCAGAGAGGGAATTGTTTTATTATTATTTTTTTTTCTTTCAGCTTTCTTCCTTCCTTTAATCTTTGATCGGGAAACAAGCTGATTTTAATTAAAAAGCCCTCCAATTAATACCGCAGCGGAGCTTTCATTTCCTGGGCTGCAGTAATTTGCAAGCACAGGTTATGGAGGCTTTGTGTTCCCTCTTGTTAAATATATATATATACACACAGAGGAGGAAGGGAGAAAGCTGGGGGGAGGGCGGCAGGAGGATGAGGGGGGAGATACAAGCTCCGGAAGGTAAATTGCACAGCTGGAGGAAGAAGGGCCTTCATTGTCCAAGAGAACAAGGGCACGAGAGCTGGGTAGCTCCTCCGAGGGGACATGAGCATGAAGGATGTTTCTCCCTCGGACTGGGAGAAGCAGAGGTTGAGGTTCAGTTACGGTGACAATAATAATCATACTTAGCACTTAGATACAGAGGAGCTTTATATTTTCACAGTGCTTCACAAACATTGAATGCCTAGTCCAGCTCCCTTTGAAGGCAGAAGGAGTTTTGCTAATGGCGTCGATGGGAGCAGGAGCACACCTCTGGCTAATTCATTTCACCCCATCTCTGACCCCCACAAGATTACAGCAAGAAATGGTCCAGTTTATAGCCAGACTTCAGCTGTAAACCTGCTCCGGAAAAATTCCTCTCTCCTTGACACACCCAGTCCCTCTGCCAGCAGTCCCATGGGAACAGGCCTTTCTTTCTGTTCCTGCTCTGAACCCAGACACACTCAGTGGTGTGAAAATAAGGAGGTGAACAATTTAACCTAGGTATTTGAACTTCAGAAAGAGTTTCTGGAGTTCTGATTTCTAAGCAGAGGTTTGGGTCACTTCTTATCTTATCTGACTGGCTTTGAAACTTCAAGTGGCCAGAGCAGGGGCTGCTGCATGCCAGGACTGAGGCGCAGGGGCACAGCTCAGTGGGACACATGGGACTGGAATTGGAGGAAGGGCTGCAGTTCAGGATTGAGGCCCATCAGCAGAGCAGTGTTTGGGGAGCCTAGGACAAAACCAGCCCTGGGTATGGCACTTTGGCAGAACTCTTGTCTTTGGCAGTCCAGGACTGGAATAACAAGCAACATGGCAGGTGAGTACAGCATCAGCAGAGCTGTGTGCTAGGAAATTTGAACTATACAATCTCTGACCATGGAACCCCATCTTCATAATCCAGGGCACCTTTTTCACTGCTTCCTTGCTCGAGCTGGCAGAGGTGCAGAGGAATTATCCTTTGTCAAAAGCTTTTACCCGTTGTACACAGAGCACCCTTTGAATGCTCCCAAAGAGCTATTCCAAACCAGAGCATGACAGACTCGCCACAGGGACCCACCACAAATGGAAGTGCAAGAACACACAAACTCTTATGCATATGCATAAACACAGATCCCCACCCCCAGTACAAACTCGCACCCACACAGCTGTACATGTATAAAAGCATGAACATTAAAAAAACAAATCCTGTAAAGCCGCCTGTATTATCCTCAAACCCATCTATTGTTAATGTGATCGTGAGGAGGGAGTGTTTGGAGAATTCATTGGTGATAAATATTTATACCCTGTGTTTTTGAGTTGTTATCTGTGAAGTATAGCTGTTTGATCTGGTCGAGTGCTGTTTTTAGGTCATTTACATTCCCTTTCGTATGAGCCCTTGTTCGATAGCAGCTATCAAATAATTATGTTTCTTTTGCTTATCCCTAATCCTGTCAAACCACCTACTTATCTCTAATTTCCTGTCCATTACCCTTATTTTTGAGCTTAGTTCCCTAATGCAGGACAGAGATGGCTTCAGAGGGTCTGCAAGATACAGGGGCATCTGAATACCACTGGCTTCAGGAATAGGCTAATGGGACTTAAACTCCACAGCCCACTAGGCTAGCTCAGGGGTTTAGATCACTGTAGGGAAACCAACAAGGGAATGGGTGGTTGGCAGGGACTGGTTACATCACAGACACCTGCACACTCCAGAGGTTATAAAGCCCAGCGAAGTCCAGAATTATATGGATATCCATATGCCTGGGGGGAGTAACCGAATTCAGATCAAGATCTGGATGCCACTGGGGCAGTAGCACAGGACCAGATGAAGAATTGCCCTCATCACAGATGATAACACATAGCACGGTGTACAGTGACTGGATAGCCACCTAGCTGGGGTTGGTAACCCCTAACAAGATGCACGCTCACTGGATACTGGGCACCCTTGCACCTTTTGGTAATAACAACACACAGCAAGATGACAGCTGTGCCAGAGATAACACATCTGGGGGCAATAGCACACCCTTAGTAACTAGTAACCGCGGAGCTGTTGCAGTTCCACTAAGGCTGCATTTGATGCATTGTTGCCAATGCCACCTTGCATATGAATTACAAAAGTGTGAGTGATAACACAGCAGTGAGCTGTTCTGCTGCCGTGTTGTCTGGCCATTGCTGCTCTGCTTGGTCACTGACTGTAAGTCTACCCAGCAAAGGTAATAATTGGAGATATACCAATCATCTAGAACGGGAAGGGACCTTGAAAGGTCATTGAGTTCAGCCCCCTGCCTTCACTAGCAGGACCAATTTTTGTCCCAGATCTCTAAGTGGCCCCCTCAAAGATTGATCTTACAACCCTGGGTTTAGCAGGCCAATGCTCAAACCACTAAGCTATCCCTCCCCCTGTGGCTGGCTCGGGTCAACAGACTTGGGCTTGCAGGGCTGGAGCTGTAAAGTTGCTGTATAGATGTTCTGGAAACCCAGACCTGGGTCCCAGAGCCCAGGCTCCAGTGAGAGCCAGAATGTCTACACAGTAATTTTTAGCCCTGCAACCAAAGCCCTGCAAGCTTAAGTCAGCTGACTCAGGCCAGTCATGGCAGTGCCATGGGTCTTTTATTCCATTATAGACATACCCTAAGCAGTGGCTGATCTGCTCTTGTTGCACCAGCTCGCTGTTCAGGAACACTGCTCCTCGTCCACAGCCGTAGCTCTGGGCTGTTCTTCTTCCACATTGTTGCTTCAGTCTCTTGTTGTTTTGTCTTAAAGCTTTGTTATCATTGCTGCTCTGGTTTGCTGTTCTTAGCTGTGTTTGTTGCTCCAGATATCCTGGTGACCCGGTTATGGTACAACATACTAACCACTCTTTCTGTCTGCTGGGCCTCCTACAGTGTATAGTGCTGGTCCCTTCATTCTCAGGAAAGCGGGGTTGTTTGGAGGAGCAGTTATTTATTGCTTCTGTAAAGGCTGCTGAGGTGGCACAGTGCTTAGACTGATCTGCTACCACCCAGGCTGCGAGGGCCCGGGACGCGCCTTGCTGCAACATGGGTGTGCACTTCCCTACATGTTGAATGCACCAGAAATAATCTGGATCCCCTGAGAGCCTAAGCAATAGTTCAGATCACAATCTAGTTCCAAAAATGTCATGTGTTTGCATACACGGTCTGGTTCAGCTGGTGGACACCTCTAGACTGTGAGAAATTGATGCTTGTGTCAGATGTAGAGAAACAGACACATCATTTTCTAGATTTTTTGTTAATTTTGAGGAATCATTGATTGATTGACTTGTGTATACGGCTATACATAGAGATGGTGCTTTACAAGATATAAAACTGACACCTTGCCCTGAAGAGTCTAAAGGAGTGAGTCACGAACAATACATGGGACAAGAGACCCGCTGTGAGAAGGTGCAGGAAGCACCGGTCAGGAGATTGGTGTAAGAAGGTTTGGGGAAAGACGTGTGTTTTAAACAGACGTGTGCTTAGATTGGATTCCTAAATCCATGACACTCCCAAACATTGAAGTCAATTTGCAGTCTAAGCCATTATTATTAATTAAAATAGTTTTTTTTATTACAATAGGGGCCAGAGGCCCCAATCAGAGCAGAGCCCATTGTGCTGACCACCACTGTATAAATACCCTGAGGAACTTACAGTCTAAACTGTGCAAGAAGTGCGTGTAACAGACATGTCAGGAGCAGGGGAGGGTGGCAGAGAGGACCACAACCTGGATTTCAGTTCTATGATTGGTGTCTCTCTCTATCATGGCTATAGCCAGAAGGCCAAGTCTGAACACTCTGGAAATGTGGGGGCAGCATTTGATATTCTAGCCTGGACTTTGAGTCTCAGGCCCATCTTTGGTTTCGAGGCTGGATTTGGAGGAGGAGAGGGAAGGGTCTCAGCACACAGGGAGAGGGAGGGATTCCTAGGCATTGGGGCGAGGGGGTGCTGTGAAAGAGGGCATGGCGCTGATGGGAGAAGGCAGTGAATGGAGTGGGTAGGAGTGAGGATTCAGCGGAGCATGGGGGAGATAGCCACACTCAGGCCTACATTTTCAAAACAGACTAGTGATTTGCAGTGCCACTGTTTTGGGGGCACCCAATCTGAGATGCCTTAGAGGGGCCCTGATTGTCAGAGGGTTGGTGTTCAACATGTGCTGAAAATCAGCCCCCTTTAGGGTGTCTCATTTCAAGTGCACCAAAGCAGTGGGATGCCAAATCACTCGTCACTTTTGAAATGGTGCATCTTAATGAGACGCCATTCCTGTATTGGGTGTACCCTGAATATCCCCCTTCCTGGGATAGGTGCTAGCATTGCAACTGTTATGTGTGGAAGAACAAGCAGCCATCACGCACAGCAGAGCCATGACTAAGCACCGGCACTACCTCTCATGGCTTTTAGATTGGAGTTTTACTTCAAATAAATAGAGACCCATTGGGGAATCTCTGTCTGCCACTGACGCCTCAGTCTGACTGCAAATAAACTGCATCCTAGTCAAACAAAGAGCAGAGACTCACCTCCACCAAAGGAACCATAGGTGGCATGCAAGGCCAGTTTACAGGAATGGCTCTTCCTGCTCTGCGCCTACTTTGCTATGGAACCGTTTACTGTCTGCATTTCAATGATGTTTTCACTCCCCTCGCTCACAGCTCCTTGTTTTAACAGAGATCTCTGCCATGTATTCAATTCCTTTCTCTCGTCCCCCTGGCCTCTCGCACTGCTGGGACTGGGATGCATAGAAAGCCACTGCTGCTGACCCATGGGAGAAAGTTCAGCACTAGCAGAAACAAAACCGCTTCCTGGACTGTTGCATGCAACTTGGGGGTGGGTGGTGGGGGAAAGCATTATTTTAACCCTTTTTTTGCCTTTTTGTGATTAATCTTCCATATTTCACAGCTCTGTCCTTTTCTAACACTTCTGGCCCCACTGTTTCTCTTATCCACTAAGTATGTAGGTCACAGCCTGTAAACCAGAAGGGAAACAGCAGGGCAGATAGATGGAGTGAGATTGTTACTGTAACATAAATAATATTATCTTGCTCCCCATTCTGTCATTCATAACAGCAGCAGTGAGGTGCATCTCAAGACTGTGGGGACTGGGCATGGTCGACGCTGGCCCTTGCTTCTCATGAGAAGACCCCCTGTCATACTCTCCTTTGCATCCTGCACTGAGTGTGAAATGTGCTGAACAGCCTGACTGCCACTGGGATGCTCTTGTTCTCTTATCTAGCTGCAGAGTCTGGATGCTCCCAGGCCCCGTCAGGATGGGAGTGGGAGGAGTCCATGGGCAGGTGGCACTTATCTGGATTCTGGTAATCCTGCAGCCTTTGTGGTGATAGCCAGTGACTCTGTATTGAATGGATGAGAGGCCAGTGGAATTTACACCTATCCACAGGCACTCACAGTAATTGGAAACGTCCTGAGTAGGCATGCACAGAGCCACAATGCTGGAAAGTGACAGGCCACCACAGAAACATTGCTCTAGCTCTAACAGGGCCTTGCAGAACACCAGCAGGGAAACTGGCTGGGTACAAAGAGCCCAGGAACATGCTGGCAAGGACAGATGAAGAAGATATGACTTGATAGGTCTTTTCTAGCTCTAACATCCATGATTTAGTTTATCATCCTGCACTTAGCCTGGGGCTGAATTCTGAGGACAGGAAGGGGTCCATTCCTCTTGGTCACATTCACTCATGTTTCTGAGGTGCTTAGCTACTATGCTGAGGAGAGTCACATAACAATAAATACAGCGTTTTACAGTGTTTTCAAGTCTGACGCCTCTAAATCCTCCCGGTCCTGCTGGACGCTTGCTTCGCAGAGAACACAGGCTCAGTAATTAGCAGAACAGCCGAGCAGGCTGAGAAATGGACGAAGAGAAGATATCACGTGTTATTTTCACGAAGAGCATTCACCATATGAGGCAAAAGCTTCTTCTGTGGGATATTGGCTAGTGAAGTGCCACTGACAGAACACGGAATAAAAACACGCGTGAAAACAGATTCCCTCTTTCCGCAGATATTCCCCTCAACAGGAGAAACTGGATGTGGGAAGTTGCATTTTTATTTATTTTTAATATAGAGGCAATGGATAGTTCTCAGCACACTGATGAGGGGAATCCATGCACATCTCTGGTTCTCCTCATCATGTACCACTTGCACCAAAGATCTTCTATGGAACCACTGCCAGAAGCTGGAAACTCTACCTCTCCTGGTCTCTTCTACAGAGAAACACAGTGGGCTGAGGTATACATTGAGATGCAGAATGGCACGGCTTTGCAGAATTTAGCTAGGGATGAACAAACTGGTTTAGATAATATAAGAATTGATTTGACCCTACAACCAGCTATTGAATAGAATCAGTCTTATTTGAGGTTCAGAAACAAAGGCTGGCTAGTCAATTCTTTTAGTTATTTTCTATTTTTCATTTTCTCTCTTCCTGGGACCTTCAGGGACTGGGATGCAAGTTGCTAAAAGGTAGTTTTCATCATCTGGTTGACCCATCTGGAAACACAACATGCTGCAGGTCTCATGTGAAAGCTTGTTCCCTCTAGACTTGCACAAGAGATGGGCCAGAGCATGGAAACTATGTACCAGATCAAGACAGTGTTGTGTCTGTCCAATATCTTGTCTCTAACAGTGCCCAGTGTGTCACAGAGAGGTCCACACAGCAGACAATCATGGAATAACCTGCCCAGGGTGGGGGGGAGTTTCCTCTGAGCCCCTGGCTGTCAGGACCTTGATCTAAACACTCTCAAAGTCTGGATTTGGATTTTAGTTGTGTGGTCCAGCCCAACCTTAGTTTGGACTGATCCTCTAATCCCTAAGTAACAGCTGCACACTGCAGAATAAATTCCAAAGCCTCTCTAAGAGTAAGGACAGCCAAGTATTTATATAAAACCCCCAGGCATAACATACCCCTAACAACTAAGCTGCCGTTCTTTCTATCAAGCTGTGGCAATCCCAATGAGGGAGACAGCAAAAAATATTCTGAGTGAGCATTTAAGTGTCTCATTTCAGCTAGCAACAAAATCCTTCCTCACAAGAGTAAAATGCTTTCAATACTGCCTTAGAATTAATCCAAAATGAGGGAGTCATCCTCCCACATGAATGAGACTTGGCAGGCTTGAAACTAAGACTGTTCCTAAGCCCTTCCTAAACACTACTGCTTCCTGACTGGGCCTTCTTCCAGCTATTTATAGACCTGGGCTCATAGGGTGCATCCACTAATGCATTCCCCCTAGGAAACAACCTCCACTAAAAACTAGAATGTAATGGCTCCTCACAGCTCTCCCCACATTGTGTAGAGACTCCTCATCACTCAAACAATTCCAATGTTACTTCAACTGAGATCATTCATGGACAACTCTGACTGCAACTCAAAGATGTGTGTGTGAGAGACAGGGGCGGCTCTAGCAAAGGCTCTAGCCTGCGGATGCTCCACCGAAGCCGCGGGACCAGCGGACCCTCCGCAGGCACGCCTGTGGGAGGTCCACCGGAGCCGCGGGACCAGCGGACCCTCCGCAGGCATGCCTGCGGGAGGTCCACCGGAACCGCCTGCCGCCCTCCCGCGGCACACCACCCCAAGCACGCGCTTGGCGCGCTGGGGTCTGGAGCCGGTCCTGGTGAGAGAGCAAGTGAATGTGTGTGCAAAGGGGAGAGGTAGATTATTCCAGCCCTCTCTTCCATCTTCACCAGGAATGATTGAAAAGGAAGGATCTGGTTTACTAGCCTGAATATGTGACCTATCTCAAACCCCACACTAGCCCCTGTTTGCAACAGCAATGTTTGAAGCCCTGACCCAACACATATAATCTCTTCTATATACAAGCCATACTGTCACAATAATACCCAGCATTTTTAATCCTTACATTTCAAAGCTAGGTAAGAATCATCCCTATATTAGGAACCTGAGTTATCAAGAAGGGAAAGGGACCTACCAAGAGTCATATAGCAAGGAAGGGAATAGAACCCAGGTCGCCTAAGTGCAAGGCTAGAGTCCTATCCACTACTCTATCCCTGCTGTTTTGATTTTATAGATTAGACTTCTGTCCCCCCTAGACTTTGCAGCCCAGTAACTCTTACTCCATCTGGGGAGTTCTGGGTGAGATTTCTTCCAAGGCCCTCCCATGCACCCCTCAGGCACTGACCAAAGGGAAAGCTTCGTGATTAATATATCTTCACTGTCTGCCTACCCTGGAGTACAGAGGTCTCCTAGCTATGTGGCAGTGCATTGCCCTCCTCCAGACCAGTGGCCCTACCATGCTCCATTTCACAATATCTAGAGGTACTTTCTATGAAGAAGAAGCTTTTATCTACAGAATACTGGCCTGAGATAAGTCACTGGTTCAAAGCCAGCTCATGTCTATAGGGACAGTGACCCAAAGTCATTCTCACCGATGGCAGTTTGGTGGCTGCATGAAATGAGTTGTTGGGGTCTCAATGCAGTTTCCTGCAAATGGGTGTCCCCAGACCAATTGGCTCTAACAGGTCCTCTTGTTAGAGTTGTCAGCAGAGGGGCAAATGATTGAATGGGACATGGATTGCCCTTCCTTCTCACCCAGAAGAACAATGCCAGAACAGCAATAGGGGAAGGGAAGCTTACATTGCTGCCTGTGCCGTACCTGTTCTAAATAAAGGACTTTTTCCCCCAGAGCTGTCAATCTGGTACTTTTCACCAGCACTAAAATTCAATTAGTTAATAAAACAACAACTGTGGCTCCAGACAGATCGTACCTAACACATTTGTTCCTTTTTATTATTAGTTGCTGCTGCTCAAAGCTCAGCCAGAAATATCCTAACTGACTCCCACTCAGTTTCCCTGTTTTACTCTACTGGGATTGAGTCAACCCCTATATTCTCCAGCTGTTTCTTGATTGGGCCTGGATACATCTTTATACTCTAGCTACCTTATTAAGTGGACTGTGGCCAAGGTGACGGAGTTCCTCCAGGAACAACAAGGCCATGTAGGTCGATGATAGTCCTGCCAGCTGGGCAGACACAGAGGACTCATGATTAGCTAACAAGGCTCCAAGTTGTTTTCTTGGCCTCTCTGGACATCTCGGGCTTGGCTTCTGTATAAATACTGACGATAGCAGGGGTGTTTGATTTCTTGGCGGAGATATGTAGTAATTTATCTTGGAATATTATGGCGTATTCTGGGCAATATGTCCTCAGTTTCACTTCTTCTTCTGATGCACTCTTCACTGGAGCTTTTGGCTTTTATGAATGGAAACTGAATGGACTAGCAACCCCTGCTTAGTGGTGCAGTTAGAAGGCAGCTTAATCCAGAAGCAAGAGCAAAGGATTAGAGCTGCAACCAACTCATATTTGTCCTAAGAAACAAAACAATCGTCTTGCAAGATGCTGTAACACTGTGTTTTGATGTTTGCTTCTTCAGCCCACAACATTGCCTCAATCAATATAGGATGAGGTTATTTCAAAGTGTGATGACTTGTGTCCTCTTGTTGTGATGCAACACCATCCTATACTGACTGATGAGATATCACTCCATTACTTTATAACCAGCCACATATGCAGACCAGGATAAACTCAGTACTCTGTGATTATCATTTATACATGGGCTTTGATGAAAGACAATAGGTCTATGAGTCTCAGGGCCTGAATTTTGGGCTAAAGACCAACTTTGAGGTGATGGGCTGTGACAGTGGCAGCTAGGGTGACCAGACAGCAAGTGTGAAAAATCGGGACGGGGGGGAGGGTAATAGGAGCCTATATAAGAAAAAGACCCAAAAATCGGGACTGTCCCTATAAAATCGGGACATCTGGTCACCCTAGTGGCAGCACCAGGATTTTTTAAAAGGTGCCTGTATTTTTACACAGATATGTGGTTGATTCTGATCTCAGTTAGACTGGTGTAAATCAGGAGGAAAATCCATGAAGTCAATGGAGTTACACTGGGGTGAATAAGGCTGAAAGAAGCTTTCTCAGATCTTCTTCCACTTATGACCTTGCTATGATATTTTGTGTCAATAAGCACTTTCTCTTTTCACACTAGCCACCTCCTCTTGTCTAAACTATCCAGTGATGTCATAGGCCAGCATCTGTGATGTCACAGTAGAGTCCATGGTGATGAAATGTGATGTCATCAGTGTTGGACATTGCTGAGCAAATAAGGCAGGAAGAGAGTGATGGGTAAAAGAACAGAGAGTGGATTTAACAGTGATTGGTAGGAAAAGGTCATGACAATTTAATGGGGTTTTAGAGAAAACCTTTTATAGATTGAGTGGGCGATGGCTGGGTGGTCATTAAAAGAGATGGATCCAATGACAGCCACCCCTCAGTAAACAGAAGGAGAAATCCACACTGCCCCAATAGGAGATCCTGCAGGCTCTCTGTAGAATTGTTTAGCTCAGGCCAAGTGGGTTTGACTCCAAATAGGGGGAAGCAACCGAACAAATTAAAATATCAGCTGGATATCAGGTGAAAGTTCTGTGTGGTGATATTGATAATGCTGTCTCCCCAGGGAAAGGATGGCAGCTCTACCTGTTGGCTCATTTGGAACTGGACTATCCAAAGACCTGATGAATAGACTAGGGAACATTCCTGCACCAATTCTGGGGTGTGGATCAGATGGGACCATCTCTTCTTTCCAGGATTTAGTCTATAGATCCAACACTGAACTGAATGTATAATAAAAGGCCCTGCACACTTCTGTTACATCCTGGAATACAGGTCATGCCCCAGAAAGGGCTCTCAGGAGAGTGCCACAAGCTGTGAGCACTTTGGCACTGCAGTAGCCATCTCTTTCTTGAGCTCTGAGCCCCATCCTGTCTTCTTGCAATGATGCCATTCCTTCCTTACAGAGCCTCCAGAACCTTCTCCAAGCAACAGAGTTGTCCCTCTCCCGCAGTGCGGGAGGCTGACAAGCATTAACTTTCAGAAATATGCAGAATTGATATTCTTCCAGCACAGGAACACCACTTACATGTGTGACTCATATTTTTTCCTGCCTTGGTCTCGTAGTTTTTCTAATTACTGTTAGCTTTGCAACTGTGAACATGTAATGTTCCAGAAATTTAGCTGTGATTCCCCTAACTTGAGGAGTGCATTTCCAGCCAGAAGGGACTCTGAGCCCTTCTGGCATCAGTGTGACCTGGACAGCAGCCAGAAAAACTCACCAAGGTCATTCCTTGCTCCCTCCATCTCTTTCCTCCTCACAAAAATCAGACAGTGCCTTGTCTATTACTCATCACCACCTCTTCTACTAAAACTTTCCCGCAAGTGCACAGCCAGGCCATGGCTTCCACTCTGCCAGCTGTCCAGTCTGTGCTCTGTATGTGTAAGCCCCTGAGGAAACCGCATCCCTTCCATGCGGTTGTGTCTCATCAAAGCCTGTTGCACAGCGAGACCTTTGGTACAATTTTTAAACGTGTCGGTGTGAATTAGGATCCTTAATCTCATTGTAAATCAATGGGATTTGGGTTCCTAAGGCCCAGATCCTCAAAGGGATTTAGGCAACTAACTAATTTATGTCAATGTGCATTAGGCACCTGAATACCTTTGGGGAGCTAACTGCCTGGATCACTTCTGGAAATGGGACTTAGGCTCCAAAGTCACTTCAGACCTTTGGAAAAGTTCACCCCTTGCCTGCACGAGTATTTCCCCCCTAAAAGTTCCCATCCTTGCTGTCATCCACTAAGGTCCAGCAGTGGATACCCGAGTGTTGATGAGAGGCTGGTGTTTTCAGCCCTCTATCATCTAACCCTGTTCTGAGCAGGCCTAGATAACACAGCGACTGAAACACGGTGGACTGCTAGTAGCTTGTCCACACTAGCACTGCCGTTGTTGCTACTACAGGCAGAGCTGAACCAGTAATAGCAATGGTGGGCAACTTGTTACCTGTCAGCTCTATGTTCTTGGGGAACCAGGGTGCAGTATCCCACCTGTCTGACTCACGAAGGACCCCATCCTCCCAGCCTCTGCTTGAACCAAAACCTATCAGAAGAACAACTTACAAAAAGCAATGAAAAGGCAGTGGGAGACACACCTAAACCCCTCCAGACAAAGGTGACAGGATTAAGGCAACTCCCCAGCCTCATTTCTATCGAAGATGGGACAGGGAGGCATCCCAATTAGCATACAGAATGGAGAACAGAGATTCCAAGGCAACAACCGCACTGAACTCGGGGACCAGAAAATCAGGGAAGCACTGCATCATGGGGGATCTCTGCTCTAGATGTTAATGAACCCATGCCTGGGCACACCCAGCTCAGCAGTTACCAGACCAATTCTAGTAATAAATCCTTTATTGGTATCCAAAATACTGAAGCTCCCTAATTGCATTGTGGGCTCCCTTGAAGGAACACCGCCCATAGCCAGGAATGAGCAGTTCCTATTGTCTAGCCTGAATAAAACAACTTTGGTATACTCCCTTGAGCCATCAGTTTACCCATAAACAAATCTAGTGTTCTCCCTTGAACTATCATTGTTTCCCTACAAAAAGCACCCACCCACCCACGCTCAAGTAAATGTTCTGATGCCTGGATCCAAAATCTGCATCAGTTCCATTGGGACTTCATCTTCCCCTGACTGATCATGCTGGGGACTCTGCCTGTCTCCAGCACTCCAGACCCTCAGCTACCACCACCACCTGGGAACCCCGACCGGTTCAAGCTTCACAGAGTGGTGAGAACCCAACTCTCTCGCGAGCTCTGGTTTTTTTTCTACTCTAGGTATAGCTTTATAACCCTTTGTGTGTGATCAGGTCTAGTTTTCTAAACCTGACTTTTGTAATCATATTTAAGATAGATTAAATATTGTAATGGTTTTGTTTGTTTGGCTCTCCTTGTATGGTTATTACCTGGCAATAAATAACTTTTATGGTTAAGCAGGTTGCTTCCCTACCTCTCTCTCTCTCTTTTGTGTTTTTGGCTTCCCCCTTTGCTCTGCAGCAATACTCCTCTTACCTAAGCTAAAGATCCTGTAGCGCCCAAAAATCCTCTGTGGTTTGCTCATCAAGTGGGTTTACTACCAGAACAATGGTAACATGAAAATGGGGAGAGGGATGTGCTGAACCTGTGGCATAGGAGTGTGGCAGCTTGGAAGTGCTGCTCGACCCAGCCTGCTGAGTCCAGGGCATATAAGGGCTCAGCTTGGGAATGCAGATTGACCCAGTCTGCTCAGATGCAGAGTGTGTGTGTGTGTGTGTGTGTGTGTGTGTGTGTGTGTGTGTGTGTGTGTGTGTGTGTGTGTGTGTGTGTGTGTGTGTGTGTGTGTGTGTGTGTGTGTGTGTGTGTGTGTGTGTGTGTGTGTGTGTGAGAGAGAGAGAGAGAGAGAGAGAGAGAGAGAGAGAGAACCCAGCCCTGGGGAACCTAGGTCCTGCAGAATAGCTCCATTGGGAGGGAACTTGCAGAAGGTAGAAGTAGAACTCCATATGAAAACACAAGTGACACAAGCAGTACATTGATAGAATTACAGAAACACCCCTTCCCCCAGAAGAGTAACCCTAATACATGAGCATACCCCAAAGTAATGGGCAAATCTGGTAACAAACATTAGGTAAAAGTAGCTAGGACAGACACAGCTTATGAGTTTGAGTTGTGTATGGAAATAATTTGGTAACCCCTGGATTTTTATGAAAGCTGCAGCCACCGCCACCATTGTGATCAGCTGTTACAGGTTAGCATTAGACACAACAGTGTCTGCCCAGGAGGATCAGAACCAAAATGCATCATTTGTCAATGACTTGTTTCAATTTCCACTGAATAGTTTTCAGAGCAGTCTGGAAGGAATGTGCTATTCACAATCCGGGGGCGGGCTTTGACTTTGCCCCCCACACGCAGGGGGGGATCTAGCTTTTTTGCCTCCCCAAGCATGGCAGTCAGGCAGCCTTTGGCGGCTTGCCTGCAGGAGGTCCGCCAGTCCCGCGGATTTGGCGGCTTCCCTGTGGGAGGTCTGCCAGTCCCGCGGATTCGGTGGCTTGCCTGCGGGAGGTCCGCTGGTCCTGTGGCTTCGGCGTATCTGCAGCCGAATTGCCCCCCTCCCCCCACAAACAGAGATGGAGACTTCGGGGCCCATCCATTCAGCTGTACCAATTGTTTCCATGGTCAGTATAACCCTCTCCCACAGCGTGCTCAGCTATACCCTGTGCAGCGATGATGGGGAATTTACAGGACCAATTAGCCATAGATGTCGCGGATCAGAAGTCAAAGGGACAGGATTATGTGGCTGCTTTCTCACAGGCAATGCCATTTTGGGGGATGGTCCCTATTTACCTCCTCCCACCACTCTGAGCATTGGCCCAAAGAAGGTGGAGGTGGTTCCACAAAAGATGTCGTGGCCTGAGGACACGACTCAGCTGCGGTCCTAGCCCAACACCTTTGCTAGCCCAGGCAGCAAGAGACAGAGCTCAGGCAGGAAGGTGATCTAGTCCCTTCTTTAATAACAGCGTTGGGCATGGCGACAAAGCCCAGGCCAGCAAGAAGCGATGGCACAGGCAATAATTGCAAATCCATCATCTGTGCACTGGAAAAGGAGGTTTAACTCCTGGAAATGCAGGGGGTCCTTTTCCCCGTCTCCATCAGCTTCTGTTTTTTAGCTGAGGATCTCAAAGTGCTTTACAAACACTCGTTAATTCAGGCTCACACGGTCCCGGAGGCAGGGAATGGCCATTAGCCCAACTGGAGAAATGGAGGTGCAGTGATGTGACATATCAAAGGGTAGAGAGGCTGCAGTGGAGCTAGGAACTGAGCCCAGGTTGCCAGACTCCTACTCCTGGGCTCTCAACATCTTCCCCCTCTCTCCCTCCCAGAGCCCTGGGGAGATGACTCAGTTTCCAGTTCAGTCTGTGACCCAGTGAAACTTGCTGCAGCATCATGATCCCCCTTCAGGCTCTCCCTAAACAGCAGCCTTCTGCCTGGGAATCGCAGGGGCTTCCAAACCAGAGATGTGGAGCGCTGACAGTGCTGGCTGAGTTTTACTGGCAGTCACCACCCACAAGCCACCCCGTGAGTCTGGAGTAAAAACGCTGACCTCTTAGCCTGTGTTTAGCCAGCTGAATGCAGAGTGGGATGCTGTTCTAGGAAACATCACCTACCACATCTGCCTGCTTTAGCTCTGGGACAAGCCAAGGCCAAATGCAGGCAGCTCTGAGGTCACGTGCAGCATGCGGAGCTATGGGACTTGCTTTCAGGATGACTGCTTCAGAGACTCCTGGGGATTCATCTTCGGTAGTGAGAAATATCCATTGAGGGTGGCAGCATATTGGAGATGTCATAACAAATCCATCCCTGCTGTCATGAAAGTGGGGTTACACCCGGTGTGTGGCGTGGGTTGTGTAGAACTGGACAAACATGGCAAACATGTTTTTTATGAATTGGTTTGCCTCACCCAGGCTCAGAGCCCTGGCATGTTCATTTTCTGGTAATCTTGGAGTTTATCTTGTGGAAAGACAATGTTAAACTAACCCGGCCAAATACTCTCAGAGAATGCATTGTAAATTAGTTTGCTGTGATCACTCCAGAAAGCTGGTTAACAGACTGCAGCTCATCCAATTACAGGACAGAACGAATAGTATGTAAGTGATGTTACCAATCACAACTAAGTAATGCAACTTGAATTTTGATTTTCAAACAGCAAGCCCTAGAGCACACAAGATTTGAGAAAACGTTATCAGACACTGAAGAGAGATCTCAGAGCACTGCAATTTCCAAGGTGAAATTCATAAGTTAAATGATTCATTAGGAAATGTTTGTTCAGCTCTAATAATGTGTATTGTGTGTGCTAGTGCTGGGGGATATTGTATTTTGTCTGGCATGATGAGCATTGCGTATTCTGTGGAGTGTGCTGTGGGTGCATTGTGTTGCATATTGTGTGATGTGATGTGCATTTTGTAATGTGTGTGTGAGTGTTGCACATTGTGCTAAGTGTATTGTGTAGTGTGTGTCTGTGGTTATGTAGTGTGTGGCCTGTCTCACCAAACAGCATTTTGCACAATTCTCTATCACTGTGATCACAAATCAAGCCAGAGTTTACAGCAGTGGCCAGATCACTGCTGCACAGACGTAGAGCAAATACTCTGAAAGCCTCCCCTGCGTGTGTGCAGAGTGAGTCATTAATGTATATGTTCGTTAAGCATCAGAAATCAGGGTGGTGTTGCCTTGGCCAGGACTTTGGAGATTTGGCTGGAAAGATTCACCAGCAACCAGCATTGCTGACTGAGACACCTGAGCATGCTCTAGGAATGTGCTCTGCAAAACATTCTGGCTTTAGGGCCAAAGGCATCTGATGAGCGTGGGAGACTTCCCCATCACCCCAGCCCTCTATCCTTCCCAAGGTGGTACAGGGATGGAACCTGCATTTGGAGAAAGGGAATCCAGCCAGCTTTCTGGAGATAAAGGGCTCATTCAACCCCAGGGGATCCCAACACTGCATTGTGATGAGGAGTTACTGCTGAGGTGCCCATGATGTTCAGTCAGTGTGCAGAAAGTGCGCTGACAATGATGTTTGCAGTTTACTGATGGGCTTTCAAAGTGGGAATTTCCACGAGATTTGTGTCTGATCAATCAATTAGTAGATGCCTTGTGAATCGGCAGAAACTGAGACTTTAAATCAGTTTACGGAACGGACATAAAAGATTTATGCTTCCAGTTTGCTTGTTAATGTAAACGTTCTGATAGCCCTGACATGAACACAAGTTTGTACAATTTTACTCCCAGAAAGGAGGCAGTTTGTGAGGCTCTGAAAAGAACCTGGGGCTTTCAGCTGTTGTCAGGAAACATTTGTACATCCGAGCTGTGTGCACAGACTGCAGGATGCCGTTGTGCCAATGCTAACTGACACAAATATGTAAATGTCCTGCATTAAGAGCCTTCCCCTGACTGGCTCTTTGGGGGGCTGTGTTGTGTGAGGGCATGTGCTTATAATAGCCCCCTTCCTCTCTTGCATCTACAGTCAGGGTTCTCGGAGAGCTTTACATACAGTAATTAAGACTCGCAGCCTGCGCTGGTGGAGCAAGTGTGTATCATCATTAGTATTATTCCTATTTGAAAGGTAAGCGAACTGAGACTAGAGAGAGTAAGGGCCAGATTTTCAGACAAGTTAGGTGCACAGATGCATGCATTGCATTTGCAAACAGGGCAACCACCCCTGCAAATAGCTAATTGGGCATATTAGCATGGATTACCCAATTCACTCATGTTATCATGGCACATACCCATGCAGAAGGCTTGCCTAAACTGTTTGAAAATCAGGTCTTTATTGAGTTGTCCAGGGTCACGCAGCAAGTCTGTGGGAGAGACAGGAATAAACCTCAGATCTCCCGACTCTTCCAGTCATGTGCCTTCTCCACAAAACCATCGTTCTTCCTTGGAAAGCGAAGGAACCGCTGTCTCTCTGCAGAAACAAGTTGGCATTCTGGGCAGTTGAAGTGAATAAAACCATCTCCATGACAGTCAGGAAGTGCTGCCAGAGCTATCGATCAGGATCTTCCCCCATCAGTCCAGGGACGACCTTTTATCTTAAATAGACTGTCTGAAGGAAAAGTAAGGCAGTTTAAACGTTATTTAAAGATGTGTCAAGGTATTTGGTGGAGTCTGATGAAAGATGCTCACTAGCCTGGAGGTAACCGAGATTCTTTACTGTGGCATTAGAAGCTGCGGTACAGAAGAAGCACAGGCTACAGTGGAAAGGGGCAGTGGGGGCTGTCAAGTGCTCACACCACCAACTCCTCTTAGCAAAATAAATCCAGGGTCTGGGAGGAAGTGGGTGCAGCGGCCTCTGCTTGCATGTCTGGTTCTCGGGTTGTTAGTCATTCTTGTGCATCCTGGCTTCAAGTGAGGAGGTGAATGACAAGAGAATTGGAAAGTCTGGGGGGGCAGGAGGTGTGGCATGTATGCAGAATGGCAATGAGGCACAGCATGGAAAGGCTGGTGTGGAACAGGGCGGCCAGGTGCATGGCAAGGCAGCATGTGGCACCGTGAGGCAAGTCATGCTGCAACGTGGCAAAGCGAGCCGCAGTGCTGCTGGGGGAGCTGAGCAGTGGCGAGGCACAGAGTGGTGTGCTATGGGGATGCCTGCTGGAGTGTGGTATGGCATGGGGAAGCATTGCATGCAGGAACCTGTGTACACCACACATCTGCCTCTGACGAGACCTCTGCAGAAGTCGCAGGCATGCCTTTTACCTTGATAGTTTGTCTTCTGAACACCTCCACTCCAGGTGAACGCCAAGGAGGAAAGGACTCACTTCATTCTGTTCCTTCTATTTCTACCTATGCCCCCTGCCTTTGGATGGGGGAAGGAGTCTGCCGATGGCTTGGGCTTTCTTGTAGCATCTGAACACACCTTTTAGTAACAGGGCTTTTATTCCTCATTCTGCCCCAGTTTGTTTGCTGCCTGCCATGAAGAATGTTTTATGAAGAGAGGACAGGGCTCTAATGAGTGCTGTGGTTCCAGTAAGCTGAGATCTAGCAGCCCCCGGGGGCTCATTTCACAGCCTCTCCAGAATGGAGATCAATCGGCTTAATGAAGAAAATGGAGCATTCAGCCCTTGTGCCTTCTCATTGATTTCCTAGGGAAGCTGCCAAGACTGGAATCTGGTTAGGCTATTTCCCACAATCCCTCTGTGGAGATCCTCAGGTTCCATAAGACACCAGCAGCAGCAGAAACAAGTTGGAATTGAGCCAACTGGTAATTATTGGGTTTCCTCGCTATGGGGACTTTACGAGGGGAGAGGGAAATTCCATTCCCTTGTGGACTATGCAAGGAGACATGGAAAGCCGAAGTGACTTCTTCTCACAGCTCTGCCCAGTGCAGGGGAAAGAACAGTCTACTCAGAGAACATAGGAACTGCCACATTGATTCAGACCTGGCCGGGTTCCCTCTACTCCAGTATCCTGCCTCTAACAGGACCCGCTACCATATACTTCAGACAAAGGTGTAAGAAGCCTTTACATCCAATACATATGTTAGTGATTGGCTCATGCCCTGAAGCAGAAGGATGTATATCTCAGATACAAACTGTACCTCATCTAATAATGGAATGTAGAAGTTACTGAATCTGAATTCTTCCCATGCTGTCAGACATGGCTTAGAGTGTGAACAGGGCTCCTCTGTCTATAATGCTGTTTGTGGGAATGGTTATCTAGTTCTGTTTCTATAATTTCGCTCTTTCCTGAGGCTAGGTTGTCAGCATATCGCTCAGTTCTCAGTCTGGAGGACTAGAGGGTTGCTTTTCATCTCATCCCAACCCTCTGACCCGGGCAGCATGGGAAGCCCTCCCAGGAATTCAAACTCCCACCATCCTAGCTCTCAGTATCATTGGAAAACACAGACCTTCCTACCATGACAAGGCGCAGTCCCCAGGGAAGGTTAGAAGTGACTATTATCCATAAAAATGTTGCATCCTTCCTTGGATCCTACAAATCCTTTCTTGGATCCTACTAAGTCTTTGTCTTCATTATCTTGGGGCAATGAGTTCCATGGGTTAATTATGTGGCCTATAAATAAATTTCCTTTTAACAGTTTTACTAATGTTGCCTTCATTGTTATTGAATGCTCCCTGGAACTTTGGTGATGAGAAAGGGTACAGAGGAGCACCAGGTTGTATAGTGAACATCCCATCATTCGAGAACAAGAAGACACTCAATTACATTAAAATGCAACATATTTCAAATGACTAAAAGGAAATATTCTTTCACTCTGCCTATAATTATCCTGTGGAACTGGCCGCTGTAAGGTATTATGGAAGTAAATATGTTTTAAATATTAAGCTGCAGCAACAGCATGTTCATATCACACAATATACAACAGCAGAGAAGAGACAGTTTGTGCCTCAACATTCTTACAATCTAACTTGGACAGATAATACAGTTCAGACATTTAATATGCCAAATAACTAAAGATGTAAAGTTGGAAAATCCAGTCTCAGAACTCTAGATTTTCTTTAAATTTGTGTGAGGGATTATCACTGAGATATCTTAATGAAATGCAGAAAGGACGTAGGCATTTATATATTTTTTCAAGTGCATAAAAAGTTGTTATAAGGAGGAGGGAGAAAAATTGTTCTCGTTAACCTCTGAGGATAGGACAAGATCAATGGGCTTAAATTGCAGCAAGGATGGTTTAGGTTGGACATTAGGAAAAACTTCCTGTCAGGGCAGTTAAACACTGGAATAAATTGCCTAGGGAGGCTGTGGAATCTCTATCACTGGAGATTTTTAAGAGCAGGTTAGACAAACACCTCTCAGGAATGGACTAGATACTACTTAGTCCTGCCATGAGTGCAGGGGACTGGACTAGATGACCTCTCGAGGTCCCTTCCCGTCCTGTGATTCTATGATAATATGAATAAGAATTATCACCTGCAGTTACAGGAACTAGGATATAAATAATAATAGCTCTCCATCCTCTTGCTTCAGAACATTAGCAACTGTGGTCAGGAAGAAACTGTCCTCCCATGGGGTGCACAATTAGGAGACTCATTGGATGTTTTTGCCTCTTTTTGAAGTATATGGCATTCATCACTGTCAGAGAGAAGAGATAGGTATAGCTGGAACATTAGTCAGCTCATGCAAGTCCAGCAATTATTAAGTTCCTAGCTATTTTGGGGATAAAATATTTGCATTCTCCACCATTCCTCGTGTCCAAGAGGAATCAAAAACTACAGTGGGAAAATAAAATAAAATAAAATAAACACCCAAAGCCAGGGGCAGCTCTATGTTTTTTGCCACCCCTAGCACGGCAGTCAGGCGGATTCAGTGGGTGATCTGCCGGTCCCGCACCTTTCCGTACCCGCTGCCGAACTGCCCCCAAAGCCGCGGGACCGCCTGACTGCCGCCCCCCGCGGCTTGCCACCCCAGGCACACACTTGCTGTGCTAGTGCCTGGAGCCGTCCCTGCCCAAAGCTGTGACACAGTTAAATGTCGGGTGTGATCTGGTGTGATTTCCTCTGATTCTGTTGTCTCCATCAGATAGCGTGGACTCCTCGAACAATGGTGTTGGCCATGAACGGAGCAAGTCATCACAGGGAACAATGACAGGCGTGCTTCATTCTGCACCAGCAAACAATTCTATCAGATCTTGCAAGGAAGGAGGGTGCTGTCCAAGTTTCTTACTCTGCAGTTTCCGGATGGGGCCATGCTTTGTTTGGATGGTTTTTTTCCAAGCAATATTGGCAGCCAGTGAGGCAACTCTTGTTCTTTTAGACATCACTTCCATCTTCCTTCCTCTTCTTCCTTTTAAACAAAGCCTATCATGGCCTTGATCTTCCTTTTGGAAAAGAGTGAGTCTTCCCACTCCCAGCACATACTGCCCCTTCCTACTCTGCCTGAGGATCTGTAAGAGCCAGCAGCTCTGTGATACAGACAGGCAGCACATAAGAGGCTAGTAGGCTGCATTCTTGGAGCACTTCTGAAAAGGACCTTTGACTTATTAGGAAAGATTAAAAGAATAAAATCAGTCCGGTTTAGCTAAACACTGGCTAAGACTAAGAGGTGCTATGCTAAAGGTGTACAAGGATCTGAGGGATGGCCACTCAGGAAGAGGAGTTGTTTCGGGTGATCCAAAATTGTATATCCAGGAGTTGTTGCTACTTGAATACAATATAGTCCATGCAACTCTCTATGCAGGTGACCAGTCAGATGAATGACTGGGCATTTGCTGGCATGGCTACCATGAATGCCTGCATAAAATAGGCACACAATCCCACCCCCAAGTCCACAGTTTCTTACACTATGAACTCTTTCACACAGGGACTGCATCTTCATGTGTGTAGAAAGCACCTAGTATGCTGTAGGTGCTACCATAACCCAAATAATAAACAGTAGCAATACCATGCACGCATGGCTTTGAACATTCCAGCTAACAGATATTTCCATTTGTAACTTCTCTGATTCTTTCCTCCATCTGTAGCTGCTGTTTTGCTAGTTTCTTCTCTTCCAGCATGTTCCCAGTAAGCGCTCAGCCCTTGTTAATTAGAGCAAGTGTAAGGAGGTGTAGTGAGCGGTGCAGCCGGCAGAGTCACAGCGCAGAGCAGCCGAGCAGTAGACGCAGGCAGAACTGGAGGTGCTGTGAGTCAGGCACTGATCGCTGCCAATTCTCCACATATGCTTTTGCACTCACTCAATATTGAGATTTTTTTTTTTTTTAGTTAAACAGATGGATGGAAGCAGTCACTGAATGTGCCCAGTACAGCACTGAACTTTACAGAAACCAGTGCATTCTGGGGGATAACAGCAAGCTAGGGTAATGGAACGAGAGAATTGCTGCACTGAGGAGAGGAGAGAGGATTTCTCTGTTAATAAAGAGAAATGAGAGGTGAGGGGCTGTAGAAGCAAAGTCACCTTTTTCATACAAGGGACCTGCCCTCAGATACATACTTAGAGACTGGGGTGGGAGACCCCCAAGAAGTTATGGTTCAAGCCACAAAGTCTGGAGAAACCCAGTCTTCATCTTGATGGGACAATGTCTTGATGGTAGCTGTGGAGAGCTCCAGGAGCCCACCTCTTGAGTGCTGGTGGCAGAGAAGGATTGCTGGAGAAGTGGCTAGCCAGCAAGAGATGCTCTCTGCTTCCAGCCCCAGTGTGCTCCCTCCAGAGCTCCCTCCAGAGCTCAGATCGCTGATCCACTGAAATCCCTCTAACACTCTGGGCCGGATTTAGATCTCCATTACCGAGTGTAAATCCAAAGAATTGCCAATTCCTGTGATGGATTACTCTGAATTGACACTGGTGTAAATTAGAGCAGAGGTTTAGCATCATATCCCTGGCAATTTGGTATTCATTGCACATCCCAGCTGGAGACCTTGGAATTCCTTCCTTCTGGGAAGGTGACGTCCAAGGACTCTGAAGGGTTCAGAGCATTCTTGTCTCCAGAGGATGGGGGGGCCAGCCGCTGATCTGCAAAACAGCACAAGAGCAGATGGAAAAAAAGAGTCTGTGCCATACACACATGCAGCTGAAGGCAAGCAGGAGAAGATGAGATGCAAAGCAGCCCAGAAACCCAGCCAGAGATTTCACATAGCCACGTTATACTAGGTATATCTGCAAAATGCATTTGCATGATTATCAAATTGGCCAGTTTTGATAATGTTTAAAGTTCTTGTGCGGAGAGAAGAAAGACAGAAGTGAGGAGTGTGATAAAGGGAGATTAGGCAGGAGAGTAGCTGGGAAAGAAAGGACATCTTAGCTACTTTGAGAACTTAAATGGGACCAACATATCTGCTTTAAAACAGAACCTTTTGTGTCAGAAATGTCTCCCCTTCTAGATGAGCCCCACAGTTTGACAGCGGGTGAGTGCAACAAGGTGCCACTCAGCAGCTGGACATACAGGCAGCTCCTGGGTTCGATTTGTGCAGAGCTCAGCAAAGTGCTTTAACAATTCCAGGATGAAAGGCCATCCCTCGGTGAATGGGGGATTCATTGCAATATTAACACTCCTTTAGCACTGTTGTCTCTGCAGAAGCGCACACACCTCATCATCTCCAGCTTGCCAGAGAAACAGCAAACCATCGTCCCCACACTTCATTTCAATGGGCTCCTGCTAATGCTATCTACATGTGTATTGCACAGGTAGAGAGAGACACACAGATATGGCATGAAACACAGACAGCTGATCTGAGAATGCTGCAGCCAGTTGCTAATAGGTGTGGATAGGGATGATAATACGCCTAAGCAATATTCTTCTTATGCTGGTTTTCTGCCCATCTTTTTCCTGGTTCTCCCCAACAGTCATGGGGGAAAAGCTTCAGGTCAACCATAATGCAACCATTCTGCCAGAGGTGCTGACAGAGAATTTCTCCCTAGCTAGATAATTTTCACTGAAGGACTAGGTATGGGCCAAGTGGCTTAGATAAAATAAAAACTGGCCCAGACCTTCACCCAGTAACTCAAGCTGACTCCCAACCAGTGCAGTCTGAAAATGTTTGGTTAGCTTTTATTTTAAAAAAGTCAGTGAGCCTCTCTGATTCCCGGTTTTCATCTTAAATTAGTGAGATAGCTTGAGACAGCTTATTGCCATGGCATTGTATTTCAAGCCCAACCGGAACCAGAAGGATGTAATTGAAATCACATGGGATGCCTGATCCTTCAAAATTCAGATGGCCTCCATAATGGTGGGCACTTTTCAGAAGTGAACAGAATTTCCAAACCTCTTGAGATGCACCAGTTTCTAGCTCTTTAAAAGTCTCACTTGGGATTCAGTAAACTTGGCATTCAAGGTTCCATCTCATTTGGGATTCACAAGTGATCCCTGAGGCCAGATCCTAAGCAGGAGTAAATTGGTTTAGTGCCATTGACTTCACTAGAGCTCCCCCATATACACCAGCTGAGAATCTGGCCCTATTCACTAGGACTTGCTGAACACTGCAAAAACAAAGGTCCAAGAATCTTAAAAATGTCCCACTGTTAAAATAAATCAGCTTTGGCCAAGTTCGCTCGGCTTTTGTGTTCACCAAACATTGGAGTGATTTAATTTTAATCACATAAATGTTTATGGAGAGCCAATGCAAAACTCACACAGTCAAGGAATTATTCGATGCGGTATGTTTTGGGGGATGGTAAACTGCTTGCCACAGGAGGAGTACAAGAGTTTCCAGAATCCTTTGCCGGACACCTGGTACAAAGGCAATTAAATGACCTAAACAAGCATCTAACCACATCCTCTGCATCAAGACAAACGTGTTTTCTAGGCTCTGGACACATGGATATGGCAGGTGATCAAGGCGAAAACCTTGTTGCAGAATGGTAATTAAATCAGCCACAGAAAGATCTGACCACACTCTTCACAAACAGGCTAAAACACCTACCTAGTATTACTTTGTGTGAATGTGAAGACAGAAAATTTAACTAATTAATTAATTAATACCCGGGACCTGGATTCCATTGTG
This sequence comes from Mauremys mutica, assembly GCF_020497125.1. Taxonomy (NCBI): domain Eukaryota; kingdom Metazoa; phylum Chordata; order Testudines; family Geoemydidae; genus Mauremys; species Mauremys mutica. Next base: position 24,487,946 of record NC_059080.1, read on the forward strand.
CTAGGCACTGCACAAACACAGAACAAAATGGAGGCATCTGCTCCAAAGAGTTTACAGTCTAAATTAGTGTATACCCTGTACCCACCAAGAAATCTGACAGTAGCCTGATTCTCCTAGGAATGATGCCCATGTGGGCCAGAAAGGAAAAGTTTTAAAATGGTCCAATATGCCCTAATTCTGCTTATCAGCTCCCTATCACTAAACAGTTCTCTTCCCAAGAGACTCAACCCCCCACTGGCTTCTTCAAACCTCCTCCCAGAAGATAAACATCATGCTCATCCAATCCCTGAACAGAAACAATCCCATGTGATAAGTTTATATAGCCAGTCACAACTACCCGACACAGCTAGAATGTCATACTTACAGCAAAAATATGTTGAGTAAGTGAATAAATTTGAGGCACTACACCTGGGCATTCACAAAACTCAATGAGTAATTATTCACTGTAAACTCTTTGCTCAGCTCCATCCACCAGTGGCCAAGAGACGTTTCATCTTTGAAGGCCCCTGAATGAAAATGACCCATCACTACACAGAAAGACACATTCTTTTTGTGTGTGCATTTACTTTTTCCTGGGCTGGCACCATCTCCTGACCAGGATCATCAGCCTCGTGGCACTAATAACACTGTAAAAGTCATTGGACGTGACCAGGGCAAAAAATGAGGCAGGCTGGTCTTCTGTCTGCCGCTCAGTCCAACCCCACTTTGCCACATTAGCATACAAAGTGGCTCACTAGAACAGCAGGGACCCAAGCAACTTCATCCAGCACTACAGTTCTGTAAGCCTCCCACAGTTATCTTGTTTGCATCCCGTCTCTCTGTCTGCATCTATCTATTGCCTCTTATCTTAGATTGTCAGCATTTGGGGCAGGGACTGTTGTTTTGATATGTGAGCGTCCAGCACAATGGGGCCCTGAGCCCGGACTGGGGCCCAGTGATACTATCACAATAAATATAACAGATAATAGTAATAATAAGTGCAGTGGGAACAGAACTGCTTGGTGGAGCACATTCCTCTTAACCTCAAACCAGAGACAGCCTCCACAGATGGATTTAAAGTGCAGTGCACTTCACACCTCTCTGAACCAGTTGCTCTATTACACACCTCAGGAGGAGGATTCAGGTTTTCCATCAGAAAGGAGCAGCTTTCGATAGTGGCCAGGACGCCTATGGAGCTCCCTGGTAGAAGCTGTAGAGGAAGTGCGCTCAATCAGTGCCACCCCAGTTACCCTAGAGAAAACTTCTTTCCAACCAGGGCAAACCACTTTAGGGGCTGTGTTGGTCTCACAGATGATGGGAGATTGTGGACACTTTCCTTCAGCACAGCTTCCTCTCAAGCAGTTGTTCCACCTCAGGGCCTAGTGTCAAGAAGCCAGCTCCGATCCTGGGCTGAATTTAACCATAATTATTACTTTTCTAGTACCTCCCTCGCCACAAATTTCTCCCTTTCTACAGTGTGATGGGTTCGGTCACAGAGACCCCTTTGGGACTGTCACCTGACATGCAGAAATTACCTCTGAGCCCATTTTCCCTGCCATATTGGGACGTCCAGAACCCTGTCTCATTGAGCCAGACACGCTAGCCTGCTGCAACACAGACCCAGAGTTTGGTCCACGCCCCCAAAGCTGCAGACTAAACTGAAAACAGCTCAGCAGGTTACTTATCTCCAGCACCCAGTTCTCAATGGGATCCAAACCCCAAATAAATCTGTTTTACTCTGTATAAAGCTTATACAGGGTAAACTCATGAATTGGCTGCCCTCTATAACACTGACAGAAAGATATGCACAGCTGTTTGCTCCCCCGGGTATTAATCGCTTACTCTGGGTTTATTAATAAACAAAAGTGATTTTATTACATATAAAAAGTAGGATTTAAATGATTTCAGGTAATAACAGACAGAACAAAGTAAGTCACAAAGCAAAATAAAACAAAACACGCAAGTCTAAGCCTAATACACTGATTAGAGGTAATATCTCACCGTCAAAGATGTTCCAATAAGCTTCTTTCACAGACTAGACTCCTTCCTAGTCTGGGCCCAATCCTTTCACCTGGTTCAGTCCTTGTTAGTTCAAGCAGAAATCTCAGGTGGTAAGCAGGGGTTTTCTCATGACTGGCAGCCCCTTTTGTCCTGCTCCACCCCCTTTTATAGCTTTGGCACAAGGCGGGAATCTTTTGTCTCTATGGGTCCCCATCCCTCCTTCTAAATGGAAAAGCACCAGATTTAAGCTGGATTTCATTATCAGGTGACATGGTCACATGTCACTGTAAGACCCCTAGTCTCCATTCCCCATGGGCTGGCCCACACGTACATAGGAAGGCTTTCAAGTAACTAGGGCCGTTTACAACTGATTGTTTCTGGAGCACCCTTAATGGCTTCCACTTAAGTTTATATCAGTAATACAAGTTTATATCTTATTCTCCTAACTGCAGACATAAAAATAATACATGCAAACAAATAGGATGAACACACTTGGTAGATGATAAGCTTTGTAATGATATCTTACAAGAGACCTTTTGCGTAGAGCATATTCCAGTTACATCATATTCACATTCATAAGCATCTTTTCATAAAGCATGTGGAGTGCAACGTCACCCACAGCTCCCTCTCCGCAGACGATCCCTCCCTCTCCACCTGAAATTCCCAAGAAACAAAGACTCTGGGCCAGATCCTTTGGTCTGGCCAACCCACACACAACTCAGGTCAGGAAGAGCCATGCCCAGGTGGGGATGTATGTGTGTAAAGTTCACTTGTACATTCCCTTGAGTATGGGGCTGCTCTCTGCAGGGATGGGCCTACTGAGCTGGGCTAGAGCCACTGCAGGGTTGCTCCCACATATACTGGCTGTTAGTAGCCCTGAGGGGCTGATTGCTGCTGGGGATCAGCAAAGTGTACAGGGTCCTAGCCATGCATCCCCTTTTCTCCAGCCATCATCTCTTCCCACTGGTAGCAAGTGTTGGGGGGAGATGGTGAAGGAGCCTCCAGGCTGGCTCCATGTCACCTTCCACTATGGTAATCTTTCCTGGGCTGGCTACACTAACACTATGATGAGGACCCACTGAAAGTACAGAGCAGTGGGGCTGAGCTGCACCAGGAGAACTGAGCCCCTCTTGTCAGGCAAACTTTAATAATCATCTGCTAGTCTCTCAAGGAGAGTGGTAGAAAACCCATTCCTGTGGCATTTAAATCTAGACCAGACAAAGCCCCGGAGAAGAGATTGTCTGGGTCAGTCCTGCATTTGGCCTTGGGAAGATGGGCTGAATGGGATCCAGAATGCCAGCTGTAATTTCTACATATGAATGGGAAAAAAACCAGGAGAAAGAAAATGGCTGAGAAAATGAGACTGAGAAACAGAGCTGTTTCTAAACAGGATGCCTTTAAAGCCTTCCAGGAGGCATGTGCTGGCTCTTTAATCCCCATCAGTTCATTTATACCTAGTAACTTTTTATTACTACTGCCCCTATTACATCAGACCCTATTGGGGCAGGAGATGGTGGTGGGGGAACCTCAGGGAGTTGGGAATTTCAGGGAGATGGAGTGGATGAGCTAATAGGTTTTTTCCACCCCTCACTTCTGTGGAGTTTAGGTTTGGCTAAAACATCCAAAAGTTTGAGTGTTTCTCCAAACTATCCAACACTCTTGAGCCAGCAAATTGAGCTGGGAATCTCAGGAGAGCAGGCGTTTGCTGGAAATCTCAGGTGATTCCTGTTTCTGGTCAGGCCAGAAACATCACTAGATGACCCAATCTCTCTTAGCTGCATGAACGGAAAACAACAAGACAAAGAGGTTAGGGAAACAGTTTGGAACCACAGAAAGGTATGGTTTTGTGTGAGCATGTGGGGGGGGGGGGCATAGAGGGGTTTTCATTTCATCCAACCCTAACAAGGACTGGGAGCTCCAGTTCACAACCTCTACTCTGCTTCTCTGCTCTGGGAATTTGCACAATAACAGAGCCAGCGGTACACACTGCCAAATCTCCTACACAACTGAAGAGCAAGAAGGGTTGCAAGTGTTATTACCACTACAGCCAAGAGGATTAGGAAACAGACTCCTCTCAAAAATGTATTCAAGACTATCAAGTAGAATAAACTATCTGCAAAGTCCTGTTCTCAGCTCTGCAGCCTGTCCTGCGTAGGGGTGAAGGATGGATGCCTCTAGCTAGGACAACATGAACAAATAAGATATAAGGGAGAAAAACTCCTTTGCAAGATGAATTTCCTCTTGCCCTTTGAGTTATGGGTCTGATCAGGCCTGGTAGATTGCGAGCGGAAGCCAGGCAGGAGGCTAAAAGCAATATTTATTTTAGAAGAAGATCTTGGGGAAGCAGGTATCATGTGACCTGGATGGGACAAGGCACTCGAAACACACTTGCATAATAGTGCAGAGAATAACAGCCAGAGCCTTAAAGAGACGTGCAAGAGTTACCTGCTGCCTAATCATTCAGTGTTTTTAATTTCCCAGTTAATGTCATGCCTTAAAAGCTTCGAAGTAAAATTCTTTTTCCTACCAGCCTTATGGAAGGAAACTCACACTACTGCACAATGGGGGCCTCATGTATAGTATTTGTAGACATGCCACAAAAATAGTGGCTGTTCACTATGGGCAAAACTTTCAAAAGTGGGCAGTGATTTGGGGGGGCCATCTATTTTGGGGGGGGGGTGCTAACTTCTTACACTTAGAACCTAATTTTCAGAAGTGCTGAGAGTTTCCTGTATCACATGCTAACTAATAACATGAGAGAGCTCCATATTTCTAAAATTAACTGGCTCTTTTTTAAGAGAACTATTCACAGAGGTGCTGCAATTGCAGCTAACATTCCAGCCATGTGCATGCAGACTGACTTCCTGAAGTCTCCTCTAAACTCCTCCCTCTGATAACCTGTGCTCTTCCCTCCAAGTTCCATGCTGGCTGCTATACTTAGCACCCACAATTCTAACTGAAATCAATGGGAGCTGTAGGAGCCCAGCACCTCTGCAGAACCAGGTCTCAGTTGTTTCACACAAAAAGGAGGCACCCAAACTCCATGGCCATTGTGGGAAGAGAGAAGTGTGTGAGGAGAGATGTAGGCTTAGAAAGAGAGTGGTGAGAAAGGAATAGGGAATGAAAGGGGGAAAGAGGAAATGAAGCAAAGGAAAGACAGAAAGAGGAGGAAGAAAGGCAAAAGTGAAGAGGGGGAGAAGTCATTGTGAGAGAGGGTGAGTGATCTCTTTGGTTTGAACACCTATTCCCAGAAAGAACCACAGTGTTAAAATCAAAGCCTCTCTTTGTGTCTCACTATCTCCTTATGGATCAGCAAGAATGTCTTTTCCCACTAGCACCATTTCATTCCTGCCCTAGCCTTTCCACAGATGCTCTGTGTTCTTGCCTTGCAACCTCTGTTGTGAGTAAGCAGCTAATTCTTTCCAGGTGCTTAGTCCATCCATCCTGCAGTCCCTGTCCTATTCTTCTTCCTCATAGGCCACCTCCTTTCCCTGCTGCAGCAGAACCCTCTCAACTTTCTTGATGAATGTACCCCCTCCCCTCGCACACCTAGTACCTATATATGCTACTAGCAATATCTTTAGGGCCTGATTTGCAGAGTATCTGAGAACCCCAACTCCTACTGAAGTCAATGGGAGCAGTGGATGTTCAGCACCTTTGAAAATCAAGCCTTTATTGTGTTTTGGGCAGTTAAATTCAGCATATATTATGATCACTTTCCATAGGCACCAACTCCCTGGGTGCTCCAGGGCTGGAGCATCCACAGAAAAAAAATAGCAGGTGCTTAGCATCCACTGGCAGCCAGCTCCTCCCCTCCCAAACAGTGCCTCCCGTCCGCCACAATCAGCTGTTTTACGGCATGCAGGAGGCTCTGGGAGGAAGGGAGAGGAGCAGGGACAGGGCACGCTCAGGGGAGGGGGCGGAACTGGGTGGGAAAAGGCAGGCGGGGGCAGGAAGAGGTGGGTTGGGGGTGGGATCTGGGGCAGAGCAGGTGGTTGAGCACCCACTGGGCCCGGAAGAATCTGTCGCCTATGTCACTTTCCCATGAACTCAAAGAGGCTTGCGTTCAGAGCGACCACCTCTCACATCTGCTTCAGGAGATGTTCCTAGCTATGGTCCAGTGGGCACTAGGAATCAGCAGAAATACATTCCTGAAAGCCAATCAAGGTTCTTCTACCAACTTTAAAAACAACACAGCCAGTCTTCCTTCTGTTCCATGCTGGTGCAGGAGAGAGATGGGTGAACCTCAGCAGGCTTAGAGATTTGGTCCTGAGAAGCACCTTTCATGTGTATTCTCCTCAGAACTCCCAAAGCTTTGGTATCTGCAAAACTAGATAGAGACCCTATGATACTGGAATTTCTCATGAGATTTCCAGGTCTTCCTGTTTCCAGCTCCAGGTGAAATTTCACGGGAAATTTCGGCTTCTAGACAAAGCTAGGAAGACGTTCAGTAGTGGTGCCAGAACAGGAAATCATGTCTATTTCAGTTAAATTCTTCCAAATTTCAATAAAAGTTTTCAAGGGAAGGGAGAGCTGTTTAAGTTTGGGGCAGAATTTCAGGATGAATGCAAACTAGTTCACACATCCAAAACAGGGGGGAAAAAAGTCAAATCACATTAGGTGGTCTTGGTTATAAAATCCCTGCATCCAACAGTGGGTGGAGGGGAGTAATGGGGGCCATCTTCCCACAGGCATCTTCCAAAAATGCTTGGAAAGTCTCCTTGTGCGAAAGCAAGGCCTGGAATGCTGCGCTGAGCCCAGCAGAGTCTGCAATGATTAGAGAAACTCAGCAATTGGAAATGAAGCACCATAAAAAGGCCACTTAAACAACTCATCAACTAAACAGCTTACAAAGCCAGCAAAGGGGGCTGCCAGATAGCTGGGGCCTTAATGTGTTTGCAATTCATCAGCCCCCTGCTCAGCAACTAGCAAGTCGGTGAGGCTGGGATTCAAAGGTGAAATACCTGCATCTGCTCTCATCCTGTCCGCCGCTAAGTGCAAACATTTATATTTCTTTGGATATAAAATAAATAGCCCCGTGTTCCAGGGAAGGCTGTCTGTGTAACAGTTGACACGATTTACGACGTGCGAGCATGACTCCCAGTGAAGGGGTCCAGCGATGGAGGCAAGGGGGGAGTGCTTGCTGTCTCCAAAGCACATGATTCACCAGGAGACAGCTGAGGGGATGTGGGGAGGGGGAGGGGGGGATCTGGTTGCTCCTTCCCTCAGGCCCCCCTGGAAGGCAAAAGCATGTTCGGGATGGGCACTGTGTGAGAGAGAAAAAATGTGATGTGTTTTGTGGTTGGAAATGATCTGAATCGCAGCTGTGCTTTTGCCTCTCGCCTCCCCCACCAGCCAAGGACTGCAGGATGCGGCCTTACAAAAGATGCGTTTGAAAGGACAGGGCTACCTGTAGGTGCCGAGAGAAGTGCTGCTTTTGGGGCAGCAGAGTGGGGCACACGGAGAAAGTGGCAAACCGGGGAGCAATCAGGGCAATTACTTTAAGGTCTGTGTCTGGCATTTCCAACTGGAGATCAGGTCTCTTCGGAGAGCAATCTACAGCAACCAGGTGCCCCGGGCAGTGCACCCAAATATCAGTCTGTTGTACACACAGGATTCCTGCCAGCTTTACAAGGGAGACTGTTCTTTCATGTGCTCTTAGTCTGCTTAACCCCCTGTATTTCTTACATCCCCTTGCTAAGGCCTAGACTAGAGGGCTGTGGAGTGCCGTATCTCAGGCTCCGTCTCCTGGCTGTGCTCACGCTGTCCACTGGCTCTAGTGGAAGGAAAAGTCGTTGTCATAAAGAGGCCTCTAAGCGTCTATTTTTGTGGAGTTGGATGTGTAATGTCCCCTCAGTCATTATGGTGGGGAGGTTTTTACACCATTTGCATGCTTTGAGTCTGCCCCGGGTTCCTAGAAGGTGGTGTGTCGTCTGGCCAATTCTCCCCTAACTGCCCCTTATAGACATACAAAGGAATCTAGGGCTGAGCATTACTGTAACCATCAGGAGACTTTGGAACTGACATTAACCCTTTTTTGGCATCGAATCCTGTGTTTTCTCCCCCTCAATTTCCCATCTCACCTTCATGCATCTTTCAGGGGAAAGAGGATGGCGATATGACTAGCCGTCAGGAAAAAGATATAGATCCAGGAATCCAGAGCTCCTGCTGTGCTGGCCTGCGGGCATCTGGTATAGGACTGACCTTATTCCTACTCTGTCTCCTTTGTTTCTGAGAGACTGCCATGTGAATATTGGGCACAAGGTGTGACAAAGAAAACTCCCTCCAGACCTACCCCCAGGGCTCTTGACCAGCCTTGGTTCAGCATCCTCACTAGGGTGACCAGACTGCAAATGTAAAAAATTGGGACAGAGGGTGGGGGGTAATAGGAGCCTATATAAGAAAAGGCCCCAAAATCAGGACTGTCCCTATAAAATCGGGACATCTGGTCACCCTAATCCCCACAGACAGCCACTATGACATGATAAGTCCCAGTCATGAGTGTCCAGGATCACCCTGATGTTGGCTTCAGAACAGAAACTACCAGCTGTAAATGGACTGGAAGATTATTGACATCCTGAATGAAGGAACATGTGATCTAGCCAGTCCCTAATCTTAACACAGCCAGCACCTGCTGACTCAGAGAGGGAGTGTCTCCTTTGCTGCTTGAATGGCAGAGTTACTACCTTCTTGAGCTGTAAAATCCCAGCTCAAGTCTTGGCTGTGAAAGTGTTCAGGATCCACACACACCTAAGCAAGGCCAGTTGTGCTAATGGATTAAGTACACCTCAGTATTTTGGACCCTAGATAACAGTCACAACTTGTACTAGGTTTATGAGCCACAGTCCGAGTCTTACAAAGATTCATAGATTCTAGGACTGGAAGGGACCTCGAGAGGTCATCGAGTCCAGTCCCCTGCTCTCATGGCAGGACCAAATACTGTCTAGACCATCCCCGATAGACATTTATCTAACCTACTCTTAAATATCTCCAGATATGGAGATTGCACAACCTCCCTAGGCAATTTATTCCAATGTTTAACCACCTTGACAATTAGGAACTTTTTCCTAATGTCCAACCTAAACCTCCCTTGCTGCAGTATAAGCCCATTGCTTCTTGTTCTATCTTTGGAGGCTAAGATGAACAGGTTTTCTCTCTCCTCCTTATGACACCCTTTTAGATACCTGAAGACTGCTATCATGTCCCCTCTCAGTCTTCTCTTTTTCAAACTAAAGAAAACCAATTCTTTCAGCCTTCTTTCATAGGTCATATTCTCTAGACCTTTACTCATTCTTGTTGCTCTTCTGTGGACCCTCTCCAATTTCTCCACATCTTTCTTGAAATGTGGTGCCCAGAACTGGACACAATACTCCAGTTGAGGCCTAACCAGCGCAGAATAGAGTGGAAGAATGACTTCTGGTGTCTTGCTCACAACACACCTGTTAATGCATCCCAGAATCATGTTTGGGATGTGGGGTTTCACATAAAGTGCATTTTAAACTAGGAGTGAGGGAGAGTTGTGCCTGGCCATTCTGCACATGGAATTGGTGGGGACTGCCATCTTGTGAGCAGGATGTTCTCAGCACTGACCCACACAGTGGCAAACCCCCAGATGACAGCCTCATAGATGGAAGTGCTCTATCCACAGCACACACCGAGCTCAGGCAGCAGGGGGCTTGGCTCCCATGTGCTGCCTGCCTGGACATACCTTAACCCTGACCTGCAGGGGCCATCTTGAAGAACGAGACAGCAGTTCTGTCATAATGGCCTATCCAATCCCTGGCCTCTCAGGTTACATCTACACTGGAATAAAAGACCTGCAGCATGGATTCAGCTGTGCTGGGTCAGCTGACTCGGGCTATGGGGTTATAAATTGCTGTGCAGACATTCAGTTGTGGGTTGGAGCCCGGGCTCTTGGGGCACAATTAAATAGCCCTGCAGGCCGAGCCCCATGAGCCAATGTCAGCTGCAGGTGTTTAATTGCAGTGTAGACATACTGTCAGTTGAAAATGCCAGCAAAGAGGCCAATTAACTTTGTCTGTGCGGCTGTTTTTTGTTCTGAGTGCACCTGTCCACAAGCATCTGGATTGAGACCTACCAATTAATTTCACACAGGCCACTAAGCAGCCATGAGTTGGTAGTGTCTTTCTGTCACTGCCAGCTTTCTTTGGATTCAAAATGGTGGCTTAAAGGAGAAAAGTTTCACACCATATTCCCCAACACCCTAAGCTGTTCTGTAACCTAGCTACTAGTGCCTAGTGGCTCCTTTCTCTCTTTGTGTGCAAGTTTGAAGTCATGAATTCCTTTAGATGCTTCCTCTTTGTTGGATATTTTCTCTTAAGTGACATGGCATGGGCTGTTAGCATGGATTGAGGCTGTAATCCAATTGATGGGTCCTGAATGCCTTTCAGACAGTTTATGACATTATTAGAGAATCCCCCAACTGAATTACTGCTTTGTAATGGCCCTCATCCCAGGCATCAGCTGACAGGCAACGCATCATCAATTTGGTACGCTAATTTTTTTATGTGCACATCAGATTCCAAACCATCAGCAGCATCACCAGCTCTCTGACTTTGTGGCCAGTGCCCCAGAACCAGTCTGTCACAACCCTTTGTCCTGTTTTCTTCATCCTCATAGAGTCCACTCTATCTGGCACAGTAACTTAGGCATTCATGTGCTGCTGTGAGTTCCACTGCCCACTGAATTGACATATTTGGGGAAGCCGGGGACAGAGAGACGGCCACTTGAATGCAATGCAAGAGGCAGTGAAGCGCCACCTGCTGCTGCAGCTTCACAGACTAATCTATCACCAGTCATAAACACTGTATATTTTACTGGCTACTATCACAGCCATAGCCAAGCTGGCTGGCTGCCTGCAGCACCCCTGGAAACAGCCTGGTTACTACAGTGAGTTTTCTCAGATAAGGTTGGTGTGCTTCCCTTTCCACTTGAGTTAGGCTTGGAGGGACAATGTGAGGTCACTGAGGTCTGACACATTCCAGTTCTCTTGTCCTGGGCAGGCAGGGTTGCCACCTCTTTGCATTTGTCATATGGATTAGAACATCCTATTACAAAGCTGTGTTGCTTCATCATTACATCTGAAATTAATATGGGCCACTTCATTTGGGCTCATGAATCAGGGGACAGTCACAGGAAAATTGAGACATATTGCAACCTGCATGGGGCTTAGATCAAGGAAGAATTCCAGACAGGAACACCAGACATTCTCCAAATGCCTCTCTAATTGCTTCTCGGCTTGCAATAAGCAACAGATATTGGCCTTGTGCTGTTCCCGAAGCTGCTTCCAACTTGTACTCACTGCTGTGCTAGCCACGTACTATTTATTAGTGGCATCCATGGTGCAGGGAAGACTGGATGGCTTTCCCAGCCTTTGGAGCAATCGGATTACACTCAGTGAGGACAAAGGGAGAGCAGACTGCCCTAGCCATTTCTGTGCCATTTATTTTACTGGTTATTTAGCGATGGAGCTGAGCTCATCCTGCTGTTTCTACCAGTGTTCTCACTGGCCTGCCTGATTCTGTGGCTTTGGCACAAGTAGGTCATCCCCAGTAAACGACAACAACAAACCAAAGCCCCGGATTCTATGGACTTGGATTCCTGATAATATCAGCACAGTTACCTGAAGAAAAATCCCCAGACATCTGCGGGACCAGCACAGCCAGACAAAGCATCTTACCAGCGTCTGATGAAGTGGGTATTCACCCACGAAAGCTCATGCTCCAATACGTCTGTTAGTCTATAAGGTGCCACAGGACTCTGTGTTGCTTTTTACAGATCCAGACTAACACGGCTACCCCTCTGATTCTTGACAGCTGTTGATGGTTACAGGCCATAGAGCTTGCAAGGGCTCCTCCCTCCAGAAACATTTTCCGTCCATTTCGCAGGACAGAAGGCATTCAGACTTGAGTCCCACAGGCAGGGAACAGAGCAATGTGAGGAAAATGGAGGAGGGTGTCCTTGAACTTCAGGATCAAAATCTGACCTGCCCTGAATTTTTTTGCAGTGCTGTGTGACATGCCCTCCAGATTCAACTTAACAAACAAAGCACAGTCATGGTTTGTTCAGGAATAAGATAAAGTCCTACATCTTTTGTTCCTTGGGTGGTGCTGATATAATTCATGTCCGTGCACAAATGAAGACAAACATATTATTTTCAGTTCCTGAAGGAACATGTGTGTGTGTGTGTGTGTGTGTGTGTACGCGCACTCGTAAGTAAAATGGGGAGAAAAAGAAACATGATTTTCCAGCTCTGGGAATAAAGCATGGTATTTTGAAAGGTAGTTATAGCAGATTGTTGCACTTGGTGTGTCACTCCCCACTTCCTCACTACAGTGACTGTGAAATGCAAGGGGGTTCCTAGGAGTATGAGAAAAAATTCAGCAAAGAAGTATTTAGGGTCAATACAAGGAACAGTGAAGTCTATCAGCCTGAAGACTGTACTGTAAGGGAGAGTTGTAGAAGCCCCATAACTTAAGACATTTCAAATTGGACTCAGCTACAGCATGAATAGATTGTAAGGAACAATCCTGGACTAGCTGGGACCTAAGTGGTCTTTTTCATCTCTAATTGCTCTGATTCGGTGATAATGCAGGTCAAGTGAGAAAAGCTCATCCATACAGAAGGGAACTTCTCGGCTGTGGATTAATACTACTTACAGAAGGCATCATGTTTGCATGAAACAAGCAGAAATCACTGGAAAATGCTGAGGGTTATATGATGGTGGCTGCCACCTGACATGGCATGGAACTGATTGAGAGATTAACTGGGATCAAAATTGCCACTGGGGCTTGCTTATTCTTCACACAAAGAGTGTTACAAGGAGAAAGGTTCCCGCCCTCTTCTCTGTATAGAAAGGTGTTTCTCTATTTGCCACCTTTAGTGTTTCCTAGGACTTCAAAAGGAGAGTGAGAGATAAGAAACAAGAGAGAGTGAGGAAATAAGGTTAAAGGAACCAGCAAGGCAGACTTCCCTTATAAGCCTGTTTTCCATTTCCTCCCCTCCTCTGAAATTATCTCGGAGTTTTCTTCCCCCTCTTCACTGCCCAATATTTAATTGAAAACGCAGATCTGTAGCCCAGAGAGGTGTTATTTTCGGCACAAGAAATAGAGATATCTCCTAGCAGCTGTCAATCCCAGTGACCTTAGCTTCTGTGCAGACTGCATGGGACTTTCCCCCCCTCCTTTCTTTCCTTTTTTCCTTTTCCTTTTTTTCCTCCAGCCGAGTTACTGTTTCATTGCACTCCACTGGGACTCCGACAAGAGTCGAGTTCCTCGCAGATGACACAGAATAATTGAAATGTCCTTCTGGTGACCTTCAATCTCTGGCAGCATTCACTTCCCTTCTGGTAATCAGTGAGAGCTGACAGATGAGTGGCAAACACATACTGTACACCCATGCGCACACACACACCCAGGGGACAGACACCACTTCTAGGTAGGCACACAGAGACAAAAACACAACAACTGACAGACACAAAGACACACGGGGAAACACAACCACACACAAACACACAGGTGCCCAGCCATGCAGGCACACTAAGGCACAGGCAGGCTCACACTCCTGAAGGCCCATAAACACACACACTAAGCAGGCACACCAACACAAATACAGACTCATAACTCAGGTAGGGACGCATTCTCTGCACACACACACACACACACACACACACACACACAGAAACATTCACAGTGCAAACATACAAGGACAGGGAAAGAGAGACAAACCTATGGAGACAAATGAGCTTATAACCACAGAGAAAGACCTCCTTACTACAGAAAACCAATGGGGACATACCAGTAGGCCTGAAACACACACAAGGCCTCAGAGTTAAACCCTCATGCAGGTACATGAACAAGTTACACTGGGTAGGCACACAGCTGAATGCAATGCACGCGCGCACACAGACACTAAAGGCAGGCCTGAACCAAACTCCCAGAATCTAACCCCAAAAGTCTGGACAAGTTCTGATCTACGCAGACCTTAACCCCTGACCTTTAAACACACAACCATCTGCATGATGAATACACACTCATGCAGACATCCAGATACATACTGGAACAGGCCCATATGCACACTCATGCAAGGAGACAAACATACCTCCATGAAGGCCCACAAGCACAGACTGACCCATCCCCAGGAACACGGACTCATCCATGCAGACACACAAACACACTGACAGAGGCATGTGCTGACACACATACAGAGCAGTTCACAATGGCACTCCCAAAGGAAGGGAAGCAGAGGCCTATCCATGCTGCCAGAGCCACCCGACATGTTCCTCATTTGCAGACACCATCAGCTGATTTTTTTCATATCCAATGTCTCTTACTCCATGTTTGTATTAATATAATACATCCTCATTGTGCTATAGCTGTCCTTGCTTTTAAAGACTGAAGCCTTATGAACTTCTGAGCAGGCAGCATTGCTTCAGATCTTGATCTGGGTCTCTTGCTCCCTGAGCTGGCAAAGGACCAGGGTGCCCGTGTCTATGTGGGTGGAAGGAAAAGGCACACTTTGCCTTTATCATTCTAAAAAAAAAGGGACTACTGGTGGCTAGTCAGGAGGGGCACTGCTTGTCCCTGAAGCAAACTGCTCCCAACAAACAAGAGCCTAGAGATGCCAGAATCTGTACAGTGAAGGGAGAAAATGGGGTAATGTTTTTATTTTAATGATATAGTCTCTTGGGCACCACCGTTTTGTCCCTGAATTATTCTATGCTCTCTCTTTTCCAGGGAACCCGCCTACAGAGCTTCCCATTTTTTCTGTAGCATTGCATTTCCATTTGTGATGGTACCTCCCATAAGGCTTTATGGAAATATGCTTAGAATGTGTTTTATGCTACATATGCCATGTAACATATCTCAAAGGTTATGATTTACTGAATGTATTAATCTTATTTGTATTCATGTATCATTTTTGTATTCAAATTTATGAATGTTACTGGCTTGATTTCTAAATAACCTTAGTAGAGCATTTGGTCAGTTCCTGGAAAAAGGAATGTTGAAATTAAGTACCTAATCAAGAAACACTTAAAGGACAATGGATCTTGGAATGCTGCAATCCACATAAGAAGTCTACTTGAGGACATTCAAGGTAGCATGTAAACAATGGCTGCTACCTGTAAAAACTGTGAGTTATGCATGGACATGTGACTTGCCCAGGTGACTCCTAAACTCCATCTTGGAGCTGGACTTTGCATAGAGATGAGGAGGGGGTCTCCACCCACAAGAGAAAGTCTATTTAACTCCCTGGGAAATCCCTCCATTTTGTCTTCAGCTGGCTAAAGAGAGAGCCTCTCCACCTCCCAGGATATTTGAAAGAAACTGGAACAAAGGACAGTGACTGCAAGGGGTGTGAGTGATTGCTGGACCCAGGCTAAAAGGAGATTAGTCTGTAAAAGGGAGCATTCTGGAACTGGTGAGGATCTTATCTGTATTCAGTTTGATTAGACATAGATTTGCACATTTTATTTTATTTTGCTTGGTGACTTACTTTGTTCTGTCTGTTACTACTTGGAACCACTTAAATCCTACTTTCTGTATTTAATAAAATCCCTTTTTACTTATTGATTAACTCAGTGTATGTATTAATACCTGGGGGAGCAAACAGCTGTGCATATCTCTCTATCAGTGTAATAGATGGTGAACAATTTATGAGTTTACCCTGTATAAGCCTTATACAGGGTAAAACGGATTTATTTGGGTTTAGACCCCATTGGGAGTTGGGCATCTGGGTGTTAAAGACAAGCACCCTTCTGTTAGTTGCTTTCAGATAAACCTGCAGCTTTGGGGCAAGTAATTCAGACCCTGGGTCTTTGTTGGAGCAGACGGAAGTGTCTGGCTCAGCAAGACAGGGTGCTGGAGTCCTGAGATGGCAGGGAAAGCAGGGGTCGAAGTAGTCTTGGCACATCAGGTGGCAGCTCCCAAGAGGGTTTCTGTGATCCAACCCGTCACACCATGCTCTGGTGTAAAGAAAGGTATCAGGTTACTAGGCTGGGTGGGATTATGCCAACATCTCTGTAAAAGCATGCACAGAGTGTGAACTATGGTTTCTGGAAGCCAGAGCAAACTCAGGCTGAGCTGAGTTACCATGCAGTTACCAAAAGGGCTGTGCCTTCTCTCCTGACAAGTCCGGTGTCTGGGTGCTTATTAAAGATGGCCTAATGTCAGATGTTAGCTCAAACCAAAGATAGAGTAATTATTTCTTCTAAGGCCACTGGATTTGCAAGGGAACCTTGCAGAAACATGGCGTCGGTTTAAGCGCGAGTTTGACATTTCCCTCATTTCCACTGGGGCCGCAGAGAATGCAACTAAAGTGCAGGCAATGACCTTTCTGTGTGTGGAGGGTCCATTACTGTTACAGGTATCTGATGCTTTTACATTGAAGGAAGAAGAAGATAAAGAGGATTTGGTACAGATTATGAATACATTTAAGAGGAACAGTAATGCCAGAAAAATGTTACTTATAAGTTGTTGGTTATTAATATTATTGCCTAGAGACCAACCCAGGCCGAGGCCCCCTTATGCTAGGTAGTGTACAGATAGAGTGAGGGATAGTCCCTGCCCAGAAGAGTTTGTATTCTAAAAAGACAAGACAGACCAGGGTTGGGGGAAAGTAATACAGCAATATGAGCCGGGTGAACAAGGTGAAGGGGATGGTTTTAAAGCTCAAGTATGTGAATTCTGGGAATTATGTAATTTCTGAACAAAGGGGCCTGCCTCTATTTATTGGGACAAAATGAGCAGCTACTCCACCTTGGATCATTTCAAAAAGAGCAAATTAGAACGGAAGGGAACCAAAATAACAAATTAACATGGGAATATCGGGCGAGATCCTCAGCAGGCATACATCACTGTAATTCCTTAGATGGCAAAAGAGCTATACCAAATTACACTAGGCTGAGGATCTGTCCGAAAGGATTTCTGATGTGAAAATCCCTATTCAGCTAAATGCTCATTTTGGCAAATATGCCATAAGTGCAACGGCAAAAATCTTCTCTCCAAGGTGCATTGGACTGTCCACATGCTCGGTGAAGAGCAAAGCAGTGAGACAAGGCCCTTTATAGGTTCAGTAACTCCAGAACGCACAGCTCAAGATTGACAAGTACAGCTAACGGTTGGTGGTAGAACTGTATCCTTTCAACTGGATACTACAGCACATTGCAGTGATATTCCAGGATATACAGTAATAATCTTGTAGCCTAGGAACTTCCACCAAAACCTGCAGCAAAGGGTCAGTGAGTAAGTAACAGTTACGAGTTGTTTTTTAAAATAGCATCACTTAATAACTTTCTCGTTGCAAATGCAGGCGCTATACCTGTGTTAAGTCTACAACATCTGATGCAGGAGACATATTGTGGCAATTGATGTTAGATGAGTCAGGCTCTACACCAGTAATTTTTAATCCCATTTGGTATTAGTTCTAGTCCTAAAGTATTTCAAAGAATAATTGTGGGGGGTTGAGGCATTACAAGGTGTGGTAAATTAAGGTGGATAATGTTTTGGTTTGCGACCTTGAAAAAGCCCTTGGTGAATCTGGATGAGAACAAGAGAAAGACACTTTATATACACTCAACGTAAAAATGTAAAAAATGGGACTACCGGAAGTTATTTCTATTAGATGTAATTGAACAAAGTTTAAATTGTTGATTCAGGGCAGGGAGGAGAAAAAGAAATAGTTGTAATGCTCACTCCACAATATAAAGATGATCTAATGATATATAGGAAGGAATAGCTATTTGAGAAAATTTATTTCAACTCTGTCTGTGGTCAATAATTGAGATAACTGCTGCAAAATGATATTCTCCATCTTTGAAAAAAAGACAATTGAGCATATAGAAACATAGGTCTCAAATCCACCATTTTTAAAAGCAATAAAGAAAGAAGAGAGTTAGACCCCAAATTGGGACCATCTTGACCACTTTAGGAAGATATTAGTAAGGTGGACAATACTTTGCTACAAAATGAAGGGTTGTGCCAGCATTTCTGGAAACAGAAATGCTTACTAAAATACATAGCTGGCATCTCACTATTGCAAAAGGTAGTTTGTTCTGGCTTGGGATGAATGTTCAGGTCATGGACATGAGATATAGTTTACCAGCAATGCACATCAACACGCCACTTCTGCAGCTTGTCAAAACAATGTTGACATTTTTTTGCAAACCATTTTGAACATTTGTGCGAAAAAAATTGGTTGAATTTGTCAAATTAAAAAAAAAAATTAAAAAAAACAACCAGCTCAAATGATCTTATTATCGTATTCTTCTGCAGAGAACACAACCTCCCCACTTCTTAGATCACAAAATATTCCCACCAGGAAGGGACAGAGAACAACTGCATTCCATGGTGCTGGTGATGCAGGTTTTGGAACACGGTCCAGCCTAGCTACGGTAGTGAAATACCAGCCTCCCTTGTTGGCAGGGCCAGTCCAGGCACCGGCGCACCAAGCTTGTGCTTGGGGCGGCCCATGGAAGGGAGCGGCACGTCCGGGTCTTTGGCAACAATTCAGCAGAGGGTCCTGAATTGCCACTGAAGAATGAAGCAGCGCAGTAGAGCCAAAGTTCTGCCGATTGCGGCTTTTTTTATTATTATTATTATTATTATTATTATTTTTTCTTCTGTTCACTGCTTGGGGTGGCAAAAAAGCTGGAGCTGGCCCTGCTTGTAGGACTGGATGAGTCATACCTCTCTCAGAAGTACAGTGGCAAATGAAATGCATGGCGGGGGCACAGCACCTGTGTTACTGGAACTGACTTGGTTTAGGAAAAACTTATTTTAACTGGATCCAGAAAATTACATTATGCTCTGGGTTATTGTTTTATTCTGTAGTGATGTTTTAAACCTGCATTTCATTCTGTGACTTTCCCAACATTTCACCAGCCTCGGCCAAGAGGAATCAGTGAAGCCTCTGAAACTGCACAGGATTCAAGGAAACAGAGGATTCAGTTCAGATACCCAAGCTGTGACCCATCTGCCTTCTCTGCTTTTCCTTCAAGTGATGGGAAGGAGGAAGAAAGAGAGGACCCATCTAACAAGTGCCATGGGTTATACTAATGTGATCCCACAGACTGCAGGAACAGCACGGAGGTGGGAACTGCGCAGCTTGTGGTTAGATAGGCCTCTGTGGAAAGTGTCTCTGTTGCAATGCATGCTGTGCTATTCCTGGCTGGTGCTGCAGCTATAAAGGATAGATATACAACACGTGCAAGTACCATGGACACTCGCAAAGCCCTGAAGGGAATGGATGTCCCAATCATGCTGGATAGCTTGAGTCTCACATCATCATACGCCTGCCCTATTACATCAGATGGCCCCTATAAGTAACACTAGTACTAACTGGGCTTTTGTAGCATAGTTTGCCACCAAGCTGTTTCAGTAAAATTATAACCTTGGCTACAAGTTTGTTGAGCTCTTATTTCCATTATCTGTTTGTCTGTCCATCTCTGCAGACAACGGAACAGACAGATTCTATACATGGAAAGCGGGGAAGACAATAAACACATAAGAAAGAAGTGATGGCAAAGGTGTGCAGGTGTACCAGATTCCCTCAGACCTACGTATGAGGTGAAAGACAATACTAAAAGCCTGGTGCCTTCATGCCCTCCAGGGAGCAGTATAGAGGATCCCTGCCTAAGCCTATTTCCTGAACCATCTTGCTACGTTCACAGAATGCATTGTGTTCATTTGTGTAATGGTTGGTGAATGAGTTCTGCCCCAGTGCAGTTACCTAGGATACCCTCAGAACCCAATCAGTTTCCTCTCTGTTTAGTGCTTGGTTTATATGCATGCACTATATTTAAGATCCACTCACCCATCCATCCACTTATATTCTCACGATTAGCCCATCACAATGGCTACTGATGGCAAACGGCACGCCCTGGGCCTAAAACTCCCAGCTCACTGGCAACAAAGTAGAGAACTCTGAGGTCATCAAGCTGACCTGTGATGTAACACATGGAAGGCCAAGCCCCAAAAGGTGACTTTTAGTAAGTGGGATTTTCAGGCTGCTGGCAAATTTCAGGGGTGTTTTCCAGTGAGGGTGCTGTCCACACAAGAGCAGGTTCAATTTCCAAGTAGGTTTGAAAGTTGATATTCAAGTTTCACCCCTTCCCCTCCTACTTAGGTGGCAACACCTGCTGAGGGGGTGCAGGCACTAACGGGGCATCCCTCTCAGATATTTTAGTTGGATAACCAGGCTCCCTCCCCCGGCACGTGAACTGGGAAGCACTAGGGGAGCCATTGTAAGCTAAACATTAGCCTAACAAGCACCTTAGTGTCTGCAGGCTGCCTGGCTCGCAGGCAGGGAAACTAGAACCCCCCCGCCCCCTTCTCCCCATGCTGAGCCTTTATCAGCACTTAATTAAAACTCGACAAGAAGATTAACACACAGAGGGCAGTTTTAATTAACTTAATATCACATTCAATTTTCCAATTCGTCACAGTGTACCCGGCACCTGCAGATCTTAATACAAAACCAAACAAAGAAAGGGAGCAAGGGGGAGAGGAAGAGAGATGTGAGTAACTGAAACAGAAGTTGTTTAAACTTTCTTTCGCTGCCCCCCTTGAGCACGTATTCCCTTCCTCCCCCTTCCTGGGCTGTCTGTAAGTGATTTTAGATTCTAATAGCCAGGGTCCCGCTGGGCCCATTCAGACCAGCCTGGGGCTGTTTGCTTCTTCTTCTTCTTCTTCTGTTTTTTAAAGATGTGTTCCTGGAGATTCTTGGATCAATAGAACATTTTCCTGCTAATCCCACCACCTGGGCCTCTGAACGACTTGTCGAAAAAGCCATTAGGATGTTGTGGAGAAGGGCCCCCAGATGAGCAGAGCCAGGACTTACTGCAGGAAACATATACTCACTTTCTGCCTCATGCCGCCGCTTGGGGACAAATTAAAAGACCAGATTGATTAAAAACAGTATAAGACCCCCAGACTGCTCTCTGAAGGGAATGCTGGAAAATACAGATGCCCCTTTGGCCCAAGCAGTTTAGCCAATATTTGGGGCCTACCAGGTTGTTTTTGATAGAAGGAGAAATTGATGATAGTCAGGTGTTTTCTTTGGTGCAATCCTGTTTACAAAGAATGTACACCAAGTCCTGTTTCCCTGAACACAGTAGAAACAAACAACAGCAGGCAGTTTCCTTGCTCACAATTTCCAAGGCCACCTCTCCATAAGTTCCATGCTCCCAGCCACTCGGTCTCTCTGCTCCCTTTCATGACCTCACTCCCCACTCATCCTCTTGCTTTCAGCTGGCTTCTGCACTTCTCTCATACACACACAGCCAAAAAAACCCTCACCTGTGCATTTGCTATCGGTCCTGGGTGTTATGTCCTAGGGGCAGCCGGTGTAGGAAGCAATCACTTGAGGCCAGAGAGCAGACAGCTAACCAAAACCTCCATTTTATTTACAGAAACAGAGAGCTCACTCAGCCGGTTGAAACTGGCTGAGCTATCCCTTAATAGTCTAACTCAGTTGCCATAGTAACAAAACCCTTGACAACCAAATACACAACATATTCTTCCCCCCCTAATAAGAACATCCCCTAAATGAAACACACACTAAACTAGAGAAGGAGGGTAGACTGCCTCCATTCCCGGCTAAACCCTGGGGATTATTTTGCCCCATAACTGTGGGTTCGCCCTAACTAAAGATCCAGCCGATGAGGAGGCCTTCTGTCTCTAGGTGGATTACGGCGAACTTCTGATGTTGTTGCACCCGAAAGTACTAGGGGCTCAGGGTCCGCAGCACGAATAGGTGAGGAGGTGGTATCAGCTCGTGCTGGGCAAAGGGGTATCTCAGCTGCCGGCAGTAATGGAGGAGAACAGTCAGGAACAGGTGACTCATGATTCGGTGTCTCACCAGGAGGGGTGAAGTCAGACCCCTCAACTGCAGATGGGTCCTGAAGACTGGCATGACCTGGCAACAGCTGATCTACATGTCGCCGCCAGGTAAGATTCTCTGCAGTCCGGACTGTATAGGAAACAGGTCCTGTTTGAGTGATGACTGTGGCCGGGACCCATTTAGCTCTGGAAGTATAATTCCGAGCCAAAACTGGCTGCCCTGGGCTAAAGGTTCGGTCTTTTGCTCTGGGTGCCCGTCTGATGACTTGATATTGCTGCTGATGTTGCACAGTTTGTCTGGGTTCAGAAGGTTTCAGCAGATCAAAGCAAGTGCGCAGCTGTCGTCCCATCATTAGAAAGGCTGGGGAAGCCTGGGTCGTAGCATGAGGTGTGTTTCTATAGGAAAGTAAGAAGGTATCCAGACGCTTTTGAATGGAGTGTTGTCCCTTTGCTGATTTCAAAGCGTTTTTCATTGTCTGCACAAATCTTTCAGCTAATCCGTTGGTGGACGGATGATATGGTGCTGACGTGATGTGGTGTATCCCATTTGCCTTCATAAAATTTTGAAACTCCTGAGAGACGAACTGCGGTCCGTTGTCGCTCACAAGTTGTTCTGGCAGACCAAAACGACTAAAGAGTCCTCGTAGTTTTTGGATAGTACTCTCTGCAGTAGTGGACTGCATTATAGAGACTTCTGGCCATTTAGAATGGGCATCTACTGCCACCAAGAACATGTTTCCTTCAAGGGGGCCAGCAAAGTCAACGTGAATACGTTGCCACGGGTTTTCAGGCCAGTCCCATGGGTGTAGGGGTGTCCACTGGGGTGCATTTCTTACACTCTGACATGACATACAAGCTTTTGCCTTCTCTTCAATAGCACTGTCCAATCTAGGCCACCAAAAATAGCTTCGTGCAATTTCCTTCATGCGCACTATTCCACAGTGACCGGAATGTAGCTGTTCTAACATCTGTGATCTCAGGGGTGGTGGAATAATGACACGCCTCCCTCACAACAAACAACCAGATTGGACCGATAACTCCGTCCGCCTGGACATGTAGGGAACAAGGTCGGGTGAGACCGGAGAGGTTTGTCGAGATTTTCCATGCATCACCAGGTCCATAACTTGGGATAATACTGGGTCAACGCGGGTTGCCTTCTTTATCTGAGTAGCAGTGATGGGTGTATTCTCTACCTGTTCAAAGTAGAAGATTTCCTTTTGGGCACTATCTTGATGTTTGACCGGTAAAGGCAACCTTGAGAGGCCATCTGCATTGCCGTGCAGAGTGGATTTCCGATATTTGATTTCATATGTGTGTGCAGAAAGTATCAATGCCCAACGTTGCATACGACTAGCAGCTAATGGGGGAATGCCTGTGTAGGGTCCAAAAATTGATGTCAGAGGTCGATGGTCTGTAAGAAGAGTAAACTTTCGCCCAAACAGGTACTGATGAAACTTCCTAATTCCAAAAACAATTCCTAATGCCTCACGTTCGATTTGGGCGTAGTTAGTTTCTGCTTTGCTTAGAGTGCGTGAAGCAAAAGCAATAGGTCTTTCTTCTCCCGAAGGCATAATGTGTGACACGACCGCTCCCACTCCATAAGGGGAAGCATCGCAGGCCAATTGCAGGGGTAAGGATGGATCAAAGTGCGTTAGAACTTCAGAATTTAACAATGCATCCTTAGCTTTGTTAAATGCAACATCACAGGCTTCAGTCCACTTCCAGGCCTTGTTCTGCCCAAGGAGCTCATGAAGTGGTTTTAGCAGTGTGGCTAACTGTGAGATGAACTTTCCATAATAGTTCAGTAGTCCTAGAAATGAGCGTAGCTGGCTTACATTTCGAGGTGGGGGAGCCTCCACAATAGCTTTAACTTTTGCAGGGGCCTTATGAAGACCTGCAGAATCAATGATGTGTCCCAAATATTCAACAGAGGGCTTGAAGAATTCACACTTGTCTTTGTGAACTCGTAGGCCATACTCTTCCAGTCTTTGTAGGGTAGCCTCTAAATTCTTTAAGTGATCCTCTTCATTTCTTCCAGTGACCAGGATATCATCCAGATAGCACTGAACTCCTGACAAGCCACACAAGATCTGGTCCATAGCCCTCTGGAACAGGGCGGGAGCCGATGTGATTCCGAAGGGTAGGCGACAGTATCGATAAAGCCCCTTATGAGTCACAATAGTCAACAGCTCTTGGGACTTTTCATCGACATGCATCTGTAAATATGCTTGACTCAGATCAATCTTACTGAACTTTTGTCTCCCAGCCAGGCCTGCGAAGAGGTCATCGATGCGGGGAAGCGGGTATTGCTCTGAACACAACACTGGGTTGACAGTGACTTTAAAATCACCGCAAATCCGGAGAGAGCCATCTTTCTTCACTATTGGAACGATAGGAGTGGCCCATGAGCTATGGGTAACTGGTATTAGGACTCCATTGGTGACCAGGCGCTCCAGGTCTGCTTCAACTTTTGGCCTGATGGCATATGGCACAGTTCGGGCTTTCAGATATTTTGGTGGACTGCCAGGTTTAATGTTCAATGTCACAGTGATTCCCTTCATACTTCCCAAATCATCTCCAAAAACAGCAGCATGTTTCCTTAATATAGGGGTTAGACTGGTTTCTTCTTTAGTCATCCGGTGCACTTCTGCCCAGTTCAGCTGAATCTTCCCAAGCCAAGACCTACCCATTAAGGCTGGGTAGTCACCTCTCACCACAAACAGTGGCAATTTAGCCGCCTGTCCATTGAGCTCCACCTTAACATCAATAGTGCCCAACATGGCACAGCTTCACCTGTATACGTCTTCAGAACAGTTTTTGTTGCCTTAAGCGGAAGATGCTTGTAGCTTTTCCTTATACACAGTCTCAGGAACCAGCGAGACAGCTGCACCGGTGTCTAGTTCCAT